>NC_064641.1:42600511-43251761 GCF_023864345.2 Schistocerca serialis cubense
ATTTGCTTCCCCCTGTCTGACAGATAGCACAACAAGGAGTCCAAATTTTTCAGAAATAGATGAAAATTTCCTGATGGGGACCTATATACAGTTACAATTATAAATGTGCCTTTATTTAATTTAAGCTCACAGGCACATGCTTCTATATGTTTCTCTACACAAAACTTTTTTGTTTCTATACTTTTTGCACAATGATAACTTTTGACATATATGGCAACTCCTCCTTTCTCCACATTTTCTCTCATTACATGTGCAGAGAGCTTATATCCACTTACATTTACCATATCCATATCAGTAACAATGTGATGCTCAGACAGGCATAGTTTATCTATTTCTAAACAAACCAGAAGCTCATCTACTTTATTCTTTAAACTCCCAATATTTTGATGAAATATACTTACATTATTTTTAATTATACTTTTATGAGAACCTTTCCTTATTCTAACATTCGCAGCACTCTCCTGTCTGAGTTTCTCATTGTGCTTAGGCCTAGTTCCTATACCAGTGGTCACACAGTGTTCAGAGAGGCAGATTATGTCAACTGGGTTGGGTGACTTTAATTCATCAATGCAATTACCTAGGACTGAGATACAACTTGGTGGAGATAAAATTTCTGGTGATTGGTGAAAATTTATAATTGATAGCTGTGATTGGTGATCCAATGTGCTAGAATTGTGCTGTTTAATTTCTTTCCTAAACTGAAGATTTGTTTCAATCCTGACCTCTCGTAGAACTTGACATCTTTCTGTCTTACCTATCCTAAAAAAGGTGCTGCTCCAACACCTGTAACCACTGGTATTTTACCATTCATGGCAGTGCCTCCCCCCCTTAAATTTCCTGCTATTACCCCAGCCAGTTTCCCCTTCCCTTTCCTGTTGAGATGTAGGCCGTGCCTGGTATAGTCCCACCTACTGAGATAATCAACAGGAACCACACCAATATGAGCCCCCGCACCCGACCCAAGCAGCCGTTCCAACTCCAAATTAACTCTCCCAACAGAAGAGTTCAAATGAGGCCGGTCATGGCGTCTCAGGACAGATACAAATTCAACATTGGTGTGTCTCGATGCCGACGCAATCTTTACCAGGTCACACTCTATACTGTACCCAGGATCTCTGTCGATGCTGTTCCCTGGCCCTCTCACAATAACCACGGTGTCTTCCCTGGTAAATCCTTTACAGAGTGAACCTAAATCCTCTGTCACCTGATCCAGACTAGCACTTGGTTTGAAAAAATTTGTGACCTGGTATTCTGGTCCTAATTCCTCCTGCAGAAGTTGGCCTACACCTCTGGCATGAGAACTGCCTAACAACAAAACTTTCTTCCTTTTCAGTGACTTTCCTACGTTCTTTTTCAATTTCCTATTGAAAGTTTGTTGTGTCCTGTCTACACCTACCTCTGCTTGAGGCTCATCAGTTTCTAACTGAAGCAACAGGTCAAACTTATTTTTGACATTCACCACAAAACTGTCAGACTTAGTTCTAGGTCTGTTCCTTCTGCTACCTGTTGCCACTTCCCACCTCTCTTTGCCCTTCTCCCTCCTTAACCTGTCCAGATCTTCCCTAGCCTGATCTAGCTCAGCCTGAAGGGCAGCAATTTTTCCCTCCTGTTCCACTATCTTCCTATCTCTGCTGCAAATCCTACATAACCACTGATGAGCCTGATCCACTTTCCCAACAACCACGCCACTGCAGTGAAAAAAACTACTACACCCATCACACCAAACCCTGGAACTAACAATTCTACGGCAAGTCAGGCACTTCTCACTCATGGCAAAAATAATACTTTAGCTAGAATAAATCAATTAAATTACCGAAAATCAAAAAAGACGTTACAAGAATTAAGCCTATTCACAAATGTATATAAGCAAGTTTCTGATTTAAAATTCCGCTGTTTTTCTGAGATCTGTATTAAAACAATGAAGGTATACGCTATTTATTATATATTTCACTCGATGGAATGAAAAAAAGGACAATTAAACGAGATACTTTAACTTTGATCCTCCAAAAACGTTACGAGAATTAGGCCTATAAACAAATGTATATAGGCAAGTTTCTGATATAAAGTTACGCTGTTTTTCTGAAATCTGTATTAAAACAATGAAATTATACGCTATTTACGGTAGTTTACTTATTTGTTACCGAGAAACTAGTTAAATTACCGTGAAACAAGAAACAAACACGTTTACAAAATTTAAGCCTAAGCGCGACTTCGCGAAGTTACGATCTTTTCGTGTTTTCTGAAAAAATACGCAAAGAAAAGTCAAACCTTTAATGGCAAGACTAAACGATACACTAATGCACGTATTTAATTTGTTGTCGGCGTTAAACTAAATTATATTCCTGTCTAAATCACTTAACTTTCTGTAAATGGTTTCTGGCGTCACTTACTCGGCGGCCATCTTGGAAGCTGCGGACTTCACACAGTATGCTAGGATGTGTCGTGATGTACTCCTCGAATTGATTCAAATGAACTTTTCTTTGGTGAACAATGAAGCCATTCAACTTTTCTTTAACAACAATAACATAATCATCATCATCACCATCATCACCATCATCAGTGTTCTGCCAAAAGGCAGGTTTTCACCTGGTAGTTCTCTAGGCTGTCCAGTCTTCCACCATCCTCTTCAGGTCTGCATAATTTCCCCTTCCCTTTATGTCGCCTGTCATCTTGTATCTCCTTCTTCCTCTCATTCTTCTCACACAAACTGATCCTTCCAAAGCATCTGCTAGTAAGCACTCCCTTCTCAGTGAGTGTCCCAACCAGTTCTTTTTCTTTTCTCTTACAACTTTCAGCAGACATCTTCTCTCACCATCACTTTCCAATACTCTTTCATTACTCACTCTTTCCATCCAGCTTATTCTCTCCATTCTCCTCCACATCCAAATCTCAAATGCTTCTAACCTTTTTCATCCTCTCGCCTCAGCGTCCATGTTTCGGCCCCATATAGTGCCACACTCCACACAAAAAATTTGCCAAGCCTTTTCCTTAGACCAGTGGTCGTCAAACTTTTTTGCTCAAGGGCCAAAAGTAACAATATTATGTGGCACCTCGGGCCGCAGATTTCCAGGTCTTTTTATTAACTGGCAAACCATGTAAATGACGTGTTATGAACCTCAAATAGACTAGCTATAGTAAAGAAGCGAGAGGTTTACCACTGACTTTCTAGCACTTATCGTTAAAGTCGATACCATTCGGACCACTAAGAGTAGGATGCTCTCTGTTTCAGATTGTTGCCACCCTCAATGACCCACAAATTGTAACACTGTAATTGCCCGACGAAATTTTGCTGCATTGTCTTTGTGAACGGATGGTTAATAACAGCAAATGGACTTATACTTAAATGTATTATGTAACATGAGACACGATCACAACTGTTTTCCATATGTTTTGAAAGTCATTTTCCTTCAACTCACTTGACTGAACTACAACAGCCTTCATTTTATTTCATACTAGATGAGGTACCTGGCATTGGCTAGATATGTATTTACTCCAATCTTATGCTATCCTGTCTCTTCCTTTCCTCACTCTCTGTCATCCATCTCGACTTTCCCCTCACTCAACATCTTTAAGATCTAAAGACTAATTATTTCTTTTAACAAATATTTACCACATATGACCATCTCTATAATGCTTATTCGTGAATCCAACACACTTGAAACAATAGCAGATAATTGGTATGAGGCACAAGCACCCACCTGTTGTCAGCACTGGGAAACAAACAAGAAAACCTTTATGTTATTATGTCCCCTCCCACCGCAACAACAAATCTATCTGCCCCTGTACCAAGTGGCATCTGTGACGGTGATAGAACAACTTTACGCACTCCTAATTACAATTCTTGGAATATCTTGGAATACTTTTCATTTGACGAAGGTGACAGGTACAGCCGACAGCTGCAAACCACTTATTCTTCACCAGATTTGGATATATATCATTTATCGTTCCTCAGAAACTGTAAGCATTAGCACCTGTTAAAATGAAATAGTACTTTCAGAAACAAACCACTCGCAACTGTTGGATGTATGTGACTCCTTTGCCAAATAACATTGCTGTGCAGTTGCTGACAACAATAAGCCATGTTTATGACACCGAAATTCTGCAATACAAGGAAAAAAGATTTTTAAATACCCAACTGCCGGTTTGACAACTATTAGATTATGAGGGATATATTTGTAGGAGACATACAAGTAGTTGTCACGTTGTCAACAATTACACTTTTAGTCAGTCTTCACAGGAGTCAAGTGTTGAGACTGACTGGAATAATTGTTGTGGTAGCATGAGTCAATGATGACATGTGCCATTCACAGACTTTCACAGATTGACTGTCACCGTGTTTATGAGTTTTGAAAACTGCATAAAATGCTGCTGATCAAATTTCAATAAACTGGAAAAAACATACAGTGCATCTGACTAGTTCATTCCAGTTTAATTATCTCTGTGAAAATAAAATTCACATGAGTTGCATAATCCTACAATATTCATGTAGCTAGGCAGGAGTATATGAAGGGTGAAGGGAAGGAAGGGAATCATTAGTAATTTTGAGCCACTACCATAAACAATTCTGGGATCAGTGTATCTTGCTCCTGAAATTTATTTTAAAGTACTTTCATGCAAGATGAGATGGATCTATTATTAAAATATTATATTAAATTATTTAAATGGCCACAAAAACTTTATTATGATTGCATTAATCTCAAACTTTCAAAAAATATAGAAATAAATAAGAAATTTAAAAAGTTAGAAAAGGACAGATGCACTGCACATGCAACAGGCTATATAAGAAAGCTACAGGATTGTGGTTAAGAAATGAAAGAGGAAGTCGCCTGGTGGAATTTTGCACAGAGCACAACTTAATCATAGCTAACACTTGGTTCAAGAATCATAAAAGAAGGTTGTATACATGGAAGAAGCCTGGAGATACTGACAGGTTTCAGATAGATTATATAATGGTAAGACAGAGATTTAGGAACCAGGTTTTAAACTGTAATACATTTCCAGGGGCAGATGTGGACTCTGACCACAATCTATTGGTTATGAACTGCAGGTTAAAACTGCAGAAACTACAAAAAGGTGGGAATCTAAGGAGATGGGACCTGGATAAACTGACTAAACCAGAGGTTGTACAGAGTTTCAGGGATAGCATAAGGGAAAAATTGACAGGAATGAGGGAAAGAAATACAGTAGAAGAATGGGTAGCTTTGAGGGATGAAGTATTGAAGGCAGCAAAGGATCAAGTAGGTAAAAAGACGACGGCTAGTAGAAATAATTGGGTGACAGAAGAAATATTGAATTTGTTTGACGAAAGGAGAAAATATAAAAATGCAGTACATGAAGCAGGCAAAAAGGAATACAAACGTCTCAAAAATGAGAGTGACAAGAAGTGCAAAATGGCTAAGCAGGCATGGCTATAGGACAAATGTAAGGATGTAGAGGGTTATCTCACTAGGGGTAAGATAGATACTGCCTACAGGAAAATTAAAGAGACCTTTGGAGAAAAGAGAACCACGTGTATGAATATCAAGAGTTCAGACGGAAACCCAGTTCTAAGCAAAGAAGGGAAAGCAGAAAGGTGGAAGGAGTGTATAGAGGGTCTATACAAGGGCGATGTACTTTAGGACAATGTTATGGAAATGGAAGAAGGTGTAGATGAAGATGAAATGGGAGATATGATACTGCGTGAAGAGTTTGACAGAGCACTGAGAGACCTAATTCGAAACAAGGCCCCGGGAGTAGACAACATTCCATTAGAACTACTGACAGCCCTGGGAGAGCCAGTCCTGACAAAACTCTACCATCAGGTGAGCAAAATGTATGAGACAGCCGAAATACCCTCAGACATCAAGAAGAATATAATAATTCCAATCCCAAAGAAGGCAAGCATTGACAGATGTGAAAATTACCAAACTATCAGTTTTATAAGTCACGGCTGCAAAATACTAACGCGAATTCTTTACAGACGAATGAAAAAATTGGTAGAAGCCGACCTCAGAGAAGATCAGTTTGGATTCCGTAGAAATATCGGAACACGTGACGCAATACTGACCCTACGACTTATTTTAGAAGCTAGATTAAGAAAAGGCAAACCTATGTTTCTATCATTTGTAGACTTAAAGAAAGCTTTTGACAATGTTGACTGGAATACTCTCTTTCAAAATCTGAAGGTGGCAGGTGTAAAATACAGGGAGCGAAAGGCTATTTGCAATTTGTACAGAAACCAGACGGCAGTTATAAGAGTCAAGGTACATGAAAGTGAAGCGGTGGTTGGGAAGGGAGTGAGACAGGGTTGTAGCCTCTCCCCGATGTTCTTCAATCTGTATAATGAGCAAGCAGTAAAAGAAACAAAAGAAAAATTCAGAGTATGTATTAAAATCCATGGAGGAGAAATAAAAACTTTAAGGTTCGCCGACGTCATTGTAATTCTGTCAGAGACAGCAAAGGACTTGGAAGAGCAGTTGAACGGAATGGACAGTGTCTTGAAAGGAGGATATAAGATGAACACCAACAAAAGCAAAACGAACTAAGTCGGGTGATGCTGAGGGAATTAGATTGGGAAATGAGACACTTGAAGTAGTAAAGGAGTTTTGCTATTTGGGGAGCAAAATAACTGATGATGGTCGAAGTAGAGAGGATATAAAATGTAGACTGGCAATGACAAGGAAAGCGTTTCTGAAGAAGAGAAATTTGTTAACATCAAGTATAGATTTTAGTGTCAGGAAGTCGTTTCTGAAAGTATTTGTATGGAGTGTAGCCATGTATGGAAGTGAAACATGGACGATAAATAGTTTGGACAAGAAGAGAATAGAAGCTTTCGGAATGTGGTGCTACAGAAGAATGCTGAAGATTAGACGGGTAGATCACATAACTAATGAGGAAGTATTGAATAGGATTGGGGAGAAGAGGAGTTTGTGGCACAACTTGACTAGAAAAAGGGATCGGTTGGTAGGACATGTTCTGAGGCATCAAGGGATCACCAATTTAGTATTGGAGGGCATAGTGGAGGGTAAAAATCGTAGAGGGAGACCAAGGGATGAATACATTAAGCAGATTCAGAAGGATGTAGGTTGCAGTACGTACTGGGAGATGAAGAAGCTTGCACAGGATAGAGTAGCATGGAGAGCTGCATCAAACCAGTCTCAGGACTGAAGACCACAACAACAACAACAACAACAGGTCTCTCATTGAATCTGGTTTTTATTCATTACAATTGCAAAACAAACATTAATACAAATATAGAATTCTTCATTAATGTGACTTGTGATGTTGAACTTTTTTGGCTAAGTCGTCTATATCTGTGCCGTTTGGGCTGCTTGCAATCCTCATTGCATCTTCTAAATGCCTGGACAATGATTATGATATTTATTTTTCGGGTACTTCATTTTTTAAAATGAAGCTTCACAAAGGTAAGTTGAAGGAAATAGTGTTAAAATGAACTGTGCACAGTCTCATAAATTTTTATAATTGTTAGGCACACATTTCCAAAATTCAGTGTACTGTTGTGTTTCATGATGTTCTATAAACAGAGCTGTAAGCTGTGTATAATGCTGAAGTTCGATTATTTCATTTAGCAAATTAGTTTTAGGAAATCCAAATTGGCAGAATAATTTGAGATCATCCTGTCCAACACGCCAAGGGTTCCCTATGAGAATGAAACATCTTCGAATATTTCTAACATCTGCAAATCTGTTTTTTATTTCTTCCAAATAAAAAAACAAATATTCTTTCATGTTTTGGTAAATAGTTTCAGCGATAGTTAAGCCTGATCGGAGCATAGCAACAGTTGGCAAATTAGACAGATCTTTTACTTTGAGTTCATTTATATATAATTTCAGTTTGGCTTCAAATGTAAATATTTTGTTAGTCATTTGCCCAATTACCTTGTTTGGTCCTTGTAATTCCAAGTTAAGTGTGTTGAATTTTTGTGTAATATCGGTCAAAAAAGCTGTTGGTATCCACCATTCATCAACATCAAGTTCAGGACAATTTTTGCCCTTTGTTGTAAGAATAAAATAATTTCAGATTTCAAACTGACAAACCATTCCAGCACTTTCCCTTTGCTTAGCCATTTGACAGCAGTATGTAGGAGAACATCACTGTAATGAGCTCGCAATTCCTCCAGAAGTTCTTTAAATTTTCGGTGATTAAGATCACGGGCATGAATGAAATTTATAACGCTTATAACCGTTTGCATAACAATCTTAAGTTTGGTATTTGAAATTTGACATGCTTAACTTTCTTTATGCACTACGCACTGAATGGAGAGTAAATTTGGCAAATTCCATTCCTTCTTCATCAGTGCTATCAAACCATTGTTGATGCCCGTCATTGACGGACAACCATCTGTACATACTGATATTAATTTGCTCATAGATAAGCCTTTTTTTTTTTTTTTTTTTTTTTTTTTTTTTTTTTTTTTTTTTTTTTTTTTTTTTTTTTTTTAAAAAAAATTGCATCTACAAAATCACATCTTATTGTGTGACCTTTCATGGTTAAAATTGTTAAGAGATCTTCCTCTATTACCCCATCATTCGTGCAGTAACGCACAAATAATGGAAACTGAGCCATCAAAGCTAAACCTGAATTGGAATCACATCCAAGACTGAAGTACTTTCATAGTTTGACTTTATTAATTACTGCCTCAAAGATATATTTAGAAACATCTTCTATACAACGTCCACAGGTAGATTCTGAAAGTGTGAGCTTATTTATTTCAGGTGATATTTGTTTACTGTTGGAGAAATTTTGAAACAAAGCTTCAGAAACAGTCATCATACATTGCTTCACTAATCCAGCTTCAGCGAAAGCTTTAATACTTTTTGCCAGAATATTACACATTTGGTATGATGCTCTTGTGACAGCATCACTTTGCCCAACTGCTGCTAACATAATGTTTTGTTGATGATGAATGGTAGATTTTAGATGAGCAATTTTTTGCTTTCTTTCATTTGAATTCAAAGGAAAAGCTACTGTAAATGAATTGTGTTTACTTGTGTAGTGGCGAAATAAATTGTATCTCTTCAGTCCCACAATTCTACCCTGGCATATTAAGCAAGTAGCAGTACCTTCTTTATGTCCACTTATAAAGCAAAATTCTTCTTCCCATATTTCATGGAAACTTCTTCTCTCTTCACATAGTTTCCTCTTAGTCACTGTTCTTGAGGGTACATCAGACATTACTCATTCCACTAATAATTATATCACCAAATATGAGCACAAATACACTCAATACGCAACAAACGCTCAGGGGCACTGAAACTTAGTTCACAACTGACACAGTGACACGACAAAGCTAACAATAAGGCAGCTGCGGGACAAGCCTGCCGCAGAAAAATGAGCGGGCATGGGCATGCGGCGTGTTTGATGCACGGCTCACATTGTTGGCTAGAAGGCCGGTCATGCCTTTAGTGCTGAGGAACACCAGCAAGTGGCACGTTAAATGAAAGTGGTGGATGGTTTTCAGTTACCTAATTACTTCCCCGACTTTAATCACAATTCCTCACAGTTTCCGTAAACAAAACAACGCTATGCCAGGCAAGTAGATAATTAATGCTACCCGTGCAAAGCCGAGGAGGGTCGCAGGCCGCATGAAAACATGATATGGACCACATGCGGCCCGCGGGCCACAGTTTGATGACCACTGCCTCAGACCTGCATCTAATTTGCCACATAAGTCTCCTCTTTCTGTTGAATGCCTCCTTTGCTATGGCAATTCGAGTTTTCACCTCCTGGTGACATCTCAAGTCTTCAGTTATTGTGCTTCCAAGATATTTAAATGCACTTACATAACTAATGGTAGATTGTCCTATTTTAATATTGGACAGTATGTGTCTTGTACTGATGACCATACTCTTTGGTTTTGCTGTGTTTATTTTCATCCTATATTCCACACAAGCTTCATTCAGATCTTTCAGCATGTTATTCACTGTCCGCTCACTTTCTGCCACTAATACCATGTCATCAGCAAATCTTATACATTCTATTCTCTTTCCACCAATACATACTCCTCTTTTCCCATCTAAGCCTTTTGCAATAATCTCTTCAAGGTATGCGTTAAACAGCAGTGGGGAAAGGCAACAACCTCGTCTAACACTGCGTCCAATGCTGCTTCGTTCTGAGATTTCATTTCCAATTCTTATCCTTACTTTCTGGTGTAAATACAGAGTCTGTGTCAGTCATCTCTCTTTCCAATCTACTCCTTTCCTCTTCAAAATATCCATCAGCTTGTTCCACTGAACTCTGTCAAAAGCCTTTTCTAAATCTATAAAAACAGCAAAGATTTCTCTACCTTTTTCCATACATCTTTCCCCTATAGTTCTTAACAGGCCAATAGTATCTCTTGTTCATTTCCTCTTCTAAATCCAAAATGCTCCTTTGCAATCCCTCTATCCAGCTTGCCATATAGCCTTCTATTCAACATTGTCAGCAAGACTTTAGCTGCATGAGAAATTAGACTAATGGCTCTATGCTCTTCACATGTTTTAGTGTTTCTCTTTTTTTTCTATTGGTATCATAACTGTTGCAAGGAAGTCATCAGGCCATTTCCCTTTGTCATATAGCTTGTAACAGAGGTAGACTATTTCTTTTGTTCAAATGTGTGTGAAATCTTATGGGACTTAACTGCTAAGGTCATCAGTCCCTAAGCCTACACACTACTTAACCTAAACACACACCCGTGGCCAAGGGAGGACTCGAACCTCCGCTGGGACCAGCCGCACAGTCCATGACTGCAGCGCCTTTGGCCACTCGGCTAATCCCATGCAGCTTATTTCTTTTCTTGCCTTGTTTCCCAGACTCTTCAACAGTTCTGCTGGCAAATTATCAAATCTTTTTCAACATGTTTTCTGTAATCCATTCTTTCCTGGTATTTTGGGATACTCTATTTCCTTGTACTTCTTTGGCAGAGTCCATAAGTCCTTCCCTGATTTTTACCCATTTCTCATTAACACTTTCATCAAAACTACCTCTTTCCCATTTTTCCATAATCTGTTCTCCGAATCTGATGTCCTTCCTACCTCTTTGAGTCTTTCTATGTTTAGTCTTTCCTTTGTTTTACCTCTCCAGACTTTTTTCAACTTCACTTGTATTTCTCCCACCATTAGGTTGTGGTATGAATTTATATCCGATCCTGGATAAGCTTTGGCATTCTTCAAACAGTTCCTAAACCTTTTTTTGTATCAGGATGTAGTCCAACTGATCTTTCCCTATTCAAATTTGATATCTATTTATAACGTCTCCTTTTGTGGTGTTCAAATAATGTTACCCACTGCTAATGAATTTTCTTTACAGAAACCAATTAGTCATTCACCTCTCTCATTTCTACTGTAGCTTCATCTCTTCCTTCACCCACCACTGCATTCCAGTCCCCCATGATGATAACGCAGGCATTTCAATTTTATTTCTCGACAAGTTCTTGTATTTTCTCATAATATTCTTCCACTTCCTCGTCTCTATGCTGGCTGGTTGGCATATATACCTGCATTAACACCAAATATTTTGAACTACCCTTCAGTCGTATCATTATCAGTCTTCCATCAATATATTGTACCTTCATTACCTTATTTTTCAGCTTTTGCCCTATCAATATTCCTCCTCCATTTTCACCACTCTTGATTTCCCCTGAGTAAAAGAGCTTATAATCTCCACTCTCTATCTCCCCATCTCATTTCACACAAACCGAGGGCACCTAATCTGTTCCTTTTCATCTCCTGTTTTGCATTCTCTAGCTTTCCTGCTTGCAGTAGTGTCCTCACATTCCAGTCCTTATCTTTCCTTCCTTCACTGTCCCTTTCTTCCTTTTAAATATATCTACACTCAATGTGTTCCCCTCCCAGAGATCCGAACAAGGGGAAGTTTTAACTCTGGAGTCTTTCACATGGAGAGACATACCATGTACTGTTTGGGAATATAATGTGGTAGTTTCCCGTTACTTTCCACATAGGCAGTAGGATGCCCAGCCTCAAATCAGCCACTCAGTATGAGTCGGACGCTATCTGTAGCCACCCCTCTGGGGTACAGTCGCTACTTGTACTCTTTTTGTACCCAAAGAGAAAAGGTGCCTCTTCCGCCAGCTTCACCGTACCGAAGTCCATCTATATGCTGGAATGTTCTGTGCTCCCTAAGACGTCGATCAATTGCTTCGAACATCTTCCTGTCGGGACACCTTCGTTCTGGAAATCTGTCTCGATACAAACGTACCATGCCACGGCTATTGCCCCGTGCTAATCCATACGTCAAATGGGCATCTGCCAACTCCGCATTTGTAAACATTGCACTGACTGCAAAACCATATTTGCGATGAACACTAACCTGTTGATGCTACGTACTGATGTGCTTGATGCTAGTACTGTAGAGCAATGAGTCGCATGTCAACACAAGCACCGAAGTCAACATTACCTTCCTTCAATTGGGCCAACTGGCGGTGAATCAAGAAAGTACAGTACATACTGACGAAACTAAAATGAGCTCTAACACGGAAATTAAGCGTTTCCGGACACATGTCCACATAACATCTTTTCTTTATTTGTGTGTGAGGAATGTTTCCTGAAAGTTTGGCCATACCTTTTTGTAACACCCTGTATATTATGTTGTGTTAGTTATAAGCAATGGAGTCATAATCGGATGGAAGTAAGTAAATTGGTACCATGATTCCTAAGGAATTCCTGTCAAACAAAGAAGTAAGGTAAATTGAAAATGAAAGGTGTCCGCATATGTGGAGAATAATTAACATCTGAAGTAAACGGCTCATGTGTGAAAGTAGTAGAATTTGATGCAGCAGCAGAGACAATATGCAGTAAAAACCATCTTAAATAGTAGATCTTAATATTAATTGTGGCATAATAGAAGTTTTTGTGTTCAGTGCAATCAGAAAAGGCTTGCACCATGACACAGAGAGATAGTTATCTCCATATACTAATATTAAGGAATTACAACATTAAACATAGTTACCTAGAGTAATGTGTGTGGAAAGAGTAAGCAAGATTTGCATGTATATCACCCTTCAGGCTAGGATCTTAAGCACTTTGATGGAATACAGGGAAATAATAGATTTTCTGAGTGATAATTTTATGTGGTCAGTAAGGAGAGATAAGTTTGCCTTAGCATAAGGATCAGTTACTGTGGAGTGTTTTTTTAGTAGAATAAATTTTGCATTAGATAAGCAGAGCAGGTGTTCAGTTATTAGACAATGAAACAATCATCAAATAATAAAACAATGAATAATGTTAGGGTCTTAATGGTTAGGGAGCCTGCCTCTGCAGTAGGGATATTTTTGGAGAATGCACTCCACTAACTAACAAGGTAAGATATGTGAGTGAAATAATGGCACTGACAGACATGATTAATGCAAAAGATAACTATATACTAACAAATGTGGTGTGACTATCTTAATGATCTATTTTTGAACTAAGCAACCTTGGGTACTGTGTATATTCTGCAATTCATGACATTGCAGCTGGGAATGAGAGCTTAACCGAAAGAGCAATATTTTAGTGAGGTACAAGTCGTATAATGCTGCATCACTGGATCTATAGGTTATCTGAAAACTTCTATTTGTTTTCTGAGGAATTATGAGCTTAAAGTGGTATTACTGGAATGAAGAACAATAAGTTTGCTGATTAACAGATAACTGTGGTGCAAGAGTGGTGTGAATATTCGGACAGGTCAACCATTTGGTAACATTTTGTAATGATTTAATTTTCTGGTTGAATGACAGTAGTGCTCAGAATGGAGTAGAGAAGTGGAGCAATAATTTGGTACAACTTCCATCCCCTTAATTTTGATTTGAATAGTAATTAAGTTATATGATGATGACTATTTCTTTTTTTTTTTCAAAATGTAATGATTAGTAAATCTATGCTACTGCACATCTTCAGTTTTTACGAGTGGTAATGTACACACTTTAGACACTAAGGTGATATTTTGCAAATGGCAAAGAAACAAATGTCTTTCAACTTTAACCAGTTTCAGACAGTTATCACTTAAAAGAAATGTTTTGTAGTGTAATGTGCACTTGATTTAAAAAAAATTTCCTAGTCCACACCTTTGGCACTAGTCAAATTTAGTGTTAATTATTGTAATGGTATGAGCACTAAGTAATGTATTTATTTATGAAGCAATGACTATCAATTTTAGTGTGAAACATTTTTTCTTAGACTAAGTTACAAGTAAAGGTAAGTGGTGTAAAGTAGGATATTTTGTCTGATATTTTCATGTAGTGTGACAGAGGAGAACCACCTCTGAGGGAATTGATAGCAGTGCATTTACTTACTAACTGCCACTTGGACCTGTTGAAGGCGTGGAAAACTTGATGAGGTGGTGCGTAAAAGCTTATTAAAAGTGTGAAAGTGCTTGGAAAAATACTAAACATTGAGCAAGCGAAATTTTCTTTGTATTCCAACCCATGAGGATTTATTATTTGAAGCAAGACAGGACTTGTATCAAATGATATATATCTTTAAATGTAATCTTCACTTATCCAGAAAGGACACCACTTATTATGAAGATGCCTAATTTTTTTGTTAAAAATACAACTTGTTGATATTTTGTGCAAATATACAATGCACTGTATGTAAATTTCTTGCATGAGGATTTTCATATGGCCAGTTCATATAAATTTGAAAAAACATATGTACTGTAGTTTCGATAAGATTTCTTATGTAATATTTCTTGTGTGTAGATTTTAAACCCAACTTCTGGGGTCACTGAATTGCCCAATTAGCTATTTGCAATATCTATCTGGTCAATCCAATGAGGGGGGTGATGTGGCGAAGCAAGCTGGGATATTTTTACTTCCCCTCTCATTTTCCCATCACCTCCTTAAACTTCATTTTTGAATTAATTAACATACGTGAGTATAATCTGCAGTTTCATATAAGAGAAAGGTTGGCCATAAGTTTTAAAGAACATAACACCAGATCTAATTTCGTGCTTAATGTTATGTATGTAATTGATTTTCTAATTTATTTTGACTATTCTTAGTTAGTATCTTTTATTAAAGGGCTAAATCAGTAATTGTTTCATAACTTAAATTCTACTGTTGATGCGTAAACAAATATAAATTCTGTACTAATTATAAACAGTTAGATGAACACCTAATTGTATTCTTAAAGGATCTATTTGGCTCTATTCAAAAATATGTTAGCAAAGCCAGCCCTTAATCAATTCCAAAGTAATTAACAATTTTGTCAAAATTATTGTTTATGCAACGATATATGCTAATTTCATGATTTAAACAAATAATTTAGCTCAACCCTTGTAGTAGGAGAAACTGTTAAAAAGAAGGAAGTTTTCGATGTATACAGTTAATTTAGGTTTTAATTTTAATTTCTGTAAATTAAACTTCAAACATTGGGTAGTGTCAGCACCTATTATTGTGAGGATACGTAAGGGCCTGATTTTTTGTCCCGAGACAGTCAGTCCACAGCCGAGTTTCAGATGAGAAACCCGTGTTGGTTAGAACAACAACAATGCATCATGTTAACTGTGAAAGAAGTGTAACACAATTAAGCCATATGTTAAAACAATGACTAACTGTTACCATACGTATCTTCCTTATTCTTCAAGAAATGTGAACTATGTGGTTAGGTTTTTACTGCTCGATGCAGATGTTCGCCTGAAAACTATTAATGAGGCTTATTGAAAGTTAAACAATAGTGTACCAGCCATATTAAATGTGTATATGGGGGTTTGTGAAAAGTGAAAGTAAACAACTGTAAAATGCAAATGTGCACCTGTCGGCTACATCATTTACAGTAGACAGTACTGCACTTCCACTCCCCTATCTTTTCAGCCAGTATGTCGACATCAACGACAACAAACAAAGAAGGCGAACATCACCGAGTGAGAAAAAATCTGAAGTACTAACATCATCATCATCTGTAATGAACTGTATTTAGATGGAGAAAGCAAGCAAAATGGCATGTGTGTTTCATTGAAAACAGTCAATATTTTATTTCAATTAAATGAAACACATTTGGTGATAAAAATATGTATTTCCTTTGAATCGCAAGACAGATTCAACATACCTTCACTGATTTCAGACATAACCTCAGAGAAAAGTAAGCCTCTTGAAAGAAGTGTATAAAGCGGGCACGAGTTGTGTAAACCAACACTATAATAAAATGTTCATTCCACTATGTTTGTTATTGCCAATTATTACCCACAGTATTATGTCTATTATTTTAGTGGTATTGTGTGTCTGCCTGCTTAGCTGGGTGGTAACGTGTTTGCCTACCATGCAGCAGGCCTGGGTTCTATTCCCAGGCCAAGTTGCAGATTTTCTCCACTCATGGACTGGATGTTGTGTTGCCCTCATGGTCATTTCATGATCACCGACATGCAAGTTAGCCAATGTGGTGTCACCTGCATGAAGAGTTGCAACCTGGTGGCCCAATGCCCCTGGATGGGGCCTCCTGGCCATCAAAGCCACACGAGCATTTCATTTCACAGGTATTGTGTGACTTTTCTTTCAAGAGATATACGAGTATACAGCATACAAACCGCCAGCGACAGGCACAATTTTCTTCTTCTTATTGTTCATACTTTCAAAGTGGCAAAATGTGTTAGAATAAATAAAATGTCTATAAAATGGCGCACTGTGCAATGAATTTGCGATGAGACAGTTTTAATTACTGCCAAGGAGCACCTTAGTCTTGGGTCCATGATGAAACTCCACCGCATTACACCACACACAAACAGGTCTGGCCTGCAGGCATATCTGTCAGACTAGAACCAACAGGCAGGGCCTGCACATTAGTGGGAAACAATGGGCTTCAGATCAGCAGGCCCAATCCATTAGAGATACCCGCAGAAATGTGTGGCCAGTTATTCATGAACCACAGACAACATGTTGATCAACTCATGCAACAGATACCGTATTTACTCGAATTAAGCCGCACCTGAAAAATGAGACTCGAAATCAAGCGAAAAAAATTTTCCCGAATCTAAGCTGCACCTGAAATTTGAGGCTCGAAATTCAAGGGGAGAGAAAAGTTTTAGGTCGCACCTCCAAATCGGAACAAAGTTGGTCCATTGTAATATGGGACACAATTTAGGTCGAATGAATGACGATACAGCTACAGTAGTTTGGTTCGAGTCATAAGCTTAGCAGTTAAGCTTTACCAGGTAGCCATTGCTATGTGTCAGGCGCTTCGTCCGTATTTATACGTCTGCCCTTCCTTTTTCACATGCTTCGTCAGGTTTGACTCGATTGCTTATTTTTCTTTGATCTGATAAGTGCCATTCACTTTGTTACAGGTATTTACATCACTATAAGCTGAAACTGCATTACTGTACTGTGTCATGCGTTGTTTGTCACATTCTGATAATGAGTGTTTACAGCCTGTCGCCGCTGGCGGCATGGCTTGCTTTTGTACCGCCGCTTAAAAAAAAAAAAAAATAAATAAAAAAAAAGAGAGAGAGAGAGAGAGAAAGAAAGAAAGAAAGAGAGAGAGAGAGACAGAGAGAGAGAGAGAGAGAGAGAGAGGAATTGTCTCATTAGCGAAACAATGGCAAGAGACTGCTATTTGTTGTTACTTACACTGCTGCTTTCTTTGATAATGATCAACAAGAATCAAATAATAGACTGCGTATGATAGAAGTTGTTCTGAATGAGAGTTTAGCTAAAATTTTTCTCTGTTTGAAAATCTTTGCAGATGGCTCTTTAGTATGTTACATTCTGCACAGTAATTCGAGTCATCTTAGATTTAAAAATCTAGTCAATTGCCGTGCTTCATTTCTGACTGCATCACTGTTAGGCATAAGAATAATACGAATATAAACATGACATGATATGTATATTCTTCCACGTTTGCTGTTGCCTCACTCTAGTTTCGTAGTTTATTAGACAGGTAGAATTTAAATGAGATAGCAGCAAACACGAAAGAATACATGGCAAAATGTGTATATTCATATTATTCTTATGGTGAAGAGAATACTGCATGTGATTCACAATTCATAAAAGTTCCTATTAGCAACCATCTCTTCTCACAGGTAGGAAAAAATTCAGAACGTAGAGCTGGCCATATTGACAAACATCCCTAACAGTCTTGCCAGTCAGATTTTCGTAGTACATTGAAACGCTGCAACATTCGAAGATGAATAATACGGAATTTGTATTTACTTTGATGGATAATGTATGAAAATGCATTGGTCGAAACTCAGGGCGGAGGAAAAAAATCTCGTCTTCGACCTTTTTTTAATTTATTTACTGATGCAGAGGTTTTGGCACCAGTATTTATCTTTGTGCCTGCAAAGCCTGCCTGCGTAGCGCTACATATATTGGTCGGCAGAAGTTAGTTGTGGCGGCACCTACCAACATTCTTCAGAACTTCCGCTTACTCTGCACATGATTCTAAGCCGCAGGCAGTTTTTTGGATTACAAAAACCGGAAAAAAAGTGTGGCTTAGATTCGAGTAAATACGGTAACTTGTATGAATACTCTGAGAATCAATAATGATGAAAACGTGTAGGAACTCACCAAGCAGATTACTGCTGACTGCACACAAGCATGTAGAAAAGACAATCACACTCTCACAACTAATTTTCAGCCATAGCCTTTGTCAAAAAATGAGAGCACTCACACTTCCACACAATCACTTGGACACAACTCATGCAGGCAGGACCGCCATCTCCGGCCGCTGCATCTACAGTATCTGAGAATCAGATCCAAACAAACCACTTCTCACGGCTCCCTGTCTCTCGTCAGCAGCTGCTAGGCTAGCAGCAAGAAGTGGTGGCAGCGCAGACTGCAAGCTGAGGGGAATGGTAGGAAGGGCAGAAGCAGTAAGAATGAGGGAGTAGGGAAGCAGTGCACATACTCTGCTGTGTCCAGCCAGTGACAATGGATGACATCTAAGTATCAAAACCACTTCAACTACTGAGATGAAAAAAGATTTTTTCCAGTTTTTTTTCTTTTTTTCAAATTTCCCTGATTTTCCTGACAGGTTTTAAACTCTCTGATTTACAGAATGCGCCCTCATATGAATCCATATGCTGAACTTGCTTCAAGGAAGGCCATATAGTATAAGTTGGCTGCAGCCAGCCTTATAGGCCTTCTGCCTGGAGCTGCAACATGACAGCACAAATGAAGATGCCTACATATTTACTGAATGACCGACCATGGACTCATGGCTGAATCACAGGAACATCTGCACACTGATTTTCCTGGACCTTTTTTTAAGACCCATGTGCTCATTGCGATACATCAATTATCCCATTTTCTGTATGTGGTCAAGCTACAATATGCAACAAAAGCAGTCACCTCTATGGTTCTATTGAAGGTGTTCATTCCTTGTGACTAATAAAGGACCACTATTTATGGCATCCTCCATGAAGTGCATCTACACTCATTATGGCATCAAATATCTAACTATGTCCATGTTTCATCCTGCGACCAAAGGCACCATGACGAGATCTGGTCATACTTTTAAAACTAAAGGTATATGGTATTGTGTGATATCCCTTCTAGAAAAAAACTATTTTCTAGCAACATAAAGTTTAATACCCATCAAAGGCCACAGTACAGCAAAGCAGCCTCGAAATCAACTTCATCGGGTGCTCCTCAACCCAACCTATGGTTCTCACTACTGTAGCAAGAGGACATCACCACATTGATATGAGTCATCAATCCAGGAGCACAAAAAGTCAAACTAAAGAAAGGGAACATGTCTGTAAGACTTCACTTTCTCAACGTCAATCACACTGAAACTGTTGAGTAGCCTGTTTTGTTGAGATACACAATCTGTCACCAGCCAATCACAAACACCACCAGGCTAGTGTTACTTCTGAGCCCTAGAAAAATCACACTGAGGACTTGAATAATTTTTGACTGGTTCTCGTGATGCCTCATACCGAGAACATCTACTCTAGTTAAAGAAGATCAGCCAACACCTCCAATTTTTTTCTCCTGCGACGGGGGATGATCTGGAGCAGAAGAGTGTCAGCCAGCAACTACCGGCAACCAAACTACATCAAACCGCAACATTAGGAGTGCTGGTCACACACCATGCGTCGTCCTTAGTACTGGCCAAAGGCACTTTCTTGGCAAAGGGGAAGGGGGGGCAATAGCCTCACAGGTCATCGACACAAAAGCAGCATATTGTACACGCCAGCTGCCTTGGCTGATAATAGGTTGGTCGCAGCAAGCCATTATGGCCTTTAGTGTTTGCCTATGCTAGCATTCTACAGTGTTCTCCTCGTTTCTTATGTGACAATTGCTTAGGCTGTGTTTGGTTACTAGTTAGGACTTTCCCTGCATCTGCTTCCACTGGACTTTTGTTTCAGCTTTCAATGTAACAGGTTTTCTTCTCATGACTTGCCTGCATTATTTGAACCTGTTTCCAGGTTTATGATTTCATATTTTTTTCAAATGTTTTTATCTATTGAATTTTATGTGAATATAAAGTTTAAGTAGTGTAAAAAATAGGGTGTTGAGTAACTCTGTCACAACTGGGTTTTCACAAAGTACTTTTGTTTTTATACCCGTTTACCATTGTATCACACAGCTGTTCCCGCCACAAGTGTATTATACCTCTAGTACTTTTCCAAGTTTGTGAGTGTAAAAAGATGACAACTTTTCAATACTTTGCTCCTGCCCCGTAGCAATGACAACCTCATTCTTGGACACTTTAAGTCTCCTCTTACCACCAGAATTGCATAAAAAATGTGTAACTACTCCATATTTAGCAGTTGATCAGTACTTATCATTGATGTTCAAAATTATTTTTTTACCACTGGGCATTGGCAATCTGTGTGGCTTGTTTTGGAAAATAGTAATTACTATTTCATTACGTGGAATGACAAGTCACAGGTAGTTCACACTTAACTGTTCAAAACCAAAGAAATTTTTTAGCACACATTCTCAAATCTATTAAGTATGTGTCAGATCACATTAGCAGGGATCAGATTTTACAAAATACACTGTTCTCCTCATATCTTTGTGTATTTTCCAATATCTTTATGATATTCTTTCATTGCAGTTAGTCTCAGCCCCTCCCCAAACATATGAAGTTAAATTAGATAATTTAAAGCATAAGAAATGAAAAAAATGAATTAATACATTAAGTTATAAAACTTGGGATTGATATTTTATGCAAACAAATGAGAAATGTATTAAGATGTTTCAAAATGACAGAAGAGGGTATGTGGCAAGAAAGAAAAAATAAGAGAGATGAAAGTGCAAAAATACATGGAGTGAGAGGAAGGCATAGGGCACAAAAATTCAACCAAGGGAAGGGAAAATTTTCAAGATGTGTATATCTTTCCTTTAAGATCTCAATTTCTTGAAGTCATTCATATTGGTATTACTGAAATACACAATTTCTCACCAATCTTACATTTCTCACCAATCCTACATTTCTCACCAATCCTACATTTCTCACCAATCCTACATTTCTCACCAATCCTACATTTCTCACCAATCCTACATTTCTCACCAATCTTACATTCACTGTTCACATGGTTCTTCTAAGAGTTAAATGAAGCTTAAAACAGCTATTCTCAACAAGCAGATGGAAATTACAATGTATTTTCTCATTAGTTTCCTATTGTTGTGAAAATTTATCTACTACATTTGGTGAAAGTTGGAAATAGAAGGACCAGAAGGACAAAGACAAAGTTGATGGCACAGCATTCTTACGTGCCACACGAACCTTTTTCAGTGAATAATTTACTTACATGGTGGAACTGGATGGGTGTACACATTTATCGTATCTACATTTTCTGTACATAGAATTACACAGAGATATAAATTACACAATATTTTACTTCAGC
This sequence comes from Schistocerca serialis cubense, assembly GCF_023864345.2. Lineage (NCBI taxonomy): Eukaryota > Metazoa > Arthropoda > Insecta > Orthoptera > Acrididae > Schistocerca > Schistocerca serialis. Next base: position 42,622,280 of record NC_064641.1, read on the forward strand.
TCATCAACATATGGAACACAATGCAGCTGACCAACAGCACCCATTGACAACTTGCCATTTGCAATTTTCTTCGCAACCTGGAAAGAAAAAAAATGTTGTGTAATTATAGGAATAGAATACGGCTAACTACTTACGAACTACTTTCCAGTTGAAGCATGGACAGTGAGATATGTGATTAATAAACAGATTATTTTAGAACTAGAACATTGTGTGTCACTAAACAGTTTGCGTATGAGCAGTTTCACTCAACACCACAAATCACAGCACTATCAGATACATGCATGTGCCATGAAACTGTAATAACCCCATATACCTAACAATGTAAGTACAGTAAAACTGTCCTTTCAAACTACAACAAATAAACAGAATAAAATTCTTTCAGGAATATAAAATAGAGAATAAAAAGTATACACAACAACTAACATAAAATAGAAGACAACAGTTCCTCTAGTACTTTCTTATGGTATTACCCTCTAAAATGTAAAGATAAAAAGTGATGAGACAGATGGTTCAGAAGTAACGATACCATGCAGTACACAGAAAATGGAGGATTCAATCATATTATTCATCTGCAGAACTGGTTGCTTCAAAAACTTTGTGTTCTAAAACACAGTAAAATAAATATTCAAACAGCCAAGCAAATACCTGAAGGGAACACGTTGAAGCACAGTTTTTCTTTATTTTCTGAGTTGGAAGAGTGTCATATTCTATTGAATCAAGTAAAAGTCACTGTTACTATTTCATTTCTGTGCAGCTTTATCTTCAGTGTTTGTGGGAATGAGATGGGAGTCAAGAATGTGAGAGACACTGCATAGTTAAACTGGACGTCTAGTTTCTGCATGGCAACTACAGTCATGTAATCGAAGAAATTACCCCGTGAGCATGCACTTCTGCTACTACGGCATGCAGGTGAGCATGCTCAATGCCAACGTAAAGTACTGTAGAATTGTGTGTAGAATCTAATAAATTAAACGTCTCGGAGGCGTTCAAATTCTAGACACATTCATACTGAATATAACTAGAGGTAGAGAGAGAGAGAGAGAGAGAGTTGGCACTCAAACACTGCTCAGTTACAGCCACACCACATGCTTTGACTGGCAATGCTGGAGGCAGTCCTCCTGTGTGTTAAATTTCTGGTTCTGCCGCTTTCTTGAAAAATTTACTCAGAAACAAGGTACAGTGTTGATGTTCTATGTGTAACTCCAGGAGTGGTTCTATGTCACCCTTAATTACATTAACTAGAGATCTGCAATCACATGGGCACTGACACAAAACACACAACAAACTGATCAGCTACATCAGGAAATGCATGTAATAAGTGGAATCCTCAGAACGGTTCTCCAGGCTGCCATTTCATTCCAGGCTGTTAAACTGCATCTCCCTACCATTAACCTTCCCATATGAACATTACTATATTAGGTTGGTATTACACTATCATACTTCTTTGTCAAAGTTGATATGTCAAATATTTTCTTCAAAGAAATTTGATAGTGCAATACAGAACTTTGTCAAATCTCATCTTTCGCCACAGAAATATGATCAAATCTAGGATATCACTGTAGATTTATCACGAAAGTCATTCGTCTTCTGTTCAGTGTGAAATGTGATCGTTTTGAGTGCTGGTATCGCTACAGCTATCTGACGCTTGTAGTGGGTTTGTAAACATGGCTGCAAAGTTTAGTTGATGTGATCCTTCGACTCTCGACAGGGTGGAGGAGTGAGCAAGGGACACAATGCGTGCTATTAATCATGCGCTGGTGGGTTACACTGCAGCTGACTTCAAAGCCACCACACAACTGCAGCCATCAACCTCTAAATTGGGAAACACCAAGGCAGCTTTTCAGCGAGCCGGAATATAGAATGACACATATTAAAACAAAATAAAAAAATTCTTAGTTCTCCATTCTAGTTAGTCTATGTTTGAACTCTGGATGTCACAAGTTAAAAAGTACTTCATCTCTTTCATACTTCTCATTAATTTTGAAGTAGTTCAAACACTAATTCTGTTAATTAAATTATTCAAAAATAAAAATTGTTCTTAATATCCACCTAGTGCACTAAACATTTATCTTCAGATATTCCTTCTTCAGTGCTTTATAAATCACTTCGCACATTTGTGCAATTATTTTGGTTAATGTGCACTGTGGTATTCAAGTTCCGCGTAGTAAATTAGAGTAGCTCTCTCCCATAGCAAGAAATCAGTGTTATAGTGAACCTGTCTTCTGCACACACAGCATTACTCAGGTAAGTATTCTGCTTTGTAATATTTTACTGAGAAAATACTGAAATGCACATTCTTCCATTTGTGAGTAATTTATACAAGACTTGACGTCCCACACTTGCAGCACTTGTAGCAAATTTTGATGACTGCTTTTATTATCTTGACGTTCACCCAAGTAAGTTTCCTTTCTTTCCGCCATTGCTCTTTCACATGCATACTCAATGCAATCGTGGTACACGCAACTGCGGCACATAATAACCAGTTATTGTTGTCCACCATCCTGAACTTTGACAGAAAATATGATGACAGTGTAATACCCCTTTTTAGTGTCACGTCAAATATCTTCATCAACAAAATTTGACAAATATTTGATCATATTTCTTTGTCAAAGATAGTGTAATACTGCCTTTACTATGGTACAAAAAATACACATTCCAGACGTCTGGCATACAACAATATGCACATTCTAAGAAGAATAACAATGAGGTCCCTGATGGGAACAAATGAAACAGAAGAAGAAGAAATAATAATAACCATCATTATCATCATATGCATTACAAGAAGAGAATGATTTTACGTATTTAACCAAAAAATACATAAGTTCTACTGTTTACAGTATCTAAACATCAAATAGCCCACACAACACACGAATGTGGGGGACCAGACAAATGGAGTGCCTCGTCTGATTCTTCATATAGGCTCTTCATACTGCCAGGGAAATGTCTGTTAGAACACTCATTTACAATGTGGCTTATTTTCTGAATATCACCACAGTTAAACATAGTGAATGTTGTATTTGCATATAACTTCTCCAGTCCATCATTTACCAAGTTGTACTCACATCTCCCTAGGATGACGTAAGCCTGGAACTGTAACAGTTGAGTTGTCAATAAATTCATGGTTCTGTGTTCTCACTGTTTGTCACTCATTCCATTCAGTGGCCAAGCTGAACCCAGCAGTAAGTATTTGGAATCATTCACACGCTGGTCTTCTGTATTTGAGGTGTTTCTCAGGAAGTGACAGTAAATCTTCAAGAAAAGCATCGATTCATTTTTAGAAACTTACTGACAAAGATTTCAATCAAAGTGAGCTGGACAGATGTTCGGTAGTACCGATGGCCAGCACATGATAATACTGATGGCCAGCACATAAATATTGATCTGATTGTGCCACTAATGGTCTCATAGCTGCATTCAAGTGAATGTCAACTTTCTTCATGCGTGATGTGAAGCAAACAAATTGGTGCACAATAGTTTGTTGTGAAGTACATCAACACAGCAGATGCTCTGCGGAGGGGATGGGAAGGGGGAGGGGGGAGAGGGGGAACTAGAAGCTACTCATAAGTGGTGGGATAGACAAAATATCAGGCAAAATGGACCTCAATTCAGGTCATGGTTTTAGGAAGTCATAATCCTGTCGAAGTAGTTGATTAATACAAGGTGGTTATAATTAAACTTTCACCATCTAAGCCAGTGTAGATAGAAAACTATTTACCTTATGGGTACCCAACTTCAGAGGAATGATGTTCTGACTGCGTGCAGCAGGATTTGAATTGTTGGTAGTGTTAGTTGCATTACCTGCTGTTAGGTGCTGGTACTGGAAGGCAACTTACTGTTGAAACGCAAGAATCAGTGTGCATTACAGCTGCAGACAGTCAACATGGGTCTGGATAACATGAGCAGGGCTTTACTTGTAGTAAAGTTGTTTTTATCACAACAGCAATAGTGCTCCTGCTCTTCAAGAGCAACGCCACATTAAAGGAAAAAGAAAAAATCCCCTTTCCTCACCAGGGTTGAGTAACATGATTTGGAAATTCAAATTAGCTGGAGATTTTGGAACTGCTCCTGCGAGAAGCCAATAGTCAATTGCACCACAAACTGTTGCAGTTATTGTTTCCATAGCTGAGAATGCTGGACGCAATGTGCTATCTTCGAGCAGAGAAAGAGCTGTCACAACAGCAGAACATTACATGATCCACCATTCAAAAATTGCTGCGACCAATCTAGTACAGTTCCAGGCTGTCATGGATGCAGACAGCCATCACACTGAGCAACATTTGTGGCCTGGAATGTACACATGGTGTGCAATTAGCACACGTTAACCTTTCATGTGGAAATTAAAATAGATTTCTTTCAATGGTTTATTCATTATTTCTCATCCAATTGTCCTTACAAATGTTTCCATTAAGTTTCCCTGTCCTACAATCCCTCTCAAGTAGTGAAAGTTTAGTTGTAACCACGCTGTACATTCAATACCATGACAGTACTGAGTGAAAACTCGACAATAGACTACTACTCTACATACTACCAAACAGGAGAGTTTTCCTTTTTCATAAACAACATACATTCTTTTTCTTTAAAAAAAAATAAAAAAAAATTTAAATTATGACTGATAACAGAGGAATTACTTATGCAAATTCGTCACAAATTGGTATTCACACTGGGATCAACATAAATTGCAAAATTGTAAACTTTGGCAGCCTATGTATGAATGTGTGATGCTGCAGCACAATTTCACCATGCAGATGGCAAGGCTAGTCAACAGTGGGCATGTTGATACCAGAGCATAAAGCCTTTGGGAATTTCATTCTGTGTACTCAGTTGTATAGTAACTATGCCTCAAAGGCAGGCACGTGAATAATATATGCAAATATCAGCATTTGAGACAGGACATGAAGTGGGGCTCCATGAAGCTGGTTGGAGTAATTGGTGAATCATTTAACATTTGAATTGGAGCAATTGGCAGGAATGTGTGAACCATAGCCAAACAGAGCATCAAGAAGGTGACAGCCGACCTAGAGATAGATGACAGAACATGAGGACCAAGCAATCTTCAGAGAGGCACTCAGAACCCTGAATTATTCATCACCACCACTCCGATATGTAACTGGTTTTTCAGCGATCACACTTTAATAGGCGGCTCACAGAAAGGGGTCTAACCTCACTGCACCCCTTTTGCAAATTACCACTGACTGTACACCAACAAGCCCATTTTGCACAGGTGTCTGGCACATTTGGCATAGAATCTCACCGACTGGAGAATTGTCTTCAGTGATGAGTCCCGCTGGGAACTGAGCCCTGCTGACCAGCAAATATGTATCTGGAGACACTATGGACAGTGGTGAGATACCAACCTGTCTGTCACTGCCTTATGGCCCGACAATCAGGAGTGATTGTCTGAGGCTCCATTTCATTTCATAGCAGGACCCCTTTGGTTATCATCTGCAAAACCCCTACATCACAGCAGTATTTCAATGACCTCATTTTGTTGACATTCATGGCAAGCTATCCTGGCCTTACATTTCAGCAACATGATGCCCCACCCACACATGAGAGTTTCTACTGTTTGTCTTCATGCTTGCCAAACCCTACCTTCATCAGCAAGGTTGCCAGATCTCTCAAAAATTCAACTGAGAATGTTTGGGGCATTATGAACAGTGGCCTCCAGCCACCTCATGATTTTGATAAACCAGCATGTCAATTGGACAGAATTTGGCACAATATCCCTCAGAAGGGCATCCAACAACTCTTGTCAAACAATGTCAAGCTGAATAATTGCTTGCTTTTGGGCCAGAGGTGGACCAACACATTACTGACTTGCTCAATTTGTGAAGCTTTTTCCTCTTGAAAAAATCATCCAGTTTTTCTGAAGCTGTACTCATTTGTTTGCCCGTGCATTACATCACATCGACCAAATTCTGTCCCATTCAGGTAAGTTCTTCATGGTGTATTGCTTTTATCTCAGAGTGTATATTAAAAAAACTTCAACACACAGTAAACTTCAAACAATACACTGTCTACATGACAAGTGTACCTCAAATACATTTGCAACAATCAGAGTCACAGTTCACAGCAGATCCTCTAATTTCGTTTGTTCTGCGACATTTTTATGCAGTGTCACCGCAGTCTTCTTCCATGGAGGCTGGCCCAACTCCGAGGCAAGGGTCCACAGCTTTGATGGACCATTGTGGCCAAACACAAGTTGCCACCACATCATCCTGTCTAGTAGGAATTCTGTTTCCATTGCCTTTCAGTTAACATGCACAAACGTGGAAACCTCACACTCAACAGACGTGTTCCACTTTCCGATCTAAGTTAAATAAATTTTCTTCATTTGTTGGTCCTAAATACATTGTGCAACATATAACTTTAACAAAGTGATTGTTATACTACACTGTCAAAATTTGAGTACTGCTGTTAGTAGATTTAATGTGAGCACAAGTGTGTGGCTGACCCTTAGCAAGGATGAGTTCAACATCAAGGAAAGTGGCATGAGATATGCACCATGTGAAATTTTATTATGACAAGGCATTTAGAGATTCCAAAAATTTCAACAGGACAGTCTCACTTTGAGTCCACATGGAAAAGGTATCATCACTGTATCTAAACCAAATCAGGAGCTGAAAGCTTATAGATCCCATGAAAGCCTCATGCCAGCAATCCATGAAGAGGTTCACACAGGAAGGAGCCATCCTGGTATCCATGCCACCCGATCTGTTTGTTTGTCTGACCCTCAAAGGTCTACTAGTTATAACAAACTTAGCTTTCTGCTCTTACTATTTCTTGATGTCTTTTCTGGAATCTCTGTGTTGCTTGTTATCATATCTTCCACATTTTTAAGTTCTCAGGTTTTCAAATCACGTCCAGTGCACACGTTAACAGTCAGCCTTTCCTTCTCAGCCCGTCCAGTACATCTTCCCTGACCTGCGGTCCACAATTCTTCCCATTTCCTAAACCTCATCAGTCCTCTTCCTTCATGTCTCTCTCCCTTTCCCTTCAACCCTTCTGCCAGAAGGAGCTTGGGCATTTCCAGATGTTGTGTATGATTTCCCCTGCCGCTAATTTGTGAGTAGATTTTTTTATCAATCCACATTATATTTTTGAACACACTCTCTTTGTTGATTTATTGAAATGTTAGACACAAAGCTAGCTGAAGCTGGTAACAACTGGGAATCAGTCAATGATATACAACTATCAATTCAGTAGCTCCCATCAGCCACTTAACAGAGAGTCTCGTTAAAGTGCATGCACAGTAATGAAATGTGTTATATTTGCAACTTGACTGTCGGTAAAAACTGTATCACAAGTTGGAGCATGAAGACAGGAAATGCTATGGGGGAAGGGAGGGGGGGAGAGGGGGTGCTGGGTGAAATGCAACTTTCAGATCAAATGCTGAAAATTTTTTTAGTGAAATCAACATGTCTTTTCCTTACATCTACTAACAAATCTCAGGACTGATCTCAAAATTGTGCGATGGCAGATAGTACACTGCAGAAGAGTTTTCTTTCTTATCAATTAGCCTACTTACAGCTGTAACATCGGCAGGCGAGATGCTGTCTATGGTGGCAGCCAGCTGCTGGCCAGTGTGCACATCCCCCCTGAGTAGAGCCTGATAGCCAATGCTCTCCAGCAAGTTATCTCCGCTCTCCTCACTCATCAGGACGGCAGCTTTCAACTGCTTCTTCGCACGGTTCACGTCATCTGCAGAAACGTTTCCTCCTCGGAGTGTCTGCACAGCTGCTTTTACAACCTGGTCAGAAGAAAGATTTTGCAGAAAAATTGGAAAATCTTGATCTTAGATCAATTACTGTAACATAGTAAAACCATTAATAAAGCCAGCCGAAGTGGCCGAGCGGTTCTAGGCGCTACAGTCTGGAACCGCGCGACTGCTACGGTCGAAGGTTAGAATCCTGCCTCGGGCATGGATGTGTGTGATGTCCTTAGGTTAGTTAGGTTTAAGTAGTTCTAAGTCTATGGGACTGATGACCTCAGAAGTTAAGTCCCATAGTGCTCAGAGCCATTTGAACCATTAATAAAGTCACGCCAAACTCTAAAAATATAACTAGTAACATTAACAGAGAAGAAATATAGCAAAACTTGTTCACTCAACAACTTAATGTGTAAAGGAGCTGCATAATTTATCTATAACTCATTCTGACATTTCAGTGATATTTCATTTATCTTACTTTGTTTAAATTCTACTGGACCTCTTTGACAGGGGCACAATAGTTTATGACATTCTAGAAGTTTTTAAGATGAAAAGAACCATAAAAATAAAATTTTGAAATGCAAAATTTTAGAACCTAAGTAACTACAAAATAATTATGATAATGATTAATTAAAATAAGTTTTTCCATGAGATGCATTTACTCAACTGGTAAGGTATCAACAGTGCTAAATGAACTGTGCCTTTTAACCTTTTGATGACGGAAGCAATACACACCAATTATCAATAAAGCAAAACAGCATAATACATTATACAACAGTGGCTGTGAAAGACAGGCAACTAAATCAAACATGATGATGATGATGACGATAAAAATTGTATCCCTCAATTACATAATGGAGATTGGGCAAAAATAAACTCTTCCTAAAATTGAAACTGGAACAAAATCTTCATTAAGAACAAAATTCCTGGGGTTTGTGGGTAATTTAGCTCTCAACTTAGCAGAATTTTGTGCCCTCATCACCACCCTCCAAAAAATTACCTTAAAAATTGAACTACAAGGATTCTTCAAGTAAACTGAGATCATGCCCATGGAACCACGAGTACAAGTCTTCATAAACAATCAAAAAATTACCATTGTTCCACAGTTTAAACATCTTTGAGAAATCATCAAGTACAACTTAATTGAGAAAGGAACATGTATAAATAGAGCCAACAAAATGATAAATGCTCAATTTCTAACTTGGTCAAGTATAATAAGAAATACTTGTCAACAGACACTAAGGTCCAACATTACAGAAGTGTGACTCTCCCAGAAGCCACTTATGCTTGCAAAGTCCAGTCCCAATTCACGAATTAAAGAACTGATCAATTCCTCAAAACTGAACAACCATCAGAGCTCGCATAAATAAAAAAATACCATGTTGGAAGGCACCTGGAAAAGCCCTCCTCCCCAGAGAAACTATTGAGATATTGTGCCAACTACCCTCACAACGAAGAAGAACATAACTCTTATTTCCCCCAAAACTGAATCAATCTAAACCAAATTTGGTACACACAACACTTACTGCCTGGAAAGAAGTACTGTGGGGTAAGTTAACATCTAGCTCTCATAGGAGTGTGAGTGGTAAAGGGCTGGTAGCGCCTGACATCTACGCTGCCCTGCACAACTGGCATGCTGTGTGGGTAGTATTGGAATGTGTTTCAGGGCTTATATGTGCAGATGGGCACAGCTGAGCAGAAAGAGAGGGAAGCAGGAGGGAGGAGATGGACAGTAAGAGTGGGGGGGGGGGGGGGGGGAAGAGAGAGAATGAGATGGATAGTGTGAGGTGAGGAAAGATGGATGGAGGGAGGGCAGAGGCAGGGGGGGGGAGAGGGAGAGAAAGAAAGAAAGAGGGAGAGAAAGAAAGAAAGAGAGAGAGAGAGGAGGGGGGGGGGCAGGAGGTGATGGACAGAGAGAGAGAGTGGGAGGAGGATATGGAAAACAGAAGGTATGGAGGAGACATGGTCGGATGCCTATGGAACTTCTTACATGTACACATTGGCAAGTATGTAAATGTTAGAGAGTTTCAATTTTCTGTGACAGGTAAAAGGGTCACAGAGGCATCTAACGTTGTTCCAGCCCCAATAGAGTATGGAAGGGGTGTGCTCAGTGTCAGATTTTGAATGATCACTGAAGGGCATGGAGCTGTCATGTACTCTTGAGAGGCAGCATTATCAGCATCTGACAGCATTACCAGCCTCCGTCAGAGTTTAAAATGGGTCTCATGGTGCATTGCCACTTGGCCAGGTTGTCAAATTCTGCAGTACCTGGATCTATGAGGCTGTGGTCCAATGTTCAAATGCATGGGAATATGGAGGCAGGTACACTCATCAAGGTCTGACTGACCACATCCGAGCTCTGCGACTGCCATATGAGACAAGTAATGGACTACCCACATTATTCTGCATCAACCCGCACCACTAGTCAGAGACTAGCAGCAACCAGACTAAGGAATTACCGACACATAGTTATGCTGCTTTTAACCTCATAAAAGAAACAACAGCATTTCGAGTAGTGCTGTGATTGGGAAGCATGGACTGCTGATGAATGGTGTTACATTGTGTTTTGCATGTGTGCATTACGATGGATGAACGTCATCGGTAAGTATGAGGTGAGCAGAAGAAAGGTCCCATTCCTACATTATTTTGGACAGGCACAGTGGTGTTACAACAGGGAGCATGGTGTGGGGAACAATTGGCTACAATTTCGGATCGCAACTGATACTGATTCAGAGAACTCTCATGGCACAACAGTGCATCACATACATCCTCATGGGTTACCTCTCATGTGACTGTATTGGGGTGGCATTCTTCAACAGGACAATGTTCCCCCACATGACATGTGCCTCTATGAACTGTCTATGTGATGTTGAAGTACTCCCACAGCCAATAAGACCCAAGATCTGTCTGCGATAGAATGTGTGAGACCAGCTCACATGGCAACTCTGTCCCAGGGACGTATTGAAGATATCAAAGACCAATTACAACAATTGTGGGCAACATTGCTTCAGGAGAGGGTACAACAACTTTATGGCAAGCTTAGTTCACCCACTGTCTATGGGTAGCACCTTTAACTAGTAATAAAATCCTGGCCCGCCCAGTTGGCCGTGCGGTCTAACGCACGGCTTTCCGGGTGGGAAGGAGCGCCTGGTCCCCGGCACAAATCTGCCCGGTGGTGAACCGGCCAGTCTGTGGATGGTTTTTAGGCGGTTTTCCATCTGCCTCAGTGAATGCGAGCTAGTTCCCCTTATTCTGCCTCAGTTACACTATGTCGGCAATTGCTGCGCAAAAAAGTTCTCCATGTACGCATACACCACGCAAACATAGGGGGTTACACTCGTCTGGTGTGAGACGTTCCCTGGGGGGCCGAACCGCACAATAACCCTGGGTTCGGTGTGGGGCGGCGGAGGGGTGAAGTGGACTGCGGTAATCGTCGTGGGGTTGTGGACCACTGCAGCTGTGCCGGGGACGGAGCCTCTCCATCGTTTCAAGGTCCCCGGTTAAAATACAATACAATACAATACAATACAATCCTGTGTCCCGTGTTAGTACCTACCCACTGCTTAAATTTTCAATTAAAAAATCATCCGCACTGGGGGCCAAGGACTTGTGAATAAGAAGTCACCCCGCTCTGCCAATGGGCTTGTCACAGAGGGTGGAGGAGTTGATGGAGGTCCAGGGCACTCTCTCGCCCTTGGCATGAGAAACGGCCCCTAAAAGGCGTAATCATCTACAATGATCAACAGCATGATCATGCAGAATGCAATGGAAACCACTGCATTAAAGAAACAGTTCACCCACAGGACATGTCGTCTGCAATTGAAAAAGTATCATGATGATATCTCCATTGGCAAAAGGTTCCAGATTAGTCCCACATTCAGATTTCTGGGAGGGAACTGCCAAAGGGGCAATGACGATGAGTAAAACACTGAAAAGCCCACAACGGGATAACATTCTACAAGTTGGAACTTGGACTGCCAGATGTTTGAAAGAAATAGGAAACGTAGGAAATCTGAAAATGGAAATGCAAGACTCAATCTAGATCAGAAAATTGTATACCATATTTACTCGAATCTAAGCCGCACTTTTTTTCCGGTTTTTCTAATCCAAAAAACTGCCTGCGGCTTAGAATCATGTGCAAAGTAAGTGGAAGTTCTGAAAAATGTTGGTAGGTGCCGCCACAACTAACTTCTGCCGTCCAATATATGTAGCGCTACACAGGCATGCTTTGCAGGCACAAAGATAAATACTGGTGCCAAAATCTCTGCGTCAGTACATAAAGTTAAAAAAAGGTGGAAGACGAGCTTTTTTTCTCCACCCCGAGTTTCAACCACTGCATTTTCAATACATTGTCCAACGAGGTAAATACAAATTCTGTACTGTTCACCTTCGAATGTAGCAGCATTTCAATTTACTATTAAAATTCGACTGGCAGGACTGTTTGGGATGTTTGTCAATATGGCCAACTCTACGTTCTGAATTTTTTCCTACCTGTCAGCAGAAATGGTTGGTAACAGGAACTTTTATGAATTGTAAATCACATGCAGTATTCTCTTCACCATAAGAATAATACGAATATAAACATTTTGCCATGTATTCTTTCATGTTTGCTGCTATCTCATTTAAATCTTGTCTGCCTAATAAACTACGAAACTAGTGAGAGACAACAGCAAACGCGGAAGAATATACATATCATGTCGTGTTTATATTCGTATTATTCTTATACCTAACAGTGATGCAGTCAGAAATGAAGCACGGCAATTGACTAGATTTTTAAATCTAAGATGACTCTAATTTCTGTGCAGAATGTAACGTACTAAAGAGGCATCTGCAAAGATTTTCAAACGGGGAAAAATTTTAGCTAAACTCTCATTCAGAACATCATCTATCATACGCAGTCTATTGTTTGGTTCTTGTTGATCATTATCAAAGAAAGCAGCAGTGTAAGTAACAACAAATACCAGTCTCTTGCATTGTTTCGCTAATGAAACAATTCCTCTCTCTCTCTCTCTCTCTCTCTCTCTCTCTCTCTCTCTCTCTCTCTTTTTTTTTTTTAAGCGGTGGTACAAAAGCAAGCCATGCCGCAAGCAGCGACAGGCCGTAAACACTCATTATCAGAATGCGACAAACAATGCATGACACAGTACAGCAATGCAGTTTCAGCTTATAGTGACGTAAACACCTATAACAAAGAGAATGGCACTTATCAGATCAAAGAAAAATAAGCAATCGAGTCAAACCTGACGAAGCATGTGAAAAAGGAAGGGTACCCATATAAATACGGACGAAGTGCCCGACACATAGCAATGGCTACCTAGTAAAGCTTAACTGCTAATCTTACAACTCGAACCAAACTACAGTTGCTGTATCGTCATTCATTCGACCTAAATTGTGTCTCACATTACAATGGACCAACTTTGTTTCTATTTGGAGGTGCGGCCTAAAACTTTTCTCTCCCCTTGAATTTCGAGTCTCAAATTTCAGGTGCGGCTTAGATTTGGGAATTTTTTTTCTCCCCCCTTGATTTCGAGTCTCATTTTTCAGGTGTGGCTTAGATTCGAGTGCAGCTTAGATTAGAGTAAATACGGTAACCAGAACAGGAAAGTATGGCAGAGTGTGTACTACTGTGAACAGTTCACTGATATGGTTGTCATCAGATTCAACTGTCAACCAGTACCAACAACGGAAGTTCACGTATAAATGCCAACATTGAAAGCAGAAGATGAAGAGGTGGAGATAGATAGAACATTTGAGGATACGGAACAGGTAATTCAGCATGTAAAGAGAGATGAAAATCTAGTCATTGTGGGCATTGGGATGCGGTGGTAGGGAAAGTATTAGAAAAAAAGAGTACAGGTTAATATGGGATTGACTGTAGGAATGGGAGAGGAGAAAGTCTAACAGAGTTCTGAACTAAATTTCAGATGGTAATAGTGAATACTCTGCTCAAGAATCAGAAGAGGATGAAGAATACTTGGAAAAGACCAGGCAACATGGGGGCAATCCAACTGTATTACATCATGTCAGACAGAGATTCTGGAATCAGGTATTAGATTGTAAGGGTAGACAAGATTCCATCAGAATTTCAAAAATCGTTGGGGAAGTGGCAACCACATGACTATTCAAGTTTGTGTGTAGAATCTGGGACTGCCAACGTACTATCAGACTTCTGGAAAAACTTATAATATTATACAGAAGAATGTAAAAGGAAATTGAGGATCTGTTAGATCATGATCAGTTTAGATTTAGAAGAGGAAAAGGCAGCAGAGAGGCAGTTCTGATGTGATTTCATGCTTAATATTGGAAACAATACAGAAAAAAAATACCACGGTATGTTCATTGGATATGTCAACCTGGAAAAGATGTTTAATAATGTAAAATGGTGCATGGTGTCTGAAATTTTGAGAAACATACCGGTAAGCTATAGGGAAAGACATGCAATATACAACATGTATGAAAAACAAGAAGGAACAGTAAGATTTAAAGGCCAAGAATGAAGTGCCCACTTATTTCCAAGATTGTTTATACTAAGCTGCAGAAATTTCGCTGGGAAGCCCTTACATATCCTCTTTACACTTCCAATCTCTTCCCAAGCTATATCAATATTTTTGATGCCCTGAAGAAAGACATTTGTGGCCGTCAATTTGCTTCGCACTAAGAGGTCCATGACTGGATACAGTCTTGGTTCTGTAGTCGACCGCTAATGTTTTTTCATGAAGGCATTGACTGTCTTTCCTCTCAGTGGGATAAATGCATTAACAATTACAGCAATTACTTTTGAAATAATGAACAGTTTACTAACTATTGTCTCATTTTCATTTGACTCCCTTTTTAACATCACATGCCCTCTCAACGTGTGGAGTTTCATTTTTTCTTTCCTCCTTCCCTTTTGGGTACTTCTTTGTCAGGCAGTGTAGTTGGCATATTAGTAGCTTTTCAAGCAGTTATCACTGTGAAAAGGGTGTATAAAGGAGTGATCCAATAAACAAATCTATTTTATAAATCACAATAATGGTCAAGCAAGTGAGAATTCCGCGCATATCTAAACAATTATTAAATACTTAAACTGCTGAAAAAAATCTTGTCACATTTCTATAATGATTGCAATGATAAAATCTCCTGGAGTAGACATTACTTTTCAGACTCTAAGCATACAGGATTGTCAAAAAGCTTGGAGTTAAGATAAAAAAAAAAAAAACTGAAATGTTGCACCGTTTCCAAGTTAACCGGCATTGAGCTTAGCCTTCAGGTCATTACATGTGCAAATTCAAGCAGTCTACCAGATATAATTAATGCCAGCTGCTCTCATAGCAAAGATGATAGCGCACGACATTGCTCAGCTTTTGGCTCAGGTTTAATCCTTACTACCATCCCATATCTAATTTTTATATCAGATTCTTGATTGGTTTTAGGAAACCAAACCACGATAATGTTTAGTGATGGTGCCTCTAGCACATCACTTCAGTTTGCGAGCACAACTTGAGTAACTTCAACGCCAATTAAACCACTGGCTTATACAGCTGGCTCGCAGCCAGTCACAAGTTACAAGTCCATTATTACATTGTCAGCTGTGAGAATGGCCGAGCAGCTACAGCTTCTTTTTAGTGTTTCTTCTTCTCTGTTAATAGATGGCGTGACGGGATACCATTGGATATCTGAGAAATCAATCTATTTAGTGTGTGTAAAACACTATTTCCATCGATATTTTGTGACTTATAAGCAGTTGATTGGTTTGTGGGATTAAAGGGACCAGACTGCAATAGTCATCGGTCCCTTGTTCCAAAACTTAAAAACTACCACACACAGTAAAAAACGGATAATAGAGACAACAGACAACACAGGACAAGAAAAACTCAGACAAAGAACAGACATAACAAATTAAAATCACACGGAGTGTGGCAGTGGTTGGCCGACCATAGAATAAAAAGGGAAAAGCCAACCACAGAGAACACATTAAAAACTCAGATTAAAACTGTAGGCCAAAGGCCAGAATCAACACAAAACAATAAAATAAAACAAAACACTCATATTAAATGATAAAAACCCCCTGCCCGAATAAAACGTAAAACTAAGCCAGCCATAGCAGGGTCATCAGTTAAAAGGGCAGGGAGCATATCAGGCAGCGCAAATGTCCGCCTGACCACAGCTAAAAGGGGGCAGGCCAACAAAATGTGGGCCACGGTCAAAGCCGCCCGCAGCGACACAGAGGAGGGTCCTCCCGACGCAGTAAGTAACTGTGTGTCAGCCGGGAGTGGCCAATGCGGAGTCGACAAAGGACGACTGAGTCCCTGCAGTTGGCTCGCATGGATGACTGCCACACAGTCGTTGTCTCCTTAATGGCACGGAGTTTATTGGGCGTGATCCAATCGCGCCACTCAGCGTCCCAAAGTGCAAAAACTTTTCGGCGGAGGACCGCTTGCAAATCAGTTTCTGGGAGGCTAACATCCAGAGATGGTTGCCTGGTGGCCTCTTTCGCCAGGCGGTCAACATGTTCATTGCCCAGGATACCGACATGACCGGGGGTCCACACAAAGACCACAGAGCGGCCGCAACGGGCAAGAGTATGCAGGGACTCCTGGATAGCCACCACCAGATGAGAATGAGGGAAATACTGGTCGAGAGCTTGTAAACCACTCAGGGAATCGCTACAGACCACGAAGGACTCACCTGAGCAGGCGCGGATATACTCTAGGGCTCGAAAGATGGCGACCAGCTCAGCAGTGTAAACACTGCAGCCAGCCGGCAAGGAACGTTGTTCGGAATGGTCCCCTAGAGTTAGCGCATAACCGACACGACCAGCAACCACCGAACCGTCAGTGTAAACAACGTCAGAGCCCTGATACGTGGCCAGGATGGAATAAAAGCGGCGGCGGAAGGCCTCTGGAGGGACTGAGTCCTTCGGGCCCTGTGCCAAGTCGAGCCGAAGGCAAGGGCGAGGAACACACCATGGGGGTGTACGCAAAGTGGCCCGAAAAGGAGGTGGAACAGTGAAAACCCTAAGCCCGGAGAGAAGCTCTTTCACGTGGACCGCGATCGTACAACCTGACCGGGGCCGATGTTCTGGCAGATGGACGACCGATCCCGGGAACAGGAGACGATAGTTTGGATGCCCAGGCAAGCTAAAAACATGGGTAGCATAAGCGGCCAGTAAATTTTGGCGCCTGAACCGCAATGGAGGGACACCTGCCTCCGCAAGTATGCTGTCCACTGGGCTGGTCCGGAAAGCACTAGTGGCAAGGCGTATTCCGCTGTGTAGGATTGGGTCCAGTACCCGCAGCGCAGATGGGGATGCTGAGCCATAAGCCAGGCTCCCATAATCCAGACGAGACTGGATTAACGCCTGGTAGAGCCGTAACAGGGTAGATCGGTCGGCGCCCCATCGGGTGTGGCTCAAGCATCTCAGGGCATTTAGATGCCACCAACACGCCTGTTTAAGCTGCTGAATATGAGGCAGCCAAGTCAGCCGGGCATCAAAAACTACACCCAAAAGCCTGTGGGTCTCCACCACAGCAAGGAGTTCGTCGGCAAGATAAAGCCGCGGCTCAGGATGGACTGTTCGGTGCCGGCAGAAATGCATAACGCGGGTCTTGGCAGCCGAAAACTGAAAACCATGTGCTACAGCCCAAGACTGCGCCTTGCGGATAGCGCCCTGTAGCTGACATTCAACAGCTGCAATGCCAGTAGAGCGGTAGTAAAGGCAGAAGTCGTCAGCATACAGGGAAGCAGAGACAGAATTTCCCACCGCCGCAGCGAGCCCGTTTATTGCGATTAAAAACAGGCAGACACTGAGGATAGATCCCTGTGGTATCCCGTTCTCCTGGACTCGGGAGGAACTATGGGAGGCCGCGACATGCACGCGGAAGGCACGATATGACAGAAAATTTCAGATAAAGATCGGCAGAGGGCCCCGAAGACCACATCCATGAAGTGTAGAAAGTATGTGATGACGCCATGTCGTATCGTACGCCTTCCGCATGTCGAAAAAGACAGCGACCAGGTGCTGACGGCGGGCAAAGGCAGTACGGATGGCCGACTCCACACTCATCAGATTGTCGGTGGCGGAGCGGCCTATACGGAACCCACCCTGAGACGGAGCCAGAAGGCCCCGAGACTCCAGTACCCAATTCAAGCGCCGGCTCACCATCCGTTCGAGAAGCTTGCAAAAAACGTTGGTGAGGCTAATGGGGCAGTAGCTGTCCACCTCCAAAGGGCTCTTGCCCGGTTTCAAAATGGGGATGACAATGCTTTCCCGCCATTGCGACAGAAACTCACCCTCAACCCAGAGACGGTTGTAAGG
Organism: Schistocerca serialis cubense; assembly: GCF_023864345.2. NCBI lineage: Eukaryota > Metazoa > Arthropoda > Insecta > Orthoptera > Acrididae > Schistocerca > Schistocerca serialis. Next base: position 42,640,285 of record NC_064641.1, read on the forward strand.
GTCGAGGAGGCATCGCTTGCAGTCCACTGAAAGGTGTTTCAGCATCTGACAGTGGATGCGATCTGGCCCAGGAGCGGTATCAGGGCAAGCGGCAAGGGCACTGTGAAATTCCCACTCACTGAATGGAGCGTTGTAGGATTCAGAATGGTGGGTGCGAAAAGAAAGGCTCCGACGTTCCATCCGCTCTTTAATGGAGCGGAAGGCCAGGGGGTAATTGGAAGAAGCGGAACTCAGAGCAAAATGCTCTGCCAAACGGTTGGCAATTTCGTCGGAGTCTGTACAAACTTCTCCATTCGGTGAGAGCGCAGGGACGCTAACAGGGGTCCGATAGCCATAGAGGCGTCGGATCTTGGCCCAGACCTGCGATGGAGAGACATGGAGGCCAATGGTGGACACATACCGCTCCCAGCACTCCTGCTTGCTTTGGCGGATAAGGCAGCGGGCCCACACACGCAGACGTTTGAAGGTAATGAGGTGTTCAATGCAGGGATGTCGCTTGTGACGCTGGAGCGCCCGCCAGCGATCTTTAATCGCTTCAGCGATCTCAGGCGACCACCAAGGCACAGTCCGCTGCCGAGGGAACCCAGAAGAACTGGGAATGGAAGATTCGGCGGCAGTAACGATGCCCGTAGTGACCAATTGAACCACCGCATCAATGCCATCATTAGAGAGAGGCTCAATAGTGGCAATGGAGGAAAACAAGTCCCAGTCAGCCTTATTCATTGCCCACCTGCAAGGGCACCCAGAAGACTGACGCTGTGGCAGTGACAGAAAGATCGGAAAATGGTCACTACCACACAGGTCGTCATGCACTCTCCATTGGACAGATGGTAAGAGGCTAGGGCTGCAGATCGAAAGGTCAATGGCGGAGTACGTGCCATGCACCACACTGAAGTGTGTGAAGGAACCATCATTTAACAGCGAAAGATCGAGCTGTGCCAATAAATGCTCAATGGTGGCACCTCGACCTGTCACCACTGACCCACCCCACAGAGGGTTATGGGCGTTGAAGTCGCCCAGTAATAAGAAAGGTGGCAGCAATTGGGCTATCAGCGCAGCCAGGGCATGCTGCGCGACATCACCATCCAGTGGAAGGTAAAGACTGCAGACTGTAACAGCCTGTGGCGTCCGCACCCAAACAGCAACAGCCTCTAAAGCTGTATGTAGAGGGATAGACTCGCTGTGAAGAGAGTTAAGGACATATATGCAGACGCCACCAGACACCCTTTCATAAGCTGCCCAGTTCTTATAATAACCCCGATAGCCACGGAGGGCAGGGGTTCGCATTGCTGGAAACCAAGTTTCCTGAAGAGCAATGCAGAAGAAAGGGTGAAGGGTGAAGGCTGGTAAATTGTCGGAGCTCAGCTAGATGGTGGAAGAAACCGCTGCAGTTCCACTGGAGGATGGAATTGTCCATGGCTGAGAAAGGCGTGACGAGACTGGGAAGGCAGATTACGCCTCTGGGTCACCTGCTGCCTCCGATGGAGCACCCGTGCAAGTGCTATCCATTGCGTCTGAGGGACCGGCGAGATCGAGGTCCTCAGCGGACGCAAGAATGTCCACCACATCCTCAGACGCAGAGCTTGTAGGTAGCGGTGGAGTAGGTGCCACCGCAGGTGTCTTGGTCTTACGGGTCTTCAATGTCATTTTCTCTCGCTGTTCCTTTGGTTGTCGTCGTTGAGAGGGCTTATTGGAGTCAGTCTCCAGGACTGAAGAAGATCGCGAAGCTCGACGACCAGCGACCTGTGGCTTCTTCAGCCACTGGTTGTTGTCTGCTGTGCCGCTGGTAGGAACCTGGGAAGGGAGTGACCCAAGGGATCCCTTCCGAGTGAGAGAAGCCGAAGAAGACTTACGCTTCTCCGGCTTAGAAGTGGGGACTGGTGTCCCCGGTGGTTTAGTGGGTGCTGCTCCCGAGGTAGATGGTGTGGGAGCAACAGCGAGAGAAGGGGTCCCCATCGTCAAGGGGGCAGGTGAGGTCCTCTGACTCTGAGAGCTGACTGTTTGTGGTGCAGCTAAAGGAGCTGGAGCAGCAGTGACAGTTGAGGCATAAGATGCCATCATGCGCACAGGATGTAGCCGTTCAAATTTCCACTTAGCCTCAGTGTAAGTCAGTCGGTCCAGGGTCTTATATCCCATGATTTTGCGTTCTTTCTGTAAGATCCTGCAGTCTGGCGAGCAAGGTGAACGAGACTCTCCACAGTTGACACAGATGGAAGGCGGAGCACATGGAGTATCGGGATGAGATGGGCGTCCACAATCTCGACATGTGAGGCTGGAAGTGCAGCGGGAAGACATATGGCCGAACTTCCAGCACTTAAAGCACCGCATCGGGGGAGGGATATATGGCTTCACATCACAACGGTAAACCATCACCTTGACCTTCTCCGGTAATGTATCACCCTCGAAGGCCAAGATGAAGGCACCGGTAGCAACCTGATTGTCCCTCGGACCCCGACGAACGCGCCGGACAAAATGAACACCTCTACGCTCTACGTTGGCAAGCAGGTCATCATCAGACTGCAAAAGTAGGTCCCTATGGAAAATAACACCCTGGACCATATTTGAACTCTTATGTGGTGTGATGGTAACGTTAACATCCCCCAACTTGTCACAAGCAAGTAACCTGCGAGACTGGGCGGACGATGCCGTTTTTATCAAAACTGACCCAGAGCGCATTTTGGACAAGCCCTCCACCTCCCCAAACTTGTCCTCTAAATGCTCTACAAAGAACTGAGGCTTCACGGAGACAAAGTATTCCCCATCAGCTCAGGTACAGACAAGATATCGGGGCAAATACGTGTCACCGTCATTCATTGCCTTTCGTTCCTCCCATGGTGTGGCCAGGGATGGGAACGATTTGGTGTCATAAATGTTACCTTTAAAATGAGCCCTCGAATGCTTAGAGACTGCTGGTGGCTAGCCACCACCAAGAGATGATGTGCCACGCTTCATTGCGTGTCATCCACCCTGATGCCACCTACTCCGACCAAGTGCCCTCCCCATGGGCGCCACCCAGCCACAGCAAGGGCCACCAGGCAGGATGGCCATTGCCGGGAGTCCTGATGCCCCAGGGAGATGGGCATCTACTCCTTGGCATACATGGGGAGTAAATGGCGCAGGCATCAGTAGAGTGATCCCTGTGCTGTCAGGGGGCTACAACCAACAAGGTACATGGCGGCCCCACCACAACGGACTGGCTACCGTGCTGGATCTTAGGTGCAAAAATGTATGAGGTTTCATTCACTGACAATATTTTAACTGCAAATACCAGGGGTGTCCGACCCACAGCCCGCATGAGGGTGAAACAAAGTATCAATGCAGCCCAAGAAAAGAGCATCTATCACACGATCGGTAAAAATATAAGCAAATGAATGAATTTCAATGACATTTCTTTTAAATAAAAGATTGATAAATTGATACAGTCAAGAAAAGATCTTTTATTTTATGGCCAAACTTGATGTTATTTTTTGCTGAACTCTGTATTATTTTTTCCAAATTTGATGTAATTTTTGCCAAATTCACTGTTATTTTTGGCAAATTCATTGTTATTTTGGCAAATTCAGTGCTATTTTTCACCAAAGTCAGTGCTATTTATCTTAGCCTTGAGAATATTACAATTCCAAATGTAATTCTAACACTTGATGTAACTTTAACATTTGATAACCATCAGTTATGAATATGGAAAAATTAAAAATTTTGCGATATTTTGTAAAAAGTGCGATTTCATGCTATTTCAACAAAAACTGCTAATTTTGCATTACCCCCTCAGTGGTTATTGTTAACGTTATGTAAATTATGTGCAACCTAAAAACACTTGTCTTCTTCCCAATGTGACGCAGATAAGCTAAAATATTGGATACACCTGGTACAGACCCATAACGAAAGTAAACCTCCAAAGTTCTGACACCAAACACTCAGTCTTTTTCTAAAGCTCAAGCCACCATCACTTATGATGATATTGGATTCACCCATGGCCAACTGCACATGCTAAACAAGAGTACTTACATTTAGACAGCAGCCACACTTCCCACATGGTAAGTTCCCTGCCTTGCAGCCTTAACATCCAGACTAGCCTCTCTGTTTGGATGCTGATACTTATATAAATACATCACATCTCATCTCTGGTAACATTGCTAGCAATTATCCTGCCAGCAAAGATAACCAACACATTACTCAAACCAAAAACAACTATGGATTGTTTTCTCATTACCCCCTATTGGCCTGGCTAGAATATATTACCCAACTTCTTCTCCAGGGCTACCTTTTCTGAAAATGTTTCCTTAGTTTGTACTTCCCTATCTTTGTGACTTCCCCAGCTGTGACTTGGCTACACTTTCTTGCACAACTACCTGCATCAGACTTATTCTGTCAAAGGGAGAGCAATCTGTGGAAAAAAGTACTGTCATGTAAGTCAACTTTATTGAAACTACTGTCCAGCATTTGCATTGGCATAACAACCATCACATTATCAGTCTGGATGAATGGATACAAACCGAGAGCTTACACTCCGAATGCACACTATCCTGTAGTGACGTACTCCTTGAAACAATATCTGTACCCTTGATCTTGTTTTATCATGTCTCATCCCTATACACCCCCCCCCCCCCCCCCCCACCACCACCACCACCACAGTTGCTCCTCAGAATACAGAATATCACAAACAGGAAATTTCTCAACACCATGTATTTGGTTCTTGCCACTATCTTGCCCTCAACTTACAATATTCTTTCTGGTCTCATTTTCCTTTCATTTCTTTCATTTTACTACCTTTTTTATGCTCTGTAGTATTTTTCCTATTTCCTCCATTTTTTGATCATTCAGGACATATATCCACTTGCATAGTGCCATCTCTATATTTTCTATGTTCTCTGCTGTATAGATCTCATCTGCTGCAATAAACAATTTTCCCACTTTCAAACTGTCCCATAAGCTTCTCTTGATCCAAGTTTTGAGTGATCCCTACACTTTACCAGTATCTTTACCCCTTCAACCTTTTTTCTCTTCTTCCAACAGAAGCTCATGGTACAGAAAGTAAACAAGTACATACACTCCTGGAAATGGAAAAAAGAACACATTGACACCGGTGTGTCAGACCCACCATACTTGCTCCGGACACTGCGAGAGGGCTGTACAAGCAATGATCACACGCACGGCACAGCGGACACACCAGGAACCGCGGCGTTGGCCGTCGAATGGCGCTAGCTGCGCAGCATTTGTGCACCGCCGCCGTCAGTGTCAGCCAGTTTGCCGTGGCATACGGAGCTCCATCGCAGTCTTTAACACTGGTAGCATGCCGCGACAGCGTGGACGTGAACCGTATGTGCAGTTGACGGACTTTGAGCGAGGGCGTATAGTGGGCATGCGGGAGGCCGGGTGGACGTACCGCCGAATTGCTCAACACGTGGGGCGTGAGGTCTCCACAGTACATCGATGTTGTCGCCAGTGGTCGGCGGAAGGTGCACGTGCCCGTCGACCTGGGACCGGATCGCAGCGACGCACGGATGCACGCCAAGACCGTAGGATCCTACGCAGTGCCATAGGGGACCGCACCGCCACTTCCCAGCAAATTAGGGACACTGTTGCTCCTGGGTATCGGCGAGGACCATTCGCAACCGTCTCCATGAAGCTGGTCTACGGTCCCGCACACCGTTAGGCCGTCTTCCGCTCACGCCCCAACATCGTGCAGCCCGCCTCCAGTGGTGTCGCGACAGGCGTGAATGGAGGGACGAATGGAGACGTGTCGTCTTCAGCGATGAGAGTCGCTTCTGCCTTGGTGCCAATGGTGGTCGTATGCGTGTTTGGCGCCGTGCAGGTGAGTGCCACAATCAGGACTGCATACGACCGAGGCACACAGAGCCAACACCCGGCACCATGGTGTGGGGAGCGATCTCCTACACTGGCCGTACACCACTGGTGATCGTCGAGGGGACACTGAATGGTGCACGGTACATCCAAACCGTCATCGAACCCATCGTTCTACCATTCCTAGACCGGCAAGGAAACTTGCTGTTCCAACAGGACAATGCACGTCCGCATGTATCCCGTGCCACCCAACGTGCTCTAGAAGGTGTAAGTCAACTACGCTGGCCAGCAAGATCTCCGGATCTGTCCCCCATTTAGCATGTTTGGGACTGGATGAAGCGTCATCTCACGCGGTCTGCACGTCCAGCACGAACGCTGGTCCAACTGAGGCGCCAGGTGGAAATGGCATGGCAAGCCGTTCCACAGGACTACATCCAGCATCTCTACAATCGTCTCCATGGGAGAATAGCAGCCTGCATTGCTGCGAAAGGTGGATATACACTGTACTAGTGCCGACATTGTGCATGCTCTGTTGCCTGTGTCTATGTGCCTGTGGTTCTGTCAGTGTGATCATGTGATGTATCTGACCCCAGGAATGTGTCAATAAAGTTTCCCCTTCCTGGGACAATGAATTCACGGTGTTCTTATTTCAATTTCCAGGAGTGTATAAGTTTTCATCTATATTGCTTACTCAGTAGATGTTATCTACCTTATGTAGAAAGATCTTCCAGTTCACTAGTCACTTTCATATACTTTAGTCTTATCATAATGTAGCATTTCAAACCTGAAGAACAAAGAAAGAATCTTTCACTACATAGCTGTATGTTGTTTTAAAAATACCTGACAGACTAAAATTGTTTGCTAGACCAAGATTTGAAGCCAGTTTTTCGTGGGCAATGAATATTCTTACTGACTGAGCTATGCATGCATGAATATTTCTCCACAATGTCCTTTCTTTGAGGAATTCTAGTAAAGTAGGGTATGCAGGAGAGCTTCTATGAAGTCTGAGGAGTAGAGAGACACTGGCAACATCAAAGTTGTGAGGGCAGATCCCAAATCATGTCTGGATAGCCTAGTCAGAGAGAGTATTACCCATCAAAGTTTTAATAGAAATTAATGACTAACCTATGAAAGTGCAAAAGTTATCAGTATCACAAGTAAATAAAATAATCACCAGACACTAAAACAGAAACTTACCACACCAATGACATTTGCTGGAGCAGATGCTATGAATCCAAAGAGTCCAGAATCAGTGAATGAAACATTCAGTGCGTTGACAGCAAATGGATCACTCCCTGCTGCAGAGGCAGCAGCTTTCTGCAGTAGAGATCCTGCAGGATTTCCCCACTTTACAGAGGGGCCCACTCCTAATGCATACTGTAGCACAGAAGCTGCCAGCACCTGCTTTGAGTCTTTTAAACTGGAAAAGTAATCCAAGAGAGACACAATATAGCAATTTATTCCATTTCTAACAAAAAATGCCAAAATTAATAATAATATTAATAATTTTCCTGCCTCTTAACTCTAGAAACTGACAATCCCTGGTTTCAAGTAAACAATGGAAATACTGGACCATTACACGCTATCATTATTTGGGAGAAAAAGGGCGGCATTATCCCAGTTGGTAACCAATCCACCTGTCGAGAGACAGCAACCAGGCACTGAAATTTTGGGGGACCCAGGCAAACATAAATGCTGAGAGTCCGAGTTCTCTGGTAAACTTCCATCTAGAATTCACAAATATATTGTGCACCTTCAGCATCAACACACTAACTCAATCCTGAAAATTGCACACCCTAGCTAAACTGACAAGAACTCCACACACTAGCCCTCCAAGAAACATGATTCACCGATGACACTATAGACTAGTGGATCGCAACAGGTGGTCCGCGGACCCCCAGAGGACCGCGAGCTATGCCAGAAGGGTTCCCAAGATGCTATTAGAATAAAAAATATATTAAATATATTTCTTATGATAACAAATTTTTTGTTTTGGCCACTTCCTGCATTAACGAACGCTAACTTCTGCGTCTAGGGTCTTCCTAGAGCCAACTGACACTAGCACACTCTAGTGCAAAACTACAGTTAGATAGAGGCAAATAGTTCTGCTGTATGCCGTTAGACTGCGCGCGCTGTCTCTTTGCAGCTGACTTCTGACAGTCACTTTTCACAGAAACTCGCATTTCAGACGACAATTGGCCATTGTTAATTTATTGCCTGTGCTTTCACAGACCGTGTTGTTTACATATTCAATATTCTGTATTAAAACAGTAGTGTTTCCAAAGCGTTGTTTTTCGCGGAAGCTACAGTTCATGTAGTTAAAAATGGACCGTTGGTTAAAAAGTGGTTCGTTAAAACAAGAAAGGCCTACAGATGAAGAGGAAGATAGTGCATTTGATGTTCAAGCAAGTAAGTCAGTGACTCTCGAACCGAAGTTGTCAGTGTCCATAGAATCTAAATCGTCGGCGTCCCTTGAACCTAACCCTTCAAAGATCAGTGTTAAGCCTACTGGAAAAATTAGAAAATAGAACTCTGATTACTTGCAAATTGGCTTTACGTTCACTGGACCTGAGCAACAGCCTAAACCTCAATGTGTAATTTGCTATGAAAGCCTTTCGAATGAATGTATGAAATCAGCAAAACTCCGGCGCCATCTTGAAACAAAGTACTCACCACAGTTCAAAAGCAAGTCTTTAGATTTTTTTCAAAAATAAATTTGGAGAGCTGAAAACATCTCGTAAAACAATTACCAAACACTGTCGTGCAAATGTAAATGAAAATGCAACCCCTGCATCTTACGAGGTGGCTCAGCTTGTTGCTAAATGTGGGAAAAACCACACAACTGCCATCAGCAAAAATACTTTGCAAGAGAATGTTAAGTATGCAGCTGCTAAGGTATTATAGGAACTGTCTCGCTCTCAAATAATACTGTTCAAAGACGAATTACTGATATGGCAGTTGACATCTAAGAAACATTGCTGGCTAGACTTTACACGAGTGACATGTACACTCTACAATTGGATGAAAGCACAGACATATAAAAAAAAAAACTATAATGGTAGTTCTCGCACAATTCTTATGGGAGGACCAAGTGTTTGAAGATTTTCTTTTTCATGTGAACTACTGCACACAACAGCAGACGATATTTTTACTGCATTAAATAGTTATCTCAATGAACAAAATGTCACCTGGAAAAAATGTGTAGGCTTGTCGACGGATGGAGCAAAGTCAATAGCTTAAAAAAAAAAAAAAAAAAGGGCCTTCTAGCTCGTGTCAAAGCAGCAGCCCCTGAGGTGAAATGGACTCACTGTTGTATCCATCGTGAAGCCTTAGTAGCCAAAAGATTGCCTGAACCTTTGAAAAAGGTACTTAACGAAGTAATTCAAATCATCAAATACATTAAAACTCAACATCTGCAATCCAGATTATTTTCTTTGTTGTGTAAAGAGATCGGCAGTGAGCATGAGCAACTTCTTATTCACACAGAAGAAAGACGACTTTCTTGAGGTAGGATCTTGTCAAGATTTTTCGAACTTAGAGACGAAGTTCCTGTCTTCCTTCTTGACACAAATTACTTCTCTTGGTTTTGCTCAGTTGCGTACTTAGCTGATGTGTTTGAACACTTGAATGTGTTAAACTTGAGTTTACAAGGAAAAAATGTAGACATGTTCAAAGTTGAGGATAAGATCAGTTTTGTGGCCAAAAAGTGTCAGATCTGGGCTTCAAGGACAGAAAACGAGCCACTAACTAACTTTTCTACTTTGAAACGATTCTTGGAGTCAGAGATCTCTGCCTGACCAGATTAAGATCAATGTAACCAAGCATCTACCCAACCTAGCCACCACTTTTAGAGAGCATTTCCCTGAACCTGATCCTGATGACAGATGGATTCGAAATCCCTTTAGCTGTGAAGAAACTGACAAAATCCAAGACCTCACTGAAGAAGAGCAAGATCAACTTGAGGATCTGTCCAGCTGTGGTACAACGATAAACATTTTCATCGGTGATAAAAATTATACACTTCTGGGCATCAGCACACAAGGACTATAAGAAACTTGGAGATACGGCAATGAAAAAGATCCTTCCATTTGCAACCACATATCGGCGTGAGCAAGCATTTTCGTCCATGTGTTTCATGAAAAACAAATATAGGAATCGGCTCGACATGCGGTCGGATTTCAGAGTGAAAGTTTCAAGTTTGGAACCTAATATTTAAGAAATAATGGACTGAAAGGTCAGATTGAAGTCATCGCACTGTATTTTTCAAATAAATAACACCTTGTATGAAATTAGTGTTTTCTTATTTTTCACACGTCTACTCAACACAATCTCAAGTGTAGTACACTTAAGACCAATACAATCAGTTTTAATGTTTTCCTGTCATTTTCAGTTCATACTCAATTTTTATTTTTTAAGGAGTTTGTTATACTAAGCACCCAGATTTGAAGACAAAGATTTTGAGCAATAATCAAAAATTTAACAATAACAATGATGGCTAAATTGAAAAAGTTTTAATCTCAATATTTTTCAGTAATGAATATGTCAATGTTATTTCTAAGAACCAGAAATAGAAAATGTATAAAAAGACTCTTAATGCGGCTTTTTTAGGTAAATGATACTGTGATATGACAAGGTATCAATCATGCTCGATGAGGGGGTCCTCGAGAAAATTTTGTTGGGAACCCCTGCTACAGACTATAGTAACTATTGTATTTTAAAACAGAAACTGAGTTACCAATGGCACTCCACTTCTGGGCATGGTCTTTGTGATACACAGAAGCCTCCCCGTAAACAATCACCTCATGACCATGCGCATACAATCTGCCAATAAGAAATTGACATTCATCAATGTTCATACGCCCACTAACAATAACAACAGAAAAGACCCACAAAACACTGAAAACTCTGGGCCAAAGTCACAAGTGTCACGTCACAAATCCCTGCAGAAGAAGTGAAGATTCTGCTGGGTGACTTCAATGTGCAAATTGGCAAAGAAAGAAAATAACAGAAAACACACGTTCACAAACAAAAATGGCCCAAAGACTTGCCAAAAGTACAACTTAGAAATCACATCAAAATCATTGAGAAAAGTTCCACGAAAACTAAAGACTTGGAGCATCCACATACAAGAAATTGGTGAGTATCACATTGATCATATACCTGTTTCCTACCCAGTACACAAAGAAATCTACAATGTTTCAGTCAGTGGAGGGGCAAACATCTGTTACGACCACAATTTAACAAGAATAACAGTCAATTTACTCCAAAGGAAATGAGTCAGAAAATAAACATACCCACCAAAAAATCTGACAAGCAAAAGAAGAGAAACCAACTGTAAACAAGAAGAACAAGTTTACATCTGAGAAAAATTCCACAGAAATGGCCAAAGAACTAACTACACTGGAAAAGAACTTCAGACATGCCTGACGGGATTCAAAATATGTAAAAGAGCTGAAAGGATGCAAAGAAGTTTTCCTCAACTCTTATAGTTGAGGAAAACTTCTTTGCATTCTTTCAGCTCTTTTACATATTTTGAATCCCGTCAGGCATGTCTGAATGAAAATGCTAGAAAATATGCAACACATCTATGAAATCAGGAAACAAGTGATGAAAATCGTTAGCCAAACCACGAGGAAATACATGAAAGAACAACTGGATTCCAGCAAAGAAAATTTTTACCACCTACAAGACAAGATTTCTATAAGATTTTTACAAGAATAATTTGAGAACATACCCCTAAAAATTTAGGTTTCAGAAAATTAGAGGTAAGGCTACACCTGACCAATCAGGTAAACTGTCAGGAAATGGCAGAGTATTTTTCTGAACTCCTCAGCTGCTTCTATGAAGTTTGAGAAGCATTAGAGATACTGGCAGATTCCCGAAGGATATCCCCACTTACTTCAACACCTAATCCATACCACCATCATGGGAAGAGAGTAATTAGGATAATAGCGAATATTAGTAAATGTCAATCCTGTAGAGAATACTTCATTAAGTATAATATACTAACAGTGTATTCATTATATGTTCTAAGGACTATACTGTTAGTAAAAGAAAATATGGAGCACAGTGTAATAAATAGTGACATCCATAGTTATAATACAAGGAAGAAAGAGGATTACCACATAAAATTCAGAAATAAAAAAGCAACCAATCATAATTCATTTTCTACTGGAAGACTTTTTTACAACAGACTGCCAAATACCATAAAAATGTTAAAAGGAAACATATTTAAAATAAAATTAAAGCAGCTGTTAATTGTTAAATGTTTGTACTCCATCAAGGATTTTTAATGTTGTATGTACTTTATTTCTACTACTAAACTATTATTATTGTTCATGTATGTACTGACTGACTATGTCCACGACTAAAAGTTATTATGGACAAATAAACCATTATTATTATTATTATTATTATTATTATTATTATTATTAGAAGAGATTCACAGGCATATCCTTAAATTAAAAAATAGGAGAGGAAATGGATTTACATAACTATCAAGGAATATCCTTTCTGTAAATTACATACAAAATTCTATCAGCATTGCTCCTCAAAATATTTCAGAAGCAACTTTATTACAAAATTTACACCGGCTTCCACACTGGTTGAAAATGTGTAGAACTAACATTTAATTTAAAAACAATGTTAAAATACAAAGCCCTCAGGGACACCTCAATCATAAGCTTCTTTGTGAACTTCCAAGAAAAAATAAGGTTCAGTCGACTGGCAACACCTTTCTATCATCCTTGAAGGACATGGACTTCACCTGAAAATTCTAAACCTCATCAAACAAGCAGTCACCAACACAATCTCCATGGTAAAATTCATGGGTGAGGTGTCAGAACCATTTCTGGTCCAAATCAGTCTTTGATAGGCTGATGGTCTGTCTCCTCTCCTCTTTAATCTGGTTTGCACTGTCATCTGAGAGTGGAAAAAAGAACTTAAAAACCAAAACTACTGGAAGACCTAAAAATTACATCCATATTTCTTGCCTACCTTTCACAGATGTCCACCAATACTGGGGGACAATAAGGCAACAACAATTAAATAGGTATAAGCTCTTTAAGGAATGCTCTGAAAGATATGTCCTTGAAATATCCTTCCAGAAAACCTAGTACATCCACTCAAAACAAACTACAGGGGAAAAAAATCAGGCCTTTATGAAGAGAAGATATCAGACTCTAAGGTGTGCAAAACTCTACATCTACATCCATACTCCGCAAGCCACCTAACGGTGTGTGGCGGAGGGTACCCTGAGTACCTCTATCGGTTCTCCCTTCTATTCCAGTCTCTTATTGTTTGTGGAAAGAAGGATTGTCGGTATGCTTCTGTGTGGGCTCTAATCTCTCTGATTTTATCCTCATGGTCTCTTCGCGAGATATACGTAGGAGGGAGCAATATACTGCTTGACTCATCGGTGAAGGTATGTTCTCGAAACTTCAACAAAAGCCCGTACCGAGCTACTGAGCTTCTCTCCTGCAGAGTCTTCCACTGGAGTTTATCTATCATCTCCGTAACGCTTTCACGATTACTAAATGATCCTGTAACAAAGCACGCTGCTCTCCGTTGGATCTTCTCTATCTCTTCTATCAACCCTATCTGGTACGGATCCCACACTGCTGAGCAGTATTCAAGCAGCGGGCGAATAAGCGTACTGTAACCTACTTCCTTTGTTTTCGAATTGCATTTCCTTAGGGTTCTTCCAATGAATCTCAGTCTGGCATCTGCTATACCGACGATCAACTTTATATGATCATTCCATTTTAAATCACTCCTAATGCGTACTCTCAGATAATTTATGGAATTAACTGCTTCCAGTTGCTGACCTGCTATTTTGTAGCTAAAGGAAAAGGGATCTATCTTTCTATGTATTCGCAGCACATTACACTTGTCTCCATTGAGATTCAATTGCCATTCCCTGCACCATGCGTCAATTCGCTGCAGATCCTCCTGCATTTCAGTACAATCTTCCATCGTTACAACCCCACGACACACCACAGCATCATCCGCAAAAAGCCTCAGTGAACTTCCGATGTCATCCACCAGGTCATTTACGTATATTGTGAATAGCAACGGTCCTATGACACTCCCCTTGCGGCACACCTGAAATCATTCTTACTTCGGAAGACTTCTCTCCATTGAGAATGACATGCTGCGTTCTGTTATCTAGAAACTCCTCAATCCAATCACACAATTGGTCTGATAGTCCATATGCTCTTACTTTGTTCATTAAACGACTGTGGGGAACTGTATCAAATGCCTTGCGGAAATCAAGAAACACGGCATCTACCTCGGAACCCGTGTCTATGGCCCTCTGAGTCTCGTGGACGAATAGCACGAGCTGGGTTTCACACGACCATCTTTTTCAAAACCCATGCTGATTCCTACAGAGTAGATTTCTAGTCTCCAGAAAAGTCATTATACTCGAACATAATACATGTTCCAAAATTCTACAACTGATCGACGTTAGAGATATAGGTCTATAGTTCTGCACATCTGTTCGACGTCCCTTCTTGAAAATGGGGATGACCTGTGCCCTTTTCCAATCTTTTGGAACACTACGCTCTTCTAGAGACCTACGGTACACCGCTGCAAGAAGGGGGGGGCAAGTTCCTTCACGTACTCTGTATAAAATCGAACTGGTATCCCATCAGGTCCAGCAGCCTTTCCTCTTTTGAGCGATTTTAATTGTTTCTCTATCCCTCTGTCATCTATTTCGATATCTACCATTTTGTCATCTGTGCGACAATCTAGAGAAGGGACTACAGTGCAGTCTTCCTCTGTGAAACAGCTTTGGAAAAATACATTTAGTATTTCGGCCTTTAGTCTGTCATCCTCTGTTTCAGTACCATTTTGGTCACAGAGTGTCTGGACATTTTGTTTTGATCCACCTACCGCTTTGACATAAGACCAAAATTTCTTAAGATTTTCTGCCATGTCAGTACATAGAACTTTACTTTCGAATTTATTGAACGCCTCTTGCATAGCCCTCCTCACACTACATTTCGCTTCGCGTAATTTTTGTTTGTCTGCAAGGCTTTGGTTATGTTTATGTTTGCTGTGAAGTTCCCTTTGCTTCCGCAGCAGTTTTCTAACTCGGTTGTTATACCATGGTGGCTCTTTTCCATCTCTTACGATCTTGCTTGGCACATACCCATCTAACGCATATTGTACGATGGTTTTGAACTTTGTCCACTGATCCTCAACACTATCTGTACTTGAGACAAAACTTTTATGTTGAGCTGTCAGGTACTCTGTAATTTGCTTTTTGTCACTTTTGCTAAACAGAAAAATCTCCCTGCCTTTTTTAATATTTCTATTTACGGCTGAAATCATCGATGCCGTAACCGCTTTGTGATCACTGATTCCCTGTTCTGCGTTAACTGTCTCAAATAGTTCGGGTCTGTTTGTCACCAGAAGGTCTAATATGTTATCGCCACGAGTCTGTTCTCTGTTTAACTGCTCAAGGTAGTTTTCAGTTAAAGCACTTGAAAAAATTTCACTCGATTCTTTGTCCCTGCCACCCGTTATGAACATTTGAGTCTCCCAGTCTATATCCGGCAAATTAAAATCTCCACCCAGAACTATAACATGGTGGGGAAATCTGCTCGAAATATTTTCCAAATTATCCTTCAGGTGCTCAGCCACAACAGCTGCTGAGCCCGGGGGCCTATAGAGACCATCTCTGAGCCTGCTTTAACCGTGACCTTCACCCAAATCATTTCACATTTCAGATCTCCGTCAATTTCCTTCGATACTATTGCACTTCTTATCGCTATAAACACGCCTCCCCCTCCACTGTCCAGCCTGTCTCTGCGGTATACATTCCAATCTGAGTGTAGAATTTCATTACTGTTTACGTCTGGTTTCAGCCAACTTTCTGTCCCTAGTACTATATGGGCGTTGTGACCAATTTATTAATGAGAGCAGTTCCGGGACCTTTTTATAGACGCTCCTGCAGTTTCCTATTAGCACATTAATATTGTTATTCCCTGTTGCATTTTGCCTACTCCTACCTTGCCGCTTCTCAGGAGGCATCTTGTCGGGCCTAGGGAGGGAATTCTCTAACATAAAAAACCTCCATGTGCACTCCACACGTACTCCGCTACCCTTGTAGCCGCTTCCGGCGTGTAGTGCTCAAATTGTTTCAGCTAACAGTTTTCTTAAAAATGGATGATAAATATTTCATAGTGGCTGGCAAGCCTGAATGGATGGAATAGGGTGGGTCACACCTGAGCATCCGCCTGATGTAAAACCCTACATGAACAAAACGAAATATTGTTCTGCTCTCAATTTTAAATAAAATTTCAATATCTTTTCTACATTTAATTCACTGCTATATATGAGCTAAAATCAATCAAATGCAAAGTTTACATGATGCATTTTTACCTCTGCAACTCTTATCATTTCATGCACGTTTTACTTAATTTGATACAGGGCAGTAAGTATGATGGATAAAAAAAAAGGAATTAAGTTTTTTATCAAATAAAGATATCAGACTGTAAGATGTGCCAAAACCAAATTTTTTCACCAAATAGTTTTCAAAAAATCAGCTGATAAGTATTTCATTTCACCTGGAATGCCATCTCTCAGCACAGGCACTAGCATTTGTCAAACAACACGCCATAAGAAAGGCGCCTCAGCACGGAATGCTAGAGCACATCTGTAGCAGTGAAAGGGTTAAAAAATGTTGATGTCCCTTCCATAGATATGAAGTGCACTGGTCCTCATGGGTGCAGAACAACCTTAAACATTTTCATTCAAGAGTTAATAACTGATCTGTCACTGTAGCCATACGTCACCACAGAGAATGTGTTTACAATGCTTATTTACACTGATCACATTACAGCACTGAAGATGGAGTAAAAGGGGTTGGCCACCATTAATTCCTTTAAGCTCCTCTTAAATTGAACTTCAGATAAACTATTTTATGGCTGAAACTTCCTGGCAAATTATTACTGTGTGCCAGTCCAGGGATAGAACCTGGGACCTTTGCCTTTTGTGGGCAAGTGCTCTACCAAATGAGTTACCCAAGCACAATTCATGACTCATCCTAGCAGCTTTACTTCCTCCAGTATCTCATCTCCTACCAATAGAAACTTCACTTAAGTTCTCCTGTGAAATTTTCAGCACTAGCACTCTTGGAAGCAAGGATACATGAAAGACATGGCTTAGCAACAGCCTGGAGGCTGTTTCCAGAATAACTTTTTCACTTTACAGTGGAGTGTGCTTTCTTCCAGAGTGCTAGTCATGTAACTTTCCTAGAACTGTAAAATTTGGAAGATAGGAGATGAGTTACCGGTGGAAGTAAAGCTGTGACGACAGGATGTGAGATGTGCTTGGGCAGTTCTGTTAGTAGAGCACTTGCACATGAAAGGCAAAGATACTGGGTTCACGTCCAAATCCCACACACAGTTTTAATCTACCAGTAAGTTTCATATCAGCACACACTCCACAGCAGAGTGAGAAATTCATTCCGTATTTTACAGCTGCTGCCAAGTTATTGAAAATGTGTTGCTGAATATATCAAAGTCTGTCAAAAGCACAACTGTCAAAGACAAAGGTAGTATTTTCAAAATCTTTTGGTGTGACAATAAAATACGTTGCACTTTTCTATTATTCTCACTCTCTCATTTTAATTTCTAAGTGTACATAATGTAAACTGTTGCAGCAGCCTTCATAAAACAAAATTACACTGTTAAAATAAATTACAATAATTATTTACCTAACTCCTTCCGCTGCAACAGCAACATGCGCCAAACCAGATGTGTTGTTATGTCTAAGTTCTCCACCATGGTAAGTCCCTGATGATTGGGGACCTTCGCCACTTTCCAAACCAAGCGACTGGGCAAATGGGAGGACTGTGTCATGGCTAACTCCAACTCCAACCACAGCAGTTCGATTTGTAGTAAAGTAACACTTTACATAGTGCTGCAACTGTGAGGAAAGGAAGGTAGCATATCAGTTCTGGTACAAAGTATTAGTAACTCACCATATACAGGAGACGGTAAGTCACAGACAGGCACAATGAAATGAGTGCTATATATTTTAGCTTTGGGTCATTCTTCTAAAGTAGGGAAAAAAAGAAAACACACAAATCCATAGTCTCTGGCCACTGTGGTGGTCCCAATGGTGGCACTTGCATGCGCATGAGCATTTCTACTTCAGAAGATGGCCTTTTGGCTGAAAGCTAAAATATATCTAAAATGTATATATTACGAGGAGTGATAAAAAAGTAACAGGAATTTAATTTAACAGGTTTTATAGATTCATTTTTAAAACTTTTTTATACATGAAATTACAATGAAATACAGACCTTTAGCTGCTTACAAGCACTGATAAGTATCAACGGAGACAGTTGAAAATGTGTGCCCCAACTGGGACTCGAACCTGGGATCTCCTGCTTACATGGCAGATGCTCTATCCATCTGAACCATTGAGGACACAAAGGGTAGTGCGACTGCAGGGACTTATCTCTGGCATGCTCCCTGTAAGACCCACATTCCCAACTTACTGTCCACACACTACATTTGTAGTGCCCCTGCCCACTATACTCATTACTCACAGCAATCAATCTGCCGATTCCCATAAGAGTTCAGGCAATGTGAGTGCATCCGCACTGAAGAAGATCATTGGCCGATAAGCCTTATCTATATGTCTGAAGAACAGATACCATTTTCATATAGATAAGGCTTACTGGCCAACAATCTTCTTCAGTGCGGATGCACTCACATTGCCCGAACACTCTTACGGAATCGGCAGATTGACTGCCGCGAGTAATGACTATAGAGGTCAGGGGCACTACAAATGTAGAGTGCGGACAGTAAGTTGAGAATGTGCCAGAGATAAGTCCCTGCAGTCACACTATCCTCTGCGTCCTCAATGGCTCAGACAGATAGAGCATCTGCCATGTAAGCAGGAGATCCCAGGTTTGAGCCCTGGTCAAACTGTCCCCATTGATATTTATCAATACCTGCAAGCAGCTAAAGGTCTGGATTTCATTGTAATTTCATTCTTCAAGAGCTGCAAGATCGCCAATGGTGTCTGTTCTTCCGGACATTTCCGAAAGAACAGATACCGTCTTCATATATTTTTATATATTGCTGGTATACATGTTTCTGATGTACGTCTGCATTTTCAACCATTCTGAATATTTGGTTTATTGTTTACAGGTTATACATGTTTTCAAGAGCTTGGCGAACTTTCACTTGTGAAAAACATGGATCAAAGAATTTGCACTAAATTTTGCTTGAAAAATGGAGTGAAGTGCAGCATTACATTCAAAATGTTGATTGTGGGTGTCGGTGAATCTACGACAAGTAAGACAAGAGTTTACAAGTGGCATGAACGTTTCAAAGAGTTGAGAAGACATTGAAGATGACAACTGCCCTAGTACATCAATGAATGACAATAATGTGGAAGAAGTAAAGAAAATGGTTCTGAAAAATTACCGTATCCCCATCAGGGAAGTTGCTGATGATGTCTGCATATACTCTGGCTCATGCCAAGCAATTAACTGGATGTTTTTGGCATGAAGCAGCAAAGTTTGTTCTGAAATTGATGGATTTTGTCATAAAACAATGTTGCATAGACATCACTCAGGAATTTCTGAATGAAGTTGGTGACAATCCAGAACTTCTTTAAGGTTATGACAGATGATGAATGGGTATACCATACGACACCGAAACCAAAGACTAATCATCCCAATGGAGACTACCTCAAAAGTCAAGATCACAACAAATTTGAAAAGTTCGATCACATGTGAAGGTTATTCTAACTGTTCTCTTCAATTAGAATGATATAGTGAATCATGAGTTCTTACCTTATTGTTGTAAGGTCAATAAGGAATACTACCTGGAAGCTATGCACCATTTGCAAGAAGCAATCCCAAGAAAACAACCAGAACTGTGGCAAAATCACTTATAGGAAACTGCATCATGATAATACTCCCACTCACACCACAAAGCTGGTTCATGATATTTTAGCAAAAAACAAAACTGTCATGTTCCCTCAGCCACTTTATTTGCTGGACATGCCCCCACCCCCTGCAACTTCTGTATATTCCTGAGAATGAAGAGAAGTATGAAAGGAAATTCTTTTGCCATTACTGATGGCAGAAAAACAAAATTGCTGAAGTCGCTGAACACCATAACGGAAAGTGAGTTCCCGAGTGCTTCCAGGATTGTAAAAAGTGCTGGCATAAGTGTATTGTATCTGAACGAACACACACACACACACACACACACACACACACACACACACAGTGCCCTTCCATTTCTTGTCATCAGCTAATGATTGTGCATTTGCAGGTAGTCTGTGACTACCACACTGCGAATCCCAGAAGTCAATACCCACAGCTTTCCTGCACAGGAGACCCTTTTTTTGTGCATTTTCATACTTTGTCTAGCATTGTTTCAACTGCTCTTTTAACTCTAGCCTGTAATGACGAATCCTTGTTTCATCTACTGTTATGAAATGTTGAGGGATTTGGGGGGGGGGGTGCTTTAATGGAAATTAACTCTTCTTTTACATTTTTCAGGATTAAACCTTGTAAAAAGAGCACACTAACAAAGATTTTCATTCAATTTTACCATTTTCAGGAAAATTTTATCATCAGATTATTTACACAATAGTAACAAACAAGCAATTCAACATGTGTGTCTCTAGGTTTTAGGCAAAGACCTTTCCAAGGGACATAGTATTTAATCTGTAATGAAGCCATATCTTTTTTAGGTCAAAACCTTTCAGAATGTCTCTAGTAGAGGATGGATTCACTGATGCATTAATATAGAAATTTCATTGCTACAATGCTGTATTTAGCATGTACAACTGTATATGTGCCACAGACCTTAAAAAAAAAAAGTACTGCAATAATCTCAATGAAGTGATATTGCACAAATAAGCACGACATCAATGGCTCTTAATAAATTACCGACAAGAAGAAGGTGTTTTACTCTGTCACAGAGACTGTAGCAACTAGCAACAGCCACCAGTTCCACTGTGGAGACACTACACACCTTTGGTTCTGAGTGTTACTCATAGCCTCTTCTTCTTCTTCTTCTTCTTCTTCTTCTTCCTCAAGAGCCACCAGTAAAAATGATTTCTGCACCTTCATACTGTCAGAGGAGAAAAACGAAACAATACTGAAAACAACAGGGGCAATCAAGATTATGGAGTTTTGAAATAGGTCAAACTGGACCTGGGGTCAGGGTACACACTAGATGGGCGCATATAGTGGTCACCTCGTATGTACCTTCAAGTGAAGAAAGATTAAGTCCCTACGAAGACTTCCAAATGAATTCCAATTTGGGAGCCCAACCTGGATTGATTGTCTTGGAGCTGATACTCCTCAACGGAAGAAAGAATCTGATAATGGATGGCTAAGAGTCTGGCAACTAGATGATTGATGAGTTGGAGATGTTGAAACCATAGAGGCAGGTAGAAGCCCAACTTCCACCACAAGAGTGCCAATTGAGCTTGGAAAGATCGGTCCTTGGAGTTTACACCCAACCAAGATATTGTCTGTACAAAATGCAAAAGTCATCAACATGAAGGACAGGAGTAACCATCAAGCCCACGGAGTCCACAAGTCCAATGTTGGCTGTAAATTGTAGTTCACACCAGAGCGAATGGAAGAAACAAGCATTCATAGACAATTCACCAGTGTTCACTACAATTCACTTGTACCTATGAACAAGTCTTTACACTGGCGGAAACTGAAGAGATCATAAGATAATGAGAACAATTTTGCCAACTGTACCAACAGAGTTGTTGTTTTATGTTGCCAATAATCTTCATTCAGGGTTCACCAGATGCAACACTAGTAAGAGCCACAATGCAAAGCTTTGGTATTCAGAGAGAATTATTTTGCACGGTGAGCACACAGTTTTTGATGAAGCAAGCAAAATGAGATAGAAAATTAATTTAGGTGTCTTAATTTGTTCGTGGGCATTAATTGCCTGCACTGTAAATGCACTTAAAACTGAACCATGACTTCAGCTTTCCTTAGCATTATTCCAAAACTTTGCCCATGTGTCAGCTGACACCTTTCACTTGATTCTGGTTACAACTGAGGAGGAAATATAAAAGCAGAACACTAGTTACCAATGATCAACATAGCCTGCCGACAGGCTAGCACTTACGTTCTGGTTATTAGTAAATAGCGACATTTACACGAATACTTGTTGCACATTTCAATACCTGCTATAGCTCAGATAGCTCCTAATGTCTGCAGTGACATATGAGAAGCACTCCAAGTTTGCGTAAGACAGAGAACATCAATAAAATAAAATTAACAAAATGTGAAATTACATAAACCTGTCCACACAGGCTGCTCGATAAAATCTGCTACATATTTAGTTACAGGGCAGTTACTGTGATCATGGGAAAATTGCTTTTATTAATCTGCTTATTGCATACAAAATCTGTAACATAACAGTGATACACTGAAAAGCCAACGAAACTGGCACACCTGCCTAATATGTTGTACGGCCCGTGCACGCTTGCAGAAGTGCCACAACATGACGGACCATGGACTCGACTAATGTCTGAAGAAGTGCTGGAGGGAACTGACACCATGAATCCTGCAGGGCTGTTCATAAATCCATAAGAGTATAAGGGGGTGGAGATCTCATTTGAACAGCAAGTTACACGGCATATGCTCAATAATGTTCATGTCTGGGGAATCTGGTGGCCAGTGGAAGTGATTGAACTCAGAAGAGTGTTCCTGGAGCCATTCTGTAGCAATTCTGGATATGTGGGGTGTCACGTGTCACATGTCCTACTGTAATTGCCCAAGTCCATCAGAATGCACAATGGTCATGAATGGATGCAAGTGATCAGACAGGACACTTACATATGTGTCACCTGTCAGGGTCGTATCTAGATGTATCAGGGGTCCCATATCACTCCAAGCGCACATGCCCCACATCATTCCAGAGCCTCCACCAGCTTGGAAGGTCCCATATTGACATGCAGGGTCCATGGATTCATGAGTTTGTCTCCATACCCATACACGTCCATCTGCTCGATACAATTTGAAACAAGACTCGTCTGACCAGGCAACATGTTTGCAGTCATCGACAGTCCAATGTCGCTGTTGATGTGCCCAGGAGAGGTGTAAAGCTGTGTCGTACAGTCATCAAGGGTACACGAGTGGATATATAGATGATATTTTGTTGAATGGTTCGCATCTGACGCTTGTTGATGGCCTGTAACGCCGGAAATGCATATCCTCCTATTTCCATTTATTGCACTGCAAATATTTTTCCTTATTTTGTTACCTGAAGATATAACATTTCTGTGTCTTTGTATATTGTAATTGTTTTACTATTTGTATATATATGCATTTATGTCGATGTGTAATTGGTTTGTTTTGTGAATATTATTTGTATTTATACGCTGGGTCTGGCCTAGGGAAAACTATGCTACCGAACGAATACATCGATAGGTCGTGTGGAGAACCAAAGTGTTTAGGATCTTTGGTAGTATTAACTCTGTCGCATGGAGCACGGGCAGGAGAGAGTCTGGCTGGAGTAGTGTGGTGGAGCAGGAGTGTTGTGTGATGCTCCCGCGAGTTGCCGTGCTTTCGGGGTTTGGCAGCATGTAATTGCGCTCGACTTGCTATGATAGTTTCTGACACGGTGTCGCCGACGGGAAGCGTTAGCTGGCACACATCAAGAGCCCGTTTCGGCTGGAGATCGTGTCGAGAAGAAAGCGCGCCAACATCCAGCTTCTGCAACAGCGACGGCCGACAATGAGTGACTGTCGCCACCTCCTCGATCGACAACTTCAAACCTTCAATCAACCAACAAGGAAGACTGGTAGCACGGAAAGTTTTAGAACTGTATGGCAGACCTCAGCTTTTCAAACTGTTAAATTTTTCTCACTAAATTACAGCAACGTAGCATGAACCTTTGTTGCTCATTGTCCCAATTGCATTACCAAGCAGGGTCCCTTCCTTTTCCAGAATGACCCCGAGTGTCGTTCAAATTCAAACGCCAGCATTAAAGTAATATCATTCGATTTCACTGCTTTAATTTCAAAGTTCAGTTAAGGTATTCATAGCTGGCTACAATACTTAGATTACACAAGCACAAATTAAGAGTGCGAGTTTTGTTACCATATTTTAGCTTACCTGTGACTGCAGCTCAGCTTGATACGTACTAAATTTTACTATTGTTAATTGTTCAGAATCATTTAATTCAAGTTCAAAGTTAAATCTCTTATTTCTAAATTGCGTAGATTCAAGTAGCTTTTGAAATGATTGTTGAGGTAGCCCAAGACTAACCGTATTTTACTGAATTTCGATGTGCTTCAGAAACAAAGCTCACTATTAATTTCAGTCACTAAATTAACTTTCAATTTTCCAGTTTTATTAATTCTTTTGCTAAATTAAGTCAGAGTGTAGCGAAATTTATTACTTCTGACAAACTTTCAGTTTTCACACTACACGTGTCAACCTTCAGTTGCCACGCTTCTAGTGCTAATTATATGTGCAATAACCTTTCTTTTTCAGTTACTATAGTAATTGTCCATAGGACTGGCAACCGTAATTTCCCTCAAATCTCAAATATATAATTACCGCTAGATAATTGTTAACGTAACGGCTGCACATTTACTTTCTTTATTAACTTTACCCCTTTTCAAAATTAATTTCCACTAGTTTCGTTTGCATTTTTCCTTTCATTTAGATGTAACCCTTTGCTCCCTCTTTACCGACAGATTAACTTCAGTGACGATTGCTTTTCCCAAATTCCCATTAGGTACACGCGGTTTAGTTTTTCACTGTCATTAAGGTTGATAAGTGAGGAGGAGGTTACAGGCCCAGCATTAAAATCTGCACAATTTGGGGAGGGGTTGCACTTCTGTCACATTGAATGATTCTCTTCAGTTGTCATTGGTCCCGTTCTTGCAGGATCTTTTTCTGGCCGCAGCGACATCGGAGATTTGATGTTTTACCAGAATCCTGAAAATCACGGTACCTCAGAAAATCCAGTTATAATGCTTGGTTCATATGTAGTGTTGCCAGTCAGTATTGTTCACATAGTGTGTGTGTGTGTGTGTGTGTGTGTGTGTGTGTGTGTGTGTGTGTGTCGGGGGGGGGGGGGGGGGGGGAAGGTGGCAAGATGGTGCTTGATGCAGGCCTGCCTCATGTCTGTTTCCCACTGCAGCAAGCGGATGGCAAGCCATCAGAGAGAGA
This sequence comes from Schistocerca serialis cubense, assembly GCF_023864345.2. Taxonomy (NCBI): domain Eukaryota; kingdom Metazoa; phylum Arthropoda; class Insecta; order Orthoptera; family Acrididae; genus Schistocerca; species Schistocerca serialis. The sequence goes on from NC_064641.1 coordinate 42,665,288, forward strand.
ATTGCAAACTTGTGGAAAAATAGCACCAGACATGAAATTCTAAACACAAAATACCTTTGAGGTATTTCATACCCCTTGGATAAACTAGAGGGTTTCCATTAGAAGAGGAATGTGTGACAATCTCAACTGACTACGGGCATTAATGTAGCTGCAGAGCAACCGAACAAAGCATGGAATACCTTTCAAAGAATGCCCTGTGTGGAAATGCACAGAATTCCCAAAATTTTACAGACACCACAGCGTGAGCACTCAAATGGGTACAGCCGGCGGATGTCTAATTGCGGTCAATGCCCCAGTACTTCACTTTTATATATTTTTATTTTGAATGTACCTGTTGCTCAATCTTCACTTATCTATAGTGTTCAAATTACCAATGAAACTCAACGATTGTGTAATGGTCTGTTGTAAGGTTTTCAAAATGTAATACAAATTTCCACTTTTCCAAAAAGTGCTCCTCCACATCTCCTCTTTCAAGCTATGTGTGGTGGTGCATCATCTCAAACCATTTATTGGAGGTTCAATGGAATCTCTCTAAAGAAAGGTATTCAAGAATATTTTGTAAGTAGAGACTGCTACTTCTGAGGATTCAAAACAATGCCCACACAGTTCCTTCACTTTATGGAAAAGAAAATATCATGTTGTGCTAATTCTAAGCTGTAACTTGAAACCAAAAGCATCAGAAAATACTCTCATAATTCTAAGTATCAGCAAACTTACATCTTCATGATAATTTTTCCCAGGCAAGGTGAATAATGCCCAACTGCCAAACGCAGACACTCAAAGCGTTAACAAGGAATCATCAGACTTTACACGTTGATACTAGCCAAGATTTTTTTGCTACTCTTGGCGAACAACATTTTAAAAACAAAAGTCAAATTTCATAAATATACAAAATAAAAATGCTGATTGACAATTTCTGCCTCAGAGTGGACACAAAACACGGAACTGTTTAAGCCTTCCTTCACAAAAATTGCGACTTCAACAAATGCTGTTGCAGCTCAGGAGTGATGCCAGCACAATGGTACGAAAGTACAAAGTAATAACTTACTGTCTCAGAGCTAAGTTTTCCCACCAAATGCGGTGGACAGAATATGGAATTTCCAAGACCCGTTCTGTAGGCAGCTGTATGCAGAAGGTCAAGTGCTCGGACAGGATCTGGAATACTGGCCAGCTCATATTTCAGGCGAGGTAAATTGTCTGACAGTTCCCAAGGTTTGAATGCTTGTTTGGAAGCGACATCTTCCAAGTATTTTAAAGTGTCTTCCCTGAAACAAGTAGGAAATATTAACATTGCAAGGTAAGATCAGAAATTTAATTTCTTCAAGAAAATTAGATTACATAAAGATCCTAAACAACACTAATTTCAAAATTAATTACAATTATAAGCAGCAGTCCTTTGGCATATTTAAATGTTTTAATGAAATTAAAACAACATAGGCAATACTGCCTTCACAGAAAGAATTTATTGTCAGCATTTAGTTTTTGCACTGATATGAACTTCATAATTTCTGTTAATTCATCCATAAATATCGACAAATATCATATATTATTTGTGTGTTCAGTCTTTCATTTCTTCCTTCCAAGTTTCCACAGGATAATCTCAGCCAACATTACTCTCACTAATGAAACCAGTGACTGTGTGTTCAGTTTAGATGAATAAATCATCTCAGTAAAGTATTAAAAAAAATTTGTTGTTACAATGTGTAGACTGCATCATTTCTTTATGCAAGGTGACCATTTTCAACCACGCTTCTCAGCTAATGATAACACACAAAGAAAAATAGTCATAAAATGCCAATGGGTTAAAATACTTCAAGCAATAAAGTACCCACAACACAACACAGCTGTTACTGCAGTAACTCATCCCTTTATTTAACTACAGCCTGCCATACTGAATGGTGTACAGACAAGTTGTGATTTGCAGTAAAGGCTACTGAGGTACGTTTCATTTATTTTATGTAGTATTTTAACCCATAGACCTTTATTTCTCTTTGACTGTTATCATTATGCTTGCAGATGACCAGAATGTGCAATTGAAAACAGTCACTTTATATAAATAGTAGTGATCCAAATAATATTGAAGTTTTTTATGTATATATTTCAAATAACGCTGATTAAATAAGCAAAATTTGAAAGCAATATATTTGGCATCGTGTGTGCATGTTTTTAGAACAAGAAACTTTTGCCTGGAACAAAATATAATGTTGCAACAAACATCTTCAACTTAGAATTGAAATTCTTAAAGTTTTCTATTAACATTTTTCATTTCTGCTTCCAGACCATTAAAAGTATATATAATGCCCACTTTCCTGTAAAATGGGTTTTATAAATCTTTTCTCTGTTTAGTGATTAATGAATCACTCTGTTCCAATCATCAATCATTACATTAGTCCAATGAAGGAGTATAACTATGTACCAACATGGCATAGTTAAACAAGGTGTAGTTAGAACTCCTGAGGAGCTCAAACAGTAAGCTGCAAGACAACACATTGCATTCTGGTTAAGACCTTCCTCTGTGCTCATGTAAGGTCGTCCAAAAATATGATAGCTTAGGATATAAGTAAACAAGCTTTTACATTTCAGTGTCAATGACTGGAGATTATTACTGTGGTGAAGATAATAGCAGTCATTTATTGCCCATGATCCCGAATTTAATACTCACAAGAAATGTTTCAATCTGTCTACAATCCCACAAAATTTAAAATGTTCCAACTTCACTACTGTATGATCAAAAATAATAAAAAGTCACCTTCAACATGATGGTATTTATCTATTATAGTTTAATACTACAATGTACAATACATTTCATGACAAACTTACAGTGCATCTCTGTTTGCTTCAAGAGTGTACATCACAACTTCTCTGTCAGCCTGGACACTCAGGCTACCCCCAACTTGTTGAATATTACGTACAATTCCAAAGTGGGTGGAGTTCTTTGTTGACAGACCTGTTGCTATCCGCAGAACATGGGTGCTGCCATAATTATCCCACGTCTCATTCCGGGAGCCAGCCCTGTCAAAACATAAATAATAATGATAACTACAATAAAATAGAAATCATTTAACAAACTTGTAATCAGAATAACTACAATAAAATAGAAATCAGTTAACAAACTTGTAATCAAAGTACACTACGTCCAGTTGCCATCATAATGCTAAAGAATCTGCTGCTCAAATGCAGCAATGACAATGCTTGAGAAACAAAACAATAGCTTTCACCTTCAACGCCAATTAACAATAATACAGCATCCAGTCCAAGCTGCAGGAGATGGCAGTCGTGTGTGAGGTGTGCTTGCTTGTGAACGAATATATAATAGAGGGAAACATTCCACGTGGGAAAAAAAAATATATATATATCTAAAAAACAAAGATGATGTGACTTACCAAACGAAAGCACTGGCATGTCGATAAACACACAAACATACACACAAAATTCAAGCTTTCGCAACCAACGGTTGCTTCGTCAGGAAAGAGGGAAGGAGAGGGAAAGACGAAAGGATGTGGGTTTTAAGGGAGAGGGTAAGGAGTCATTCCAATCCCGGAAGCGTAAAGACTTACCTTAGGGGGGAAAAGGGACAGGTATACATTCGCGCGCACACACACACATATCCATCCGCTCATACACAGACACAAGCAGATATTTGTAAAGGCAAAGAGTGTGAGCAGAGATCAAGAGAGAGATGAATATACCAAGCAGATTCAGAAGGATGTAGGTTGCAGTAGGTACTGGGAGATGATGAAGCTTGCACAAGATAGAGTAGCATGGAGAGCTGCACCAAACCAGTCTCAGGACTGAAGACCACAACAACAACAGAACTACCATCAATTTATCATTGTCTTCTTGGTAGAACAGGGATCTACCTTGATTCCAGCACCTCAAAGACTGCTTTAGCCAAATAAACTTTTATTAAGGTTCCACAACCAATCAGTCCCAAGAGCATATCCCTCATGCTGCTGCACAAGGGCAGTGCAAAAGTCACTACGCACTTATGTTAATTTCTAATACTACGTGTCATTTCCTGTCTCCTACCAACCACATCAATATACAATGTACCAACCTATATACAAACATTCTTTAAGGGGACTGGTTCATGAACATACGAGGAAATCCTGAAATAATTGTCGGTCTTCAAAATAGTGTGGCTCAAAGAATAAGAGCTGTAAGCCCATGTAGTGCTTACCATCTCTGAACAGAACTTTCGCGGACATTTTGATGTACAACCCACAGCTTTTGGTCTCATACTTTATTTCTGAATTGTATTTTGCATTGCAAGTACAATAAATTGTGAAAATTATTTATTCACAGATTAGGTAAATGTATCCCAGAAAAACAACAAACTACAAGACTGATCTTTTTTCCTGGAAGTTCTTTACACTATTTTCTTTAAGGCAGATCTTTAAAAAGGTGTTGCTGCCATAAGTTATGGCTCAAAAAATTTATTAATAATGATCATCAAAAATTTCAATAATTACCTTCTAGTTTTTTCTTTTAAAAGAGCTTAATTTTGAAATTTAAGTCATAAGGATAGTCTACTTTTCAGTTAACTATGTTTCATGACACCATACAAAATTTCATCTTTAACAGCTTTTAACCAATGTGTATCAGAACATCACAAAAGTGAACTTTTGTGGAATTCAAATTAAAGTCAAAACTTATTTGTCTACATAATCTGCATAATACCAATACATTCCAGGTCCATATTAATCTTGTTTCTGATTTTGTTCTTCATCCCTTTTCTTTTACAGACTACTTATTAATAATCTTGCTTCTCTGGTGACTACTAAAACTGATTTCTCTGTTTTAAAAGAGTCTCCTGCTGTCAATGGTGATTAAAGCTTTTAGCACACCTAGTTCGCCTGGCACTTCCATCAATTTCATAATATTTAAGATTAACAAGGTTTGATGATTTGAGATGAGGGGCACTCAACATCATGGTCAGCAGCGAATCTTGACACTGCACTATCACTGAAATATAGCAGATCATCCAGCACGCCTTTTTCAAAATTATTTAGTCCTATCACAACAGTTTTTGGTGTCCGTTACCATATACAGTTGTTAAAACTCTCATTTGGGTCTTTATACTGCCATTCAAACACTTCTCTAATTATCTTCAGTCAAATGGCAAAGATGCTTTTGGTGATAACAAAATTCTGTTTTTAACAGTGCTGTCAGCATGACATGGGGCCACTGTCATGTGCTACTTTTAAATTCCTTTTATTTTGGGGCTTTCTTCAACACGACCTCCTCAAAGCAATCATCATCTTGTTCAGAAAACCACACAGAATTTTTTAAGACAAAAATTTAAAAAATCAATATTTTTGAGACTTATTCATGTACTAGCCACCGTAAGTGTGCAGTGACTTCTGTGCTGACCTGTATACCTCTTATTTTAGGAATTATTCTAAAAATCAATTTCACATCTAACTGGGCCAAATGAAGATACTCACTAGCTGCAACACTCAAAATTGCTCCAACTGTTTCACAGCTAGCAATAGGAATAAAGGTTTCAATACAGTCAATGCATTGTTGTTGACTAAATACAGGAAAAACTAGTCTTCTTTATAGTGATCACTTTTACCAACAACTTTATGCTTAATTACAGAAAAAAATGATGGTTTGTAATGAGCTTACAATCTTATGACAGAGGTTCCACAGCTCGTGTAGTATTTTTCTCCAATGAAGACATTTCTTCCTCCATTGCTTTTCTGCAGCACTCATGGCCTACAGACTTAATAGCCTCTGTATAATTCTAGGTTCTTATTTCAACTGGTATTATTTCAGTAAGATGATCTGATTTCTTCAGTTGTTGCTCATTTAATTCCTGTTTTTTCCTATTCAATCCAGACTCTAAAGCCACCAATTCCACTGAAGCAATCACTAAAGATTCCTTCTGGATCCCATATATTTCACCTTCACTTTGGAATATGAATTAATCACTTTGTTCCAAAAATATAACTTTTTTGTGGATAGCTTGCAAAGTATATTGCCACGCACATGACTTTTACTAGTTCTATTTAACACATAAACAGCCATGTTTATGTTTCTGCGGTTAAAAGCTTAGGACAATCCTGAGCTCGCAAAATAGTTCAAGCTAGTTCCACAATAGTTCCGCTGGTATGCTCAGCACATCTGTTCAGCTCTGCAGTGTGAAGATTTACGTCAACATTGTCAAATTCCTAATCGCCATCAAATTAAATGCTTTTGGTGATTGTCCACAAAAATTCCTCACACTGTTCAGCATTTCCGCAGTCTTCTCTGCAAGAACCCTGATTGAGAAAATGTACAATTTGCTGTTTTGAAAAATCTCAGGTAAAAAAACAAAAAATATTCAGCTCCTCTTAGCAATTTACATTCCTTAGCTACATACATGTCAGCATGAATCACTACTCCAGATTGTGTAATACACTGCCTTCATGACCAAACACTGCTCTGATGCTGCTTTTCCTTAACACATGCGTCACAAAATTCTTCACCAAAGTGTTCATTGCTTCAATAATTGTTGAACAAGGCATTTGTTCTGATGACACAGGCGTTCATACCAAATCTGCAGAGATTCCTTCGACTACAAGGATTAACTGGTATTGTCATTCATATCCTTATCACCTTCAACAAATCCCCAATGCATATGCCACATGCCTTAACAACATCATTGTGTTGGATGTCAGGCTCGTCTTTTGATGAATATAAACCTAGCCCATTGTCCATAGCAAATGATACAGAAAGATTTTTTTTCACCCTTCTGGAGTATACACAACATTGTCCATATGGCATAAAATCCACTCAAAAAAAGTTTCAAAATAAATAGTCCCTTTTCATAGTCCATTCAAGGTCAAATTGTTGCCCATATGTATCTTGTAACCCCTCACTCCTTCCCAAATCCAGTTATTGTCCACAATAAGCAAAGTCTTTAATGAAAAATGTGAGAAGAGTGAAGATTACAATAAACTTTCTAGTTAACTTAGCTTTTCATGCAGAGTTGGCTCCAGTTCTTCTTGTCTAGGGGTCCGATTCTTCAAGCTGTAATTCTAACATTTTAGGTCCTCATGGTTGAATTGATCTAAATAAATTTGAAGATTCTTGTTGCGGAATTTTTGTTGTTACATTAATATATTTTGTCACATATTAGTGTATAATAAAGTCTTTTGAATTTTCATGTTAACATAAGCCGAAATTACATTGTTCGCCCAGATACAAAAATACATCCAATAACATCAGAGGCATGCTTACTACTACTACATCATGCGGTAATAACAATATTTCAAAGGGTTTACAATTTTTCTTGACAAATGAATTTCTATTAATTTCAATTATTATTTCATAAATCAATGCAGAAGTAAACACAATAAACAGTCCCAAATTGTGTAATTAATAATAGAAATTTTAAGTGTGCCAAATAATTCATAATTTTAACTGTCATTCAGAGCTAGTACTTATTGATTGTAACATTGAAAATAAAGTAAATCCTTCTTAAAAATATTAGCTTGAAATACAACATACTGTGGATAAGATTGTATGAAAATTTTCAGAAAACCAGCTGTGATAATACTGACCTGTCCAAAATTCAAGAAAATAATACTGGTATCAACAACCACTGTTGAGGAAAAGTAATGCTAGAGGAGGATGTCCTGTTACAACCTGTAGTGGTTTTGTGAACTTAACCAACAATGTGACCACTCAGTTTTCTTCGTCATGTGATTCATCACCTCACAATTAGTGGCCCACAAGACCTCATCCTATTCTGCTCTTATTACTTCACTAATGAAAATCTGGCCAGGTAGTTCATTTTTATTTTATTTAGTGACTCTTCTTTGTTTTTGTTTATCACTGACTCTTTATATGGCAAATACACCAAAAACAAAACAATTACTCTTATTTTTGTTTGTAGACTTATATATTTGATCATTTAACTTCCCTACCAGTGGCATCATCTGCATTTCTCATTCCTTTAGCATTTTCTTTGATAGCCAATAGAGCTACTAACTTGTCCCATTTACCCCTCCAATAAGCACCATGATTTTCATCACATGCTAACATGTTCATTACATATTTTAGTGTCTTATCTTCAGATCTGGCCACAACAACTGTCATAGGCTCTCTCCACCATCTGGCAATGTGTCAAGCAGTCACAACATCAAGGATATTCATCAAATTTCACACTGAGCCACTGCACACAAAGAACCAAGTCTTCAAGATTAGTGGGATCTGTAACAATGTCATCACCTGGATCCATATGAAAACTGAAAAATTCTGACTCTAAAGAACAAGCAATTTGTTTTGTTTTCTCTTCAAACGCAAAATGTAGCTTGCTCGACATACCTTTCGTACCCACACACATAACCAACAACACCATTACTTTTGCTTCAGCAGTTCTATCATCTGACTTTCCATGTTTTTAGCACTGCATTAAACATGCCTAGTTGAGCTATTGTTGTATACACTGTCAAAGGCTCAGATCTTTCGTACATTGCCAATAAACACCTCGTTTGCATCCTCTGATATACGTAATAATTTTCTTACTGCTAACTTCTGTATCATCCAGTTTTCACCCTCTCACTGTTTCTCAGTACCATGCAAATCCACTTTAGCCCCATAAAACAAGTCAGATTTATAGCTGCAAAAAATTCACACTAGAATGTGCCAGACAATTTACTGTGTAACAATATGAACCACGCAAATAAAGCAACACATGCTAACATATTTCTGGTATCACGAGATGCAAAATGATAGTCCCAAATTTCTTTCTTTGAAAGAGCTACAGACTGGGTCCCATAACATACTGTAAAAACTCAACAAAAAAGGCACAACATATATTGTTATTGTTAAATTACAAATATTGGCAATAGAAGCACACTGCGAACGCTTGTGTACCAAAGTCTTATGATACATTTTGAGAACCATTCCTGCAATGAACACACACACACACACACACACACACACACACACACCACCAACAACAACACCACCACCAAAAGCTTTCAATTTTGTCAAGCAGGAGACAAAAAACATGATTGCTAGTATTCCCCAGTTCTTAATGTAGTCCCAGTTTTGCATAATTATTTTGCTAATTGTAAGGTGCTCAGCCTAATGCCAGAAGTTGTAAAACCAAATTATTTCTAGGCATTATTGCTCCTATGGCCTTATTCCATCCTCAAAGTTTTGTAGGTTTAGTAACTACAGCGTTTCCCTTGAGTTAATTTTGAACAGTCACATGTCAGCTTAAAATAAAGTTCAAATGGCTCCGAGCACTATGAGACTTAACTTCTGAGGTCATCAGTCGCCTAGAACTTAGAAATAATTAAACCTTACTAACATAAGGACATCACATACATCCATGCCCGAGGCAGGATTCGAACCTGCGACCGTAATGGTCGCTCGGTTCCACACTGCAGCTACTAGAACCGCACGGCCACTCCGGCCAGCTTAAAATAAAGTGTTTCATCTTTTCTGGATATAGAGTCATATCATATTGAAAATTAGATATCACTAATGGATAAAACCAACATTTCATAGTCTCTGCTGTGCACCGTATCACAATTTCAAAAGCTGTTCGTTTGTTTCACATGTTGAGTGGAGTGGGGAAACTTAATTTATTGATGATGGGAGGAGTAGCAACCTGCTGTTGCCCATTGGCAAACACTGAGAAAACTTTTATATTATCTCATTCAAGCTGCATAAGCCTACACACTCAGCATCGAAATTTTTAAAACATTGTGTAGATTACTGAATCTAACATAATGCTTGCACCTTAATAAAACAATTATTATGTCCTGATTTATTTGGCTGAAGTAATCAGTCCAAAACATTGGACAGTCAAACCTGATTCTTTAAACATACTTACCGAAATAGAACAGAAACTCTGGAAATTGGAGAATAGTTCTCCAATGATGCCACAACCAGTTTATTCGGCAAAACTGTTGTCTTCACACCTTCCTTTGGTGATCCTGGGCTAGGGTGGGTTGCGGCTTGTGCAGCGAAAGTTCGAACCTACAACAAACATTTTCAAAATTAGGTGTGCAACAGAGGTTTCACACAGAAGGCAATGCTTAATATACCTGAGATCAGTGAGACAGAATGGGATACGACTGTGGCACTGGTTTGGACTGAAAAGTTTACTGATGTGTGCTAAGGTAACTAACAGGTGCAACTTCTAAGTTTTGAAGTCAGAATAATTACAATCATTCCCAACTTCTATAGCAGGAGATCAAAAGCCAACATCCATTCATTAGTGACAGCAACCAATACTGTCATAATTTTCAGCTCACCTACCATGCTATTGCATTTCAACATTGCATGGTGTCAGTGGCAGATGCAGTGTGATGGTACCACCTTCTTCCCCATCCCCTAACACATTTTGTACTTATGTGCAATAAATGTTCATATATGCATCAAAATACTCCAAGAGATTTGTTAATTCTCTGTGTTTTCTGAAATTACCTCGCCATTTTACTTTTTGTGGCAAGAAGTATGTAAATACGACAAAATGTATTAAGTATGCCGTGAATGTACAAGCAGTACTGTCAATATTCAGCACATTATGGCTGCCAGACTACAGTCATTTCCCAGAAATAACAACAGTCTTTCCTCTGCTCAGTATGGTTTCTAGGAAAATAAAAACACAACTCACAAAGCCTTTTGAGATTCGTAAATCACAATATACTTTTGCAAAATTACGTCAAAGACCAAGCACAGTACGTTCATATAAGTAAAGTCAATCAATTAGGAATCCTAAATAGGGTGCATTCATCTACACAAGTCATAAAACATGGTGTGCCTAGGCCTCAGTTCTAGATCCTTTGTTATTTCCACTTTATATAAATGACCTCCACTCCTCCCTACCCATTAGTAAGGAGTTTCAGTTTGTTGGTGACACAATTTCCATATCTCAAATACTAAGTCCTTATCTCAAATACAGACCGATCTACCCAGTCAGTAGTTAATAGAAACACACCCCAAAAAGACTCATGGCTTGTGTCAAACAGACTCCTCCCCAACGCAAAAGGAGACATTATGCCCAACATTACACACCGTTCAGATCAGAACTCACCACTTCCAACAGTAAGCGGCAAAAATGTTGAATTTGTCAATGGGACTAAATACTTAGGGATTTACATCACTGACATATTCACATGGAAAAATCACATTGACATTATTAGGTGCAAGCTTAGCTAAGTCTATTTTACACTCCACCCAGTGAGGAATGTGGTGAATTCCAGAACATTGCAACGCATGTATTATGAACTTTTCCATTCAGTACTACACTATGGAATTATTTTTTGGGGTCATAGTACTGAATCAGTTAAATTATTTATGGAAAAAAATAATTGTGTACAAACAACAGAAACCTTTAAACCACTATTTAAAAAATTAAAACGTAATACCTGTCTCTAGTCAATACATCTTTCAACTGCTCTGTTAAATGAAATAAAATATCAGCAGATTGCACAGGATTCTGGACAGCCCCCACTGTGACAGGTCAAAAAAAAGTAGTCAAGACTCATTCCTCATTCTACTAAACTGGGTAGTAATGGTGATAAATAAATGTGAATCAAATAATACAAAAGCTCTTGAAAGAAGTAGAAGACATTCAAGAACTAGCAAAATTTAAAAAAAACTTAAGACCCTTCCTAACAGAGCATTGCATGTACAGCATTAAAGACTTACTTTAATGTGACCCATCATAAATTATATTATATATATTTTATCTTTCAAAACTCTACTCTTATAAGGGCAAAATATTTATCACCATTTATTAAAATTATTTTCAACACATATTTAATAATTTCAGTGTGATGTACACTGTAAGAAACAACATTACGTCTGTAAATGTTCTCATATCATCTGTTTGACTATGCACGTAACGTGTTGTACGCTTTAGTACATCAAATGACGGAGTGGATCAATAAAGATACAGTACAAAATAACAGATCAGTCTGTTACCCCAACCTATTTTCTGCTGCTTATATGCTAAAATTGGAACTTTTTTAAAAACAGCAGTTTTGCTTAAAATTTTATTTTTCTTTCTTTTGTGTGTATTATATACCAGAATCTTCAACAATTTAAAGTGGTAAATCACAGCTGCTTGCTTTCTTAAGACTATGAATGGATGAACACTAACTGAAACTGGAAATCTGTATGGTTGTGCAGAAATAGCCTGAAGCAGCTGCTTCCACTTGTTAATGTGTAATTTCATTCGTTAGACTCCTGTTGATACTCCTTTCTTATGGTGTTTACAGAACAACCAAGTGAGTGAATAGATTAGCAGTGATCTCTGAACAAGAAACACATTACTGTCAATTGTTGAGGTACTACTCGGCTAGCAAGAATTAATTGTATTGCTATTCTGTCAACATATTTACAGTGTCCGTCCATTCGGTGCACAACAATATCTTCAAGCATACAGCTATTTAACCTTCGAGGTCGTGAGGTTAATAATTTCGGTTTTGACCTGGTATACTTCTAGTTCCCTACAACGAAATTAGCACTGGCAAAGCTTCCACTGGAAACAAAAAACGTCTTAGTTTGGTGAGGGGTAAATATGCAACACTACGGTAACTTTTTCTCTTGCTGCATCGTCTGCAACCTCTCCACTGTATTCAAAGTCACAGGTTAAAAATGATTCAGAAGGAACAGATTCCCTTCTTCTTAGCTGAGAGCACATACACAATAGCCTATTTAATAAACTGATATAAAACTTACTGAAGCTACTCGTAAAATCGGTTTTTTCAAAGCGTTGCTAGCCATTCTTTACTATTTTACTGCCCCAGCCGCTAATGATGGAGCTAGAGCAGCGTTATTATAGTACGGAAGAACACCTTACAGATGCTCTTGCGCAAAGCTCTTGCTAATCCACCAAACGCTTTCGAAAACCTGCAATTTTTTCAATGAATATTCTTCAAATTATTTGTAGCGTGCACTGAATTTTCTTTAACCATTCATTGGTAGTGCTTTCGTCGGAAACTTCGGGTTTTTGAATAATACAATCTTTACCGAAAATACTCGAGCATCACACCGATGGAATCAAAACTTAAATCGCTTCCAGTAACAAAGGAACCAAATTTAAAATTTATCAATTTATAAATGTATAGGGGAATTGGGTCCAGTAGTTAAGAAGAAAATGCGAAACAAGAAATTGGAGAAGCAATATGTAGAGAATTTAATGAAATTATAATCTTTGCCAGTGTCCCATGTTAAATACGAAATGTGATCATGACTCTCAAAAGTAAAACAGGATATGGGCTTAGTAACATTTTCAATAAGACCAAAATTTGTTGATCCTATGATGTGTAACGTCCGTAATCAGTACATTTGCACCCACAGTCTCCAAGCTAGTGTTCGGAATGTAGGAGATATGGAACTGGCGGAAATGAAACTTTGAGGTCTGCTCGTGAGTCTTGTCGGTAGATCACTAACCCGCCAAAGAAAAAGATCCCACTTTGAGTTCCGGTTCGGCGCACAGTTTTAAGCTGCCGCGAAGTTTCAAGTCATTCTGGTACGAAATTTATCACAAGGACACTTCCACAGCAAACAATACGCAAACTAGACTCATTTAAAGTGTCAATTCTGTAAAGACGGCCTACTAAGACGCAGTACCCATCGTGAATACCGTATGAGATGTAACACTTTTGAATTCAAATGTTGTGAGAAATGCAACGTTTGGTAAACTGTTTCCTTAGACGTCGACAGACCACGGATCTGTCTGCCAAGGCGACTTTCCTTGCTGACTCGTTATCATAGAAACTATATTTACAGATATATTTTGCTGATATCGAGCCAATTTGTAACTGGGAAAAATGGAAATGAAGATGTGATGTAATTAAATCAGTAGAAAAATTAAGTGGCTCCAAATCAGAAAATTCTGTGATTAAAAAATAATGGGCTTAATATCACCCCTGTCTACACACTTACGAAGTGGATGTTTGTTAGTATTAGTTTTCAAGAATGTCTAAAAAAAGGCAGTAGTCATTCCATTACACAAAAGGTTGAAAAATCCTGCACTAATTACTATTGTCAAATTTCTCTGGTACCTATGTCCACAAAAATAATTAAATATTGCATACAAGAGAAAAAATTAGTATGCATTTGTCAAAAACCATATATTGATTAAAACCCAATATCGTTTTAGGTTCCATTTGTCAACAGTTCAAGCTGTTGAAAATGTTGTTACATTGTGCAGTCTCTTTTAATGTGCAGCAGCTGAAGCCACATAAGTCGACCTGAGCAACACATTTGGTTCTGTAAACCACAGAATATTTTTCTGGGGAAACTATGGTGTTACAGCATTTGGGACTTGGTATTCTCCCTCATTAAATTCTATCTCAGTAACAGGAATCAAATTGTAAGCTACGATCATCACAAGTCAAAGTCACCGAATGTTACTAAGGTATTCCCCAAGGATCACTACTTGGTCCACTACCTTTTATAACATCAATGACCTATGCCATGCAAAACTCTGCTTTACACAGATGATACGATTTTCTACAATTCTGAGAAGATGTAAAAAAACTGAAGAAGCAAACTAAAGATTTCCTCGGATTATGTAATATATGGTCTGAAGCCAATACCTACAACTTGACTTAAAAAACACAGTTCAATTATGAATAGATAAAGCTTTTCAATACTTTACCTGTACGGATACATACTTCTTCACTTAATATCCTTAAAAATAAGAGCCAAAAATCACTGACAGAGAAAGCTCTTTACACACTTAAACAAAGGGAAAACGCTTCAAAAACAGACCTGTTGTACTAAATAACTCATAATACTACCAATTTTTATCTTATTTCTATGCTTTTGTCGCTTCTAGTATCCTGTCTTATGTTCCAATATATTATGAGTATCCAAGAACTAAATAATGTTCAGCTGATATTTTAACATTAAACACTTTGGGAAATTTCTGTGTATGTTTCGTATTCTTTTACTGTCTATAGCTTAGTATATAACTTAACAATGTTTAATTACTTATTTACCTATTTACTTTGTGGAGAAATCTTCATGTATCAGCTTCATTGTTTTGTTATGTATGTTTTAACAATTTTATTACTTTGATTATTGATGATACTATAGCATGTTGTTGTTGTGGTCTTCAGTCCTGGGACTGGTTTGATGCAGCTCTCCATGCTACTCTATCCTGTGCAAGCTTTTTCATCTCCCAGTACCTACTGCAACCTACATCCATCTGAATCTGCTTAGTGTATTCATCTCTTGGTCTCCCTCTACGATTTTTACCCTCCACGCTGCCCTCCAATACTAAATTGGTGATCCCTTGATGCCTCAGAACATGTCCTACCAACCGATCCCTTCTTCTGGTCAAGTTGTGCCACAAACTTCTCTTCTCCCCAATCCTATTCAATACTTCCTCATTAGTTATGTGATCTACCCATCTAATCTTCAGCATTCTTCTGTAGCACCACATTTCGAAAGCTTCTATTCTCTTCTTGTCCAAACTATTTATCGTCCATGTTTCACTTCCATACATGGCTACACTCCATACGAATACTTTCAGAAATGACTTCCTGACACTTAAATCAATACTGGATGTTAACAAATTTCTCTTCTTCAGAAACGCTTTCCTTGCCATTGCCAGCCTACATTTTATATCCTCTCTACTTCGACCATCATCAGTTATTTTGCTCCCCAAATAGCAAAACTCCTTTACTACTTTAAGTGCCTCATTTCCTAATCTAATTCCCTCAGCATCACCCGACTTAATTAGACTACATTCCATTATCCTTGTTTTGCTTTTGTTGATGTTCATCTTATATCCTCCTTTCAAGACACTGTCCATTCCATTCAACTGCTCTTCCAAGTCCTTTGCTGTCTCTGACAGAATTACAATGTCATCGGCGAACCTCAAAGTTTTTATTTCTTCTCCATGAATTTTAATACCTACTCCGAATTTTTCTTTTGTTTCCTTTACTGCTTGCTCAATATACAGATTGAACAACATCGGGGAGAGGCTACAACCCTGTCTTACTCCCTTCCCAACCACTGCTTCCCTTTCATGTCCCTCGACTCTTATAACTGCCATCTGGTTTCTGTACAAATTGTAAATAGCCTTTCGCTCCCTGTATTTTACCCCTGCCACCTTTAGAATTTGAAAGAGAGTATTCCAGTCAACATTGTCAAAAGCTTTCTCTAAGTCTACAAATGCTAGAAACGTAGGTTTGCCTTTCCTTAATCTTTCTTCTAAGATAAGTCGTAAGGTCAGTATTGCCTCACGTGTTCCAGTGTTTCTACGGAATCCAAACTGATCTTCCCCGAGGTTGGCTTCTACTAGTTTTTCCATTCGTCTGTAAAGAATTCGTGTTAGTATTTTGCAGCTGTGACTTATTAAGCTGATAGTTCGGTAATTTTCACATCTGTCAACACCTGCTTTCTTTGGGATTGGAATTATTATATTCTTCTTGAAGTCTGAGGGTATTTCGCCTGTTTCATACATCTTGCTCACCAGATGGTAGAGTTTTGTCAGGACTGGCTCTCCCACGGCCGTCAGTAGTTCCAATGGAATATTGTCTACTCCGGGGGCCTTGTTTCGACTCAGGTCTTTCAGTGCTCTGTCAAACTCTTCACGCAGTATCATATCTCCCATTTCATCTTCATCTACATCCTCTTCCATTTCCATAATATTGTCCTCAAGTACATCGCCCTTGTATAGACCCTCTATATACTCCTTCCACCTTTCTGCTTTCCCTTCTTTGCTTAGAACTGGGTTTCCATCTGAGCTCTTGATATTCATACAAGTCGTTCTCTTATCTCCAAAGGTCTCTTTAATTTTCCTATAGGCGGTATCTATCTTACCCCTAGTGAGATAGGCCTCTACATCCTTACATTTGTCCTCTAGCCATCCCTGCTTAGCCATTTTGCACTTCCTGTCGATCTCATTTTTGAGACGTTTGTATTCCTTTTTGCCTGTTTCACTTACTGCATTTTTATTTACATACATACATACATACATAAGTATACATACATAAGTATACATACATAAGTATAATTCTTAATGTGTCATTCATAAGTTATAACACCTCTTGTGCATTACTTATGATGCCATCAATTGTATGCAAATGCAATGTGAGATGGATGAATAAATAAATAAGCAAACGAGGCACATTATAAATTGCATAGACAAAACATGTATAATCTCCTAGATAAATAGAAGTTTTATAGAATTGTTGAAATATCCAACGAATGGATAGTATCATATCTAACCAAAAGAATGCAAAAAGTTGTACCTAGTAATTCAATCAGTATAGTCTGGGGACATAATTTTGACTAGGAGGAACTCACATATGTGGTTGCCCAAGGTTCAACCTTAGGTCCACTATTGTTCCTAGTATATATAAATAATCGTCTATATAATATATAAAAAGCAGAATTACTTCTTTTTGCAAATGACACCTGTATAGTAATAGTCTAAGTGAACCTACAGAAACATAAAAAATGGTAAACAAAGTTCTAAAAAGTGACATTGACTGGTTTTCTGCGAATGGTCTCACCCTAAATTTTAAAAAGAAGTAGCATATTCACCTCTGCACACCTAGGGATACAACACCAATGGTAAGTGTGACACTTGGTGGGGATATAATAAATAAGGTGGAAAATTCAAAAGTCTTAGGAGACCCTACTGATGAGAATTAAAATTGGAAAAAGGAGATTTAGAACTCCTAAAACAACTTAGTTTAGCCACATTTGCAGTTAGAATCATTTATTATCTTGAGGAGAGAAAAATCAGGAAGCTGACATATTTTAATTCTAAAACATCATACAGAATAATGTTATGGGGTAACTTATCTATAAGAAGGAATCATATTGCGCTCTTAGAAAAAAGTGATCCGAGACTGTTACCTGAAATGCTCCTCCATGATACTGACAAGAGGGAGATTGAGTTAATAATCAAATCACTAAAGACCAAGAACTCTCATGGATATGACGGGGTATCTAGCAGAATACTGAAGTATTGTTCTGTGCATGTTAGCCCAGTACTTAGCCATATCTGTAACTTTTCCTTTAGGAGTGGTCGGTTTCCTGACCAATTAAAGTACTCGGTAGTGAAGCCCCTTTATAAAGAGGGAGACAGGGATAATGTTGACAATTTTAGACCTATTTCTATGCCATCGGTGTTTGCTAAAGTTATCGAGAACGTTGTATATACAAGGTTACTGGAGCATAATTTGCTGTCAAATGTACAGTTTGGTTTTAGAAATGGTTTAACAACTGAAAATGCTATATTCTCTTTTCTCTGTGAGGTTCTGTGCGGATTAAATAAAAGGTTGTGAACGCTAGGTGTTTTCTTTGATTTAACGAAGGCTTTTGACTGTGTTGATCACAAAATATTACTGCAGAAGTTGGACCACTATGGAGTAAGGGGAGTAGCTTACAATTGGTTCGCCTCTTACTTTAAGAACAGAAAGCAGAAGGTAATTCTCCGCAATATTGAGAGTGGTAGTGATGCTCAGTCCCAATGGGGCACTGTTATGTGGGACGTTCCCCAAGGAAAGGCGCTGGGGCCACTGCTGTTTCTTATTTATATAAATGATATGCCTTCTAGCATTACAGGTGATTCAAAAATATTTCTGTTTGCTGATGACACCATCTTGGTAGTGAAGGATCTTGTGTGTAATATTGAAACAGTATCAAATAATGTAGTTCATGAAATAAGTTCGTGGCTTGTGGAAAATAATTTGATGCTAAATCACAGTAAGACTCAGTTTTTACAGTTTCTAACTCACAATTCAACAAGAACTGATATTTTGGTCAGACAGAATGGGCATATTATAAGCGAGACAGAACAGTTCAAGTTCCTAGGCGTTCGGATAGATAGTAAGCTGTTGTGGAAAGCCCATGTCCAGGATCTTGTTCAGAAACTAAATGCTGCTTTATTTACCATTAGAACAGTATCTGAAATAAGTGGCAGCTCAACACGAAAAGTAGTCTACTTCGCATATTTTCATACGCTTATGTCGTATGGTATTATTTTTTGTGGTAATTGTTCTGATTCAAAAAGGGTATTTTTGGCTCAAAAACGGGCTGTTCGAGCTATATGTGGTGTAAATTCGAGAACCTCTTGTCGACCCCTATTCAATAGTCTGGGAATTTTGACATTGCCCTCACAGTATATATTTTCTTTAATGTCATTTGTTGTTAGCAATGTTAGCCTATTCCCAAGAGTTAGCAGCTTTCACTCAGTTAATACTAGGCATAAATCAAATCTGCATGTGGAATTTACTTCCTTGACTCTTGTGCAGAAAGGAGTGCAGTATTCTGCTGCATCCATTTTCAATAAGCTACCACAAGAACTCAAAAATCTTAGCAGTAGCCCAAACTCATTTAAGTCTAAACTGAAGATGTTCCTAGGGCTCACTCCTTCTATTCTGTCGAGGAGCTCCTGGAAGAGCTGAAAAATTAAGCAAATTCCAGTGTTACATTGTTGATTTTCTTTATTTAAACTTACAACTTGTCACCTGAATATGTTTTTTTATATTTCATTTTATCTGTTTCTACTATCGTGTTATAATTTCATGTATTGACTCGTTCCATGACCATGGAGACTTCTCCTTAATTTGGTCCCATGGAACAATAAATAATTAAATAAATAAATAGAAAGAAAGTCCTTAATGCACAAAAACGTGCTGTAAGAATAGTATGTGGTGCTGACTATCATCTTATAGACATCTGTTTAAAGAGTTGGGCATTCTGACTACCATTTCATAGCATATTTTTTCTCTCATGAAGTTTATTGTAAATAATGCATAATAATTCAAAAGGAACAATGATGAACTGTACTTAATTACTATACCAGGAGGAAAAATGAGATTCATTACTCCATGTTAAGGTTGTCTTTAGCACAGAAAGGGAAGTAAAAAATGCTGCAACAAAAATTTTTGATCACTTACAATAAAATGTTTGAGAAATAACAAATTAATAGTTTTAAAAAAACTGAGAAAGTTGTTTGTTGACAACCTCTTCTATTCCATAGAAGAATTTGTATTATTGTAATTTGTACAGGGTGGTGGGTAGGACTTAGTAGCTCATATATATATATACATATATATATATATATATATATATATATATATGAAAAACCTTAGAAATATCCAGAATGGAAACATATGTACAAATTAATTTGCGATGTGGCTGTAAAATGACTTGTTCCACACCACTACGATCTATCATGCCAAATGGCCCACTGAACATGAAACTAACTTACTAACTAGTAAAAAGTGGTCTGTTATACTATTTATAATAAATGTGTATTGTTATTCATTAAACAATATTTCTTAGATTACAGGCAAATACTGTGTCTCAGGTTGAGTAAACAGTTATCATTACAGTATTAATAAGAGCTGCAGCATAGCATATGAGATCCCAACAGATATGGACAAGTATAGAACAATTCTGAGAAAAGACTGGATAATTACCAAAAGAACCATGATCTACACAAAGCTTCTTGGGGAAGAGGACATAGCAACAATTGAAACTTTTAAGATATGCATTAACATTAGACGAAGTAACTATGAGTTTGGACAAAATTACATGTATGTGTGAGGCTAAGAATATACATTTACACACATAATCTATAAACCACTGTGAAGTTTTTTCTGATTCAAGTTTTAACACATTGGTTCTGCTGATCAAGAAAAAGGGTCATGAAAGAGCACAAAGTAAAAGTTATATCACTTTCAAACAACACCATACAAAACCATATCCTAACACAAAACTCATAAAACATTTATTTAAAGAGATATTGTGTTCACATTGCGCAATTTTTCCAGTATGCCCTTTCTATCAATATTTTTCTTTCAGTAACTGCCCCCAGAAATACAGCCACACAGAATGAATCTATCAAAATAGCTCATTAGATATATGTTGTTTCTCAAATGAGACATCTCACAAGATCTTAAGGCTCTTACAAATGATCAAACTTGACAGTCACATTCTCTCTTAGCTGGCCAAAGATTTGTCAAATAAGCTGGTACTTGTATCAACGAAGTTTGTCGATTTTCGTGTATATTGTATTCTGACACTAGTTCGAGTGACTACAAATGCAGATAAAGCATTTCTAACATTGACTCTGGCACTGAGTCTAAACAAGAAGAAGAAAACAAGACGCTGATCTAGGGAACTGTTTAAAATATACTCATGAAAACCTTTTAAAGGAAACATTCAACTTTCTCTCAATGGACAGCGAAACGTTTAGTAACTTGTGTAGAGTTATGTCGCTCTCAGACTGAAAAAGAAGATACAAGTACGCGAAAATTTATTCTCTTCCTCTTGGTTCTCTTATGACAGTGCATTAAAATACCCAGTTTGGGAACATATTGCCTACGTCGTTCGTTTGAGGATGGTAGAACTTCGACTATTTTACTCTATTCCGCTCCCACTTGTATCTTGTGAGTAGAACATTGATTTTCTTCTTAATCTCTTTCTATGTAATGAAAGTCTGAGAAAGAAGCGACACTTAAACCATACTAGTAATTCAGGTATTGTCTATAGTCTATGTTGCCAGTGCTACTATGTTTATATATTTGAACATGTTATCCATAGTTGTGGAAACCCACGATGCAGTGAGGTAAATTGTTTAGTTCACTCATTTTGAGAAGCAAGGGGCGATCAATGATAATACATTAGAGAAAACAAACTTCTCTGCCAAGATCTAATGGTACCATTCACTTTCAGCAACTAGTTACAGTAACCAGTGCTACAACCTGAAGATGGTAACACTGATTACTGAAACTGGTTATGGAGAATAAAGGCTATTATTGGTCATCTTGACAAAGAAGTTTATCTTCTCTAGTGAGGTAAATTCTAATGAAACTCCTTTTCATTGAACATAAGTGGCAAACCATTAACACAAACAATGTCTGACATCTTGTCAAGTTGTCCATTAGTAAAAATTTCTCTCAAACACGTCAAAACACACTGTATGGTGACAAAAATGTCAAACAGCACCACACACAGTCAAATAATTGGCAAACATAATAAAATTTGACAAATATTTTGATGATTTACAGGAGGAGCCTTTACTGTTTTCACTGGGGTAATTGATAGTGAAATTCCTTTAAATTAAGACTGTATAACAATGTTGCAAAGTTCTTGGCTCATTTTACATTTAATACATGGCAGAGAGTAATCGTTTTTACTTCTACTGGCGTTGAGAAATAATTTTTAGTGTGTTATGCTGGTGTGTAGTACACAGTCCTGGTGTCCTATTATTGATTGCAGCATCCTGTTTTACTTTAGTTTATCAGAATTTTCATCATTTTTTAAAAATCCACAGTGACCATGTAAATTAGAATGTTCACACAAATTCATTCTTGTGCCTATGTGTTAATCATTACATTGCTCTTACATACCTGCATACAACAAGTCCCGTATTATATTTGATGTGAAGATATGAGAGATACATTCTTGTGTGCATAGGTTAAATATACAACAGCACATAGTAAAGAGTAAAACAGCTTTCTCTTAGACATGTTATAAGCTGTCCATTCTGGGAGGCTCACTGTCTTTTTGACAACCGTGGAGTCTCACACTGAAGGGTCTGGCTTGAGTAGAGTAGGCTATGGGATGTTACTAATATATAACAATTTCTTTGCAGGATCAGATTATGGAAGCTCTCTGCCACAAAACGCATGCTAGCAGAACTCATATAGGAACTTCCAGTAATATGATAATGGTTTCCTGCCAGGCTACTCGAAGCACTGCTGATTTATCAATCCTAGAGACCCTATATAGACTCTTAATCACTCCATCATCTTGAGTTCTTATTGGGTGATTAAAAACTCTTCCATATTCATAGTAAACAGAACTTGGCTGCATTGCATTATGTTCCTGATTACAACTTCTAGAACTGCACTGTAAATTTATTGCTTGTATTCTGCTGGGTTTTGGCTCATATTTGTAATATTTGAGCACTAAATGACGCCATATTTTTTCATATAAAACAGAAGTGGTTCAGTCGCACAATGTTCTAAACTCTCAAGCACATTTGTTCCTGCCTACAAATACGTTTATGAAATTCTCAATTTAAATGCATTGTAAACATATTGCTCATATTCTACTTTGTTTTTGGTCTCATCCATCTTTTGTACTTTCTTGCATTTAATAGAGAATTCCATCTTAGCAGCTTTTGACTGTATTACATCTTGTCATGGAATGAAGTCGTAATTCTGCTTTGTATGGTGTTGCTTCTTGGCAATTAATAGCCTATACTTTCTAGTATTAGTGACCAATTCTGCAAAAGACATTAACATGTTGGAAAACCCCTTGGAATGCTTTTCATGATTGGCAGCACAAAAGGTCGAACCACTAGACTGATGTACAAATTTGCAGTCAGGGTCATGGGATAACCATGAGAGTGCTCCTGCTGTTATATGAAATCATAACACACACCATACCTCCAGGTGTGCAATGTATTTAGCACATAGATTGATTGATTGGTTGTAGGCTCTCAACTGGCCTCCTCCTAGCCAACATGCAACCATCACTGGGACTGAGGCAGAACCAGCTTTCATCAAAAAACACAACAGACCTCCACTCTGCCCTCCAGTCTGCTCTCACTAAACACCACTGAAATCGCAAAGATCATCAGTTCAGGGTCAATAGAATGCACATTAGAGAACATCTGTTTTGGAGCTGTCCTTGAAGTAACCAACTTGAAACTGTTCGTTGTATTACTGTCGTATCAACAGTAGTAGGGGGGACTGATGACCTCAGATGCTAAGTCCCACAGTGCTCAGAGCCATTTGAACAATTTGAACAGTAGTAGGGTAAAGAGAGCTCTATGCCACTTTGTTTGAGCAGGTTTCATACATTCAGCAGAAACACATATTCAGGGGCAAATTAACCTCCTTCCTTAACCTATTGTTATGCTAATTGATTTGTGACCCCCTGGGGATAATTCCTTCCCCTATTAAAATTGAATATTTTCTAACAACTTTTATCTTCTGACATACGTTTTGTGTTCTCATATAAGCTGCATATTAAGTAGTGTTTGTGTGAACAATTCATGACAAAAATTGTATGCTTCACTGAAATATTTCTCTAGGATGTTCAAATATTGTCTGAGAGCTATTTAAAACCTGTTCACAAGTATCAAACAGTCACAGCAGAAGAGAAAGTACAATTAAATTTCTGATCGACATCCATTAGGATTACACCTCTCTCCCTACCCTCCACCTCCCCACTTCACCTGGGAAATCCCCAATCCCCTCCCCCTCATCGATACAAGCATACTTTTGATATCAAATTAATGGACTAAAAAATTAAATTGATCAATAATTAATTCCTTCCCCTCTGGGAAATCTGCCAGCCATTCCCACTTGCATCCCATTCCCCCTCCCTACATGTAAATTGGTGGGAAAAAGACTCAGTCTGTACTGGAGAGCAAGAAATTCAAATCAATGTCAATAATAATATACTGTTTCATATTCTTTAATTAATCACTTTGCTGGAGATAAAGCTCTCCCATTTGGGTAAGGCTCATATTCGTACCCTCTTCCCATGGTGTAATAGCTCTAAACACCGAGGAATGGAATGAAGCGCAGTATATCAGCTGCTGTTTGAGGTCTCCCAAACCTGTGTCTGTCATCCAGGCACAGGGGACCTCATCTGCATACCACAGCAGGCAGGGCCTATAAAGACACATTTGCATGCCGTGCATGAGTTTCCTCAGAAATGCGAAATCTTAATTAAATAATTAATCTGTGACAAATAAATAAAGCCTATGGCACAGAACTGCAGCGCTGTGTCGCTGATAAAACAAATACACAATTACGATACTCTTATGTTTCATTAAGAAGGGGAGGTCTTGTACAACTGGTGCGGGAAGCACGTATATTTCATTGAATGACACACCGCCATATTTGATGTTATATAAGAACACTGCGAGTTGCAATCTTACTAGGCACTCGATTCTGTAAAGAATTTATATTTGTGAAAGTAAGTAGAATTATTTAACTGTAAGCTTATTCGTTGAATATATCTGATTTAACTAACTGTGTAAACTTTTTACGGTTAGTAGACAGTCACCTCTGTACGACGTATTGACATGGCTGGCAAATTATTCTAATATTGAGATTTAGATTTGAGTCCGCACATACCGCAGCAGTCTTTGGAAACGATTTAAATACGAAGTCCGATTATTTGAGTCTTATTTCACGGTCAACTATGAATAACATTACATTTACGAAAAAGCCATTGTCAAGCGTCTGACACCGAATAATTAAACGTCCACGTTCCAGATAAGCAAATATTAATTACACCCAATCACTATCATACATAATTAATAATTAATGTTTTATTTTATTTTATTTATTTTATATTGGCGACTGCGTGTTGGACTTGTTATTTTGTCATTTGTTACATTGTTCTCTTTGTTTCATGTGAAATATCAACTTTCTGGACCTGGACGTGAATGTATGAGAAATAACAAAAATCTGAAGATATTTTCCAATTCTAAAATTTTGCAGGAAGACGCAATGAAGCTTCCAGCAAAATAAGGTAAGACGCAGCATCTTTGCATTGGCAGGCTTGACCAGGCGCATAATTCAGTGTATTAGCTCTTCAGTAGATTCTGTAGTGTTTCTTTCGCGCGTAGCAGTTTTCAGTGATAAATTTCATTCTCAGTGCTTTTTTTTAAACAATAATTCTGCAACAATACCAATACACGAGTGTACAATATGGCCGACTTCTGTACGATACGTTGTGACATGGCCAGCAGCCATTAAGAATAATCCGATATTCAGTTTACATTTTTAAATTAACAAACAGCCATTGTTGCTATGAGCGATTCATGTTCAATTGCATTTTATTTTAAAACCAGTGTCAAACTTTATTTTCTTGAAGCATACCATACCTGTGGCATGGTCATAACTAGAAAACAATACGCAAAGATGGAACAGCAAAGACATACTATTCAGACGCAATCCGACTCGGACGAGAGACAAATGTTAGAAAATGACTTTACGACAGCAACTGGTAGTGACGATTCATCAAATATTGACGCAAGTGTTAACGGAAATTTTGACAATAGGCCGTCCACCACAAAAATTTCAAAGTTTCAGTCAGAGCCCATGTTAATACATGACGTCACGTCTAATGACGCGGCGGGGGCAGAGACCTTGCAAACAGTAAACATTGCCAACATGTTACAAATGCTAATGAAACAAAACGCAGAAAATATGGAAACCTTAAGGATGCAGAACGCGGAAAACATGGCAAACTTAAAGACACAAAATGATCAGTTAAAGACACAAAATGACGAAATTTAATCTGACCTCATAACAATCAAGGCATGTAATGACACTTTATGTAAACGTGTGGAACTTATAGACGCCACACTGACCAAACAGATGACTGAGCTCAGTACGAAATTTTCCAAGCTTAATACGATACAAGAAAAGACTACAAATGACGTAGCACTTTTACAGACACAATTAAAAAACCTTAATGTCACGTGTGAAGCTCTTACTGAACAAATTCAAACATATCCTTCAGTACACGACAACCTTGAAAAACGAATTACTGACGTGCAGAATAAATTTGACGATGTTGAACAACACCTGACTGACATCTTACAATCTGATGCCACAGCTCATTTTCAAAATATTAATAAAGAATTTCGTGAGTGGGTAGAGAACAAAGACAAACATTTTGATAGATGCATACGTGAAAATTTACCAACAATTGTGCACGACTCCATGGCGGAATACATCACTAATAACAAACAGCTGATTAGTGACGCAGTACAATCCGTCACTGCACCCATGAGACAATTCACCGATCAACCATAGTCTGAATGTAACGAAAATATCAGTCAAAATGTACAGTTCAGAAACCAATATACATTCGAGTATGACGCACACATACCGCACACGACAAACACACAAGAACTAAACACACCACGACTACAACACATACCACGACGTGCAAACACAAACACAAGCTATTATCATGGTAAACCACAGCAACATTGTCGTAATTACTCGCCATCTGAACACTGCAGTAATTACAGTGGAACAAATCCATATCATAATGCAAAGGAAGAAGAAAGCTTAATAAAACACATGCAATTTCAGACTTTTATCCCAGAAAAACGAACCATTCATCCAATGATTTTTCTTAAATCTTTTAGTAAAGCATTTCCACGCACTTGGAGTGACCGGAAAAAGATTTCATATATTGTCGGTTACATCCAAGGCGATGCAGCTGTCTGGGCATACAGTCAAGCTGACGTATGTACCACGTACAGTGAGTTTGAGCGTGCCTTTCTGAACAAATTCTGGTCGCAATCCGTCCAGGAGCGACTCAGAAGACAAATTTTAGAACCTGAAACTTTTAACAGTAAAAATGGTAACTTACGCAGATATTTTGAAAAATACTTGAACATGGGACATTTTTTGGACGAACCAGTCGCAACACGTGATATACTCCATGCGTTGAAGGTCAAATTACCTTTCAACATTAAAGAAAAACTCTTACATATTCCGGATGACGATCCAGATTATTTTTTGACAGCTTTAGATTCGGTTGACATGTTACTAGAAGATCAGGGCTTCGCGCGGCAAAACAGCAGCCACAATGTTTATACCAGTGGTATGCAAAACATGCAGGCTTGCCAACTCAATTCTGGCGCGCCCACAGTTGGATACGCGGTACAGCAAAAACAGCAAACTCACATTCCGTCTCAATACGGAAATCAAAATCAACACGCGTATTCCAATACAAACAACAGTTACAACAGTAATAACACTCCATGCGGCAATCCATACAAAAGGCACCGCGGTAATAACAACAACGGTAACAATGGATACAAATGTAACAACAAAAACACAAACAGAAATAGAAATAATAATAACTACGAGCCAAGACAGCATCAAGGCTGGAGTCGTAGCGATCAATACTTTCATTCAAACACTGCTTTACCACAGCAGCCACCAGGACAAAATTGGAGCATACCTTACGACCGACAGGTAAGTTATAATGCGCAACAGCAACAACAACCGCAAAAGTTTGGAGATCACAACAGGCAATATCCGAATGTGAATATAATAGAAATGACACCTGATACACAACCTCAATCTTTGTCAGTACCTAATACAAATGCTAATCCAACAAACTAGAAACAGTCAC
Source organism: Schistocerca serialis cubense (assembly GCF_023864345.2). Lineage (NCBI taxonomy): Eukaryota > Metazoa > Arthropoda > Insecta > Orthoptera > Acrididae > Schistocerca > Schistocerca serialis. The sequence continues at coordinate 42,693,416 of NC_064641.1, forward strand.
TTCTATGCCCCGGGTCATGGCTGATGAATTTTTGGGGGGGCGGCTTCAATGTTAATCAGTTATTTGACACCACAATTGAACAATAAAATATTGATATGCCTAATAATTCTAAACAAAAACTACCGGTTTTATTTATAACATACAACCACAATGACAATATATCACACGAACTTTTGCAAGACAGTACACAATGTCGTTCAAACACAAATGAAATTGTTTTAGCATCTACTACTGATGTAGTAGGTGGGATTCCAACTACTATTATCTTAGATACAGGTGCAGCTGTGAGCGTTTTGTCTTTTAATTTCTATAGAAAGATGTGTGAATTGGAGCCTGTGCCTGAGTTTCCCGCCCAAAACTGTAAAATAACTGCTGCTCTAGGTAATAAGTCATGTAGGGTTACGAAGCAAGTTTTTGTAAACATTAAAATAGGTAATGGAACCGTACAATGGCCATTCCTGGTTGTACAAAACCTTGTGACAAATTGCATATTGGAATAGATATTATGAGCGAGAAGGACTGCATTATAGACTTCTCCTAAGGTAAATGTATTTTAAATGATAAAGGCAGTGTAATTATTATTGATTTGGACAGGAGAACTCTAAAGCATGACAAACACTGTACAGGATACAAGGTTCAGTTAGTACTTGACAATGACATTCAAGACATGCAAACACACTCATCTGACACAGAGCTAATGGACTTGAAAACATTGCTTGATCATAAGACAAATGAAGCTACAGCTCTCAGTGTACATGAATGTATAAAACTACAGGAAGTGTTATCCAAATATTTACAAGTTTTTACCAAACGATTAGGTGTTATCAACACGTATGTGTACAAGATTGAAGTTAAGCCTCACAAGATCTTCTACCACAAGACATATAACGTACCGTTATCTCAACGATCTGCTGTGAGGCAAGAATTCAAGCAAATGTTAGACTGGAAGGTCATTGAACCATCCACCTCACCTTACTGTAGTCCTCTACTTGTTGTCAAAAAATCAAATGGTAGCATTAGGCTAGTGTTAGACGCATGAGCAATTAATGAAATAATTTTACCGGTTCACACAAAACCCGAAAATTTAGAAGAGCAATTACAGAAATTTCTAGATGCAAAATATTTTTCCACAATAGATCTCGCTAATTCATTTTGGCAAGTAGGTATCACTCCTGATTGTCGGAAATATACTGCATTTATGTTCGGGGGCGAACCTATCAGTTTTGTGTTCTACCCTTCGGATTGAATGTCAGTTCTGGGGTATTCATTACAGCCCTGGATACCGTGCTTGGCGATGATTTAGTTGAGACAGTCACACACTATGTAGATGATATACTGATAGCTACACAGTCTTGGAATGAACACGTTGACACACTTCAAAGAATTTTAGAAAAAATTGCACAAGCTGGAGTCACAGCCAATTTTAGAAAATCAAAATTTGGTTGCAGTGAGATAAAATATTTAGGACATATCATTAATTCACCGGGCATACGTCCTGATCCCAGTAAAATAGATGCTATCAGAAACTTTCCTAGCCCTCGAACTAAAAAGCAGTTAAAATCATTCCTTGGGCTATGTTCATTTTTCAGACGTTTTTTACCACAACCACTTTTGAACAGTAAACATCTGCTAAATCTACTCAGAAAGAATCAAGTTTGGATCTGGTCGGAACAGTGCCAGAATGACTTTAATACAATTAAACATGCTTCAGTGAATGCAAACATATTGAGCCATCCAAATTTCAATTTAGATTTTTGTATGACTTGTGACGCTTCACGTGCTGGCTTGGGCTGTTGCTTATTTCAAGTTGTAAAGAATAAAGAAAAGGAACAGATAAGAATTATAGGGTTTGCACATCGTACTCTAACTGAATGTGAGCGTACATACTCCACTACAGAGTTAGAAACACTTTCCATAGTCTGGGCATTCAAGAAATTCAATTATTATTTATTTGGAAAACATACAGTAATTTATACCGATCACCAGGCCCTGACATTTTTGTTAACTTGTAAACTTGTACATCCTAGACTATCACGATGGGCAGTTACTCTTCAGAACTACTCTTTTGAAATTAAGTACATAAAAGGTAAGGACAACACCGTTGCCAACGCTTTGTCTAGACTTCCACAAGGTATGAATGAAACCAACAGTGACTTAGAAAATATAAATGACTACAGGATTCTCTTAATGCAAGACAAGCAGTATCACCAATATTATATTGATATGTGCAGAAACATGGCTAAATTACAAAAATCTGATCCTCACTGGTATAAGATAATAACATTACTTTTAGAAAAACACAATCATCCTTTGACTAGGTATTACAAGTTACACAATGATGTGTTATTTTATCGCCGACATCCAAATGCTACTAACTGGTGTGTATGCATTCCCAAATTTGATTTGGCACACACACTTAGTTTGGGGTCATTATGGGACGAAAAAGTGTTTGGCAAAGCTCAGCACATACTGTTTGCTACAACACAGATAATAAGTAGTATAGAAATTTTCATTTCAGCGGTTCCAGTGACGCAGTTGAAGACATTCTATTTTACCGAGTAAACCCCTGGAAATTCTGTGTACTGACATCAGTGGACCGCATCCAGCAAGCTCTGGAGGCATCAAATATATCTTAGCTTTTTATGATATATTTTCTAAACATGTAAAACTTTATGCTTTAAAATCCGCCACTGCAAATGCTATAATACGAAGATTCTCAAGTGATTACCTGACGGACGTGGGAAAACCTAAAGCAATTCTGACAGATAATGCAGCATACTACTCTGGGTACAAATGGAGAAATTTCTTGAAGGACAATAACATTAAAAGTATATTTATTTCAAGGTTTAGTCCACAATGTAACGCGACTGAGAGACTTTTCCGAGAACTAAACAGATTCATGAGGACCTATATTTCATCAAAACATACTAATTGGGTGTCCTACCTAAGGCTTTTCGAAGACGTACACAATAACTTAAATATTTACAATACAAATTACACACCTAACGAGATCATGTTCAATTGCAAACAGAACGATCAATGGATAGAACCATTACCTAAGTTGTCAGACAAGGAAATCACACCTGACCAGAAAATAAAAGAAGTATTGACTACGCTGACACATCACGCACAGATATGAAACAAACATCACATAAACATAACAAAAAGAAAACAAAAATTCAAGGTAGGAATGCTTGTACTACTTCGTACTCATCATAAATCTGTAGCACTCAAACGACGCAATGCTAAGTGGCGTCTGCTATATGAAGGACCTTATATAATTGTTAACATACCGCATCCTAGTGCATATCTGTTACAACATCCTAGAACTAACAAAATTATTGGGCTATATGCACACCGAGATCTTAGAGCATTTCATGCTAAATAATGTCAAGGTCATACCCATGAAAACATTGCTAAGCAACTCGCAAAACTCTGTTTGCTACAACACAGATAATAAGTAGTATAGAAATTTTCATTTCAGCGGTTCCAGTGACGCAGTTGAAGACAGAAGAACTTTTCTTTCAACGCCACGGCACCACCGAGAAGACTGAATATTAAAGTAAAATTTATGATTACGTAGCAGTGAATGATATATTAATTTTTCACGGAACATTTGTGACTGTAGGTACCACTGACTTGGTATGACACCTGACGAACCGACAGACGTCATCTGTGAAGCGATCTTTTACTTCGAGAAATAGATTAGACGCATATCTCTCAGCAAGAAAAGCATCTACCAGTAGCCAAGGCCACACAGACACTATACACACACGCACAAAACGCGAGGAATCGAACAGTTTTCCGTCTCTTATTATTTTGAATATTTATTGAGTAGTGAAAACGCCTAGTCTTGCCTACTGATGTAATGAATGTTGTGTCTAACCTATCTTAATTTCAGATGACATCACAAAAAACATCGATAAAATCCCAGCAAAACCATTTAAGAGGACGTAAATATCTGCAATTCATGTAATCAAATGTGACACAATGTAATAATTTATAGCTATGTAATGATGATGTAAACATGTTTATGTGTAACTGTATTATGTTTATGCTAAGAAAATATGTGACATGTATATGTATGATTACTTTTTTTTTTTAAACTGATGTATAATGTAACTGTTACTATGTGAAAATTTGAACGATAACGAGTGCCAAAATGTGAAAAAAAAAATTGCGTAGTGAACCACTGTTCACGGACATTAACGTACATTACTAAGTCTGCAACTACGCAGAAACCTATGTGAAAGAAACTGTTAATGACATTCATCATGCATCGTACCTTTGTAAACGCGATGAAAGATCTCTTTGATAAGTAACTACGAACATTTAGGTGAGCTATATTAAGCAAAAAACTGAAAATGTGAAGTGCGTAATTGGTGCATCGTCTAGTGACATTACTACAGTATCTAACTTCAAGATGTTAACTGGATTAAATGGTCACAACGTGCCTGTCCAGAAAACAACACCACAAGTGGAAGAATTTTGGTTGGAACTTCAGGGAATGGAATGTTCTCGAAATGTGACGGACACACTTACCTGGACTGTCCAAGGATCGACGCCAGCTATGTGCCGTCCGAGGTTCTGCAACCAAGCTTCCACGGAATATCGAAAACGAACTGCATATGGACCAATTACTCGACGGGTCACGTCTTATCTGTAATAAACAGTGCTTTTTGTCACAACGAACTGCATCACAACGACTATAATGGAAATAGGAAATGGACATGCTTATGTATCAATCACGTTGTTATACAGCGATGTTACTGTGATCAAAAAACTTTACCACGATGACACTAACCTGTGAAAAATTATTGTGCAGCAGATGAATATAAACTGTAATAACGACACGATGTGTATAGGTCAACGCACCTGAAACAAAAAGACATTTTTCTTTGAAGCATTTCAATGCAATACTATGTAACTAAGAACATTCAACAATCTAAAGTTGTATTGTATTATAACAAATATTGTAATTTTAAAACTAAGTTACCTGTCATAGAATGTAGTCTTCATATGTAATCTTGATGGAATATTTTCTTTGTGCAACGACTAAGAAATGCGCGCGTACACGAACAATATGAACTGCAATGCTGTGCCGCGCGATCTAAATTTACGATATAACGGCAGTGCCGGAGTCACACAGACGCTTCTGCGCATGCGCGCACTCTATTTTGCCAACATAAGAACTTTTACGGCATACGCGTGTCATTCAAATTTTGTATATAATATACAGTATAATGTAAGTCATGTAAATAGTTGTAGATAACTTAGATTTTCTTGTGCCTTTAGGTGAATTGCTCGCCTGCAGGTGTGTCCTTTCGCCTCGCAATTCAGGGGGCAATATAAAGGCACATTTGCATGCCGTGTTTGAGTTTCCTCGGAAACGCGACATCTTAATTAAATAATTAATCTGTGACAAATAAATAAAGCCTATGGCACAGAACTGCAGCGCTGTGTCGCTGATAAAACAAAAACACAATTACGATACTCTTATGTTTCATTAAGAAGGGGAGGTCTTGTACAACTGGTGCGGGAAGCACGTATATTTCATTGACTGACACACCGCCATATTTGATGTTATATAAGAACACTGCGAGTTGCAATCTTACTAGGCACTCGATTCTGTAAAGAATTTACATTTGTGAAAGTAAGTAGAATTATTTAACTGTAGGCTTATTCGTTGAATATATCTGATTTAACTAACTGTGTAAACTTTTTACTTTTAGTAGACAGTCACCTCTGTCGACGTATTGACATGGCTGGAAAATTATTCTAATGTTGAGATTTAGATTTGAGTCCGCACCTACCGCAGCAGTCTTTGGAAACGATTTAAATACGAAGTCCGATTATTTGAGTCTCATTTCACGGTCAACTATGAATAACATTACATTTACGAAAAAGCCATTGTCAAGCGTCTGACACCGAATAATTAAACGTCCACGTTCCAGATAAGCAAATATTAATTACATCCAATCACTATCATACATAATTAATAATTAATGTTTTATTTTATTTTATTTTATTTATTTTATTTATTTTATAGGCCCTACTGGGACCCTAGTTCCCTGTGCTGATGCCAAGTTGCAATGGTGTTCCAACTGGCTGCCATCCCTAAATTCCTGTCTGTTTTGAACTGTCAGACATCAAGAACTCACTATGGAGCACTCGTGTGATAACTCAAAAACAGAGAGATGTTGTACTATAGTATGCATTTTGCTGCATACTTTTGCTCAGTTCAGAACTATGTGACTGCAGTGTCTTACTAAGTAGTGTCCTCCTGGAAAGTATTGTCACAATGTGCTAAACTGAGGACATGTTGGTGTAGGAAAGAGAGGAGTTTAATAAGTGTGTTACCTGTAAGTATACGGCTGAGACTGTGTCCATAGCGTCCTACACAGAAAATGGAAGGAGGTGATAGTGGACGAACTTGGACTGAATACTTTCCAGAAAATAATAGTGATGAAGTGCAGTGGGCTGAAGATGCGTTTTGCAACTCTGAGAGAGGACTACCTCTACTAGAGCTGTTTGTGATTCTTTGAAAAAACCTGTCAATCCAAGTGCAGGAGACAACTTTGTCCTACTCCATTACCCTGGAGTGAATGAATTGGAGGTGTTCACCTTTGTGTTTGGACCTCGACTGATCTAGTTTACAAAACTGCCACAGAGTGTGCTTGAAACAGGTTCCCCCCCTCCCACTCCTCTCAGGAAGAGAGGGCTGGAGGATATCCCAGAGGGGGAGTGGTTAATTAATTAGTCAATTAATTTGATACAGAAAATGTGTGTTTATTGGGGAGTGGGAGGGGGATTTAGGAATTTTCCAGAGTGGTGGGGGTGGAGGAGAGTAAAAGGAGGAGTGGGTTTTCTCAGAGGGTGGTATTATCCCCTGGGGGTATAAATCAACCCTCAGAGGGTCATAAATCAATGAGCATAACAATAGATTAAGGAGAGGTGAGGAGGTTAACTTGCCATTGAATGTATGCTTGCCCCTGAATGTAAGCAACCTGCACAAAGTGATTCTCTTCACCCTACTTCTTATTGTACAGCATTATTTCATTTATCTATCTAATCAAAATATGTAAAAAAACAGGATGTCAACAAGGAGAGTGGTAAGTGACAGGAATCATTCACAATTTCTTCACTTACCATTTTTCACCAAGCATAAACAATGTTTTTGGAAAGCCCACAACTGTGTCATTCATTATTTAAATAGTGAATCACTGAATCAGTTACATATTTTTCCACACTTATCACAAATTGTTTTGAGAAGTTATTCCCACTGTCAAGTGCAAATATTTATATAAGTATTTTTTATATTTCCATGTGCTTGCTCTGCCTCTTTAGGACTGTAGTCTTTTTTCTGAGGGTGGGGGTTATTATGCAGAAAACTACACATGTGGTAATCATTACTCATGCTGAATGAGATTTTCACTCTGCAGCAGAGTGTGCGCTGATATGAAACTTCCTGGCAGATTAAAACTGTGTGCCCGACCGAGACTCGAACTCGGGACCTTTGCCTTTCGCGGGCAAGTGCTCTACCATCTGAGCTACCGAAGCACGTCTCACGCCCGGTACTCACAGCTTTATTTCTGCCAGTATCTCGTCTCCTACCTTCCAAACTTTACAGAAGCTCTCCTGCGAACCTGCAGAACTAGCACTCCTGAAAGAAAGGATATAGCAGAGACATGGCTTAGCCACAGCCTGGGGGATGTTTCCAGAATGAGATTTTCACTCTGCAGCGGAGTGTGCGCTGATATGAAACTTCCTGGCAGATTAAAACTGTGTGCCCGACCGAGACTCGAACTCGGGACCTTTGCCTTTCGCGGGCAAGTGCTCTACCATCTGAGCTACCGAAGCACGACTCACGCCCGGTACTCACAGCTTTACTTCTGCCAGTATCTCGTCTCCTACCTTCCAAACTTTACAGAAGCTCTCCTGCGAACCTTGCAGGACTAGCACTCCTGAAAGAACGGATATAGCGGAGACATGGCTTAGCCACAGCCTGGGGGATGTTTCCAGAATGAGATTTTCACTCTGCAGCGGAGTGTGCGCTGATATGAAACTTCCTGGCAGATTAAAACTGTGTGCCCGACCGAGACTCGAACTCGGGACCTTTGCTTTTCGCGGGCAAGTGCTCTACCATCTGAGCTACCGAAGCACGACTCACGCCCGGTACTCACAGCTTTACTTCTAAGCTCTCCTGCGCAGGAGAGCTTCTGTAAAGTTTGGAAGGTAGGAGACGAGATACTGGCAGAAGTAAAGCTGTGAGTACCGGGCGTGAGTCGTGCTTCGGTAGCTTAGATGGTAGAGCACTTGCCCGCGAAAGGCAAAGGTCCCGAGTTCGAGTCTCGGTCGGGCACACAGTTTTAATCTGCCAGGAAGTTTCATTACTCATGCTGTTTGTTTGTGAAACATCACCCATAATATTTATGTAAGTATTTGCTCTTTGTAACATTATATTAGTAGTTTTCTCTTTTCTACTTGTTTTAATAAAACTCTTCTGTTAGGACAAATATAACAATATGGCTATATGTGTTATCTGCATTGGAGAAAAGACTCATGTATGTGAAATGCATACTCATAATACATAAAATCTGAAGTAATCAGTTTGTAAATAAGTTATCTTTGTAAAGCAATATTCATCGTTTGTCTGACATACTTTACTTGTTAATTCCGTCTTTGTATTTTCATCCTCCTAGCCACAATCTGTTAATATGTGTGTAAGTTTCTTTAAGTGAGAGTAATTGCTCTTTGTTGTTCAAACATTATGTCACGTTCTTTTATGCTGTACCACTAGTAACCCTGGTATGTTATCGAAAGGTTTTACATTGTAAGTTCAGATGAGTCTGCTTGTCTGATGGTGAATAATCAGCTTGGGAAATATCTGTTTACTCATCATTATGGCTCTGTTACTGAGATCGCTGCAAATTGTAATTATTTGTTGCTCTTTAATTTTACAAAGCCTGATTTGCTAATGCAATATATATTGGTGCACTTGAGATATTCAAAGCTGATATGCTAGTGAAAATAAGAAACCAAGCAAGTTATTCCCGAAACATATAATATTTCAAGCAAACTCAGTGTTTTCTATTCATTGTTAATTTAGATCTCTCCAGTCACTGATTGTAGGGCAGTCAAAACAGATCATTAGTATCTGTATATGTAATTTTGTTTTGAAATATGTACATTCTGTGATTTTTGTTCCTTTTTCATGAAACCCAATGAGATGTAAATATTATTGTTGAAAAGCTCATAAAATTTAAGTGACCACAAAATTAAAGGAAGGAATATAAAATAAGGAAATTCTTTTGATGACATCATTGTTATTGGCTACGACATAAGGTAAGGCAATATACATTGCTCATTCAGCTGTAGTAGTAGTCCCAGCTTCAGCAGCAGTATAATCTACTTATTTCACACAGAAATCTTGAAAAATTAACTGTGCGTAAAAATTTGTGACACATATGTAGTTTAAACACACTTTTTGTAAAAGAACCAGAAGGTGGTGATTACATGCAGCTAAGTGCTTGCAGTTTGCAGTAGCGTTTTGAATTTGTTTCACAAACAGTATTTTGTAGTACAGAGCTGTGCCCAAATACTATCTGTGAATTATTTACAAGTTAGGTCTATTATAATAAGTAAGAGACTTGTCAAACTGTGTTGTGTACTACTATAATGATAACCCATCAGAAGTTTAGAATGTGGGGTTCTTCAGATACAGAAACTGAGTCTAATCAGGCACCAGAACGTGTATTCGCCACTGAAAATTTAAACGACACAATAGGTGGGACAAGTGATATAATGTCACCAGCTACAGATGAGAATGTTACTTAACCTATTAGTATAACAACAAATCCAATTATGCGTGTACTCTTGGAACTAAAACTTGAAATGACTACTATGAATCAAGGGTTTAGAAACTATGGCCAATGGTTTTACGAAAACAAAGCAACTACAAAACAATTTGTCTAGCCATGTCACATGAATTAAAACCGATGTTGCAAGTCATGTGATCAACCGTGTTGCAGCTGATGCACCAAGTGAGCTTGTGTAGTGATTAGCACCACAGGCCATTATTATTATTAGCACACTGACCTAACATTTGGGAGGATGACAGTTCAAACCCACGTCCAGCCATCCAGATTTAGGTGTTCCATGATTTCATAAATTGCTTGAGGCAAATGCTGTAATTGTTCCTTTGAAAGAGCATGGCCAACTTCTTTACACAGCCTTCCCCAATCCGATGGAACTGATGGCATCGATGTTTGGTCCCATCCCCATAAATCAATGTCAATCACTCTACCTGATGCAGAAACTACAACAACCAAGAGTACAGGGCTGAAAATCACTGTTGCAGGTATTCCTAAATTTGTATTGAAACTGACTGAAAACTATAGTACTTTACAACTAGAGGAAGAAACCTTCAAATCCATCTGTCAACTTGTAGTACCCCAAGCAGAGACTCTCTTCACTGGTCATCAAAAGAAATTAGATGAATTTTTAAAGGAAAGGGACGAACAAATTACAAAGGTTAAATCAGAATTAAAGAAAGCTATGCAGCAAACTATGACCAAAGTGTATTCCAAACAGAACACTTCATCACAAGCAGTTAGAGATATATTAAGACAAATACAGCCAGTTTTAATGCAAAATATCCTAAAATATCAAGAAAACCTCCAAATTTACCTTAACCAACAGGTAGGTAACATAGAAAAAGAATTAAACACAGTAAAAACAGGTTAGAAATGACGATTGCCAGGTAGCTCAGATAGCTGGGACTTACAATGTTTATCATAGCCCAGTATGCAATGAAAATACTTATGTTGATGAAGGGCATTGTAGTAATCTGTTGCCACAAAACCATACGAGTAGGAGTATGGCGGCAGAGCCATCTTTTTCTGTTATTTTGCTAGCCAAATGTCTACTCAGACACAAACAGCTTCAAAAATCCATCTTCAAGACAAGCAGTAATGATGATAATGACAAAAACTACAAAAGCAGTTGCAGTGTCAGTTATTTCTCTCAGCTGCATGCAGCGTTTTGTTGCAATGCTGCATCACAAGATGGAGGTGTCAGGTGAGTGATGCAGTGATAAGTACATTATACACTGCATGCAGAGTGCGTCCTGTATTGTATCAGTAAAATGAAACTGATGGAAAGCCAAATGGTTGCCATCCTCCTGATTATGACACATTCGTGATACATGATATATGCCATGACACATTACACACATAACTAGAAGGGATGGGGCAGCTTAATTGCAAATCATTTACTTGTCAATGTATCCCAGTACTAAAAATATTAAAGGACTTTATTCACATGAAAATACTTTCACCCAGTACAGAAGTAGAAAGTGAACAACGAGGTCTGAAATTACAATTCTTTGTATTACTTATTTAGCTAGGTGCCACTGAAAGCTTTCCAGTTAAGGCTGAAAAGGCAAAATAAAAGTTAACAGGTATTACCCTATTCTTGTGAAGTGAATAACGTCCCAGGTTGTCTCTGGGATGCTTTACCTATATTTTGCTAAATGAATCTTAGTACTATTTTTTAAGTAACTAGAATAGAATGGTGGCCATTTGCTGTTATTCCATAGGTACGCACTTGGTGAGTAAGTCCAGGTATACAACCATTGTAATTCTTGGAATTAGTTTGTAAAATGGAATTGGAGTCAAATGACATGGCCTAAATAAGTATTTATGTGCAGGTTTGTAGAGAATATGTAACACTGACAAGCGACAAATAGATCTACCTTTCATGAAGAATGCAGTTTAACTAATGGACACATAAAAAGGTGTGTACAGATTTTTATGAAATATGTTTATAATCAAACAGATACTGTTTCTTGAAGGACAGGTAAGGTAACCTGTCTATGTTATCTAAAATATAAATACTAACTGTCTCAGAGGCCTGAATGAATAGGAGATTTAATAACTAACAACTATAAGGATCTAGGTTTAACTACATCAACTGATAAAATAAATATGAATACTATAGTCTGAAGTCTTGATCACAAAACTTCAAGTATTTTCATTTTCAGCCTTTTTTCGAAAATATTCCATGTATATATTAGAAAACCAAGGAAGCTTCTCACTAGATAATGATAAAAATATAGAACCAAGTACAACTGGGGTAATTTAACTATTGCAATACAATCTTGTCTTGCTGAGGATCTCTTTCTCTAATATACATAACTACCTTATGTTAACAAGTGACAGATGTAAAAGCATATTTAATTAACCCTGACAACAAACCATTATTGGTGGTAATCTAACTGAGAGTGTTAATAGACTTTAGGCTTTATAATGACGAAGAGCAAACTCTGCTGTAACTAGAAGATATAGCTACAGTATTATATAGTATGAACTTAATAGAAATACACTGACTGAGTAACCTATTCTTCAGTCCTGTATGTCGAATACATAATAAAGGGTTTATCATTTGGTGTTAATAATAAAGAAAATTTAATATAGTGCACTGTATACCAAGAAGAAGTCTCTCATTGAGACGTTATGATAAATTCAGAGTTTTGATGAGTGATCTATCTCTTACTTCCATGAGTTATTTCTTTATTTACACATCAAGTACTGTAGGACCAAATTGAGGAGCAAATCTCCAAGGTCACAGATCGTGTCAGTACATGAAATTACAGATAAAAATAAAATGTTTATAAAACCAAAAATGTCAAGCCATAAGTTTCAGTAAATGCAGTCAACAACATAACATGAGAATCAGCTTAAGTTTTCAAGGAACTCCTCAGCAGAATAGAAGGAGTGATTCATGAGGAAACTGCTAAGAGTTCTGAATTCTTGTGGTAGCTTACTGAAAAAGGATGCAGCAGTATACTGTACATCTTTCTGCACAAGAGTTAAGGAGGTCCGATCGAAATGCAGGTTGGATTTCTTCCAAGCATGAACTGAGTGAAAGCTGCTTTTTCTTGTGAATAAACTGATATTGTTAACAAGAAACGACAGTAAAGAATATATATATATATATATATATATATATATATATATACATCTATTGAGGCCAATGTCAAAATATCCAAACTAGTGAACAGAGGTCGACAAGAGGTTCACAGACTTACACCACTTATTGCCCGAACCACCCATTTCTGAGCCAAAAATATCCTTATAGAATGGGAAGAGATATCCTAAAATATAATACCATATGACATAAGCGAATGTCAATAAGCAAAGTAGACTAACTTTCGAATTGAATGATCACTTACTTCAGATACCATTCAGGCACCATTCAGATTTTGAACAAGATCCTGAACGTGGGCTTCCATGACAGTTTACCATCTATTTGAACACCTAAAAATTCCAACTGTTCGGTTTCACTGATCATATGCCCATTCTGTGAAATTAAAATGTCAGGTTTTGTTCAATTATGTGCTCGAAACTGAATCTTACTGTGATTTAACGTTAGTTTATTTCCTACAACCCATGAACTTATGTCATGAACTGCACTATTTGAAACCTAGCCGATGTTGCAAACAATATCCTTTACTAACAAGTTAGTGCCACCAGCAAAGAGAAATAGTTTAGAGTTACCCACAATAGTAGAGGGCATACCATTTATATAAGTAAGGAACAGGAGTGGCCCCATCACTGATCCCTGGGGCACCCCCCATTTGACTGTACCCCACATCACACTCATTCTCAACAATGTGAATAATGACCTTTTGTTGTCTGTTGTTAAAGTAAGAGGTGAAGCAATTGTGAGCTACTCCTCGTATTCTGTAATGGTCCAAATTCTGGAGAAATATTTGTTAAATATGTACTGAAACACGTATGTAACGTAGCAGCGATGGTGAGGCACGTTAAAATCTCTGACCAGAGAGCCATTTATCGTAGTTAGTCTGCGCTTGACCGCGCGAGAGTTGCGAGCAGCAGTCTGTCGATAACAGTAGCTCACTTCAGTTGCGTCCAGCTGTACGCTAGTAGTCGTCATGCAGAGCAGTCGGTCAGTAGTAGCAGCCCAGTGCAGTTGTGTGATGTAGTCTGTCGGCAGTAGTGGTCTAGTCCGGTCACGGTCGCGAGTGGGATGCAGTCGGCGAGCGTCGACATGGCATTCTGGTCAAGATGCTGAATGAGGTATATTGTTAATTAAGGTAATGATCAGATAATGTAAAGTTTGTTTATTGTAATTAATTTTCAACAAGTACCCCAATAATAATTTTGATTTCAAAGCAATTTTACAAAAAAAAATCATTTAATTACGATTTCCTTCATTTCCCTTAAAGAAAAGTTTCAGTTAAATTAAAAAAAAAATATTATTTGCAATGCAGTTCCTCCAAGCCGTGCGCAACAATAAGAGCAGAAATTTGACAAGCAGTTTCAATGAGGTAAGAATTTAATTCTGATTTTTTTTGCACAGGGCCAAAGACCGATATTTCGGTTTAATTGAATTTTCATTGTCACTGAAGTTTCATTAGCACTGAATTGTCTTTCATCACTTTCGTGACAGCTTATACTTTCAGTCAGATTGCGATTCTCATTTTTATTGTCATTAAATTTAATTGCTAGGGAGGTTAGGCTTGGCTCCCATTCATTTATTATTTCTGTCTTCAAAATTTCAGTGGAGAGGTTACACTTAGCGCAATGTCCATTAGCATTCTTCAATAATATTGTCATTTATAAAATTTTTGTGGGGAGGTTACACTTGGCGACACCCAGTCCAGGATCGTATTTCGTTGGGAATCTTTTGAAAAACAGTCAGATATCTGCTCTTATTTGCTTAGATATAATTAGGATTTGGCGCAACGCTTTTACTAATCTTGTGACTTTCTCTCTACAGGTCAACGGCAATTCGTTACTCTGTTGTATTTGTGTTTGTTGCTTTTTGCATCTGTGCTTATTTCTTTTGTGAACAATTGTGACTATTGTAAAAATGCCGCGAAAGACTGTGAAGAGTGTATCGCGAGGTATTTTGAATGAAATTACCCACTTAAACAGCGTGACCGATAGTAATTGTGACCTGCAGTGTCATGATGACAATCCTGCGTTCACTGACAATCAGTGTATTCCAACCACTAATGATGACTTTTGTCTTAATGATGAGCAAACGAACTCGGTTATGTCCTCTGTTGATTTGACGACAATCGATGACGCGGGACGCTCTATTGTAATGAGCGCTGCCCAGCCTAACACAACCGGTTTACTAAATTTACGTGATGAACATACAAATTTGTCTAATGAAAATGAACAGGATACACAAAGTACGACGGATTTATTTAATTCCGAAATAGTGAGTGACAGTGTAGGTCCGACTGATAATCCTTTTTGTAAATTGCAGAATGACCAAATGGTCACACAAAGCGCGACAATTCCAGGTACACAATCAAACAGCACAGATAATGGAGTAGGTAATGTTACTTTGGATCAATTTATAGCAATAATGCTACAGTTTAGGAACGAACAGAACGAAAAACAAGACAAACTTAGTGAACAGGTCAAACAACAGAGTGTAGATAACAAACAACGTAACGAAAAACTCAAACAATACTTAAATGAAAAATTAGACGACAATTCCAGACAATTAAATGAAAAATTAGACGACAATTCCAGACAGTTATATGAAAAATTAGACGACAATTCCAGACAGTTAAATGAAAAATTAGACGACAATTCCAGACAGCTTAGTGAACAAATTAGAGCCGTTGCCGCGCAGTGTCATGACACTAAGGAACAATTGCGTGCGGAAATTGAGGCTTGTTCACGAAAAAATAGCGAAGAAATTAAGTCTGTTGCGCAAGAATTAAGGGAAATGCAAACAGCCGCAACAGAAACACTCAGAGACGAAATTAGCGGAGTCGCTAAACAATGCTCTGAAAAGGCTACACAATTACGCGACGAGTTTAAAGCAATGACAGCAGAACTTTCGCGCACAATGGATGAGAAGATTGACGCGAAATTTGAACAGCAGAACACTCAAATTGACGAGCGATTTAGTCACCACATACAAAACAGTGATACGCGTTTCCGCAAATTTATTGAGGATCAAAATAAAGTAAAACGTCAAGTAATGGAAACAATCACTGCTCAGAGACAGGAAGACAAACGTAAAATGTTTGCGAAGGCAAAAACCTATGTAGATAATAATATTGCCACAGTGTCCGACGAAATTAATACCATCAAACATTCGAACTCAGAATTACGTGACGAAATTTCGGATCTTAAATCGAAAACAGACACATACACAACCGATTTTCAAACAGTGACTGACAGACTCGAACAATTAGAACGAACACAGGATTCCGATGTCGTCAAAGCTGATGTTAAAAAACTGAGCGAAACTACACGTAAGTTGCAAAAACAGATTAATGCGTCCGATTCTAAAACCGATGAACAGGCAAAAATACTGACTGAAAAATATGATGAATTAGCCAGTCGTATTGATGCTATTGAAAGTAATAATGATAATAAATCAGACGATACTGCACCGATTTCATTTAACCAAACACCTGAATTTCAAAATTTACAGCAGACAATTAATGAGATCGATTCGTCTAATAACATGTTGCGTAGAAAATTGTCGAGTTTACAACAAGAAGTAACAGAGATGAAAAGTATTTCAGTTAATAACACATCACAGCAGACGCCACTTTGCGAACATCTGGCAGACTCGCGCAACGCGTATAATTTGGGTAATCTACAGAGAGTACGGGACTTAGATTCCGAACAACCACAGTTCAATAGATTCTCTTACAATCCTGAACCTGTTCCATCACACAGAGACGATAATTTTGATTACAAACATTTTCTGTCAGTGAGAAAGTTTAAGGTGTTTAAAAACGACAGAACACAGATTCACCCACTGGATTGGATACAACAGTTTAGCTTTGCTTTTCCACCGACTTGGCCTGTAACACACAAACTTGAATTTATTTGCAGTTTTTTGGAAGGCGAACCGGCAACTCGTATGAGACCGATCGCGAGACAGTGTTACTCGGTAGAGGAATTTCAGAATGCTTTTCTGTCAGCGTACTGGTCGAAGACGACACAGCGCGGAATTAAAGATCAACTAATTAGTTTGTCAAATTATGAGAACTCCAATTTTCCCAGTGTCACGCAATTTTTTGAACATATGGTACAACAGAACCAGTACCTAAGTGAACCGTACAGTGAATCTGCACTTATACAATTATGCATTTCCAAATTACCACGGTCATTACGAGTGTCACTTCTAACGGGCCAGCAAAAAGAAAACATTTCAGCATTCAGGGATCTGTTGCAGCTTTTAGAAGTACAGCAATCTGATTATTCATTTGTAAACAAAAACTTTTCGTATAATAACCAAGGTCAACAAACTTACAGTAATTATGATCAGGGATGTAATTTCAATAGGAAAAGTAACAGACGCTTTAGGAACGACAACTACCAAAACTTTAATAACAGCCAAAATCCTAATTATCAATACCGTCAAAATTTTCAGCGACAGGAACCACACTTTAGTAACAATAGAAGTGTTTCACAACAACAACATCAAAACCAGCCGGTTAGCATACCTAACCAACAATGGAATGCACAAGGTCAACCAGGCTTTAATGTTTCGCCGCGTGCACGTGTAGTCCCTGATACAAGAAATAGTAACGTACGGCAGCAAGGAAACAACTACGTACAAAGAAGACAGTATTTCAATTCCTATCGCAATGCACCGTATAGGAATGACTATCACGACAGACGTAAAAACGATGAGCATAATTACCAACATACGTTTAATAACAGTCGGTCTTACCAGCAACAAAATAATCAACAAGAACATATTCTCATGAATGAACCCGACAGTAGGTATCATCCAGAGCGTAACACGTCTGGAAGAAGTAATAGAACAGTTCAAATAGTAGAAATGCCACAGAATCCTCCTAATAATAATAACACGTCAGATAGAATCTGACTAGATACTGCACAGGACGCATCTTCCAATAAAACAAGCACTACGTTTGACACGCAAAATGTTGTTCACGAAAATGTAATTACTTTTGACGATATCAGACACTCTCTTCCAGGAAAGACCATTTGTTGAGAAAACTATTTCACATCCTGTCATCGAAATTAAAATTGGTTCATCGAAATTCTCAGCAGTAATTGTTTCCGGATCACCTATATCAGTAATAAATGAGGAGACTTTCAACGAGTGCAACAAAGAGAATACGTATCCGACATTACCATTAGGCAAAACAAAAGTGAAAGGAGCAGTACCGAGTAAAGGAGTAGACGTTAAATTACAGACGCATTTATCATTTTGTATTGCAGGTCATACCTTCCACTCAAATTTTTGGATTGTTCCTTTATTGACAACAGACGTAATTTTAGGTACGAATTTTCTGGTACAACACGACGCAGTTATTGATTTTCAGAATTCTTATTTAATGGTGAAGGATGAAAATATACAATTTGCTATAGAATTTCAGCACTCACTATCTGCGGAAGAGCAAACAATCGCACAGAGGTCATTTCCGCGTCACATAACATAGACTGTAATCCCACATTGTTCACGGATACGTACGTACACAACTATAATACTCCAGACGAAGCTGACTACGACGTAATACAGATGATTTCTGATAAGGTTAAAGAGAGCAGTGCAACTACACACAACGAACGAACGCAATTACACGAAATTCTTTTACAGCAAGCTCCAGTTTTCGACAACATTCCTGGTACTATGTCCGGATTTATGTATGAATTTCAAGTCAAACAGCACGATACATTTAAAGCTAAGCATTATCCTATTCCGTATATTCATAGAGAACAGGTTAAAAAGGAATTGCAGGATATGCTTGACCAAGGAATTATAGAACCGGCAGTTAGTCCGTACATAAACCCGCTACATATTGTTAAGAAAAAAGATGGCTCACTTCGTCTCGTACTTGATTCACGTCACATTAACGACATTATTATTAATGAAACAGATCGACCACAGACTTTAGAGGAACTTTTACAGAAATTTCATGGTACTGCTATTTATTCTACACTAGATTTGAAATCGGGATTTTGGCAAATTCAACTTCATCCGAACTGCAGAAAATATACAGCTTTTCTCTGTTTTGGCGACTGTTATCAATTTTGCAAATTACCGTTCGGCTTAACTATTTCTTCTGCAGCTTTTATTCGCGGTTTGAACACAATACTTCCGACAGAACTTAAAGACAGAATTACGACGTACGTAGACGATATTCTTATCGCAGAAGCTAACTGGTCTGAACACAATATGATTTTAGAACAACTGTTGCAAACTTTTCATGCACAAGGACTTACAGTTAATCTTAGTAAATCGCACTATGGCAAAACTTCCATAAAATTTCTTGGACACGTAATTTCAGCAGAAGGGATTGCACCTGGTCCGGAAAAACTTCAAGCTCTACGTGACATTACTATTCCTACAACGAAAAAACAATTACGCAGTTTTTTGGGCTTAATTAACTTTTTTCGTAAATTTATTCATCACTCTGCTTTAGACACACCCAGATTATGCCAATTAACAGGTAAAAACAGTATTTGGTCATGGGATAAGCAAGCACATTCTGAATTTGTGAACCTGAAACATGCTTTGTTGAATGCTCCACTTTTATCGCACCCAGATCTTACCAGAAATTTTTCCATTGCCACCGACAGTTCTAATACCGCTTTAGGCGTACACATTTTCCAGGAAATTGAAGAAGATGGTTCTACAGTAATTAAAAACATCGCATTTGCAAGCCGCATTCTGTCACCTGCTGAGCGAAATTATTCCGTTACAGAACTGGAAACATTATGTGTTGTATGGGCTTTTACGAGATTTCGGCACTTTCTTTATGGCAGACATACCACCGTTTACACAGACCACAGAGCGATACAATTTTTACTTTCGGCCAGATTCACTCACGACAGATTAAGCAGATGGAAACTTTATTTACAGGAATTTAATTTTAAGATTGTTCACATTCCCGGCACACAAAATGTTATAGCAGACACACTATCGCGTTCTCTGAGCAACAATCAGCAAGACGTAGCAACCAACTTCTGCAAAGCAAATTTCAGTGTCATGTACATTCAGCAAGTTGCATTTGAAAACTTTATTTCATCGTCATTACAGGACATAGCACAAGAACAAAATAAAGACAACGTGTGGAAAGAAATTAAACACCTTTGGCAAGATAAGAATAATGTTACGATTAGAAACCACTACACTGTACGCAATGACATTCTGTTTCGCCGCTCTCATCCTGACAGCAACAATTGGTTATTATGCATTCCTGACGAACTGGTTAACAAATTAATCTGGTACACTCATTTAAGTTACGCACATTACGGAGCAAGAAAATGTTTTCTTATACTGAGACAGAACTGTTATTTTACCAACATGGAGAAACGTATACGACGAGTTTTAGCGTCTTGTAAAATTTGCCAGAAAGCTAAATCAGACACCACTTCACATATTCCTCCATTATGTCCCATTATACCTGTTAAATTAAGACATATGGCCGCAGTAGACATTTTTGGTCCAATTCCGAGAACTAACAGAGGTTTTTGCTACATCTTTGTCGCTGTTGAGCTCACTTCAAAATTTGTTACTTTCACTCCGTTACGCAAAGCTACTGCTAAAACTGTTTCGAAAGCATTTGTAAAACATTTTCTATTTCATGTAGGGCATGTGATGAATGTAATTTCTGACAATGGATCACAATTTCGTAGTGCCATATGGACACGTATGTTACGAGCTAGAAACATTTCTCCGATCTATATATCCAAGTACCATGCTTCTTCGAACCCCTGTGAAAGATTAATGAAAGAAATTGGTAAGCTGTGCCGAATATACTGCCACAAAAGACATATTGATTGGGATACACACATACTCTCATTCCAAGATGTAATTAATTCCATTCCAAATGAATCCACTATGCTATCTCCGTCTGTTATATTGAAAAACGTTCAACCACCAAACAAAATTAAAGAATTAGTAAACTTCCCTAAATGTCGTCGACTAAGACACCACGAAATAATTGACATTGCGCTGAACAACATCAAACGTGCCGCAGAGCGCTGGAGAAGACAGCAAAAACAGGTTTGTAGACGCCGAGACTTTCACGTTGGACAAAAGATATTAGTACGTACACACTATGTATCCAGCAAATTAAAAGGTAAGTGCAGTAAATTTGAACTTCTATACGCAGGTCCATATCGGATTCGCAGCATCCCTCACCCCAATGTTGTACACGTCGAAACTTTGAGAACCAGAAAATCGAAAGGCAACCACCATTGGTCAAATATTAAACCCTTTATTGAATGAAGACACTGTATGATTCAACACACTATGATGTCATTTACTAATGCAATTATTTCACCTGACTAATTACTGATGATTATCGTATTTTTTCTTGGCAAGTGCCCGGCAAGGTAAGGTTAGCAGGTCGCTTTTCTTGTCGTTACACATCAGACCGTGTATATTTTTCCAGATGAACTTACGTATTTTATGAATAATTATGCAATTCTATGTAATGACGTAGTAATTTTATCAAATTCTCTCTCCATTAAAGTCTTTAATTCTCGCCTCGATTAACTACACTACATACAAGCTGAACACAACGAACGTCACATTTTGTCTTTTTATGTATGATTGTTTTCAAGTTTTGTTTGTATGCACTGTGAAATAGTTAAGATATAACACACACCAGTCGACTTTGACAATTTTTGCCTTATGCCATCTCAAGATCATGACTGTTTTACATTTTTTGCTGCTGCATTGTGATATTCTATGTACATTTTTGCATCTGAACACTGTCAATGTCTTTGACATATTACGTTATTTGTCATGTTACGCTGTATGGTTAATTATGTACCATAAACCAGTCATTATTTAGTGGGTATATGATTTAAAAGTAAGACATTAATCTCTGTTCATCAATTTCAGAAAGAAATGATGCGTGTAAGAAATAAATTCAACAGAAATGGGAATTTCACCTACGGAATAAACGAAAGAAGATGCAATAACTTTATGAGGAAGAGTAAATGGATCAGGATTAACAAGCATTGACAAGAATATACTATGCTCGTCGTAGAATAGCAGTCTTAACTAATTTTTTCTTTCAGAATACAAGGTGATTGATGCAGGCTGTCAGACAGAACTACACATCTTAGTTTTAGTGATGAAATATGCTAGAGATAAGGAATAGTTGTATAATGAGTAATGAAGTGATTTTTTGCAGATGATAATGAATGCTGATGAATAATGATGAAGGATATGGTATTATGAATAATGAAGTTTTTCTTTACAGGTGATCATAATAATGAAGTTATGATAATGTGGATAATGAAGTGATTGATAATGAAGTTTTTTCTTTACAGATGAGGATAATGTTGAAGTTATGTATTTATGCTACGTAGTTATTTAAGTATTTGTTGCAGTTTGTTTTGACAGCAGGTGTTATATTGCATAGTAGGATGACGGAAAGTTTTGGAAAGGACGGCTATGGAACACATTTTTTATACACATTTCACTACCTGTTAATTCGAAGTTCACTACTTTTCGGCATAGTATGCGTTTCTTCTTTCAGCTCAATAATCCATTTTGTATTTTTTTTCAGGAGAAGTTTTTCATGATACTTACTAAACCTGTTACTTATTATACCTGTTCTAGTACTTGCATTTTTATTTTTTACCCATTTGTGTTTATCATTTATAAATGTGATCACATATACTGCCTTGTTACATAACCTTGCTACAGCTGACTCATGACGAATGGCGTTAACTATCCTCATTTGCAGCAATAGGTCAAAAGCAAATAGTGTTATGCCTCAGCAATTAATTATCAATCCCAACGCAATGCATTGCTAACAAAAAAATGTATTACCAGTCCCAAATAGTGATACCAGTTTGTGAAAGTTCTGAGTAATGCTGAACAGCAATGAATAATATGTCACTTGGAAAATGATTAATTAATTATGCCATACTTTGTAACTGGAAAAGAATGCGATTGTTTCATAATGCTTTGTAATTAGGAGAAGGCTAATGATTATTACTATATTGGAATGCCACATAATTAATTAACTATGCTATACTTTGTAACTGGAAAAGAATGTGATTGTTTCATAATGCTTTGTAATTAGGAGAAGGCTAATAATTCTTACTATATTCAAATGACAAATGATTAATTACGCTTTGTAACTGGAAAAGAATGTGATTGTTTGATAATGCTTTGTAATTAGAAAAAAGCTAATGATTCTTACTATATTGAAATGACAAGTGATTAATTATGCTTTATAACTGGACAAGAATGAGATTACTATTGGAATGACAAATGATTAATTAACTATGCTATACTTTGTAACTGGAAAAGAATGCGATTATTTAATAATGCTTTGTAACTAGGAAAAGAAGGTTACTGATTCTATGTAAAACAATTAATGAACATTTTTCTGTAATACTACATACATGGTACAGAAATGTTCAATAACTGGGCTATGAATGCCACAAACTACTAATGAAGAATGGTATGTGACTTAATGTCCTTCACCTTATGAGCTAACTACCCTGAATTACTGCAATGTCCATTTGTCCTGTCTATCCTAGTGATCATGGAGCACTATCTTTGGTTTTGCACTAATTCTACGTTGGTGTGCCCTGTAAGAGCGTGGTGTTGACACGACATGCTGTCCACCACCGTGAGCGATGAAGACGTTATTATGGTCCCACTGTTTGGTGTACCTAGTGTACTGCCAAAATGAGAACATGGAACATTACTACGACAGTTCAGTGTCTTGGCTACACTGATAAATTCTGATGGGAAAAGAACTTCAAATTGTGTCACTTGGTGTTGTACTGCTGTGGAAAGATATGGACTTTCAGAACAGCTGTGTGCAATCTAAAGTGCTACAACCATGATGCAATCCTTCCCTTTCCTATCCTAATTCTTGTCACATAGTGAAAATCATTTTTTTGCTATTATCATTTATGTTCATGGGTTATACATTTTAGATTTGCTGAACTCCAGTGCGAGTACACTTATGTCACTTGTCGATATGATTTTTTTTGCCATTATGTTTATTTGTTGTGAAAATGCTATAGACATTTTTCGATTTGTTCTGAAGTACAGTATATGTGCACTCTTGTCTTTTATATTGTATATACATTTTTATTTTGATGATATGTTCTGAACTACAGTGCATGTGCACTTATGTTAGGTATTAATATGTTTTCTACTGAACTTCAGTGCCTGTGCACTTTTCTCATTTTTCAATATGATTTGTACTCATTCTGTATGTTCAATACTACAGTGCGTATGCACTTATGTCATTTGTTACTCATTGTATATACATTTCGTCATTTGCTGATATGTTCTCAACTCCAGTGCGAGTACACTCATGTCACTTATCAACATGATTTTCTGACATTCTGTTTATTTGTTCTGAAAATGCTAAAGAATTTTTTCAGTGCGTGTGCACTCTGTTATCTGTCAAATAATTTTTATATACATTTTTCTGATTTGCTACTATGTTTTGTACTCACATTTTGTCTTTGTCTGATATATTTTGTACTCGGTGCGTGTGCACCACATTTAATTTATGTACTAAATTTGAATATTCTGTAAATTGTAAAAATTTCTTGCGATGGCAAGTCCAAATGACTCACCATCGCTGCCAAATTTTTGCCCCCCCAGTGGAGGGTTATGAAACACGTATGTAACGTAGCAGCGATGGTGAGGCACGTTAAAATCTCTGACCAGAGAGCCATTTATCGTAGTTAGTCTGCGCTTGACTGCGCGAGAGTTGCGAGCAGCAGTCTGTCGATAACAGTAGCTCACTTCAGTTGCGTCCAGCTGTACGCTAGTAGTCGTCATGCAGAGCAGTCGGTCAGTAGTAACAGCCCAGTGCAGTTGTGTGATGTAGTCTGTCGGCAGTAGTGGTCTAATCCGGTCACGGTCGCGAGCGGGACGCAGTCGGCGAGCGTCGACATGGCATTCTGGTCAAGATGCTGAATGAGGTATATTGTTAATTAAGGTAATCATCAGATAATGTAAAGTTTGTTTATTGTAATTAATTTTCAACAAGTGCCCCGATAATAATTTTGATTTCAAAACAATTTTACAAAAAAAAATCATTTAATTACGATTTCCTTCATTTCCCTTAAAGAAAAGTTTCAGTTAAATTAAAAAAAATATATATTATTTGCAATGCAGTTCCTCCAAGCCGTGCGCAACAATAAGAGCAGAAATTTGACAAGCAGTTTCAATGAGGTAAGAATTTAATTCTGATTTTTTTTTGCACAGGGCCAAAGACCGATATTTCGGTTTAATTGAATTTTCATTGTCACTGAAGTTTCATTAGCACTGAATTGTTTTTCATCATTTTCGTGACAGCTTATACTTTCAGTCAGATTGCGATTCTCATTTTTATTGTCATTAAATTTTTGTGGGGAGGTTACAGTACATATACATTCGTAATTAGTAAGTAAATAATGGCACCTAGTAGATGTAATAGATTATCACATGTAATTTGTAAGCGAAGGACTAAACTTTGATTTTAAAACGAAGACTGTGTAACGGAACTGAAATGATGGTGGGCTGACAGTAATTTGGAGCACGTCGGAAACAGGCGCGCTGGTGTGAGACTGCCAGGGAGTGCACCCTGATGCCATCTATTGGCGAAACTGGGAATTAGCGCTACCTGTCAGACAATGCACTAAGCTCTCGGAGTCAAATGTATTCTTTTTCTTGGTAATTATAAGTTATTACTGTATGATTTAATGTTATAAAGCGCTAGTAGTAAATTATTATGACTGGTATGAACTCCAGGGTAATAAATATTAATATTCTTAAATACTAAATGATTTCGGTGAAAAGGTGGTAGGGGAACGCCCCCACTCTTGGTGATACGAGCGTAGCTAGAGGTAGCTGGAGACACAGGGACTGAACAATGGAATGGCCTGGGGAGTGTTGACGTGATCGGACGTGCATAACTGTGCTCATGCAAAAGTGATTGTGCAACAGCGAAGAGGCGAATATCGTCGCCGTTTGTGGAGTAGAACGCGACGAATGGTTGTCGAAGCCGTCTCTATGCCACTGGGGCTGATTGTAAGAGTTCCTGCGCCCAGATTTTATGGCGGACGTGCAGTAGCTTGTACGAGTGCTACAGCTCGTAGTTCCAGCCGCCATTGAGGCATGAGGCGTGAAGAGCTGCGTTAGCCACATGCATCTCACCACCAGCACCGACACGTCTACCCAAGGCAAGACTGCTTGCAATTGTTAAGTCGAACTTTGTATACATGTAAAAGGAGAGTACCAGTTTTCTTTTATGCAAGTGCAGAGGACAAAATATAGTAATGAGTAAAATTACGACGCATGTTGTTCATTGTAAAGTGTAGTAACCTGAAACATAGTGTAGTGAAATCAGACTGAGGCCACCATCGCCTCTTTCATTTACAATTCTTCTGGTTATAGAATACTTTAGCGTATAAGAATGTTGAAAAGAGCAATGGTCACACCAGAATGAGTCGCATATTTATAGTTACTTAAATTTTTCTGAGTAACCTTTCAAGTAAAGTCACTTAACTAATTCTATATCAATTGTCCAAAGAGTAATATCCAAAATCATTAAATAAGTTGAAGGATAGGATTTTGTTAACCTAAGTTGCATAAATTGTCTTGGTAGTAATTACCTAGCCAACTCACAGAAATTGAGAGAGTATTTTCTTTGTAGAATCACCTAGAATGATCAGAAATAGTAATATTCAGAATTAAGTTCAAATTCAACTCAAGCCGTTTCACTTTGAAACGAGCCAAAAAATTGATTTATTCTTTTGCTCCTTCAGAGCTGGCGACCGTAGTTATAAGTATTTTCAGGAGGATTCGACGGTAAGTCTGCCGCTCTCGTCGTGCTGATAGGATTATCCACTGCTGCTAGCAGTGGCGATTGGATACATAAGCTCACTACCAAGTTAAGTGGGTCAGGTAGGCAGTGTTACCGTGTGAACTGTAGGGCACTGTAGGCCGTGGATCGAACCCGTTCAATCATCACAGCTCTTTCGGAAATAGTCCGGTTAGGAGTGTACTAATCATTAGGTAAATACTGGCGAGTAACGGTCAAAAATGTATACGCAAGTGAATTTAGCAAGGTCCATGCAGCACCTAATTAATGTGGTGCAATGGCGAGGGTAGGAGTGGAGTAAAAGTGAGCTGAGCTTCTGGCAGCTGTGCTGTATTCAAAGATTAACAACGTGAATTCACTACTACCTGTTACCATTAGGACTGAGCTATTTACGGTTTAAATACGTAGCAGTAAGCGCAAAGGCGTGACAGCTACAAGTCCGTATTGGCTTTATACATACGGAATTAGGAAGCGGGTCATTCCGTCAGTGGAGGGGGTTAAAACAACCGAGTCAGTTGAGAACATACCCCATTTACTGATGGAAAGATTCGGCGGTTCGGTCGCAACTGGATATAACCAGATGAAATAAATTTATACTAGTTTTTCCTACTTCATTTGATAAACAAGTGAGTACATGAGAGGTACTACGAAATTACATTTACAAGCCTCAAATAACTAGATTTTATTTCTTCTTTTTCTTTTGGTAAGCTCCATGGCTAGAATTAATTGTCTTTGTCTCCTTTGACGACACCAGTTTGATTGTAATGATTTCGTTCACATACTACCAATTTATTGTCTTTAGTTTTCAGTGAATGAATGGAAGATGTACTTTTTTACAAAGTACAGTTGATGAGGACATCATGTGTACTAAACTGTGTTCCCATCTGAGTGGAATTAAAGCATGAAATATTAATACTCTGGTCACTCTCGTGATCTCCCTGCACAGAAAGAGAGAGCTGTAAATGTATAAAGTTTTGTAACATAATGAAAAACATCAGTTGAACTCTTGGCTAAATAGTAGTAAACTACTTGTGAGCGAGGCCTAAATATGTATCAAGTGACATCTTGGGTTGTCGGGTGTTCTGCCGGATATCAGCGTCGTATTTGCACGATATTTCGGTCACGTAGCTCGTAACCTTCATCAGGTGCGACCTGAGACTGCTCCTCGAGTGTTTTTTTTTTTTTTTTTTGCACTTTTCATTCCCTCCTCTGATGGAGGAGGGCGGGCTGTTTGAGGGCATGCTGGCGTCCCTTTTCAGCCGTGGGGTTTTTACACGGTTATTTTTATTTTGTACAATTTATTTTTCCTGCAAGTGCATTTTCATGATTTGTTGACAATTTTGTTATTGCAGGTTTTTAGCAGAATGAAAACATTATAAACAAGTATATTGATATAATAAAATTTAAAACATAATAAAAATTAAAAATTTAAATGTACAGTAAAAGAAAAGGTGATGAAAGTAACATAAACAATTTTGTTAACATGATGCAATTTAAGTTTACGAGAGATGAAGATAAGTGTAGTTGAATGAGGATAATTTAATCAGGTATGTTAGCAATGAAGGAGCATAGATACGTAGAATACAAAATAAATGGGGTATAAAAGACATATAGTATGTAAATTTATGTTAACATTATGGGAATTTATTGGATGATTTAGTTAGGTACATGTCTTGTGCTTATGTGTGTGGTTGATAATGTGGTGGGTGGAGTTGATGCATGTATATATATAGTTAGTCTTTGGCTGTTACAGATTCCGAGCGTAGCTGGCTTTACAAGTGTATATATGCATATACATAGTTTAATTTGAGGGATACATAACAAATGGGTGTATGTAATACATTATTTATCCTGTTTCTTCTTTTCCTTTCCCTGAGAGGGGGTGAGCGCTGTTTGGTGTTGTTTGGATTGTTTGTGTTTCCTGTGGTGGATTGTTTTGAGTGTGTGTGTGTGTGTGTGTGTGCGTGTGTGTGTGTGTGTGTGTGTGTGTGTGTGTGCGCGATTGTGAGTGTGTTTGTGGTTATTCTGTTGTTCTTTCGTCGAGGTAAGTTGGTGTTGTTGTGCCTGCGGTTAAGGGTAGTAGGATAGGGATGAGGTCAGGGAATGTTTTGGCTGTGTTTTGGGCTATTGTGCGTGATGGGGGAATGTATTTGTATTTCGGTTTTCTGTTTTCTCTTGCGTTTATGGTGAGAATGTCCCCCATGTCCGGTCTGTTGTGGATAATCTGATTTCCATATCTCGCCCTTAGTTTGGTCATTCTGGTTTGGATTGGTTCTATAACAGAGCTCGTATATACTTCGTTGCTGGGTGTTGTAGGGGATAGCTTGGTGATGCTGTGTATTAACCTCCTTTCTGTTTTGTATAGTTTTTCCGCTACGGGGGCCTGTATTCCCCCGAGTGGGGCGACTGCGTATTCGAGTATTGGTCTTATAAATGTTTTATATGTATGTAGGGCTGTTTCGTCGCTGCAACCGTGGAAGCGTCATTGAACCTGTCTTATTAAGTTTTGTCGTAGTCGTGTTTTGTTCAGAAGGTGATTTAGGTGCTTTTTCTAGTTCAGGTGTCGGTCTAAATATACTCCTAGGTATCTGGCTGAGTTGGCCAGTGTGAGTGGCATGTTCCATAGTCTTAGTCGGATGTCGTTGTCGTCTTGTTGTCGTTTTTTTGTCAGGTGTCTGTGTTTGAAAAGAACTGTCTGTGTTTTGTTGGGATTGGGCCGAATTCGCCACTTGGTCATCCATTGCTCTAGTCGTGTAAGGTAGTCGTTCGTCTTTCGTTGTACGGTGTTTGTTCTTAGTTCGGTGCACCAGTAAGCTGTATCGTCTGCATACAGTCCTACGGTTTCGGTTTGTGTCCTGACAGTGGGTATGTCGGCTGTATATAACGTGTAGAGTAGGGGCGATAATATTCTGCCTTGGGGTACCCCTGCTTGTGGGATAAAGGCTTCGGATTTTTCTTTTCCTACATGTACTATGCAGGTTCTGTCGGTTAAGTAAGCTTTTATAATTCTTGTCATTTTCGTTGGGATTCCTATTTCTGTTAATTTGTAAAGTAGTCCGTTGTGCCATAATTTGTCAAAGGCGCGCTCGATGTCCAGGAGTACAGCGAGCGTGCAGTGTCCTTTGTTAAACCCTTTCGCTATGCTGTCAGTCAGTCTCAGTAGGGGGTCGTTGGTGGAGTGCTTCTATCGAAAGCCTGCCTGTATAGGGGGGATTAGTCCTTTGTCATCTGTGTATTTCCGTATCCTGTCTGTCAGTATCCGTTCATATGTCTTTCCTATTACGTCTAGTTGTGATATTGGTCAGTATGAATGGGGGTCAGTCCTTGGTTTGTCGGGTTTGGGGATCATTATAGTTCTGCTGGTTTTTCAATTTGTTGGGATAGTTTCGTGAGTCATGCAAAAGTTGAAGATGAGGGATAGTAGGGGGGTGAGGATATGTAATGGAGCTTTTTGGAGGTGGAGTCGTTGGATACCATTTTCACCAGGGGCAGAGTTTCGTCCCGTGTATATTGCGTCTGCTATTTCAGTCTCTGTTATGTCTTTAGTGAGGGTTAGTTGTTCTTGTGTTTCGGTTGTGGGGGTTTCTAGGATTCGTGGTAGTTGGGACTCTACATGTTGTCTGAATTGTTCGTCAGATTTGTCGTCAGCTGGAAATGAGTAAACTTCTTGTAGCACTTGTTTGAAGGCTTCTGCCTGTTCTTTGTGGTCGGTCGTTGGCTCGTTGTCTACCAGTAGTGTGGACTGAGTCGTCTTTCGTTGTCCTGTTAGGGTCTTGAATCTATTCCAGAACTTTCTGCCCTCCCTGTAGTTTAACTGAGCACAGGTGTCGTCCCACTGCTGTTGTTTATGTGTTGAGATGATTCTCTTGATCCTAGCATTTAGTCTATTCCACTGTCGTTTAAGGTCTGGGTTGTCTCCCCATCTCATTTGTCTTTGTAGTCGTTTTTTCTGTCTAATGAGATTTAATGCTTCTGGGGGGATCGAGGGTTTCCAGTTCTCTATTGTTTTTGTTGGTACTGCTTCAGTTATGGCTCTTTGGAAGGCTGATTCGAGTGTGTGGGCAACAATTTGTAGGTCATCTGGGTCTGTGACACTGATGGGGGCAGTTAGTTCTTCTGTTAGTATGTCTCGATATTTGTCCCAGTCAGCGTTTCTGTATAGTTTTATGGTTCTGCTGGTCGGGTGAGGGGGAGGTGGTTGTGTGGCTGTTGTTGTGAATGTGATGGGGAGGTGGTCACTTGTGATGGAGTCGCCTACTTTAGGTTCAGCAGTGGTGTCGTGGAGGTCTGGGCTGTAGAGGATGTGGTCTGGGTTTGATGTGCCTTGGAAGCCTATGAAAGTGGGTTCATGAACTGGTAGTCTTAGTATGGGTTCGGTAGTTAAGAGGTCGAATAGTAGTCGGCCGTTCCCATTGTCTAGTCTGTCTCCTAGTAGGTGATGTCTGGCGTTTAGGTCTGCAAGGAGGATGGTGCGGTTTTGTGTCATGATGTGTTGTATGAATTGTGTTGGCAGTGCTGTGCCTGGCGGGTTATACATACAAACTATTTGGAGAGTCCTTCTGTCCCTGGCTTTGATTTTAATTATTATGGCCTCAATGTTGTTGTATGCCTGTGGGAGCGCAATTTCCTGGGCTGCTATGGAGTTGCTTATATAGATTGCAACGCCTCCTCTCCCATCTTGCCTGTCTTTACGGAAAGTGTTATATTTTGTGAAATCGCATTTGTCATGGTCGCGGAGCCAGGTCTCTGCAATTGCAGCGATGTGTATTTTCTCGTGGTGAAGTGTGTGTGTGAGGACAGTCCGTTTATTTTTTATCCCTAGCGCATTCGCAAAGAGAAGTTTCAAGTGGTTTCTGTCGTCCGTGCTTTCCATGGTGGTGGTGGTGGTGGTGGTGGTGGTGGTGTGTGTGTGTGTGTGTGTGTGTGTGTGTATGTGTGTGTGTGTAAGTGCGCGTTAGTGTTTACTGATCTGTTTGTCTTTTTTTGGACGCACGGTCAATGGCTTTCTTAACGTCCTCGCGTCGGTCCTGGAAGAGATCGATCAGGATGGTGGTCATGAGGCGTACCAGGTCGTTCTTGAAGACGATATGGTTCGCTGAGACCGACTCTCCGTTCTCGTCTTTTTTGGTAGGTGTGTGGTCTGGCCCGTCCATTGTTTTGATTGGGGCGCAGACTTCAGGATTTGATGGTTCCTTGGGTCTGCGGGGGCATTTGTAGGACAGGGCGGAGTGCGGTCTTGAGCAGTTCGCGCAATTTTCCTCCGTCAGGTTGCACTGTGAGAGGTTGTGCTGCCCTCTGCACCTGGCACATTTGGCTTGTTGCGCTCCTCGAGTGAACCTGGTCCAGTATTTATGCCATGGCCTTCCCCCTCCACTAACGGCTGCAGGCGCTTCCTCTGTGGTCCGCGCCCATTCCTTACAACCTGCTGGAGCGTTGCTGCTCCGTTTTCCGTCCGCTGCGGTTCTAGGTGTTCCCTCTGCGGTCCGCGCCCACCAAACCCGCTCCTGGGGGTTTCATCTACGGTCTGGGGTACCAGACCGCGGTCCGCGCCCGCTCACCACGACCTGTTGGAGCGTTGCCACTCCGTTTTTCATCCGCTGCAGCTCTGGTGAGCGGGCGCGGACCGCAGGGGGAACGCTTGGTACACCAGACCGTAGATGAAACCCCCAGGAGCGGGTTTGGTGGGCGCGGTCCGCAGAGGGAACACCTAGAACCACAGCGGACGGTAAACGGAGCAGCAACGCTCCAGCAGGTCGCAGGGAGTGGGCGCGGACCACAGAGGAAGCGCCTGCAGCAGTTGGTGGAGGGGGAAGGCCATAGGCATAAATACTGAACCAGGTCCACTCGAGGAGCAGTCTCAGGTCGCATCTGATGAAGGTTACGAGCTACGTGACCGAAATATCATGCAAGTATGACGCTGATATCCGGCAGAACACCCGACAACCCAAGATGTCATTAGATCGCTGGGAAAGCCTGAAGAGTTACATGTATCAAGTGTTTTATAAGTACACTACGTGATCAAAAGTATCCAGACACCTGGCTCATAATTTCTTACAAGTTCGTGGCGCCCTTCATAGATAATGTTGTAATTCAGTGTGGTTTTGGCCCACCCTTAGCCTCAATGAAGCTTCAGATCTCGCATACGCTCAGTTAGGTGCTGGAAGGTTTTTTGTGGAATAGCAACCCGTTCTTCATGGAGTATTGCACTGAGGAGAGGTACCGACGTCGTTTGGTGAGGGCTGGCATGAAGTCGGCGTTCAAATCATTGCAAAGGTATTCTATAGGATTCAAGTCAGGACTGTGCGGACCAATCCATTATAGGGAAGTTATTGTCATGTAACCACTCTCCCCCAGGTCATGCATTATGAAAAGGTGCTCGATTGTGTTGAAAGATGCAATCGCCATCCCCAAAGTGCTCTTCAACAGTGGGAATCTAGAAGGTGCTTAAAACAACAATGTAGGCCTGTGCTGTGATAGCGTCACGCAAAACAACAAGGGGTGCAAACGCTCTCCATGAAAAACACGACCACACTATAACACCACCGCCTCCAAATTTTACTGTTGGTACTGCACACTCTGGCAGATGACGTTCACCAGGCATTCGCGATACCCACACCCTGCCATCGGATCGCCACATTGTGTGCCGTGATTCGTTACTCCATAAAACATTTTTCCACTGTTCACTCGTTCAATGTTTACACTCCTTACACCAAGCGAGGCTTCGTTCAGTATTTACCGGCGCGATGTGTAGCTTATGACAGCCGCTCGACCATGAAATCCAAGTTTTCTCACCTCCCACCTTACTGTCACAATACTTGCAGTGCATCCTGATGCAGTTTGGAATTCCTGCGTGATGGTTTGGATAGATGTCTGCCTATTATACATTATGACCTTCTTCAAATGTCGGTGGTCACTGTCAGTCAAGAGACGAGGTTGGCCTGTACGCTTTTTTGCTCTACCTGTCCCTTCAGGTTTCTATTTGACTATCACATCGGATACATTGGACCTAGGGATGTTTATAAGTATGGAAATCTCGCTTAAAGACGTATGACACAAGTGACACCCAATCACCTGACAACGTTCGAAGTCCGCGAGTACCACGGAGTGCCCCATTCTGCTCTCTCAAAATGTCTAGTAACTACTGAGGTCGCTGATATGGTGTACCTGTTAGTAGGTGGCAGCACAATGCACCTAATATAAAAAAACGTATTTTTTGGGTGATGTCCAGATACTTTTCATCACATAGTATAAGTCGAGGAGGAGAGGATAAATTTGTTTGATTAATTTTTGACGATTAATCGTGTTAGGTGCATCTAATATTGTTTGTGATGGATAAAAAGTGAAACGGTGATAGGTGGTGGTGCTGAGTAACTGTATCTCAGTCTGAATAAACTATGTGAGTGTGAAAGTACTTTTCACTTATCTCTGGGGAGACATTGCAGAAGGGAGTGGAAATTGCAGTAAAAATAGGAGTCTTCACTTCATCCAGTGAATAATGTCAAATACCGTGAATTGCTAGTGATACACACACTGTGAACGCTCACTAAATCGATGGAATGTGTGTAAGTGCCAGTCACTGTGGTTGCATGTCGCAATTCAAAGTCATTGTGGAGATTTAAGACTCAACAGCTGTTGGTGTTCTGATTCAGACTCCTATGTTCTTAAAGCTTAATGTACAAACAAAAGATGTTTTAATATGACAAAATATCCATAAATGCACTGCATGCTATTCCTATTTTTAGTTATCTCTAGACAAAACATTCACTAATGAAAATGAGCTCAGATCTATCTACAGTATATCATTAATGAACTGCATTAAAGCAAGACTGGCATAGTCAAGCAAGTATATAGTGGCCACAAATTTACAATCATGAGAACTCCTTATAAATAGACACCGATGCGAATAATAACAAAAAAATTAACTATACCCTAAATGACACGTTTCTTGTCATACACACAGGTATCCTTTGTGCACAAATGTTTTAATATGCATATATGTATTTTTTTCATGTAATCCACCGAACGTGGACGCCATTGTAATCTCCATAGAAACTTGTCCTGAATGGCCTCAAGGTATCCTGTCCATTAATTCTAAATAGTATTCCTGTATGGTCCTGGCTTCTCATGGTGAGTGCTGAAACATGACTTCATCATGTTTACTGTCCTTCGCACCAGCTCCATTGTCTGCAGTGCACACATCACTGGTCCTAACCCACTGAATCACCCATTTAAAATTCACTTGGATGTTATGATTAATCAATTCTTATCCTAACCTTTTAAAGAAAAGTCTAAAACAGTAACCAATCCCTTTTTGTTTTGGTGTTACACCTGAACAAACCTAAGAACTAATTGCAGTATAGAACTATTACTTGCGATAATTTTGTAACTGATATGACTCTTAAAAATTTAAAAACTGTTGAATGCATAATGAAAACAATATTATCCTTTATCTACACACATCAAGAAAATTTATGCATCACCCCAGTTCCCAAAACTCCTGAAAATAGATGTTGACTGTGGATATTGTATCACAGATACAGTCCTTTTGACGGCTCAGAGATGTCACTAAACCAGTCCAAAGATGCAAACAGCCATTGCGCGAGCAGTGCCTATTAGACAGAGGGGGTCCGACAGCCAATCAGTTCTAGTCATTCCACCAGAAAGGAGGTACATGGATCGTGTTGTCTGTAGCTCAACCATGCCTAGACGGTCAATACCGCTGTTCCATCGATTCCGCATTGTTACTTTGTGCCAGGAAGAGGGCTCATCAAGGGAAGTGTCCAGGTGTCTCGGAGTGAACCAAAGTGATGTTGTTTGGACATGGAGGAGATACAGAGACACAGGAAGTGTCAATGACATGCCTCGCTCAGGCCGCCCAAGGGCAACTACTGCAGTGGATGACCGCTACCTACAGATTATGGCTCAGAGGAATGCTGACAGTAACGCCACCATGTTGAATAATGATTTTCGTTCGTGCAGCCACAGGGCGTCGTGTTACGACTCAAACTGTGCGCAATAGTCTGCATGATGCGCAACTTCACTCCCGACGGCCATGGCGAAGTCCATCTTTGCAGCATGGTACAGATGGGCGCAACAACATGCCGAATGGACCACTCAGAATTGGCATCACTTCTCTTCACCAGTGAGTGTCACATATGCTTTCAACCAGACAATCGTCGGAGATGTGTTTGGAGGCAACATGATCAGGCTGAATGCCTTAGACAGACTGTCCAGTGAGTGCAGCGAGGTGGAAGTTCCTTGCTGATTTGGGGTGGAATTATATGGGGCCGACATACGCCACTGGTAGTAATGGAAGGTGCACATCTTGTGAATGAATACCCTCAGGATAACGACATCACTCGACTAGAGTGGCCAGCATGTTCTCCAGACATGAACACTATCTAACATGCCTGGGATACATTGAGAAGGGCTGTTTATGAACGACGTGACCCACCAACCACTCTAAGGGATCTACGCCAAATCGTCGTTGAGGAGTGGAACAATCTGGACCAACAGTGCCTTGTTGAACTTGTGAATAGTATACCATGACGAATACAGGCATGCATCAATGCGTGAGGTCGTGCTACTGGGTATTAGAGGTACCGGTTTGTACATCAATCTGGACCACCACTTCTGAAGGTCACGCTGTATGGTGATACAAAATGCAATGTGTGGCTTTCATGAGCAGTAAAAAGGGCGGAAATGATGTTTATATTGATCTCTATTCCAGTTTTGTGCACATGTTCCGGAACTCTCAGAACCGAAGTGATGCAAGACTTTTTTTATGTGTGTATACATTTTAGAACGAAGTGTGGATTTGATAAAGAAAATAGTGAAAAACTTTATTTCTGCCAGCAGATAAGCACTTATTTGTACTGATGGTCCATTTGGGATACTAAATGTGTATTATTCCTGAACATTAGGAAATAGTGAAAGATTATTGGGTTTGATCTCGTCAAGTAAATAGGATCATTTCCTTGCCTCAATCAAAGGGGGCTATATAACAACATATTATTAACTTTCTCTTTTTTCTTGTTTTAATAAAACGATTTTTAGAGCGAATATGACTGTATATGACTGTAATGACGAAAGAACTCATGTATGTGGAACATACTGTATTAATGCATAAAGCCTGGAGTAATCAGTCCAGTAAATGAGTTGTCATTGTAAGGCAACATCTGTATTTTGTCTGACATACTTGAATTGTTACTTTCTCCTTCACCTTTTCCTCCTCTATGCCATGATCTGTTAAGATGCATGTGTCAATCTACACTCTTTTAAGTAATGATGACAATGAAGTCCCATACTCCTTGACAGAGTGTAGTTGAACGATGCGGCATACCCGCGCCGCCGCATTAGGCAGGGTCCTAGTGGAGGTGGTTGACCAATGCCTTCCTCCAACCGTAATGGGGATGAATGATGATGATGATGACGACACAACAACACCCAGTCATCACGAGGCAGATGAAAATCCATGACCCCGCCGGGAATCGAACCTGGGACCCCGTGCTTGGGAAGCGAGAACGCTACTGCGAGACCATGAGCTGCAGGCCCTCTAAGTAAGATTCCGGTCAGGTTAATCAGTAGAAAAATTTATTTGACAAGAAACTAAAACATGAAAATATCGTATATGAACACCAGAAAAATATAGGTACAATTAATAATACATGTACAGTCACCCACCGTGTCGATAATTGTTCGGCATCACCGAGTCATGCTTGAAACCAAGTTTTCCACTTACTGACGTGGAAGAGACCTCCAAATGTGTCAAAATTGCTATGACACCTGTTTCAGTGTGAAGTCTGCTTGCACTTGATGTTAAGACTGGGTTGCCCAGAAAGAGATTAATAATAATTTTTTTCACTTTTGGAATCACTTAAACGATTGAGCCAAGTTCTTCAAAGTCAGCCACGTTTTCAACTATTTTATAGCATGTTACCGAATTTTAGATAAATGAATTTGATTTCCTCACACATTTAAACGCTGTGGTATGACTCATTTTCGTACGTTTGGATTGGGTACAGAGAAACACAGCCTCAAAACACGATGTGTAAACTGCATTCTTGTCGCTTCTTGTGTATCTTACAATCATTCAAGAGTTCAGAGTGAACTAATGTTTTATGGACATTGCCTGAAGAACAAAGGTTCCCTCTATTGGGATGTGAAAGAGCTGAGGTGATATTTTTTACAATTTGTGTGTAATGCTGATTACTGTCATTTCTTTACATGAGGATAATCACTGATTTTTGTCTGAACATTGTCTTACATTCTTTTATTTGAACTACTATTTCCCATAGTATGTTATTAACAGGTTTTACAGTGGAACTGTGGGTGAGTCTAATTATATGAAATCAACTAACCGGCTTGGGGGATGTCTGCTTAGTTACTGTTATGGCTTTCTCACTGAGATCGCTACGAATTGTAATAATTATTATACGGGACCTGGTACTACTTTTGGGAAGTCCAGTTTGCTAGTGCAAACAGTACTGGTCCATTTGAGATTTTCAAAGCTGACATGGTCTCAAAATAAGAAACCAAGCCAGTTATTCCCAAAACACATAATACTTCGTGCTAACTGGAGATCTTTTTATTCATACTAATCTTGTTTGTGAAACATCACACAAAATACTTATGTACGTACTTGCATTTAAGAATAAGTTATCGAAATGAGTCGTATTAATCATGAAAAAATACTTAATTGGTGGAGTGTTTCAGTGTTTCAATCAGAAAATTTTGAGCAATGAAGGAGAAAAAAGATGTCAACTAGCGCCAAACAACAAACGAGAATCACGCTTTCAGATTTGTTTCCACAGACATTAATTACTTGCACATGTGTTTTCCCACTATCACTCACATAAGTCAGCTTACATATGGAAGCACCAAACATGTGCACTGTTGTGCCAACTTACCCATAAACTACAAAAATTAAAATGTGTTTAACTGTCTTGCACAATGTCGCCTACAGTTTCCGCAACTCTCGATAGGTAGAACTGCTCTAATTGTCCTCTGATGTGACTAACACCACAGAACTAAAACGTTTGTTTATGTACGTGAAACGTTAGTGTCATGATAAAATAATGGGCTTAGTCTTGATCTAGGTAAATAACTGCTTCCTAAAGCGACAAAATGATATTAAACAATGCAACAAGAATATCTTTCTATCATTTATGTAACAGAATAACACACAATCAACAGATGAAACAGATAAAAAAGTATTGTAACTGAGAGTGAGAACTGAGTAAGCTGTTATAACTGTACTGCAGAACAGTCAGTATTGTAAAGGTATTTTCATTTATTAAAAAACTAAAAACGCGCCTCGATTGCGAAAAATGCACCTAGTGTCAACCTAGGTTTTGGCGTAGATAACTACACCTTCTTCAGAATAACAAAAAAACCCACAAGCGCCTGAGAAGACCTTTGTCAATGATTAAAAGAACACGATAGCTATACATTAATAAACAAAAAAGGAAAACACAAACAGTGCATATGTACAAAGACAAAACCACTACTTAACTTGATGGTGTATACTCCACCTCACACCGGCCTTAACCGAACCGAACTCATTTCGAACGAAACCTCGTCCTCACCAGATAACTACCTCACTAGTGTATTGTATGATCCCATGCGATTCCTATCAGATACCCATTGACATAACCAACATTTGTCTGACCATTTTTTCTTTGTCAACGTCACTTTAAAGTCATCAGATAAAAGCTGTGCAACTCCCATACGAATAATTTCACCTGACACCATCTTAAAAGTCCCAAAATTAGAGCTTCCAACTTCGATGTACGGAAATGTTAACTTCTGTGGAAGATTAGTGATAGGGGTATGGATGGGAACAAAAATTATGCCTGTGGAAACCTGGTTTTCTAGAAACAGAAAGGTCTCATTATGATCACGACAATCACAAAGCTGTGCATCAGCAGTAGAGACAGTTTGGAAATGGTTGTGATTCGTCATGATAGCTTTATTAGCTTTACACAAACTGACCTAATACATTGATTGCCTGAGGCCTCATATTGAAGTAGTGTCACTACTAGAGATATTGAAAAGAAGTATTGATGGTCCCCAAATATATTCTCCATATTTTCGATACAAATTCAGTGTGTGAGTTAAGTATTGACAGTTTGTGGTACTCACCTCTCAGATGCCAGTTTAATTTCATGAGTCAGCCTCGTGGGGTAGCATACTCTATTTACGTATGCAGTGTGGGTGACACCTAATTCCACAGTTATGTTCAAATTACCACCGAAATCAGCAAAGAAATGATGATTGAATTTAATATATGATACCAAAGAAATTAATCGTTCTGGAACTTATCCTCAAAGGGATATATGGACAAAAATAAAAAAGTGCCACCTATGAATAACTGCTAAAAGTGTACCATATGTGCTTTGTTTATCTGAAAGACATAAAGAAGAAAATTCAATTGACTAACTACCAACTTCAGAAAAGAATATGAGAAACTTTAGGATAGTAAGCGCCCCAGAGCTGTAGCCTCAGATGTGTATTTACGAAAATGGTGGACTTCCCAGGTGCAATATTTATATATTGCCACTGACAGTTGTATGACCACGTCAGTTTCGTAAGAATTGGCATGCTATGTTACAATAAAGTTGTGCCTCAAAATATTTGTTTATTTCACTTCAGATAATTTTATTACAATACTTTGAGCATGCTTTAGATTACTTAATTACCTACTGCAAAATGACATTACTTTGCCAGGGAACTTTACCATCATTATAACTAGAATATGTTTTTCTAATATCCTTTGCTAGAATACGCACAATCTGAAACTCTCTTTTGCAAGTGCCAAAGATCTCTCCTCGCTCAGTCGGTACCTCTTGCGATATTGCCAGTTGTATGCTCTTCAATGGTTAACAATCAAAGCAGGTGGCTTTCTGGAGTTTCCTGTATAATGTGACTGTGCAGAAGATAAGATGTTATTGTAATTTGCTTGTGCTTCAAAAGCGTTGTCAGTTACTGATATGGGAACTCATCAACATTTTTTGGGAGAAAATTGGGGCCACACTCAAATAGTTCCCAAAATTTTGTGTGGTGAGTGACAGCACCATCAGAAATTTTGCCATTCACCCCAAAGTAAACAGACAGAGACCTATACTGAGTGCCCACTGCTGCCATTAACACTACATTGAAATAGCCCTTGAAATTGTGGTAATGAGAACCAGAGTTCAGTGAGTGTCAAAGTCTTATGCGTTTATTACGTAAAATTATTGCTTTATATAGCAACATTAATTAATGACATCCATTTATTCTTTCTAGTCGACAGGTCTCTGAATTAAATAAAGTTGACAATTGAGAAGGAACTAATGGCGAAGGGTGTGGCGCACATTGCAGTGGTGCCAGTTGAGTCTCGCTCCAGACAAATGCCGGGATTGTTCCTCTGAAAGGGCACGGCCGACTTTCATCCTGTCCTTCCCTAATCCGATGAGACTGATGACCTCGCTGTCTGGGCTCTTCCCTGAAACAACCCAACCACAACCCAGTTGAATCTACCAATAGATTGAGTTTCATTACGCACGGACTGCACCTCAATAGGTATGGGAAGGAGAGGCTGGCGAAGCTTATAGGTAACAGTGTAGTGGGTGGTGGTGGGATCACTCACGAAAACATTCCTGTAGTTGTTGGTGTTAGAGCTGCACCTTTTTTGGACTGAAGGTAGGTATACCTGCTTCAAGGAAGTCCCTCTAACAAAGGAGTAAAGGAATCACCTTCAGGGAAGGTAAGGTGTCCAAGCAGAGAAATGGTTATAATATTTCATCAAAATATAAGAGGTATTAGAGATAAAGTTAGTGAACTGCTTATAGATGTTGGCTCTGACATTATTGGTGCAAAGGGAGTTCAAAACGTTTTGCACAGTCGTCTCTAATTTCTTTATTTTTTGCAGGAGGAGAACGAAATTTTTTGTGGACATACTTGGAACATTTAGCTATAAGTTGGTATATAAAAGTATTTTCTTTTATTTACAGGTGAGCCATAATGGATCGTGGAGTAGATGTCAGGTTCCGACAACGGTCGGTGATGGAGTTCCTCTTCAAGACTGGCGATGACTCTTCCACATCGATTCACATAAAGTTGCTCCTTGTTTATGGGGAGGACACTGTGGATCGCAGCAGTATCCAGCCGTGGTTGCAGAGGTTTAAAGAAAGTGATTTCTCTCTACTGGACAATTCACGGTGCAGTAGACCATTGGCGGCAGTGAGTGATGTGAATAAGGAGATCATTGATCCAATCATCCAAAGTGACAGATGTGTGATGACATGACAGCTTGCTGAAATGACTCGTTTGTCATTGGGTTGTGTGGTATCACTGGTACTGTCACTAGGGTGCAGATAAATGTGTGCCGGTTGGGTGCCTAGATTACTGGCAAGAGAAATGAAAACGATGAGGAAGAATGTGTGCGAGGGTCCCATTAAGACCTTTACTGAAGAGTGGAAACAGTGTTCTGATGGCGTCATTACCTAGGATGAAACATGGTTCTTTTTGTCCGAACCTGAGAGCAAAACCCAATCCATGGAGTGGCGTCATTTGGGTTCCCCTTGGAAGAAGAAACCAAGACTTTCACGAACAGCAGGCCTAAAGGTGATGGCCTCTTCCTTCTGGGATCAGTGTGGCGTCATTTTCATTGACTTTTTGAAACCTGGCTCCACAATTAAACAGGACCATTACTGTTTGTCACTGGACAAGCTGCTACGTGCCACGAAGACCCACAGACCACAGCTTCAGGGTCAGCTCATCAGACTACGCAATGACAATGCCAAACCCCATACAGCCCTTACAACACAGGAGAAAATAAGGAAAATGGGTTGGAAAACCATTCCTCATTCTCCCTACAGTCCAGACTTAGCTTTGTTTGATTTTTACCTCTTTGGTCGTCTGAAGGCCCAGTAAAAACTTTTGATAGTGAGAAAGACCGTATTTCCTGTGTCAAGCGATGGTGTAAATGTCAATCCCCAAAATTTTACCAAAGTGCATTTACATCATGGAAAGAACGTTGGGCCAGATTTGTCACAGCCTATGGAGACTACATTGGGTAGGCTGAATGTATAGCTAAATGTTCCAAGTACGTTCACAAAAAAATTTATTCTCCTCCTGCAAAAAATAAAAAAATTAGAGACGACTAAGCAAAAACTTTTTGAACGCCCTTTGCACATTGGAGCACAACATAATAATTTGACAATTCAGATGTTTCCCTTACCAGGATTCAGATTAGCTGGCTGCTTTTCAAGGTGTTATTTGCATAGTTAGGGAGTGGCTATATACTTAAAAAAACAGTATTCCATTTGAGTCCGTAGACATTTCACGGCACTGCACTGAACAGATATTTGAATGTTGTGCAGGGCAGTTGAATTTAGTGGAACTAAACTTCTAACTGTTGTTTTTTATAAGTCCCCTGTCTCCGACTTCAGAGCACTTCTGATCAAGCTAGAAAGCGTTTTTGGTTCACTTCATAGGAAGTACCAAAATTAGTTATGTGTACTGACTCCAATATTACTTTTGTATGTGATTATGCAAGAAAAAGGAAGTTGGTAGATCTCGTAAACTCATACAATCTGATGCGGACTGTTTTTTCCAACAAGGGTGCAGGGGAACTGTTGCACAGCCGTAGACAATATTTGTATTAATTTTTCATTACTAGATGGGCATTCTGTTAAAAAAAGAGTGAATGGCGTTTCAGATCATGATGCCAAATTTTAACATTAAAATGCTTTTTTACTCAAACAATTGTTATGTACAAACTATTCAGGAAAGCTAATCCAAAGACAAAATAGAGTTTTTTAAAGCTAATTAAGGAACAAGATTGGCAGGATGTTTATAGTGTCAATAACATAGATGATAGAGTCCTGCACGACCGAGTAAGCGAGCACAAAATACGAGGTGGGGCGAGCACACCCTAACTGGATAGGCTACCCGCACTAGTTCTTGTGACCGAGCATAGAAGCCGTGACCGAATATGTAGCACATAACTTCAAACACATTACACATGTTATTATCCATGTGACACTGCAGCCAGTACGGGCTTCTTATTTGTGGTGTGTCTCTCTCTGTAATCATGCAGCACGAGGAAGCCAGTATAGTAAGACGTAAGATTGAAACCAATGTTTACACATTAAAGAAACGGGAAGGTCTAAGAAGCCAAGTATGGAGTACATTTCTGTTTGTTGTAGATGAAAACATTGCGTCTACTGGGTACGTATCGTGCATAAACTGCTCCACTTTATTGTTTTTCCAGTCGGGAACTACTCATTTAAAGAAACACAGTTGCAAGAAACCTCACAAAGATCGTTTCTTTGGCTGTCCTTCCGTTATCTTAATATGCTTGAAATAAGTGAAAAGCAGGAAATTCTTAACAATGTGCGACAAATGTGTGCTACGTATGCAGGTACAACATTCAATCATTAACATAATCGTTTTTGCATAGTTAGTGGAGTGTGTATTATAGAGAAACGGGAATGTTGTGACTCGTATAATATTTCATTAACGTAAAACATCTCGTTTTTATGGGAACAGGGGTTGGGTTGTTTGGGGGGAGAGACCAAACAGCGAGGTCATCGGTCTCTTACGGGAATGTCTCGATGATTTCCATATCAGTTCTGTATTACTTGTCTCTTTTGTTTATTATCATAGATCCTTCAAGTACTGTGTCATCACCACCCAGAAAGAAAGCTCGTTTCAAGGAATGGAGGAACAACAGATCATCCGCAGCAGATGAAGTAGATCTGTACATTTTAATGCAGCCCGGAGATGATGATGACATCTTAATGTGGTGAGGCAGACATGAAACAGATCTTCCAGGTTTGGCTGCAGTTGCAAGACGTATTTTATGTATCCCAGCAGCAAGTGCACCTAGTGAAAGGTGCTTTAGTAAAGCCGGCATGTTACTAACAAATTGCCGCAGCCAATTAAATCCGGAACGCGTTAGTGATTTCCTGCTGATCAACAATAACTATAATTTTGTTTATGTTGCAAAC
This sequence comes from Schistocerca serialis cubense, assembly GCF_023864345.2. Classification (NCBI taxonomy): domain Eukaryota; kingdom Metazoa; phylum Arthropoda; class Insecta; order Orthoptera; family Acrididae; genus Schistocerca; species Schistocerca serialis. The sequence goes on from NC_064641.1 coordinate 42,738,263, forward strand.
AATTGAACGTATGACAAGTTATGTCTGTAAATGTTTAATGTTCTTTGTATGCTTTCTTTATGAAGATGGTTGTCTTCTAGATTACAGGGAAAGCACTTATTTAATGTTTCCTATAAATGAAAGGGAAAATATCTTTTTTGTTTGGAAATGAGACTCATCTTCTATCCGCGATTGTATTGAAATATCATTTTACTTTCCAGGTGCTCTATGAATTTAGCTGTGTCACGTACCCGTTCTTGGAAATGTTACTTTTGTATTAAAAGTGAGAGAGAGAAAGAGAGGCGTTGGATTTGTACAGTAAAGTACAGTGCAGTGAGCCGGGGCGAAGCGAGGTGAGACGTCAGCGGTGACCGGTCATACTCGGTTATCCGCGTGTCCGGAATCCAGACATCAGACATGGGGCGAGTACGTGACCGAGCCGAGTCGTATGGGACCGGACACGAGCTGCTCGGTCCCCCCGTCAACAGGCGAGCCGTGACCGGTCAAACACTGAGCGTTGCAGCACTCTAATAGATGACAGATATAATGCTTTCCTGAACATATTTCTCTTGCTCTTTGAGAGTTGCTTTCCATTAGAACGTTCTAAATGGGGTACTAGCAGTAAAAGGCAGCCTGGATGGCTGACTAGTTGGATAATGATATCATGTAGAACGAAGTGGGCACTATATCAGAATGTTAAAAGAAACCACAATAAAGCTACAGGAGCCTATTACAAACAGTACTGTATGGTGCTTAAAATGTTATTAGGAAGGCTAAGAATATGTGTTACGCAAACAGAATAGCTAATTCACAGGATAAAATTAAAACTGTATGGTCAGTTGTGAACGAAGTGTCTGGTCAGCAGCACAAGGTCGATGATGTAAAGTCAGTTCATAGTAAAAACATTTCCTTTACTGACAAGTCAGATTTATGAACAGTGTGTAACAATGATTTTCTGAGCATTGCTGGTGAATTAAATAAAAACTTAGTTTCTACAGGGAATCACATAACTCTTTGGAAAAATGTCTTTCCGACATTGATGTCTGAAATACTCCTCTGTGATACTGACAAGGGGGAGATTGAGTTAATAATTAAATCGCTCAAGACTAAGGACTCTCATGGATATGATGGAATGCCTAGCAGAATGTAAAGTACTGTGCTGCACAAGTGAGCCCTGTACTTAACCATATTTGTAATTTTTCCCTTAAGAGCGGTCAGTTTCCTGCACGATTAAAGTACTCAGTAGTAAAGCCGCTTTATATAAAGGGAGAATGAGACAATGTAGACCATTTTAGATCTATTTCTATGCCACCAATGTTTGCTAAAGTTATTGAAAAGACTGTGTCTGTAAGATTAATGATCATTTTACATCACATAATTTGCTATCAGATGTACAGTTCGGCTTTAGAAGTGGTTTGACCACTGAAAATACTATATCCTCTTTTCTCTGCCAGCTGGTGGATGGTTTAAACAAAAGGCTTTGAACGCTGGGCATCTTTTTTATTTAAACAAGGCATCTGATTGTGTTGATCACAAAATATTGTTTCAGAAGCTGGACCATTATGGAATATGGGGAGTAGCTCACAACTGAATCATCTCAATAGACAGACAGCAAAAAGTCATTATTCACAGTGTTCAAAATGGCTGTGATGTGAGGTCTGAGTGGAGCACTGTCAAATGTGTGGTGCCCCAATGATCAGTGTTGGGGCCACTCCCATTCCTTATTTATTTAAATTTATGTAAATGATATATATTTATACACATTATATATTTATATTTATATTAAAGGTAATTCTAAAATATTTCTGTTTGCCGATGACACTAGCTTTGTAGTAAAGGTTCAGTATTGGTACTGTTTCAAATAGTGCAGTTCATGACATACGTTTATGGGTTGTAGAAAATAAACTAACGCTAAATCACAGTAAGACTCAGTTTCTAACACATAATTCAACAAAACCCGACATTTTAATTTCATGGAATGGGCATATGATTAGTGAAACTGAACGGTTCGAAATTCTAGGCGTTTAGATAGATAGTAAACTGTCGTGGAAAGCCCACATTCAGGATCTTCTTCAAAGACTTAATGATGCCAATTTTACTATTCGAATGGTATCTGAAGTTAGTGATTGTTTGACACGAAAATTAGTCTAATTTGCTTATTTTCATTCACTTATGCCATATGGTATTATATTTTGGAATAACTCTTCGCAGGCTAAAAGGATATTTTTGGCTCAGAAACAGGCAGTTCAGGCAATAAGCAGTGTAAGTTCACGAACCTCTAGTCGACATCTCTTCGCTAGTCTGGGTGTTTTGACAATGGCCTCTCAATTCATATATTCTTTACTGTCGGTTCTTTTTAACAATATCAGCTTATTCCCAAGATTTAGCAACTTTCACTCAGTTAATAGTAGTCAGAAATCTAATCTGCATTTGGATCACACTTCCTTGACTCTTGTGCAGAAAGGTGTGCAGTATACTGTTGCATCCATTTTCAGTAACCTACCACAAGAATTCAAAAATCTTAGCAGTAAACCACACACTTTGAAATGAAACTGAAGAGTTTTGTCACAGGTCACTCCTTCTATTCTGTCGAAGAGTTCCTTGAAAAATTAAGCTGATTCCTATGTTATATTGTTGATTGCGTTTACTTAACACTAGATGTACCATGTGGATCATTTTTGATCCACAAGGGTTTTTCGAGGGCCCTACCCACCTCCATAATCGTCGCAGGACCAAATGCTCTAGTGATATTACATCATATATGGCGTTGTACAACTCATCAAAATTTCATTCCTCTATCCCACCAAAAACTATGAAAAATTCACCTGTTATACAAGTAGTACTATGTTGGTCATTTTTGACCTATACATATTTTAAAGCGATTTGATATCAGTAACACCATTTTTGAGACACTAAATAGTTTCTGGGTGTGCCTTGACATTATTCACTAGATGCTGGAGTATACTACAACACTTTGTGCCAAAAAGAACGCAAAATGCAAAGAATTTGGAGGTCAGACACTACTTTATATCAGCACAGCTTTCAGGTTTGTATGGACTGGTGACACGCAGACCTACGGAGTGACACTGGAAAGCTACAGAGTAGTATATTATATAGTGGAAAACTGCCCCCTCCATCCCCCCACCACTACCCTCATACACTGCTGTCTGGGGCACTGCCAATAGTTATCCTCTTTGATGACAGCAGAAGTCAGGCACGTCGTCCTTACAGAACATTGCGACTGACAACATCTTCGCCTCTGTGAAACTGGAAGATGAGCTGAAACAAAAAGAAACAAGTTTAGCTGGCACTTTTTGGAGATCACTGAAAGTGGTCCCTCCTGCGACGTAAAGTGATAACGATGCATTGTATGCAACATACTTGCAAGTCAGGCGACAATCTTCTCACAGCATACCAAGAGAAAAAGAAAAATATATATCCTTATTCTGAATAACATGCATGCTGGATGTAAGATGACCTGAGAATACTGAGACGAAACGGTGAAGTTTTGTAATGAAACTAAGGGTGGAGTCAATATAGTTGAGCAAATGGCTAGATGCTACAATGTCCAAGATGGCACCCACCAATGGCCTGTGCAAGTCTTTTACAATATTTTTTACCTTGTTCATGATCAACACTCACACAATTTTTAAATTACTTATCTGTAAGATTTCTCTCTTTCCCATGAACCATGGACCTTGCCGTTGGTGGGGAGGCTTGCGTGCCTCAGCGATACAGATGGCCGTACCGTAGGTGCAACCACAACGGAGGGGTATCTGTTGAGAGGCCAGACAAACATGTGGTCCCTTAAGAGGGGCAGCAGCCTTTTCAGTAGTTGCAGGGGCAACAGTCTGGATGATTGACTGATCTGGCCTTGTAACATTAACCAAAACGGCCTTGCTGTGCTGGCACTGCGAACGGCTGAAAGCAAGGGGAAACTACAGCCGTAATTTCTCCCGAGGACATGCAGCTTTACTGTATGATTAAATGATGATGGCGTCCTCCTGGGTAAAATATTCCGGAGGTAAAATAGTCCCCCATTCGGATCTCCGGGTGGGGACTACTCAAGAGGACGTCATTATCAGGAGAAAGAAAACTGGCATTCTACGGATCAGAGCGTGGAATGTCAGATCCCTTAATCGGGCAGGTAGGTTAGAAAATTTAAAAAGGGAAATGGGTAGGTTAAAGTTAGATATAGTGGGAATTAGTGAAGTTCTGTGGCAGGAGGAACAAGACTTTTGGTCAGATGATTACAGGGTTATAAATACAAAATCAAATAGGGGTAATGCAGGAGTAGGTTTAATAATGAATAAAAAAAATAGGAGTGCGGGTGAGCTACTACAAACAGTATAGTGAACGCATTATTGTGGCCAAGATAGACACAAAGCCCATGCCTACTACAGTAGTACAAGTTTATGTGCCAACTAGCTCTGCAGATGATGAAGAAATTGATGAAATGTATGACGAGATAAAAGAAATTATTCAGGTAGTGAAGGGAGACGAAAATTTAATAGTCATGGGTGACTGGAATTCATCAGTAGGAAAAGGGAGAGAAGGAAACATAGTAGGTGAATATGGATTGGGGGGAAGAAATGAAAGAGGAAGCCACCTTGTAGAATTTTGCACAGAGCATAACTTAATCACAGCTAACACTTGGTTCAAGAATCATGAAAGAAGGTTGTATACCTGGAAGAATCCTGGAGATACTAAAAGGTATCAGATAGATTACATAATGGTAAGACAGAGATTTAGGAACCAGGTTTTAAATTGTAAGACATTTCCAGGGGCAGATGTGGATTCTGACCACAATCTATTGGTTATGAGCTGCAGATTGAAACTGAAGAAACTGCAAAAAGGCGGGAATTTAAGGAGATGGGACCTAGATAACTGAAAGAACCAGAGGTTGTACAGAGTTTCAGGGAGAGCATAAGGGAACAATTGACAGGAATGGGGGAAAGAAATACAGTAGAAGAAGAATGGGTAGCTCTGAGGGATGAAGTAGTGAAGGCAGCAGAGGATCAAGTAGGTAAAAAGACGAGGGCTAATAGAAATCCTTGGGTAACAGAAGAAATATTGAATTTAATTGATGAAAGGAGAAAATACAAAAATGCAATAAATGAAGCAGGCAAAAAGGAATACAAACGTCTCAAAAATGAGATCTACAGGAAGTGCAAAATGGCTAAGCAGGGATGGCTAGAGGACAAATGTAAGGATGTAGAGGCTTGTCTCAGTAGGGGTAAGACAGATACTGCCTACAGGAAAATTAAAGAGGCCTTTGGAGAGAAGAGAACCACTTGTATGAATATCAAGAGCTCAGATGGAAACCCAGTTCTAAGCAAAGAAGGGAAGGCAGAAAGGTGGAAGGAGTATATAGAGGGTTTATACAAGGGCGATGTACTTGAGGACAATATTATGGAAATGGAAGAGGATGTAGATGAAGATTAAATGGGAGATAAGATACTGCGTGAAGAGTTTGACAGAGCACTGAAAGACCTGAGTCGAAACAAGGCCCCGGGAGTAGACAACATTCCATTAGAACTACTGATGGCCTTGGGAGAGCCAGTCATGACAAAACTCTACCATCTGGTGAGCAAGATGTATGAGACAGGCGAAATACCCTCAGACTTCAAGAAGAATATAATAATTCCAATCCCAAAGAAAGCAGGTGTTGACAGATGTGAAAATTACCGAACTATCAGTTTAATAAGTCACAGCTGCAAAATACTAACGCGAATTCTTTACAGACGAATGGAAAAACTGGTAGTAGCGGACCTCGGGAAAGATCAGTTTGGATTCCGTAGAAATGTTGGAACACGTGAGGCAATACTAACCTTACGACTTATCTTAGAAGAAAGATTAAGAAAAGGCAAACCTACGTTTCTAGCATTTGTAGACTTAGAGAAAGCTTTTGACAACGTTAACTGGAATACTCTCTTTCAAATTCTGGAGGTGGCAGGGGTAAAATACAGGGAGCGAAAGGCTATTTACAATTTGTACAGAAACCAAATGGCAGTTATAAGAGTCGAGGGGCATGAAAGGGAAGCAGTGGTTGGGAAAGGAGTGAGACAGGGTTGTAGCCTCTCCCCGGTGTTGTTCAATCTGTATATTGAGCAAGCAGTAAAGGAAACCAAAGAAAAATTCGGAGTAGGTATTAAAATTCATGGAGAAGAAGTAAAAACTTTGAGGTTCGCCGATGACATTGTAATTCTGTCAGAGACAGCAAAGGACTTGGAAGAGCAGTTGAACGGAATGGACGTTGTCTTGAAAGGAGGTTATAAGATGAACATCAACAAAAGTAAAACGAGGATAATGGAATGTAATCAAATTAAATCGGGTGATGCTGAGGGGATTAGATTAGGAAATGAGACACTTAAAGTAGTAAAGGAGTTTTGCTATTTAGGGAGTAAAATAACTGATGATGGTCGAAGTAGAGAGGATATAAAATGTAGACTGCCAATGGCAAGGAAATCGTTTCTGAAGAAGAGAAATTTGTTAACATCGAATATAGATTTAAGTGTCAGGAAGTCGTTTCTGAAAGTATTTGTATGGAGTGTAGCCATGTATGGAAGTGAAACATGGACGATAACCAGTTTGGACAAGAAGAGAATAGAAGCTTTCGAAATGTGGTGCTACAGAAGAATGCTGAAGATAAGGTGGGTAGATCACGTAACTAATGAGGAGGTATTGAATAGGATTGGGGAGAAGAGAAGTTTGTGGCACAACTTGACTAGAAGAAGGGATCGGTTGGTAGGACATGTTTTGATACATCAAGGGATCACAAATTTAGCATTGGAGGGCAGCTTGGAGGGTAAAAATCATAGAGGGAGACCAAGAGATCAATACACGAAGCAGATTCAGAAGGATGTAGGTTGCAGGAGGTACTGGGAGATGAAGAAGCTTGCACAGGATAGAGTAGCATGGAGAGCTGCATCAAACCAGTCTCAGGACTGAAGACCACAACAACAACAACAACAACAAGATTTCTCTCCAAGACTTTATCCTCAGAGTAGCACGTGAGCTTGCTGCCCTCCAAAAAGCACAGAGAGTAACCAATCTCCCCTTGCAGCTACTCAGTAGTGGCGCTGGCTAATAATGAAATAGAAGGTATTATCAAATTCAGATTACCTATGAACAAAAAACAACAAAGGGGAATAAAACATCAAACATATGCTTCAAGTGCAACAAATATGTGTGCAAAAGCTGCCAAGCAAAAACTCTTGTTAAATGTCTGAACTATGAGCCCACCCCAGCTTAGGCAGCTCTGCCAAGTCTGTGTTCCTATATATTTCCTCATATAAATATTATAGTGAGGAGTTTTTTGTTGTTATGTTTTAATTCCTCGATTAGAATAAGCAAGAAAACTTGCAAAGTGTTTTAGTTACATGCTGTGTTTTAGAATCTTTCACAATTACCCGGAACTTAATTTGTCTGTGAAAGTAAAAATACTATTAGCACTCACATAAACAACATGTTTTGATTGTGTTTCAACTTTTCATAAAGTAAAACATTGTAATATTGTTTTACTTAATTGTTTCAATGATGATTGTTGAAATACTGTGGAATTTCTTCTGTAAAATTCAAAATAAACAAATTTTGTTTCTGAAAATTTATATTTGACCGTGTACTATTCTTTTTAGAGACCAAATTATCCTTTGGTTACATACTGTCAACATGGTGGCGCTCAAAATACCACCTAAATATGAATAAATCGATGGTTTCCTACTGTGGGTCAAAAATGATCCACATAATACTACTAGGGGTTCAGCAAAGTTCCATACTTCTAGTGTTAAACTTATGTCTTGTCTTTTTTTAGGTTCATAAATATTTTATTTTATTGGCTGTTACTTTCCTGTTGTAATTTCATGTACTGTCACGTTCCATGACCTTGGAGATTTGCTCCTCAGTTTGGTCCTATAGAACTAGATGTGTAAAATAAGACAACAAATATTAGAGGAAGTTTCATAATCAGCCTCATCATCATGAAGTGTAGCACCCATGACACAATGTGGTATACCAATGAAAAGGCCAAGAGGAAATAAAAATTAGCATGATATACTGAGAAAAGCCTTTGTGCTTCTCACAAACAAGAAGCAATAGATGAAGTAATAGCAAAAGTGTGGGACTGTAAACTAAACTCTATGACTCCTGAGCATCTCTGTATGCACAGGCGTGCATACCGGACATGCTAATAGGTGGTTATATGGGCACCCAGAGGCGATGCAAGCAACCCTAGGACTGGGACAGCCCAGGACACCAAATATTCTCCAAATTTTCTAATACTGAAGATTTAGTTATCACTCAGTCATCTATGCACACTCAAAAAGATTTGTCCCCCCAAAGAACCAGCACAGGACACTACTGGTGATGGAACAAGTCTTATGAATGAAAGTTTAGGTGCGGAATTTTAATGAATTGTATGAATAAAAGTAGCTCTGTTAAATTTACAATGACTGTGTTTGTTTCCTGTATCTTATTATATCCCAGAAGTCGTTTTTCCCTTCTTACCAGACTGTTATTTAAAGTTTCTTATGTCCCTAACTGTCTGGTTGTGTGCAGTTTGTTGGATGTTATTTAATCTGATTTACTTGTTGCTTATGACAAGTGTTCTAAAACTGCTCTACTTACAAGCACTTTAATTAAGTGGAGAGAATCTTTATTACCAGTGAATTTTTCCCAAAAATGATGTACTCACTGAAGTATTCTTTTGCATGATAATCTGTGAATTGCCAAAACAGTATGCCTTGTTTGATAACCCGTAACCATGAAGAATATATTCAGTCTCACACAGTATTGCTGCCTTAGCTGCACTGTATATTTCTCTATTTAACACTAAAAAACTATAAAGTTTCGGAAAATTATTTGCAGATATCAGATAAGGACCCACAAAGTGTTTTGCATTATATAAACTCAGTTTAAGAAGTGTGCTGTGGCACTCAAGTCCCATATATTTAATTGCAGTCTTGACTATAGAAGGAAATATATTTTTCTTACAATAAATGTTCATTTGTGTCACACTATTGTGTGTATGTGCTTTCATATCAGAACAAAATTGTGCACAGCGTTTATTTACCAGAAAACATGTATCTTGTTCCATTTGTTGGGACATATAATTAGCATATAAAATGAGCATAAGAGTTACATAAATTATACATACATTTATGATATGCATAAAGACACTGTCCCAAACATTGACTCAAGCTACAGAACATACTTTAATATGAGTAATTAAATAAATTTTGTAGTAGGGGCAGTAGGTGTAGAACAATGAGAAGTGATTGTTGAGCTACTTAAAGTGTAGACAGGATAAATTACTTTATTCAGAGTTCAGTGCCAGACTGGATTTTCTTTTTTTATGCAAATTTTAAACAATGTTGTATGTGGTCACTGTAGTACATAATCAGAAATTGTCAGTGCAAAAGGGTTCTGTTTTTGGGCTGCAGGATTGTAATCCAATGTAGAAAAGTATATCTATCTTGAAGATGTAATGTAATGGTATAAATAAAAATCTACTCACCAAGCAATGGCAGAATATATTGTTTCCTTATACCCAAGTTCTGTTTGTATCATATGTGAAATTTTTCTATAACCAATAGGTGTGATAGTGGAGGTATCTACTAAGCTAGCGAATTTCGTACACTTGTCTCTAGCCAACATATAATTAATTCTTTGCAATTTATAACAGCAGTTTTTACTCACGAGTGTGCTAAATGATCCCTACATCCACAATGTGCTTTTAAATCATTCCGCTTTCATAATTATGATGTTTTTTGTAATTAAGCCTGAGAAATATTTATAAAGTGATCACATGTCGCAACGGGACGAACGAGATGTGTGTATTATCATATCGTTAGATACAATAAAAAATTGTTAGTCTTGCCCTAAAAATTTTTTTTATAACACGTAATGTGTGTCATGACATTTTTACCTGTTATATCGTGACATATATTGTATTATTATAACTATTTATGTATTTGACTTCTTGGTTTCAATGTAATATTTTACGTATATTAAGAACTTTGTATCTCTAATGTCCTATGCCTGATGGCAGTTACTGTGCTATAACAAATTCTGTTATATTTGATGTCATGTTATTTGTATATTTTTCTTGTTTACAAGTCCTGTAATCTGACACCATATAATTTTAGCTGTTGTTTTTTATTCTTGTACGTTTTTTAAGTTGTTTGAAAATAACACACCAGTGTATGTTGGCAAGATGTGCATTTCCCTCTTTCTTTTTTGCTATGCGTTTTTTAATGTACAGTTTTAAATTCGAAATATTCAGTTAATGATTTGTAAGTGCACTTTGGTATTTTATGGTAATCTCTTGCCAAATAAAGTATTGTTATGTCTTCACATGACACATGTCACATAGAGGGGGGTTCCAAGAACCTGGCAAACCGAGGTCTGCTGTATAAATGAAGGTAAACAGTGGCTTCAGTTATTGTGATCATTTCATAGCTTTGGTTACTGATAATAACTTGACACCAGTGCCCATGAGTTTAATTTGTACACTACAGGTATGTTCTTTCCAACACTTGATTTATACTCAGGTGTATTTGTGGTCTTTTGTTTCTTATTCACTGATCGCTATGTGAAAATTTTTAACTTCCAGCACTGAAGATGATCACTATGTGATTGAAAACCGATTTTGCTGTCAATAAACCATCAAAATTACGGCCAACACTGACCTTCCTTCTAATTTCATATAAAAGTAATTAAAAACCATACACTATACCTTCTGCTATATTATAACTTATGCCATAAATGTATTTAAATATCTTCATATGTGTGTTCTCCTGCTGCCTCTTGGTATTTGTCTACTTCAGTGGCAGACATCTGTAGCTTAGTCCAAGGGATAGGTTAGGCTGAACAGTGACAATTTGGTTTTCAGTTGGTGGTTTCCAAATAAAATAGTGGTAACAGATTTACCAGTAGCTCTTTTCATCATAAAAACTAAAACTTCAAGGTAAGATCAGAAAAAGTAACTAAAAATGGACAAGACTCTGATGAGTAGTTTCATATGTATCATGTACATACAGGGAGAAACCATAACTCTAGCAACAAACTTTCAGTGGCATTAGGATGGATAAAAAAACAAAAAAAGCACAGTGTTTAGTAAACACCAACTCTAATGTGCACCTTAAGAGCTAGGAGCACTCTTTGATCTTCACTACTGTGAAACACATCTCATCTACTGAACATGCCCTCTAAGCTCTTTAGGGATGCAGTTTAGAGCCCAGGCATAAAGTAGACATTTATTCTTGTTTTGGTCCATATTATCTCCTCTGAAAGTTTATTGGTGGAGTTCTGGTTCACTCTGTATATCGTACATAAACTACAAAAATTGCAAGAGGGGCACCATTAAGTAACTTTTACCAAATGAGATAGTAAGGAGGTATGTGAAATGCATGTCATTGTCATCAATTCCTCACAAAACGTAAACAGCCTTCCACATTTATTACCAGACTATATCCTTGCGGGTGAGATACATTTGTTCCACAGGTTCCGAGAAAAAATTTGCTGATTGTGTTTGCTGATATAAAGCATTAAACTTCGGACATTTAAATCACCTTTCTGTCTCCACAAATCTCGAAGGCAGTCACAATGTTTCTTTCATGAACATATTTTGATTCTCTGTTGTATCTTATATAGACATTAACAACTCATAGAAGTAGAAATCATGTGAAGTTAATTTATGAAATCTTTGAGGTCTGTGGTTGTGATTTCAATGAGTAAATTAAAGTGTGACTAGCCGCCCATTTTGTTTTCAGACACATTTGCTTTTTTTTGTTTTCTGTTGTTTCTAACCAGCTATAGTTAGGGATGGTTCCTATGAAAGGGCCTGGCCGACTTCCTTCCCCATCCTTCCCTAACTCAATGGGACCAATGACCTCGCTGTTTGATCATCCCCCCCTAAATCAACTAACCAAAAAACTATCCAGCTGTAATTAATATGCAAGTGGCACAAACATTCCTTAGTACTCCAAAATGAGACGGTAAAACACTTGCCTAAGAAAACCAAAGGTCCAGAGTTCGAATATCGGTCCAGCACACAGTTTCAATCTGTAAGGAAGTTTCATTCCTTAGGAGTGTTTGATATCTTAATCTTGTAAGATATTAAGCTTGTAAAATAGCATTTCCTGCTGACAATATTGTCGACAGTGTGAGGTCGCTTCAATATACTGAAGGTTTGACAAACTACAAGTAGTATTGTCAACTAAAGCAATCATGCCTCTGCATGGCTCACTGATCACACAAGCCTCGCTGAGCAGCATCATCTTCTAGTCTGTGCTGGTCTACAAACCGATATCTTTGAATGAGATATGCCAGGCAGAGTCCAACCAGTGGCTGCCTTCACCTGTAAAACCAGCCTGTTTCTGTGGGCAATAGGTTTAACTTGGAGCTCCTGCACGTAGTATATAACCTATCTTTAATAAACGAGCCATCTGATCTTGTACCACTCAAATTGACCTTCTGCTTGGTCAGCAAAGATGTTGATTCTGCCAACTGCTGTTGATATGTCGGCATTACGTCAGCATTCTGTATTGATAATGTCATACACTATCTGGAGACATGGGCCATACCACAGCAACTACCACAGTTTTGCAATATAAAGTGTATCGATCAATAAATAAAGTAAATTGCTTATTGAAATGTGCCTGGCATAAAGTCATCTCACTTAACTGATACTCCATTTATCATTTTGTTGCGGTGTGTCGCTCAGCGTTATGAAACATTTTTGGTCAAATTTGCCTGAGGTTGTTAGCAGCATTTTCAAGACAAGGTATCAAACAATCTAATTACGATCAGAAACCTGACACAGCAATTTGGCAGTTTCTTCATATACTCGCAGTAAATCGATACAGAAGTGTGACTTGTTCAGGAATGACATTCAAAAATCAGTATTAGATTGTCCCATTGCGTCTTCAGTCATGTCCCTTAAACAACCTTTCGGTAATCCAATACATAATATTTCATTATTGGAAGCATAGCTTTAATGAATCTGCAATCAATAATTCATGAGTTTATCCATATCTTGTGAACATTAATTAACAAAACTACAAATATAACTTTTTCTTCTAATGATCTCATGACTCATACAAATATATTACATAAAATTGTATAAAATTGGGTTGTCAATCATGTTTCAAGTTAATTTTAAAGTTGTCACTAATTTACAGTGTGAAAAAATGCTGACAACAATTTGTAATATTCATACTATCAGGAATGTTTACATTCTTACAAATAGCACACGTTTCCTTTACTTGTACACAAGTTGTTATAAATAAATGTTATCATCAGTTCTGGAGCAGATATATATACAAATAATTTTGAGAGCTGTCTACTGTTAATGTTAAGAATATGTGATATGGTGTCATATTCTTGTGTTGATGTGGTATCAACGTATTTCAAATATTCCAGTTCTGCCACATTACATTAATCATTCCTGATACCTGCACAGTGTGGTACTTCAGAATGGCTGTTCTAAAGCTCTGGTGCCAGAAGATACAGTACCTGCATGGGACATCACAAAGTGACGAGCTCCAGTGTCACCCCAACATGCTGAGTAGAGGTGAACTGCTTTTAATCTGCTAAGATTGTAGATGCAGTGTATAAATTGCCTAATTGATATGCCATTGGGCCATCGGATTGGATTACATTGAGAGTACGATTTTTAAAATAGAGTTCTGTCAGTCTTTGATAGAGGACACAGTACAGAATCAAATGGAGGTCTAGACCTGGTTATGTAAACTCAATGCAACTGATTGAGGCACAATGTTTTATGCACTCAGTCATACCATGTGATTTTGTTTAATTGTAGGAACCCTGGACAGTATGACAGGAAGTGTGGGCAGTGCACGTGGTAGGCACTGAGAAGTAAAAATACGACAAAGATGCGTTCAGTGGGAAGACAAAAATTGTTCTGTTGGTGATTGGTTCCTCCAATTTTCCTTCTTCTCAAAGAAACAGGTTTTGCAATGGAAGAATATGAGACTGAGAACGTTACCACCACAGAGATGATTGAGACGTTATTACATGGCACAAATGTAGTCAGATAATATAGAATTACACAAGTGACTGGGTGTATTAAGGGAAGATGAGAGGGACCATCCTTATCTAGTATGTTGATACCTTTTGAATACTGTAGTACTGCCACCCTAGTCTCTCCTTTTTCAGGTTTAGCAGGAGAGGACATGTTGGTATCCATAGACAGCATGTTAACAGCTGGAAAGATAGGGTGTTGAACAGAAGATTAATATTATCTCACTCTCTTCATGCAAACTATTAGTCTCAGAGAAAAAATTAATAGGGCCTTTTTTGCAATAAATTTTATGTAGTGCAATGTCGTACCAGGATATATTTTTGTTAAAGGCCACTAATTTTTGAGTTATTCAGAAAAAAGTACAAAATTGACCTTCAAATGTTTCAAGTGTTCCCACACTGCCACACTCATCTCTCCCGATTCCCCCCCCCCCCCCCCCACTGGTAAGGAGTAGGGTATGTTATTGATGGCACTCCCTCCCACCACTACTCAAAAGTTTCTGACTGTACGAATTATTTCCCATACAGTTTTCGCCCTTTATGTTATTTATTAACTGGGCTATTACACCACTGGCTTCATCAGCTATTTCGTTAACATTATTGGTTTAAAATTTCACATAAGGTTAATGAAAGAAAAAAAGACTTTCGCAAACATTATGCAATAACTATTGACATTTTCAATTCGATCTACACTTAAGCCCTCCAAACACAGTAAATTCGTAGTAAGAATGTCAGACAAACAAACCGAACTACTTCTTAATTTTACATTGTCAAAATTCTCAAAATCGTGAGGTAAAATTTACACAAACGTCAATTTTACAATTTTTAAGTGAACAAATAAGTTGGTGGCGTAGCATCCAGCAAACGAAGACAAAAACAATTTGAATGCAGGAACTAATTCGCGCAGTCGTAAATTTTTGACAATGGCAGGAGAAAGTGACATGAACAACAGAATAAAAATCCTAACTACTGGGAAGTTAGTGTGAGTGGGGGTGATTTTGAAGGTCACTTGTGTACGTTTTCTTTAATAACAAAAGTCACAGCCTCTAACGAAAACGTATCCCAGTACAAAATTAAACTACATCAAGTTTCTTAGAAAACAACTGTTCTTTTTCCTTCGCGCGAAGAGAGCAAGAGAATATTGAAAATCTCTCACAATGCACAAAGCACATGCACTGTAGCGTTGTTGGTTTTTGAAGCCCAATATTATGTGGTTTGTAGACTAGATAGACCACAAGTGTCGTATATCACGTACTGGCTGTACTTATATTCATTGGAAGCGCTGTGTGGCGGCTCTGAAATTTCCATTATCGTTTAAGAGTGTGTTACTACCCCCAACACCTTCTTGCCTGTGGTAGACTTTTGTATACATTTCCATTCTGTAGGCCCTATTCACACGCATTTCCAACACTCTGATGCTGTCACAGTAGCTATAGCTATCATTAACTTTTAAAGAATTCTGCCCACACTTTTCCAGTTAAATCATTGGCAACCGCTGCAAAAATGTGTCTAATGCTTTCTGTACTGCTTGCTGAAGGAGGATAACACTGGTATCATAGTTGATAGCAACACATATCTGTTGAAGTTTAACACTCTAATCCTGTCTACAGAGTTCTCAATGAACTCCATATGTTTTTTAAACACATTGTTTAAGTGATCTCTGTATTGCCTACAGGTATTTTCCTTCTGTAGCAATGAACCTAGCCTCATTTCAGAATTCCAAATACTTGGAAATTCCATAATTCTTCGTGATGCATTACATAAGTGTCTATCACCAAACAAACATAAAATTCACTACGAAAAATGAACTACTCATTTTCTCTCTCAGACTAATAGTTTGCATGAAGAGTGTGAGATAATATTGAAAATATCACGTAACACGCAAGAATTGTAGCTTAGGTGGTTTTTGTGCAATTTGAGGTAGTTACCTGACTTGATAGACCACAAGTGTTCATTATCAAATTGTTTGTCTCAGCTTACTCTACACCACTGTGGTACATTGTGAACAGTTATCATCTACACCCTATATATACACAATCTCGCAATTTGTAATGTTTAGGCGACACTTTTCCTATTGTTTCACTTCTCCTCAAAACTTCATAAAAATTAGTTAAGAATATCCATTATAAAATTTGCTTTTACCATTAATAAACCTTCACTCTTTAGTTCTGGGCTAAGTGACGAGTCATTGTGTATATGCTCCATCTAGTGTGTATACACCACAATTTTATGATGACGTCGTCATCCATTCTGCTGATGACAAAGAGAATCTTCGAATATTCATAATTTTTATATCACAGACTGTGTCTCATAAAATTACACTCACAGATCGGTACTGTGTTAAGTGAAGATATATTGAGTTCATATTCATGTCAGGTGAACACACCACCTATTGATGTAGACACCAGCTTTCTCTGTTCCGTTCACTGTGAAAGCTGATGGCTGATTCACATTAGATAGCAGCAGAATAGAAAAGACTAGCATTCGACACCGCCATTGAATGATGCTGTGTTCACCATGGGCTCAATGTGAATTTCCCACAGCAAATGTAGTAGAAGATGTAGGGACATGCAGTTCAAGAGAAAAACCAAAGCAATAAGTTGAAACAGGTTGTTGTTATTGTGGTCTTCAGTCCTGAGACTGGTTTGATGCAGCTCTCCATGCTACTCTATCCCGTGCAAGCTTCTTCATCTCCCAGTACTTACTGCAACCTATATCCTTCTGAATCTGCTTAGTGTATTCATCTCTTGGTCTCCCTCTACGATTTTTACGCTCCATGCTGCCCTCCAAAGCTAAATTTGTGATCCCTTGATGCCTCAGAACATGTCCTACCAACCAGTCTCAACTTCTCGTCAAGTTGTGCAATAAACTCCTCTTCTCCCCAATTATATTCAATACTACCTCATTAGTTATATGATCTACCCAATTAATCTTCAGCATTCTTCCGTAGCACCACATTTCGAAAGCTTCTATTCTCTTCCTGTCCAAACTATTTATTGTCTATGTTTCACTTCCATACATGGCTACACTCCATACAAATACTTTCAGAAACGACTTCCTGACACTTAAATCTATACTCGATGTTAACAAATTTCTCTTCTTCAGAAACACTTTCCTTGCCATTGCCAGTCTACATTTTATATCCTATCTACTTCGACCATCATCAGTTATTTTGCTCCCCAAATAGCAAAACTCCTTTACTACTTTAAGTGTCTCATTCCCTAATCTAATTCCCTCAGCATCACCCGACGTAATTCGACTACATTCCATTATCCTCGTTTTGCTGTTGTTGATGTTCATCTTATATCCTCCTTTCAAGACAACGTCCATTCCGTTCAACTGCTCTTCCAAGTCCTTTTGCTGTCTCTGACAAAATTACAATGTCATCGGCGAACCTCAAAGTTATTATTTCTTCTCCATGGATTTTAATACCTACTCCGAATTTTTTTTTTGTTTCCTTTACTGCTTGCTCAATATACAGATTGAATAACATTGGGGAGAGGCTACAACCCTGTCTCACTCCCTTCCCAACCACTGCTTCCCTTCCATGTCCCTCGACTCTTGTAACTGCCATCTGGTTTCTGTACAAACTGTAAATAGCCTTTTGCACCCTGTATTTTACCCCTGCCACCTTTAGAATTTGGAAGAGAGTATTCCTGTAAACATTTTCAAAAGCTTTCTCTAAGTCTACAAATGCTAGAAACGTAGGTTTGCCTTTCCTTAATCTTTCTTCTAAGATAAGTCGTAAGGTCAGTATTGCCTCACGTGTTCCAACATTTCTACGGAATCCAAACTGATCTTCCCCGATGTCGGCTTCTACCAGTTTTTCCATTCGTCTGTAAAGAATTCGTGTTTGTATTTTGCAGCTGTGACTTATTAAACTGATAGTTCGGTAATTTTCACATCTGTCAACAACTGCTTTCTTTGGGATTGGAATTATTATATTCTTCTTGAAGTCTGAGGGTACTTCGCCTGTCTCATACATTTTGCTCACCAGGTGGTAGAGTTTTGTCAGGACCGGCTCTCCCAAGGCCATCAGTAGTTCTAATGGAATGTTGTCTACTCCCGGGGCCTTGTTTCGGCTCAGGTCTTTCAGTGCTCTGTCAAACTCTTCACGTAGTATCGTGTCTCCCACTTCATCTTCATCTACATTCTCTTCCATTTCCATAATATTGTCCTCAAGTACATCGCCATCGTATAGACCCTCTATATACTCCTTCTATCTTTCTGCTTTCCCTTCTTTGGTTAGAACTGGGTTTCCATCTGAGCTCTTGATATTCATAGAAGTGGTTCTCTTTTCTCCAAAGGTCTCTTTAATTTTCCTGTAGGCAGTATCCATCTTACCCCTAGTGAGATAAACCTCTACATCCTTACATTTGTCCTCTAGCCATCCCTGCTTAGCCATTTTGCACTTCCTGTCGATCTCATTTTTGAGACATTTGTATTCCTTTTTGCCTGCTTCATTTACTGCATTTTTATATTTTCTCCTTTCATCAATTAAATTCAGTATCTCTTCTGTTACCCAAGGATTTCTACTAGCCCTCGTCTTTTTACCTACTTGATCGTCTGCTGCCTTCACTACTTCATCCCTCAGAGCTACCCATTCTTCTTCTACTGTACTTCTTCCCCCACTGCTGTCAATTGTTCCCTTATGCTCTCCCTGAAACCCTGTACAGCCTCTGGTGTAGTCAGTTTATCCAGGTCCCATCTCCTTAAATTCCCATTTTTTTGCAGTTTCTTCAATTTTAATCTGCATGTGGTCAGAGTCCACATCTGACCCTGGAAATGTCATACAATTTAAAACCTGGTTCCTAAATCTCTGTCTTACCATTATGTAATCTATCTGATACCTTTTAGTATCTCCGGGATTCTTCCATGTATACAAACTTCTTTTATGATTCTTGAACCAAGTGTTAGCTATGATTAAGTTAAGCTCTGTGCAGAAATCTACCAGACGGCTTCCTCTTTCGTTTCTTAGCCCCAATACATATTCACCTACTATGTTTCCTTCTCTCTCTTTTCCTATACTCGAATTCCAGTCACCCATGACTATTAAATTTTCGTCTCCCTTTACTATCTGAATAATTTCTTTTATCTCACCATAGATTTCATCAATTTCTTCATCATCTGCAGAGCTAGTTGGCATATAAACTTGTACTACTGTAGTAGGCGTGGACTTCGTGTCTATCTTGGTTCACTATACTGTTTGTAGTAGCTTACCCGCACGACTATTTTTTTTATTCATTATTAAACCTAATCCTGCATTACCTCTATTTGATTTTGTATTTATAACCCTGTATTCACCTGACCAAAATTCTTGTTCCTCCTGCCACCGAACTTCATTAATTCCCACTATATCTAACTTTAACCTATCCATTTCCCTTTTTAAATTTTCTAACCTACCTGCTCTATTAAGGGATCTGACATTCCACGCTCCGATCCGTAGGGCGCCTACGGTACGACCATCTGTATCACTGAGGCACGCAAGCCTCCCCACCAATGGCAAGGTCCATGGTTCATGGGGGTTGAAACAGGTACCGACATACAATTCAATCATATAGAAGTCTCACCCTCTCCTCCTTATGAAATTAAAAAATATATATATTGTCTTAAAAATAAACCCTCATCTGGATTTGATAGCCTTCCTAGCATATAATAAGTGCTGTCTTTTCTGCAATAAATGGGCATTTTTCCACAGAGATTGAAATATGTCACTGTAAAATCCGTCTATGACAACGATGATAGGAGAGATGTCAATAGTTACTGACCTGTTTCACAATTGATATTATTTTCCAAAATTTTCATGGTGGTGATGCTTTCTAGATTAGCAACCCAACAGATCAACAATTACATCTTCAGTAAATAATAGAGAGGATTGCAGAAGCGTTACTCAACTGTGACCTCCTTTTACAAGCTCATACATCAAATTTGACAAGCAGTAAACAGCAAACAGTAAACTCTCTTGGTATCTTCTGTGACCTATCTATGGCATTTCACATTGTGAATCATGGTATTCTTGTAGGTCAACTGAGGTTTTTTGGGGGTTTTGATTATAAAGCCAGTGATTAATATCATATCTTATCTACAGAATGCTGAATCAACCAATGCAAGCAGGTGAGAATCTTCCAAAAGTGGAAAAATTACTTACGGGGTGCTACAAGGCTCAGTCTTACATCCATGATTATTATGCATACATATAATCGACCTTCCATCTAATAAGCAACAAAGAGGCTTGGTTAATTTTATAGACAAGACTAGTACTGAAATTAATCAAAACATACATAAATTAAGAAACTAAATGGTGAATAATGTTCTTAAAAGTATTAGTGTTTGGTTTGCTGCAAATGGTTTCACTCAAAATTTCAAAAAGGCAACATCTTAAGTCATCCACATCTAGAAGTATTATACATCTGATACATGGAACACATGATTACAAAATAATAAACAGAGTTGAAACATCAAAAACTTATAACTTCATTTACGGATGAGAATTCAAACTGAAAAAAAGTTTTGGAACTTCTAAAATGGCTCGCTTCAGACACATTTTCACTTCGAATAGTTACAAATCCTCAGAGTGAGACAAATCCATAAGCTAACAAATTTTTCATGTTTTCATTCATTAATGTCACACGGAATAATGTTCTGTTCTGCGAAAACTCAACTTAAACACGTCAAGTGCTATGCCAGTAACATTACATTGTCTTCAGTGATGGAAACAGTACCATGATAGTAATATTACAGACATAACTTCTTAGTGCTTCTTAATGAGGACTCCCATGTACTTAATATGATGGGCATTGTAATACACATTAAGATGTTGTGTCTGTATCATGAGCATAGCTTTCTTTCCACCATTGAAGACAGTGTAATATTATGAGTGTGGCTCTGCAAGTGTTAAGGAATAAATAGGATTAGGCATTTTGACTACTGCTTTACAGTCTATTTCTTCCCTATGAAGTTTGCTGTAAATAAGCCATTAAAATTCAAACAGAACAAAGATGTACATAATTACATTACCAGTAGAAAAAATGACATTTGTCTTTAGTACAGAAAAAGTTTACAATGCTGCCACCAAAGTTTTTGATTATTTAGCCAATGATGAGTTTGTCCTTGAAAACTCTTTCTGTTCCATAAAAAATTTCTATTTTTCTAATGTGTAAACGATGGTGGGTGGGAATTACAAAATTCATATCTGTATTCATGGAAAAAACACTTGTAAATGGTCAGTGTGTAGCTATATTTACATGCTTGCAATATAACACATTCAACAACATTATGACTGAGTGTACAATTGATGCAAGGAACATGAAACTAGGTAACTCGCTTTGTTTCACACAGGACTAATCAGTAGAAGTTATGTCATGACGTACAACCCATAACATAAAAGTATGAATATAGAATCAGAATTAAGAATTAAGGAACTAGTATCGGTCGACAGGTCTGGATGGGACACAATTGGCTTTTGCTGAGAGTACTCTAATGAACTGCCTTATTACTTAGGTTGCATATGAACCACTTGCCCAGGGCAAGGTCTGAAGCTAATGGAAAAAATTGCAGGTGACTCTATATAAGGAAGGTAAAAGAACAGACCCACAAAATTACAGGCAGACGAGACTAGTATTGAAATTAAACAAAACATACAGAAATTAAGAAACTAAATGGTGAATAATGTTCTTAAAAGTATTAGTGTTTGGTTTTCTGCAAACATAGGTGTGCTGCAGAATTCTTGGGTTAGAATGTAATAAGTTTCCTTGAGAGTGAAGAGGTTCTGTAAACAAATCTGAACGCAATTAGAACGCTTAACTCATGTGAATCTCATTTAACCCACTTCTCACTTGATATCTTCTGAAGTGTGGATGAAGGGCAACACAAAGACTCCTCATTCCTAGATTTTCAGAAAGTGTTTAACAAGGAGCTCCACACCAGACTGTTAACAAATGTACAAGCACATAAAATAGTTCACAGATATATGAGTGGCTCGAAGATTTTTTAAGCAATAGAACCCAGTACATTGTCCTAAACTGTAGGTGTCGATGAGAAACAAGGAAATCGTCAGGAGACCCCCAAGTTAGTGTGACACGACTGTTCTTATTCTCTACACACACAAATGATCTAATGGACAAGGTGAGCAGCAGTCTGCATCTGTTTTCTGATGATGCTGTACGAGAAGGTGTCATCATTGAGTGACTGTTGGAGCATACATGATGACTTAGACAAAATTTCTTGTTGGTAGGATGAATGGATGCCTTCCTAAATGTTGAAAAATGTAAGTTAAAGCAGATGAATACAGTATTAGTGGTGCACAACTTTACAAAGTCACATTGATTAAATATCAGAGCAAATGACTGTAAAGTGATATGAAATGGAACAAGCACGTAAGGATAGTGGTAGGGAAGGCAAATAGTCAACTTCAGTTTATTGGTAGAATTTTAGGGAAGTGTGGTTCCTCTGTAAAGGAGACTGTCTACAGAACACTTGTGCCTCCATTCTCGAGTATTGCTCAAGTGTTTGGCATAGTCACCAGATCATATTAAAATGAGGCACAGAAGCAATTTGTTACTGGTATGTTCGATCAACACATGAGTGTTATGGACATGGTTTGGGAACTCAAATGGGTACATTTTGTGGAACATTATTGAGAAAATTTAGAGAACCTGCATTTGAAGCTGACTGCAGAATGATTGGGATGCTGGCAACATGCATTTCGTGTAAGGATTATGAAGATGAAATGAGAGAAATTAGGGCTAGTGCAGTGGCGTATGGGCAATCGTTTCTCCCCCATCCTGTTTGCAAGGGATCAGCAAGGAAGTGACTAGTAATGGTAAAAGGTACCCCCTCCCCCCTCACACAATATATGGTGGCTTGCTTTGTATGTCTGTAGATGCAGATGTAAAGTTTATTGAACTTCAAAACGGATGCTAACGAAAAACTTCGCATGGCAAAATGATGAGAAATGGAACAACAGAAAAAAATGCTGTACAAACATTTGAAAACATCGATATTTACTTCTTAGTAAATATATATACATGCTGATACATTATACAATATTTATATAGCAATATGTAGCATCTGTGTACCATTTCCATTGTGTTTTTTTAAGTACGAAATAAGTCAAAAGCAACTGAATTTTTATAACAGTTCTGACTTTTCACTATATTAGAGAATTATTTAACAAAGTCAGTTCATCAATTTATGATTGTTTTCGTTCACAGAGTGTACTTTTCCTCTATCTGGGTCTTATAAAAGCTAATTAGTTTTTGGTTTCAGATATTAGGGATCCCTTGTGGAGAAGACTTCAATGGAAGACATTCCAGCTCGAAATGGAACATCTGCATTGTTGCAAACGAGGGTAACTCCAGCATTGGTCATATACATTTGAAATCGTTTGTCTTTTATTATTGCATATCGATTTCAATCATAGAGCGATCACCTAGAGTGCAAGACTAAGTCCAGTGGACTCATATAATAATGCACAAAATATAACTTCGAACATAGGTGTTCATAGAAAAGAACATGTCAGCTAACAGGTAAGACCATACCTACTGGTTGGCATATTCTTCACTATGAACACATATGTTTGAAGTTATATTTTGTACATGATTCCAGTTCACACTGTCCATCACATGATAGCACTTCAAGACAGTTCAAATCACATGATTTCAACTCACATGGTTATCCTCTACTGTTTTTTCCTTTTTTGTTTTTTGCAGATATTGCGATCCTCACAAAATGATTTTTAACTGTTGTTTTGTACGAAGTGCACATACTCAACATGGTAGCTTATATACGCTGATGCTGGAGTCAATGTTTGCATGAAAATAACATTTATTTGACAATAATGGCTTGCAGCTTGCAGGGACAGTTTGTGTATTAGAGTTGAAAGACAGAAGTGCAAACAACGCAAAAGAGGCTGTGCGTCCGAAAACTGTTATTATATGGTCCAGAAGGAGAATTCCATACACTACACAAGATGTCCAAGGGTAGAGAAATTTGCATTTTATATTTTTGAATGTCAAAGTTCAGTTTTTTTCATTTGTAATGATTAAATTGCACTCAAATTCCTGAAAGGAACACAGTGTTACGAGATTCCATCACATCCCTTGAAAAATCGTTTGTTTAAGGTTAAGTTTCTGCTACGCCGCTGCAAATTTTCGTGCAGTGGTCATATCTCCCTCAATAACTTTCCCTTCAGATTTGTGGGTTTTCTTATCATCTTGTATTTGGCTTTTAACGGTTCAAGTGCCTTATTTGTACAGATATTAGCTATTGAAGTCATATAAATATTGACCACTGGTAGCTCATAAAACTATTTCACACACATTCCAGACAACGACTTAGCAGTATATAAGCATGCCACAAACCCTGCAAGTGCCTCGCAATGTGCAAATAAATTCCAAATTCTAGTCAATCTGATTCTGTCCATAGTGTTTTTCTCACTTCAAGTTGGAGCCATATTGCAATCCATTGCACTGTAATATCTTAATTAATGGCAGTGGCATGTATAAAAATCCATTATATAGATGTAGTACATGACAAGTAATCTAGTACTCACATGTTGTACAATTCAGATTGCTGCTTCAATTCATCTTTCATCATTTATTATAAGATTGCAAATTTTAACAAAGAATATAACGGAAGAAAACAATTTATGGCAAATAAAAAAATAACCAACAAGTGATATAAACCATGAAAACCACGACGAAACGAAATATGGAGATTGTAGCATTGTTCATGGGGGGCGAAAAGAAAAAGAATTCTTATTTTATATTTTTTTGAAAAATGTAGAAAATGTGAATATTTTGGTGGACCACTTGGCAACAGAATCCGGGACTGATTACCCTATTATAATAACATACATTGAGCATTAAATACCTGAATAAGAGTAGCAGATTGATTTATTTGAGATTGTTCGGAAGAAACATTGTCATTTCTGTGCATTTTTATAGTCGCAATGTAGTCATACCCAGAACAACACTACGGGACCAGAAGATTTATAGACTTTAAAAGAAATGCAACACTACACAATTAAAAAAAGAGTTGACTGAGAAATAATAGGAAAAGATAATATTTCTTCTGCCTCATGCTGCATCGGCCCATCAGCGTGATCGTAATTTCTGGTGTTGAACTAACACAAAATAATTATCATTCAAGTAAATGAGGAGATGGAAATCATCAAGGTTAATTTACTAAAATAATCACACTTATCTTTAAAACAAGCTTTTTTAATGCTACGTATCTTTTCATATTAAATTACAATAGATGACCATTGTGGTTAAATACTTTATACATAACAGTCAAAATATCCTCTTGATGCTGTCTGGTCGTAATCAGTTACAAGAAACTACATGTTTTCTGATTGGAAAAAATAACAACTAGCATATTTACTAAATATTTTCACATAAAATATAAAATACCGATGCGGAACGCAGCAAGTCCACATCCGCCTTTCATGGAATACAAACAGTAAAAGGTGAGGCGCCAAATGCCTCATTTGTCTTGAAAAAAACAGAATCTTTTTTATATCATTAATCGATACATGTAAATAGAGATTTACAGGCACCGCGCAAGAACGGCAAATATAAAGAATAATAGATTCTGTCGCTGCTATGCAATGGTTCATTTCTTTTACTTTACAATTGTTCGATAACATTAGGCCATCAGGCGCTTACTATTGAGCGTATATTAATGTTTGTGAGGCGAAAATTACTAATATTACAAGATCTGCTCATGGCCATGTATCAGGAGGATGCGAGTTTGAGGAGCGTGATCAGCAACATGTGGATGGATGACGTCAACTGTCAACCATCAAAGCCCTTCTTGGCATGATGGTGCCATGACGTGATGTGATGGGATAGCCAATGTGGATGCCGCTATTTGAAATACATTGCAGAATGTTTTGAGGGATGGGGTGTGACATGATGTGGTGGCCAGTAGGATCACTCAAATAAAGTTATCACAACCGAATGAAACCATTCTCAAACTGTTTCTACTGCACATGCGCAACTCCATGAGAGTTTCGATGATGAGAACCCTTTGGGTTTACTTGAATGTATATTTCATGTGTTTTCACACAGTCACAAACCACAGGAACTAGGAGAATGCCTGCATCAAAGACATTCGCGGTGTTTTAACGATTGTACCTGTAGGCTCCTTCGAGTGAAGCCATCACAACTGAGAAGAACTGTATTCAAACTGTCTCTACTGCACATGCACAGCTTCATGATAATTTCGAATGTCACAACTCTGTGTGTTTACTCGAAGGCATTATTTCGCGTGTTTCGTTTTCTGACCAACTGTAGCGCCAGTTGGTACCTCTACTCTCTTTGCGTTGTTCAAATGTTTCTAGCTTTAATATGGAAACAGTGAACCGAAGTATTGTTTTTTAATGCTTAGGACTATGCGTTTCTAGAATTTATTGTCATTGTCAAGTGAAAATACTTACGTAAGTATTTTGTGTGTTATTTGTATGTATGTTGTGCTCTCGTTCCAGAATATTGTGTCGTCTTTTGGAGGTTAAGGTACCGTACTGTGCTTACTACATTATGCAGACAAAAACACATACTTCGTGAAATTTTGTAAACAGTATGAGTGATGGTGTGCGTGTGTCTTATTTTCTGGATAATGGAGAAGGCAAAGTATCTTATAACCTCAAAAAGATAGCTAGACAGGTGGCAGAACACGAACACTAGGGAGTGGCCGCAGTGAGTCCACTGCTTAAGAATCTGGTATGCAGCTTAATTTCACTAAGATATGTGTAACAGCGTAGCATGTTTCTTTGTACCTATGCCGCCTCTCCTCTAAAGTGAGCCAACTTTATGTGCCTATGTGTCATTGGTAGCAATGAGTAGAGTATGTGACCCCAATTATCAGCTGTTGTGATTGGATCCTTGTATGGAAGAGAAAAATTTATTCATTTTGAAAGTGACATTTAAGGACAGGGATATCATTTTATTTTTGATACCCCAGCATTTCTGCAACAAATTTCTACCGAAAAACCCCTTAAGGTAATAAAATTACACTAGGATGTATTAAATTATGAGAAGTTTGAGATATACAGTTCATTTAAAAGGATAGCAGGAACTTAAAACTTATCTTCAACGAGAATGCTACGGGAAATAACCCAAAACGCTCTGCACATGTGTGTGCTGCTCTGTTTGGGGCAGGCTTATTGAAGGCTTTGGAGCCAGTCAGAAGAATTTCCTCTGATCAGTCCTCTGATCAGTCCATTGGCGGCAACATGAACATGTTTCACCCAGGTTTGTTTGAACAGTTGCCAGACAGCACCACAACATGCTGTACTGCGCATGCACAGCTATGATGATGTAGGCAGCCCATACTTGGTGCTTGCTCTGCTCATACGCTTTTGTTGTATTTCTATGTGGAATTTTTGCTATGTGGTGACTTTGATAAATTTTTTTTAATAATTTGTACTCTGCTACTCTGTGTAGCGTTTCCAATCAGGTTTACTGCTACACAGCACTGCAAAAAGTTAGAAAGATGGAATATAAATTTCTTGCAAAAAAATAACAAAAACATTTTCTTGTATAGCTTACACCAGAATAAAGGACAATAAATTTCATGATTATTTCAATATGTGTAAAAACTTAACAAGGTTGTCTGTGAGGCAAAGAGACTGTACAACTGACAGTTTACATACTGCACTAGGAATAAATATAAGGCCATGTGGGTAGTTAAAATGATAAAACACAGTATGCTGCCAGTCTACAATTTACCATAGAATGGCATTCTATAAATTTAAGATGTAAATACAAATTAAGAAATAACTTCAGGCCTAGGGGAAGTACTAGACAAGTGCCTTGTGATCGAAAAACACTGTTTCACAGAACGCAGATTTGTAAAATACTGCTACAGCTGTCGATATATTTTAAACAAAATATTTAGGTCAAAACTACTGACAAAATTTGCCTACTTAGTCCACTTCAAGTCAATGTTTATGTATGTTCGTACATATATAGATAACATTAAGATATGTTACAGTGTCATAACAGGAACTGGACATCGGAATTTCGTAAACCATACTACAATGCTTCATTCCGCTCTAATTGCACATTTCAGTATCCAGATGCACATTGAAGTACCTGATATTCAGTTTTTCTACGTGTTTTTCGTGATACCAATTTTCTTGGAGGTCCAGTACTGTATTTTCACGTTTGGTTCTCAATTACGGTATAATGTCTTTCGTCCCAGAAAATGAAAATTTGCACTTGAAATTGAACGAAGTTGAAAGTAGCCAATAGTGCGGAATGAAACATTTCGTTTCAAATAAACTAACTGCCTCAGCGGAAAAAATTAATAGAAGCAAATTTCTCTACAACGACAGAAATAGCTTAATTAAGACATTAATGGTTGATTGCTAATAATGTGGAAATAATGTAAAATCAGAAAACTGGAACTACTAACTTATTGTAGTCTTTCATGATTATGTGAATATATATTAATTCACTTGATGCCTCCCGGCCACAGAAATCTGTTTCGTTTTCATTAGACATGGGAGCTGTAAACGAAGAGACCAGCAGTATCACGAAACATATACAGGGTTAACGTGGAGAATGAACCCCCCTCCCCCCAACTATAACTCAGCTTGCTCTGTGCATGCGCAAATCTGACAGCTTGGGCGCACTGGAAAAATTTTTCCGGGTAGCATCTGGCTACTTGCTGCTACTGCTCATACGGCAAACAGCTACGCTTGAAGTAGCCAGAAGCGGCAGAAGGCACTACTCATATGGGAATTCATTACAGCGCATGTGCACGAGCGCTGGCAACTGCTCAAACGAACCTAATGGCTCTGTTCTCACAAAGAACGTCAACTTCAAACGTTTTTCATTAGAAACCTTGACTTTACTGTCTGTTCCATTTCATCGAGGCACTAGGTTCGTTTGAGCAGTTGCCAGACAGCGCCAGACAACAGGATGCACTGTGCAAGTGCAGTTATGATGACGTAGGCAGCCCATGCTTGGTGCTTGCTCTGATCATACGCTTTTCTGTGTGGAATTCCGCACGTGGTGGGGCATCATGTGACCATGTGCAGCCCAGTGGCATATTGTTAAGAGAACATGCAGAGTTGTACCTAGAGCAATTGTTTTATCATATCCCACTGAGATAAAGGATGCAAATAAGGAAGCAGTTCTTGCCATAATATCATTTCAAAATTAGACTCTACATACCATAAGACTCTACATACCATAAGTACCATAACATTTTGCTATGGGGTGACTTTGACAGGTTTTCTTTGTTAATTCGAACTCTGCAATGTTATTGTGTAGTATTATCAATCAGGTTTACATTCACACAGCATTGAAAAAAGCTAGTAGGATGGAATACAAATTTCTTGCAAAAAAATGTTTCATGTGTAGCTTACACCAGAATAAAGAACAACAAATTTCATGACTATTTCAAAATGTGTAAAAAATTAACAAGGTTGTCTGTGAGGCAAAGAAACTGTAGAACTGACAGTTTATATTCTAATCTAAGAATAAATATAAATCCATGTGGGGAGTTAAAACGATAAAACACGGTTTGCTGCCAGTCTACAATTTACCATAGAATGGCATTCTACAAACTTAAGATGTAAACACAAATTGAGAAATAACTTCAGGCCTAGAGGAAGTACTAGGCAAGTGCCTTGTGATCGAAAAACACTATTTAACAGAAATCAGATTTGTAAAATTCTGCTACAGCTGTCATTATATTTGAAACAAAATATTTAGTTCAGAACTACTGATAAAATTTGCCTACTTAGTCAGCTTCAAGTCAATGTTTACGTATGTTCGTATGTATATAGCATTAAGAGATCTTACAGTGTCATAACAGGAACAGGACATCAGAGACTACTCCAGTAGCATTGGAATTTCATAAACCATACTACAATGCTTCATTCCGCTCTAATTGCACATTTCTATGTCCAGATGCACTCTAAAGTACGTGATATTCAGGTTTTCATGTGGTTTTCGTGATACCACTTTTCTTGGAGGTCCAGTACTGTATTGTCATGATTAGTTTTTTATTATGGTATAATGTTATTCCTCCCATAAAATGAAAATTTGTACTTGAAATTGAACGAAGTTGAAAGTAACCAATAGTGTGGAACAAAACATTTCGTTTCAAATAAACTGCCTCAGCGGAAAAAATTAATAGAAGCAAATCTCTCTATAAAACAGCAGAAATAGCTTCATTAAGACATTAATGGTTGATGACTAGTAACGTGGAAATAATATAAAATCAGAAATTTGAAACTACTAACTTATTTTGTTCTTTCTTAGTTATGATAATGTATATTAATTCACTTGATGGCTCCCGTCCATTTTGATTTCATTTGACGTGGGAGCTGTAAACGAAGACACGAAACATATACACGGATTACGTGGGGAAGGAGCTCCCCCCGCCCACTATAACTCAGCTTGCTCTGCGCATGCGCGAATCTGGCAGCTTGGGCGCACCAGAAAAATTTTTCCGGGTAGCTTCTGGTTACTTGCTGCTACTGCTCATACAGCAAACAGCCACGCTTTAAGCAGCTAGAAGCGGGAGGAAGGCACTGCTCATACGCGAATTCAGTTTTGCGCATGCGCACGAGCCCGCTGGCAACTGCTCATACCTATCGATATGTGTAGTGAAGTGGAAGTACTATAAGGAACATCTTTGGTTGCTTATAAAACCATCTGCTGAGGGCGCTGTGCTTCCATTTTGACTACGGATCACATGGTGGTATAAGGTACGTGTATCGTGGAAGTTCTGAGGTTGTAGTTCTGTTATTGTCGCTTTTAATTGGAAAAAGTTCGTGAAGGGCATATGTGTTTTCTCGTTACGTATTCTTTTAGTATCTTCTATGTGAAAATTTGTCGTTTTATTGGAGACACACTTGTGTTTTATGTATGGTAGCCACGTGGTTTAATTTGAATTTCGGGAATGGCGGTTAAAAACAGTTTGAATCGGGAAGGAAAATGTTAGATGACGGAATCGTTTGTTCAGTTTCTGTAACTTACTTGATATGTGTCGTTGCTTGTCTGAAAAGACTTAATTGTAGGCAAAAATAATATGCACATGAATGAGTTAGGGATAGGAGACGATATTGTTGTAATTCGTGGTATGCTTATGATGATACTGTTGTCTCGTTCGTATGAAACCTTATGAATAAAATTAGTTGCTGATTTCTTAAATAGCGTGGCGAGTATGAAGTTTATTCCTAATGTAGCTAATTCTCTACCGTTGTTTTAGTTGGCAGTCGTGCTGCAAAATGCAGGAAATGGTCCATCCGGAGCCGTAATGCCAGCATATACATCCGTTACAAAGTGAAGGCATCGAAATACTAACTGCTGTAGCTAATGCATGTATATCATGTGAGTTTTACAGATATAGTTACTTAATAGAATTACCGGAGATATTTTTCAATGATGAACAACAACCGCCCCAGTCTGAATTCGGTGACTGAGTGGATTTTCTGAGGATTACTTTTAGAGTTCTAAAAGTGATGTAATTATAATAGATACTACTTAACCCCTACGGTAAATACGCTAATATGTGACTTATTTTGTGCAAATACTCAGTCGGGGAACGTCTCGCTGCCGTCCGGATTCGCAGGACAAACACGAAACCTGTGCATCCACTTTCCGACATTTGAGCTTTGGTCCTTCCGGAAAGATGGGCATGGGCGACCGTGATCAGCTCCTGGCAGCTGCACTGCTGGTACGGAATATGGTGTGTATATGAAGAGATTCTTGCTTAAATAATATCGGTTGTGGTAAGGTGAAGGGTCGAAATGCTGTGTGTACAGTTTTTAGTATAAATTAGGTTGTGAGGGTTAAGTAGCGGTTTGAACTGTTCCATGACTATTGGCCGTCAATGCCAACTAATGAAATACGGTGATGCTGTAGTCTTCATTTGTACTATTAAATTGGTATATACGTTTTTTAAAAGTATGTTGAAT
Organism: Schistocerca serialis cubense; assembly: GCF_023864345.2. Lineage (NCBI taxonomy): Eukaryota > Metazoa > Arthropoda > Insecta > Orthoptera > Acrididae > Schistocerca > Schistocerca serialis. Next base: position 42,770,226 of record NC_064641.1, read on the forward strand.
GATGTGTAAGAGTCCTGAAACTATATGTGGATATTGAGGCATTTGTCTGACGAAATGTGTGACATGTGTGATGCATAGAATAGTTTTGCAATGTTTTAATTTGGTATATTGTTCTCCAGGTTGTGCTTGTCTCAAGGTGGATTTGCCACCATTGGTGGTATTGTGGGTGTCATAAGGCTTATGAAAGAGGTAAGATCGTACAATAAACCTTTATATTGTTTGCTGGAATGATGATATAATTATTTTCATATGATTTTGTGATTGATCTTACTTGCCCTCACTGATGTTACCACTCTGGTATTCACGCTGTTTTGTCAAGTATTGGTTTCTGAGGCACTTCTTTTTTTTACAGGTGTACCTAAGTGATGAGAATGAGAGATTACTTTGGTGAGTAACCAATCACTTGTTTTGTGCTTTGTATTGGGTGTTGGAAATATATGTAAATGGGTAGTTAAGAGGTAGGTCTGCAGTGAGTTTTGTTATACCATGTTTTGCTCAATTCTTTCAATTTAGTGAGTCTCACCAACAGTTTGAAACTGCAGTCACTGCTGTTTGTGCACACAGGTTGTAACCAGTTAACTCTAACATGTATTTAACCTGTTAAAATCTTGGAGGTCTGTACAAAATTTAGTGGTGTTGGTAGACATCATGCATATGAGATTTGTTAACAATCTTTGACAGCGTTATGAGTGTGTTAAGTGCAGGGTGGGACAGTGGTCTTCGTGCATATGTTAATTAGATAAGTTTTCAAGAAATAACTTGTCTTCCATGGCAGTATGCATATAGATGTTCATGGCACTATCGTGCTTTGGTTTTGATGTATTACAGCCAGCTGCTTAGTAAATTCCTCTCATTGCTGTATGGCATGTGGAATGCCTACAAAAGGTATTGTGTTCTTAAAAGTCGATATTGTATTTGTTCTGCATACATTTGTTGGTGGTAGGCCCCACAACCTTAGCTGCATTGAGGTCTTATTGCTGCTGTGGTTAGAGGTCTAATAATTTGTGCTTTCGATAGGTTGACAAGTCACATGTTGCTACTTTCATGCCAGATAGGGTGCAGATGAGCTGGAGTTAACTTGAGTAAGGTCGCCTATTTTTTTATAGGTATGTAGACCTCTTTATTTCTACAGTGGTTTAGATGATTAACAGCTTGACCATTTAGCTATAATCAATGCATTTTTGTAGTCATTGTGGGAGTTTTTGTATGCCCATGTCATACCAGCTTGCTGCCATGCTGTTTAGAAATTTATAAACCTCTTCTTTCACCTTGTCATCTGAGCTGAATCGCTTTCTGACCAAATATCCTTTTAACCTAAGGAACAGGTGATAGGTGAAACTGTTGCAGGAGAGAAATGGTTTGGGAGCAATGTGTGGGTGTGTTTTGTCATGGAGAATGGGTACACCCTTGCTCAACATTCCTCTTCTCCTGGTCTGAATTGAGTTTTTTCAGTCTCAGCATTAATTGTGGTCCCAGCGATTCAGCTCTTGACAAGGTGAAAGAAGAGGTTCTTAACTTTCTGGACAACATGGTGGTGAGCTGGTATGTCATGGACATACAAAAACTGCCACAGTGTCTATAAAACTGTATTAACAGAAATATTGACTGTCGAAAAATAGCTAAATGTTCAAGCTATGGACTGATGTAAACCATTGTGTTGAAATACAGGTCTGTGCGCTCAATAAAATAAGACCTTACTTTCGGGATTACCCTTGTACATGAGAAATGGGCTGCTATGTTCATGTCATTCTGTTGTATGTGGTCAAAGTGACTATGCATTAGGCTACCTTCTTAGAAATTTAAAGCAATTTGAACTACTACATGGTGTGTAGATTGAAAGAAATTGAGGTATTGTGACATTTCACAAGTCTTGACCTAAAGAGGGAGACCCCAAGCTCACAACCAGGATTTGCTCTGTGCTCTTCCTGGCCCCGAACTGGGGTAAATTAAAGTCTGTTAAAAACTCACATCCCAGGATGGTTTGCTGGTTTGTGTATCCTGTCACAGACAACACAATTTTAAATATATTTGTTGTGAAGTTTTTGTGTTCCCAACATGTTTCATACTATTCTTGTTTGTTGCAGCTCTTGATACTGGGTAGAGCAGTGCTGGTGAACCTGTGAAGTCTTCTTGGAAATCTCTTACAGGTAAGAAGCTGTAGTATAAAATTCCAAACCTTGTTCATTGTTGTACCACAGCCCCAGCTCCATACTGGATATTAATTTCAGGTATGGCGTTTTATGCTGTGGAGATGAAAAGCTGTTCAGCTATATTATCCTGCTTCAATAGCTGGGTAATACGTAGTTCAGCAACATTGTCTTTATGCTTTTGATCAGGCTTGTACCCTTTGTAAATTGTAACTGGTTATTTAATTGGGAGTTTGGTTATTGTTAGAAAGCTGCTCCTAGTTTAATATTAATCTCGGGAAACAAAAGTTAAATTGTAGCTTGTTGTTGAAGTGTCAGTGATGTTGACTCATCTTCTGTGATAATATAATAGAACTACAGTATTGAAAGAACACTAGGTGTGACAGGTTGAACAGCATTTTCAAAGACTTTTGTACATGTTTCATATTTTCTTTGTTCAGGCAGTTAAGATTTGCAGTTTCAGCGTACTTTGCTCAAACCGGGTGTTGGCTGGGGTATTGCCAAGAATTCTTCCAGTGTGTGACCTCTATTATATGGCCCTTGCAGATCTCCATATGTATAAAGTTTCTTAAATTAAGTGCTTTTAAGATACTTTGGATAAAAGGTGTAGTTCAGCTACTTACTGTTATGTAACAGTAGCATAGGTATATGAGTAATGTTCAGAAGTGTTAGAATATTTTGACATGTAATGTGAGGTGTTGGCTAGTCTTCACTGAAAGCATTTGTATGAGGGGAAATGTGGACAATGGACTCATCAGGCAAGATGATAGGGCATTGGGTGGGAGTGTATGGTTCTACAAAATAGTGTTAGTGGAACTGAACAAAGTTGGGGAAGATTTAAGTTTATTGTGGAATTGACTAAATGAAGATAATGTGAATAGGGCACATGATGAGGCATCAAGAAAGTCGGTTGGTTCTGGAAGTAAGTCTGCAAGGAAATAGAGATCTAGGGAGAATCAGGATTGGCTGGTAAGCATGTCAGTGGTAACTGATGTAGTTGTACCGACAACTCTTAACAACCAGCAAGATCATTAAAAAGGGGGTTCTCAGTGCCTTGCGTCAACCCAGAGATATAAGGTTCATTTGAGCAGTTGCCAGAGTGTGCAAGTAAACGGGCTGTACTGCTATTTTGTTCTATAACATTTCCAGTTAGGTTTATGTCTACACACCACCATAAAAAGTTAGTAAGAAGGAATGCAAATGTCTTGCAAAAATAGACTTCTGTTTAGTTTGCACCAGAATAAGGGCAATATATTTTTTGATTATTTCAAAAACACAGTTAATAAGGTTGGTCATGAGGCAAAGAAACTGTACAACTGGCAGTCTATATTCTACTCCTGGAATAAATATAAAGCCATATAAGGAGTTAAGATGATAAAACATGGTATGGTGCCAGTTTACAATTTAGCATAGAATGGCATTCCATAAATTTAAGATGTAAAGAGCACAAATTAAGAAACACTCTTAAGACCTAGAGGAAGTACTATAATCCATTCATCACAAGAATGAACTTTATGTACAGTTGCACTGTGCATTCTTCTGCATCTGCTGAATCCTTATTGGATTTCCATGTGATGTGGGGCTGCAGCCTAGCTGTCTCGAGTACTGTCGGGTACGATAATAAAACGTTTAGTGCTCTGTGTTAATGGGCATATCAACCTACTGATATTATGGGATGTAGCTTTACTGGTGCATTTAACTTGAATAGCACTGGCTGGTCAGCTGTTACAGCTAGCCTGCAGTCACGTGGCCAGCTGCAGTTCACACATAAAAAGACGACCTTAGGAACAATAGTTTCGAATGTCATTTAATTTTTAAGCAGAATGAAATAGTACACTGCAAATCTCCCACAATATGGTCCTTAGGCAACCAGATGAAAATGGCAACATGTTTTTTTTAGCTAATGTACTACTGTAATTAAAGACAAGAATGAAGAAATTTCTTGACTTAACCAAGGGATAATTTTTCTGCATAAGTTGTGTAACGTAAGAGTACTGAAAGATTTCACCGTATACTTAAATATTGATGCCACTGAAGGTATTACTTAGTTGTCTTCTTAATCTCTTAGCTCCTTCCTTATCCAAATCCGAGAAATACATTTCAGTTCTGAAAGTGTCACCTGCTATGTTGATAACAAGCCTATCAAAACCAGAATCCACGAAGTCAACCACACGGCAATTTCTCTTTTTATGACGAGCCGTTATATATCCCACCAGTGTTAGAGAGTGACGTGTGAAAAAGCTATGTGCATTAGTTCCAATACATCTGGCAGCTCAACAGTCTTGTTACATCTCCGATCAAATCCTGCAGCTTGGCTCCAGAGCAGTTCTGTTGGGTTCATATTGTAACAGTAGAGTAGCAAATGTAAAAATGCAGCATTCATTTGTTGTACTCGTTGCTGTGAAAATGATTTTTTATATTTCTACAGTACTTACATACCTCTGGTATAAGACGATGGACATAATCCAAATAAAGAGGATTTGGTTTTTCATATTTGCCTTGAAAATGAAACTTACATTGTGGAAACAGGAATTTTGTGTCTAATATGTAATTAGAAACAAGGAGCTGTGCATTATTCATAAAAAATGACATTCACAATTATGAGCTGTAGGTATTTCAAATTAACAGAGAAAAAATATATTGGGAAATTTGAACCAACACACAAATAATTGCACTTGGTTAACATATTGTTACCAGCTGCGCTAAACATCCATGTTCTGTGTAATTGTCAACTGCCTGCCTTGCATACAACTTTAAAAATCGATTATCTCCATAAATTTATGAAAGACATTAAGAATAGCACATTTCTCAGCACTTTTGAAGAAGTTCATTAATAGTTGAATTGCTAATAATGTGGGAGCTGTGAATGAAGATAAATCAGTATCGTGAAACACACGCGGGATCACATGGAGTTCTGAAAAAGCTCAGCTTGCTCTGCGTGTGTGGGAATCTGTCAGCTTTGGTGTGCTAGAAAAATTTTTGTGTAGCATCTGGCTACTTGCTGCTACTGCTCATATGGCAAACAGCAATCCTTCATGTAGCTAGAAGAGAAGGCACTGCTCATGCGAATTCTGCTATGTGCATGAGCATGCTGGAAGCTTCTCAAATGAACCTATACTTGCACCGATTTGGCTAACATGTCTTCAAACAAGATCACAGCAACAAAGCTTTAGTTGTGATGGCATTGTTACTGGAGTCAGGATAGTGTCTAGTTGTATTTTGTTGTGTATTTACTTTCCTAAATTAATTGTAATTGGTGTGGTCATGTAGAATTTAATAAGTTTCTTTCCTTTCCAGGACATTTTTGGCTGGACTATGAAATACTACTCGGAGAAACTGGTAAGTTCACTTGTGTAATACTTCTGTAATTTTTCAGAGGATGTTAGTAGTTAGATACTTAAATAAGAGGTGCTGTTTCAATTTCCCTGTTATGGCACTAGGTTTGGTAAGTCAGTGGATTGCCATTCTGTTTTGTGTAGTATGGAAGTGATAGTAGTATCCATTATAACACTCCAGAGACATCCATAATCTTATTTAGGTTTTCTGAATATCTTCCAGTGAATGCCTTTTAAAAATTGGGACATGTAATATTTCCTCTCGTACCTTATTGTGTAGTATAATGTGAATTATGCTTTCTTGATAGACCTGTCATAGACTGTTAAGTGTGTATTTGAATTCCCTCTGGTAAAGTGTACAGTTTTGTTCTGTAGCAATCTGCCTGTTTTCAAGGGGTAGTCTAGGGTGAGCACAGTAGTTACGAGTAAGGAACATGGAGAACACTAAGCTCTTCTTGCATTTTAGAAACATTTTTGCCAACATGTCTCCAGAAAATTACTCCTTATTGGGACAGTGAGTTGCACTGCATAGTGTATCCTCAGTGCTGTTCCACATGGCTGGATTAGTTTCTTAGAAAAATTGTGCATTTGATTTTAACTTTCTCTGAACCCATACAGATTTTAACCTCACTTGAATATAAATTTGGCTGGGCAATGAGAGTACAGGAAAGTTGTCACACAGCATTTTCGGCATTTACAATTACTTTGGGCGTATGCCTCGGAAAGCCTTCTTGTAGAACTTTCTGTTGACTGCAGGGTAGTCATTGGCAAACATGATTAATTTTTGGGTTAATATATTAAACAGTTGTCTACATAGAACGAGAATAGCAGCAGTCTTAGGATTTTCTTAAGTATATCATATTTGTTGGTAAGAAAAAGGTATTTCTTGTTTTATTCATAATGTTGAATTTGCACTGAAGTGATACCTTCTGCCTGTGGCTGTTTAGGTATTATTGCAACCAGCTGTGTGGTAAACCTGTTGGAATTTTATGGTTGGACATTGAAGGCTTTTGAGGTCTAGGAAAATAGCTGCAGCTAAATTATGTTGATTTTAAAAAGCAGGTCAAGAGTTGTGTTGTGTATAGATTTAGAATTTGTGAAGCTTTTTCTCGGTGATATGAAGTGAAGTAGTTATGAATCTTAAGACTGTCGTGCAATTTCAATAGAATTTTTGAGAAGGAACTTGACTGTAGAACAGCTTTGTCATCAGAACCACCTTCTTAGTAATTAAAGCTTTTGTTATTTTTGAAACTGGAAAAATGCCTTTTTCTAGACAGGCAGAAAATCTTTGCCAAAGGTTTCGTTATGTGATGAGGATTTACTCTTATCTAGTAACTACTTACCTGCTAGTTCTTAAAGATTCAAACTGTGTTTTGTTAACTCATCAATTCACATAATCGAGCCACTTCTTTATGAAACCAGGTGTCTTGAAGTTACTTTCTCTCAGCACTGCAGAAATTTTGTGCCAATGGCCATTGCTTCACACACTTGCTTTGCAATATGCTGATCTAAATTTGGTCTCCGCAATAGTTCTCTTGCATTGTGTTCCATGTGTTCTAAATTTCAGTGAAAATCGGTTTTAATGTGGGCTGCTTAGTTGTATTGATGTAAGTGGTGTTATAGGATTTGCCATTTGAATTTAGATTTTGTTTTGTACCTTGTATTGGTGGTGGTTGTCATGCTGCAATGTATTTTGCCCAGTTTACTTAATGATGAATATGACAAGCATATGTCTGAATTTTTGATGCATTTACTTCCCTGAATAAGATGTTGCTTAATAAATTAGTGTTGCATGTCTTAATTCTGGTTTCTGAGATTTGTTTTTGTTTTTTGCAGGTTTGGGTCAAATTCGGAGTTCAGGAAATTTTGCAGTTCATGTCAGTTATGTTATTGGCATTTAAACAAAATTTTTAATCAGTCTACTAGACTTTTCACTCATTTGATGGTTTGCCTAATTGTTAGTCTGGGGATGTGTAGTAAGAAAGTTTCATTGAATTACACTGGCGGTCAAAACTACAGTGTGGTGTGGTGTGGTGAGTGCTGTTCCAGTGCTGTTTAAGACAGTGTCACAGGCAAGATGTGTAATATGCTGTGTGGGAAGGCAAACTAATACACTTTAAGAAGAAACCCATATCCTGAAACACATGGCCTTTGTGCTGGACAGTAAGTGTCTGGGAACAATCTTTTGGCAGTTTGTTCAGATCTTTTTTGGTGTCCGAATGTGGGAGGCATGCAGCCCTTTCAGAAATCTGTGTACTGTGGCCTGAGCCTAATAACATTCCTGTGCATAACTAAATTACTCCTAACAGTCCTCGTGTGCATCCTATTGTGGACATTGCGTGGCTTGCCAGTGCAGTTGTTGACAGCTACCAGTACACAGCTGTGGAAATGGTACACAGTGCTTTCCTCAAGCAAAATGGATTCCACTGGGAGAGCTGATGCAAGATTATGTGGAATATTTTCCAAATATGTTCCCCACATCACTGCATGTTCGCAGCTATACACACATCCGAGTTGCACACAGGCATTTTCTGCCATAGGGGGATACAATGTGCAGTAAAGTAGTTGTACTTATGCTTGGTACTTGCAAATGCTATCCTCAGGCTACTGTTTTTTGTGGTAGCTGCTGAAACATGAGGGATCATTCTTACTTGACTAGCAGTAAGTTACAATGGTTTGATTTGTGGATGAATGCACATTTACTAGACACATTGTCAACTTTTGGGAGATCATAATCTTTGTGCAAGGTTGGTATTAACTGGCCTGAGACCATTTCTTCCACCAGACTAATGGGACTGATCTATTTCACATTTATTAAAGGTATTTTGCTTATCCTGTAGGATGTAGCACCAGTAAATGTTTGGATGGACATGTTGCTGCAATATGACTGAACTACAGTTGATGTGCAGAATGACAAGTGTCATGTATCCCAATCATTGGGTTGCTATAAGGTTCAGCACTGCTGAAGTATGAAGTGCATTGATGTAGGAAGAACACAGTTGAAGCCCATTTGTAATGGAAATGGCACTGTGTGCTGGTCCTGTTGGATTTATTTAATGTGGAATGCACTTCAGTGCTCTCCAGTGCCCACACTGTGTGTTGGTATATGGTTCTGTCTCTAAAACTGCTCAGTGTACCACACAAAACATTAAGTATTGTCAGTTTTTGTGATACTATGTGTAATGTTAAATGTGCTAGTGGTTTGCAACTACTGAAAGAGTATTACAAGAGTTGGACAACAGATTTGAACATTTTGCAGTTAGTCAAATTGTGTAGTGTAATGTCTAGGTTGCTTTGAATATACAGATCAGGTGAGCAGGGTATTGAGTGTAGCAGGCTGGAAAGATGTTTTGATAAATTGGCATGAACTGTGAAGTTTACCATTGCTTACATCCAGTGGGACTGTAAATTCTGAAATGGTAAGTGGATAACATTTATGTAATTCAGTTATGAATTCTGTGATGAAAATTTCAGTATTTCATTCGCGGTTTCCACCAGAGGGTTACTGCCTAATGATGGTTGAATGTGTCTGATCACACTTAACATTAATTTTAGTTGTAAATGTATGTATTGTGTTACTAATATAAGTTTTTATTTTTCAGGATTCAGAGGTGCACGTTGGAGTATGCTTGTCGCATATTGGGGTGAGTGTGCTTGGCATTTACTGGTTGCATGTGTGTGTATAGAAGTGATGTTTAGTTATCCCTGTCATATTTACTGTGAGTGAGAATTACTTGCTGATCATTTTTTTATCTGTAATAATGATATATCTTGCTGGCTTGCGTAATTTCGTTAATACAAGTTTCCATTGTTGCAGTTTGTGCTGTCTCTTAAGGTGTCTGCCCTTTCAGGTTTGTATATCTTAAGTTTGTCTAGATAGTAATGTTCAATAGCACCTATTGTGTAAACCCGAGGGGTACAATTAAGTATCAGTCCAGTATTGTGATGATAATAGAAGTCTTCATTCGCGGTTTCCACCAGAAGGATTATCCGAATGTTGGTAGATGATGTCTGAATTAACTGTAAGCTCTACCATAAGTTTATCGTGTTTATCTGGGTACTTAATTAATTTATTTATTTTTTGCAGGTATGTAATTAAAACTCCCAGTTGTGCTTCCAGATATTATTGGCTGTTAATGATGAACAACAAACACTGCCCTAGTCAATCTGAAGAAATGATGTTGAAAGATTCTGATATCATTAAATTTTCTTTTCATTTGATGATGATACAGGAATTGTGCTTATTTCATGATTCTTGTTTCAGGTATACATGTTCATTGTTATCGAAAATCAACAGGAATGTAATTGTCAGCAAAGTAATAATTTTTGTTTGTGACATTAGTGTGTTCCACTTCCACTTGTAAAGTATTGGTCAATAAAGATTTCAGTTGAAAATTCTTGTAAGAGTAATTGTCTTGGTTGGTTGATTGATTGATCAAATTATTCCTCAAATGGTTTTGTATGTAAAGTATCAGGTGGATGGCTGCTAAAATTGCAGTTTGTCATGCTGAAAGTTAAAAGCAAGTTTCAAATTTCTAAAATGGTTGCCATATGCCTTCAAAATTTCTGTGGAATGGAAGGTTATCTGGATTGGATTCAGTAAGTGTCTGGGAACAATCTTTTGGCAGTTTGTTCAGATCTGGTTTGGTGTCTGAATGTGGGAGGTACTATGTAGCTGGGAAGTTCATTCAAAGGGAGGTGAAATGAAGGGGCATACCAAGAACCTACATTGTAAAGCACCGAGGTGTTCAAACCAGCTTTCCATTTATCACCTCTACTTTCTTCTCAGTGATGTGTACAATTTTTAGAAAATGCATTAAGCTCTTCAGATATTGATGCATTGGAACAGAGTAATGATTTTTATGGTTTTGTTAAGAACTTCGGAGGATGAGATACATTGAACCTTGCTTAACTTTATTTGGGCAAAAGTGTAGAAATAGGATGATGAGCCGTGTTGACATGTGGAAGTTCATTATCAAATTGGAAAGTTTCCTGCAGCAGCTGCCAGGAGAAATTTGTGTTCAACTTACATTGAGTACCTTAACTCATGCCTTAAATTTGTGTGTGGGCAGTTGTTTGATCTGAAGACAAATACAGAATGTGTAAATACACATTTTTTGTATATATATTTTTAAATGACTTCTCAAGTAAAAATATCATATTGCTTTGTAACAAGACAGAATTCACACCAGAATTTGAGTGGCACTTGGGGCAAGCTGAAATAAGTTTTCATAGATAACTTTGTGAAATATGAGAGAGGATATAGCAAAACAGGCAGTGTTTGACTGTAAAATCTTTGACCTATGAAAAATTTGTTCCAGCATGTCTTTAGAAATACATGGAAAAATTTGGAAGTAGTTTACCATTTCAGTTCCAGTAACTCATCTACTTCATAACTGACTTAAATTTTTTTGTTAGATGGTATAGTTTCAGGAAGGGAACAGTGTATTTAATTCCATTGTGGAGTTTTCCTGTTTGTAGTAGATGTAAACAGTTGGCATGTAGATCAGTAATAATACATTAATGCAAAGTACTGTTTTATATGGATGAGCATTCCTATCAAACATGCCCATAATTCCTTCAATTCTTTGTACATCTTAAATGTTCTTTCATGTCTCAGTACCAAAATGGGTTGCTGCTTTAGTTTGTCAACATTACAGGCAGTTATATTCCACTTACAGTAAATGGCAAATTTATGAATGAATGGAAATGGTAGTGAATTTTATGTAACTGAAGCACTGTTTCATCAAATACACAGCACAGTAATTATGATAAACTAACTTCAAATTAAATGAAATGTTTGCAATGGGTAATAATGAAGATATGTGGAGCAGTGTTCCACATGAGTAGCATTCCACAGTGGTGGTTAAGGTATACAGTTCTGAATAATTTGTCACCTAGAGATGAAGCAAAGAAGAGAATGAAGCAAACTGAATAACCTTGCACCATGTTAGAGGCAAAAGAAAAGAATGTGATAGAGGAATATAAACTCTCAACAAATGAAATGTCAATATGTAGCAGTAACAGCCAAAAACAAAACTACCTCTGATTACGTTGGATAAATGTCCTGGTTTACACCATCTTCCAGCAATTACTGTAACACATACATATCGAATGGTCTTCATAGACAATTTGCATGAAATTCAAATACATGGTCTGGATAATTCAGTTCAGAATCAATCTTCTTGTGGTTGAACACACCCTACAATGAAATTCCAAAATCAGTTGGTCTGTATGGCCTAACATCTAAGAGAAAACATTCTGGAATAGTTTGCTTCTATGTAAATTATGTAGCATTTGTATTTGAAACAAAGGAAATAGTGTGTCAATGATAAGTTCATGAAATTGACACTGACTAGCTACACTAGGTTTCGCCTAAATTGGTTATCTGCCTGGTGTATAGATTTTTCAAAATGGCTATCCATGTACTAAGGGTGTACTAAGATTATTGCAACTGCAATAAACAATCACATCATAATGCACAAAAGATTAATTCACAGTACCTTTCATCTATCAATTAAATTTACAGACATCAATATCACAGTATTATGTTGGTGAGGTTTAGGAAATTTTACGAAGCAGGATGAAAGTCTCTTTTTTCCGCAGGATTCTCAGTAATCAGAAATAAAACTGAAATTTCATACTCGAAACACAATAATGAAGTGATCTGGCATTTGTTCCCTATGATCAGGGCTCGACAAAAAACACACAAACCTCCCAACTTGTCAGTAGCCCGTCAATTGGCCCCACAACAGCTGAATGCACCCTGCTTGCCAACAGCACTTGACAGACCAGGATGTTAACCAGTCCAAATGCTAGCCAAGCCTGACAGTGCTCAACTTTGGTAACACTTCTTTCTGTCAGATAACCAATGCTGCAGGGCTGTTGGCCTTGAAATGTAAAAATAGTTAAAATCCACATCAATGTGCAGCATGTAACACCACCCTATTTCGATTGGTTTAATTTATGGATTTCAACTAGTCTTGCTTGGCAAGCTCATCATAAGAGGTCAGCATATGTAATAGTGTATACAGTGAACTGAACTGACTGTAATTTCATGGGATTGAGTGAGATTGCTTCAATTTTTTTCCTAATGTGAAACTTCAGTCACATGTATTTTTGAAGACTGGTTTACATCCTTTTAACCCATGGTCAAATGTTGAATAAAATTACCTGTTGTTGCATCTGGTTGGCTGCTTTGGATTCATGTACAAGTACAGAACATTTGTAAATCGTCAGTCTTTTTCTAATGTGTGCTTGCATTTATACTCCCAAGTGTGCAACAGGTATGATTCTGAAAAGAAACTTTGTAGCTTACAAACTATTTTGATTTCAAAATGACTGCTGATTAACTTCCCAAAACATGTGTTTGGCTGCCACCTCATCTCTCTCTATTGCCTACCTCTTTGGTGTTGCTTGTCTTCGACATCTGCAAGGGAACTTAAAAGTAAGTTACACATTATTATGAGAAACACTGTAACTTTTATAGAATGCTGCACTATACTTCAAGGTATCGTAGTTCCATGACACTATTTTTCAATGTAATCAAGTGTTTCTAAACTGAGATGGAAAAAGTCCACCAATAATTCAATTCCTCAATATTTGCAGAGCCATTTCTGAATGCTGTGTGAACATCTTCATTGCTGGAAAATCTTTTTACACTCAAAATGTTCTTTCAGCTTGCTTATTGGCAACAGTTCATTACAGCTTGGCACAACATTGCATTTGATCTGTGTACTGCCAGTTCCTTGGTGAGCCCAAAGGGAATTGAGCTGTTTTGCCTGTGAGAATTGTACTTTCCTGCATACTTAACTTTGAAACAGATTTACAGGTTCTGCACTATTTCAATCACACACTATGAAGTGCTTGTTATCCATGCCACAGCAAAATTCTCTCTGCATGAAACTCAAAACATGTACTCTCAGACAATGCGCACTGTGAAGTAGCCTTTATGTGTGATGTCTGTAACACCTATGTATATTCCGCAAACCACTGAAGTGCATGACAGAAGGAATTCTCCATTGTATTAGGCATTCTTCCTGTGAAAAGGATAGTTGCGACTTACCATACAGTGGAGAGGATGTCATAGGTAGGCACAACAAAAGGACTGTCAGAAAGTGACCTTTCAACCAACAAGCCCCTTGTTGAAAATAGACAACACACGCACAAATGCAATTCTCACACACAAGACCATGACCACAATTTTTGCCAGCTGAAGCCAGACTGCTAGCAGCAGTGCATGATGAGAGAGGCTGTGTTGGGGATGGAGAGGGATAGCAGAGAAGAGGAGGGGGAGGGGATGGTCAATTGTTAGTTGTGGAGTGTACAGGGACAAGTTGGATAGAGGGTAGGGTTAGGGCAGCTAGGTGTTGTTCGTGAAAAAGGAGAGAAGTAAAAAGACTGAGGATCTGTGGTGGGATAGAGGTGCTGAGTAGAGCTGGAATGGGAAAAGGGAAGGTGCTAGACGAGTAAAGACAATGACTAATGAAGGTTGAGGCCAGGGGTTTACTGGAATGTGTAGGATATACGAGGGTTGGAACTTAATAGTGGCGACTATTTATTCACAACTGATATGAAAGAGTTACATGTTTTCACTGTTACTGTCCTTCAAAGTAGTCACCAGCGTTGTGTAAAACACATTGCCAGCAATGCAGGAGGCCTGTTCTGTTGATGGTGTGAATGGAGCAGTCTAAAGTTATGGTGATTCTCGTGTACAACTGTGATGGTGTTATCCTAAAGCATTATGTTCCACCATGTCAGACTGTTAATGCACGGTATTACTGTTCGTTTTTGGAGCATCACCTGCAACCAGCTTTGCAAAAGAAGCAGTGATACATTCTGTGCAACCCACCCATCATTTTGCAAGACAATGTGTGGGCACATACAGTACATGCTGTGGCTGCTCTGTTTGGTCAATGGGACTACCATCTACTATACTCTCTGGGCTTAAGTCCTTGTGACTGTGATTTGCTTCAGAACTGTTTCAGAGATTTGACAGGCAGTAGACCACTCCATCTGCACCATCAGCAGAACACGTTGTGCTAACGGTATGCTATGCCTTCCACATACATAGTTAAAGGCCATTGACCTTCGTCTGTGCGAACGCGCACAGGTTGCCCAAACTCTTACGGGAATCGCCAAAGCATGCGCGAGTAATGAGTAAATGGGCAAATGTCTATAAGGTACATTACATATGTAGAATTGTGGACAGTTGGGAATGTGTGTCTCACGGGAAGCATGCAAGGGATAAGTCCCTGCAGTCGTGCTATTCATCTGTGTCCTCGGTGGCTCAGATGGACAGAGCGTCTGCCATGTAAGCAGGAGATCCTGGGTTTGAGTCCCGTCGGGGTACACATTTTCAACTGTCCACATCGAGGTATATCAACAACACCTGTCAGCAGCTGAGGGTTTTCAGTTTGTCATCATTTATTACAGGGAAAAGCTGCACGGTCATCAACAGTATTCTGTTCTTTTGAGAACAGTTACTGTCTTCACATGCATTTCCAATTATCTACAATATTATTGTTGGTGATAAAAGAACATTTTTCCGAATAATTAAATCTGATGTTATAAATCCCAAATATGAAGTTAATTATTTTGTGTAACTATTTCAAATGTGTTCTCCACAAATCAGAATCAAAGAAAAAAATTATATTGACATCAAGAGTTGGTACAAGAAGAAGTAGGATGGTCCCACCCTGCTAAGTTACAAGCATGGGTACAATGTTAGCTAAAATGCCTCTGCACCCTTTGTGATTAGCCTATTTTGTATTTGCAACTCTAACAGGGCCACTACATAGGGGAGTTGTTGTATACTAATATATTCTTATTTTTCCTCCTGAAATGTTTCTGCTTGTGCTGGTTGCTCACAAGGCCTTTTCAATCGTCTCTTTTTTTTCCCCACAATCTAACAGTCAACATTTTATCCCGTTATAGTCCTCTTCGATTCACATCATCTCCATCTCGTTCATGGTCTTCCAATTAGCCTTTTTCCAGATTCTCTCCATTCTAGATCTCTTCTGCCTGTATTCTACTCACATCTTCCTTTGCCCAGTCCAACTTAAAATACGTACATAATATGATTTGTGTTGGCAGGCATTTTCCAGTTCCTAGTTACAGAAAACTCTCAATTATTCATGGCCTATTCCGGCACCGCCCCCCCCCCCACCCATTTTTTTAAATTTATTTTATTTATTTATTTATTTATTTATTTATTTATTTTTTTTTTTGCTGCTGAAAATTTTTCTTTTAGCGTCAGTGTGGCCACCCATGAATGATAGTGTCGAGTTACAACACAGGTTTTGTGTACAATGTGCTGCTTGAACACATGACAGCCTTGATTGTTGCGGTCAATTGTCATGTGGTTTCTCTTAGCGCCAAACAATGTCTGAAAAGTGAAAGATGTTTTGTGCTGATGATAAAGTGAAAATAATACACAAACTTGAAGAAGGCTGTATTCATACATGGAATCTGGCACTGATTTATAATAGGAGTGAAACTACGATCTGAGAGAAGGAAAGTTGCTACTCACCACATTGCGGAGATGCTGAGCCACAATAGGCACAATAAAAAGTTCACACAATCATAGCTTTCGGCCTTTAAGGTCTCTGTCAGCAGTAGACACTCATACACACACACATACTCACGCAAGCGCAACTTGCAAACACATCTGCAGTCTCAGAGAGCTGAAACTACACTGTGATCAGCAGCACCAGTGCATGATGGGATTGGTGACTGGGTGGGGGTAAGGAGGAGGCGGAGAGGGGGAGGGATAGTATGGTGGGAGTGGCGGACAGTGAAGTGTTGCAGTTTAGACGGGGGGTAGGAGAGTGGTGCGGAGGTGGGAGGGGGTAAGTAGTGGAAAAGAGAGAAATAAAAATAAAAGAAATTAAAAGACTGGGTGAGGCAGTGAAATGATGGCTGTGTAGTACTGGAATGGGAACAGGGAGGGGGCTGGATGGGCAAGGACAGTGACTAACGAAGGTTGAGGTCAGGAGGGTTACGGGAACGTAGGATGTATTGCAGGGAAAGTTCCCACCTGCGCAATTAAGAAAAGCTGGCGTTGGTGGGAAGGATCCATATGGTATAGGCTGTGAAGCAGTCATTCAGATGAGGGGTATCATGTTTGGCAGCGTGTTCAGCTACACGGTGGTCCGCTTGTTTTTTGGCCACAGTTTGTCGGTGGCCGTTCATGGTGACGGACAGCTTGTTGGTTGTCTTGCCTACATAGAATGCAGCACAGTGGTTGCAGCTTAGCTTGTAGATCATGACTGGTTTTACAGGTAGTCCTACCTTTGATGTGATAGGTAATGTTAGTGATCGGACTGGAGTAATTGGTGGTAGGAGGATGTATGGGACAGGTCTTGCATCTAGGTCTGTTACAGGGGTATGAGCCATGAGGTAAGGGATTGGGAGTAGGAGTTGTGTAAGGATGGACATGTATATTGTGTAGGTTCGGTGGACGGCGGAATATCACAGTAGGAGGGGTGGGAAGGATAGTGGGTAGGACATTTCTCATTACAGGGCACGACGAGAGGTAGCCGAAACTCTGGCGGAGAATGTAATTAAGTTGCTCCACTCCTGGATGGTACTGAGTTACGAGGGGAATGCTCCTCTGTGGCCGGACTGTGGGAGGTGGTCGGAGACTGGAAAGATAAGGCATGGGAGATTTGTTTTTGTACAAGGATGGGAGGATAATTACGGTCAGTGAAGGCTTCAGTGAGATGGCCCAAAGCTATGATTGTGTGAACTTTTTATTGTGCCTATCCCGGCTCAATATCTCCGCTATATGGTGAGTAGCAACTTTCCTTCTCTCATATTGTTACATTCCATCCTGGATTTTCCATTGTTTGAAACTACAATCTGTGATATTCGGAAAAATAAAGAAAAAAAATCCATTTACTACCAGTTCTGACTCATCTGAAGGTTCGTCAGGGCAGAAGGCTATGAAAATGTATACATACGCAGAACTGGATAAACTAATCTTGGAATAATTTCACCAGAAAAAAGCAGAGGGCAGACAAGTATGGGGCCAAATATGCATCAAAATGGCCCAGATTTTTCTTCAAAACCTTGGGGATTCAAGGCGATTTTAATGCATCTCCCAGAGGGCTAACAAGAGAGACAGTCTCATGATATCCGAGAGATTGCCATACAAGGAGAACAGTTAGTGCAGATAATATGGCTGCTTCTGAATTTTGTAATGATTTCCAGGCATTCATTCCAAGAGAAAATTCAGAGCTGGAGCAAATATGCAGTGTGGATGAGACCTGGCTATTTTGGAAGTGTCTACCAACAAAGACTTTAGCTTTTGAGACAGAGTGTACTGTGCCTGGTTATAAATCAAAGGAAAGGATAACTGTTTTGTGTTGTTTTAACGGTATGGGACCACATAAAGTCGAGCTTTGGTGTAATAGGTAAAGCTAAAAAGCCATGTTTTGCTGGACAAAATTTATGAAGTGTTGAAGGTGCAATGTAAGGTAAAACAATAGACCATCTGCAAGTCATGGAAAAACATCATTTCTAAAATTGGTGAAATCAATGATTGTGATGACGAAGAAAACTGCTCATTACCAATGACAGCAGCTGTTTTGAAAAGTACTCCCAGTTGACAAAGAAAATATTTCTGAATGGTGTGACATGAACCGCACAAAGCCAGGTCATCAGGTGTTGACTGACAGTGCTATTGTTCAGCGTGTGCAAGTGAAAACTGAGGAGGTGAAAAACAGTGATGAAGATGACAGCATTCTTCTAATTCCAGAAACAGTAATAAGTCATACATCAGTAATTCATTGGGCTGAAGGGTTACTGGACTACCAGGAACAGCAAGAAGATACTCCCCTTTCGGACAAGTTGGTGTTGCATAAAATTTGTAGTGCGATATGTAAAAGACAAGCTACCTCACTGATAGAGAAATCACTTCAAGGCTGTTTTGTTTCAAAGTAGTGTAGTGTATTGTGAAATTGGCTTGCGATCTGTTCTTTGTAAGTACTGTATTCTCACACATAATATGAGGAAGAAAGTAGAATTTATTATAAGTATTAGTTAAGTGATTTTATTTATGACACTGTAATTAATTTTCGTGTTTGAGCAACTGTAATACATTACCCTGTACATTAATTGCGGACTATCCACAGAATTCGATTATCTGTGGTTTTAAAGTCGCCAATTAGTGCAGATAACCGATAGTACACTGTACACTATGTGATCAAAAGTATCCAGACACCTGGCTGAAAATGACTTACAAATGCATGGCGCCGTCCATCAGTAATGCTGGAATTCAATATGGTGTTGGCCCACCCTTAGGTTTGATGATAGCTTCCACTCTCGCAGGCATACATTCAATCAGGTGCTGGAACGTGTCTTGGGAAATGGCAGCCCATTCTTCAAGGGGCGCTGCACTGAGGAGAAGTATCAATGTCGATCGGTAAGGCCTGGCATGAAGTCAGCATTCCAAAACATCCCAAAGGTGTTCTATAGGATTCAGGTCAAAACTCTGTGCAGGCGAGTCCATTACAGGGATGTTATTGTCGTGCAATCACTCTGCCATAGGTCGTGCATTACGAACAGGTGCTTGATCATGTTGAAAGATGCTATCGCCATCCACAAATTGCTCTTCAACAGTGGAAGCAAGAAGGTGCTTAAAACAACAGAGTGGACCTGTACTGTGATAGTGCCACGCAAAACATCAAGGAGTGCAAGCCCCTTCCATGAAAAACGGGACCACACCATAACACCACCGCCTCCGAATTTTACTGTTGGCACTACACACTGGCAGATGGCGTTCATTGGGCATTCACCATACCCACACCCTGCCATCGGATCGCCACATTGTGTACCATGACTCACCACTCCACATAATGTATTTCCACTGTGCAATCATCCTGTGGTCCTTACACCAAGCGAGGCGTTGTTTGGCATTTACCGGCGTGATGTGTGGTTTATGAGCAGCCGCTTGACCATGAAATCCAAGTTTTCTCTCCTCCTGCCTGTCATAGGACTTGCAGTGGATACTTATGCAGTTTGGAATTGCTGTATCATTGTCTGTATAGATTACACTTTACGACCCTCTTCAACTGTCGGCAGTCTATGCCAGTCAACAGACGAGGTCAGCCTGTACACTTTCTGCTGTACATGTCCCTTCACGTCTCCACATCACTATCACATTGAACACTGTGAACCTAGGGATGTTTATGAGTGTGGAAATCTCGCGTACAGAAGTATAACACAAGTGGCACCCAATCACCTGACCATGTTCGAAGTCCTTGAACTCTGCAGAGTGCGCCATTCAGCTCTCTCATGGTGTCTAATGACTACTGAAGTCACTGATATGAAGTACCTGGCAGTAGGTGGCAGCAAAATACACCTAATATGAAAAATGTATGTTTTTGGGGGTGGCCAGATAGTTTTGATCACATAGTGTATATCTTTCGCACAATAACAAGATATTGAGCAATTTTCTATCCTCTCTGAAATTTCTTACTTGATGTTTGCTTACCAGGTTTGCTTATCTCCTTTATACATATTTGAAAGTATTTCTGTAATAGCTTTCTTTTTCATTTCTATTGCCATTTTTCATTACCTCACTTTTAGTTAAGTTTATTTCAGTGCCTGCTTCTTCAGTTACTTTCTGTCGAGTATTTACTTGTTCTTTCAATTTCTGCCTGTCTTTCCGTATCATCACATTATCTGCGTATGATATGATTTGCAGCTCATCTCTTGTTGACTTTTGCTGAACTTTCCTCAAGTTGTCCATGGCTGTACTGAAGAGCACTAGTGAGAGTGCATTCCCTTCTTGAACCACTCTATCTGTTCTAAAAGTTTCTGATATTTTGCCATCTATTATTACAAATTCAGGCATTTGTTGTATGTGTTTCAGATTCTGACTTGGGAATTGCATTCTGTCTGATAATTCCAGTCTGTTTGGACATTGACACATTACTTACTTTCTAATAGTGTCATAAGCTATTGTTCATATACAGGGTGGCCATTGATCATGACCGGGCCAAATATCTCACGAAATAAGCGTCAAACGAAAAAACTACAAAGAACTAAACTTGTCTACTTCAAGTTGGAAACCAGATGGCGCTATGGTTGGCCCGCTAGATGGCGCTGCCATAGGTCAAACGGATATAACTGCGTTTTTTTTAAAAAGGAACCCCCATTTTTTATTACATATTTGTGTAGTACCTAAAGAAATATGAATGTTTTAGTTAGTCCACTTTTTCGCTTCGTGATAAATGGCGCTGTAATAGTCACAAACATGTGGCTCACAATTTTACACAAACAGTTGGTAACAGGTAGGTTTTTTAAATTAAAATACAGAACGTAGGTACGTTTGAACATTTTATTTCGGTTGTTCCAATGTACCTTTATGAACTTATCATTTCTGGGAACGCATACTGTTACAGCGTGATTACCTGTAAATACCACATTAATGCAATAAATGCTCAAAATGATGTCTGTCAACCACAATGCATTTGGCAATATGTGTAACAACATTCCTCTCAACAGCGAGTGGTTCGCCTTCCATAATGTTCGCACATGCAATGACAATGCGCTGACGCATGTTTTCAGGCGTTGTCAGTGAATCACAATAGCAAATATCCTTCAACTTTTCCCACAGAAAGAAATCCGGGGATGTCAGATCCGGTGAACATGCGGGCCACGTTATGGTGCTTCAACGACCAATCCACCTGTCATTAAATATGCTATTCAATACTGCTTCAACCGCACGTGAGCTATGTGCTGGACATCCATCATGTTAGAAGTATATCGCCATTCTGTCATGCAGTGAAACATCTTGAAGTAACATTGGTAGAACATTATGTAGGAAATCAGCATACATTGCACCATTTAGATTGCCATCGATAAAATGGGGGCCAATTATCCTTCCTCCCATAATGCTGCACCATACATTAACCAGCCAAGGTCGCTGATGTTCCACTTGCAGCCATCGTGGATTTTCCGTTGCCCAATAGTGCATATTATGGCAGTTTACGTTACCGCTGTTGGTGAATGACGCTTTGTCGCTAAATATAACACATGCAAAAAATCTGTCATCGTCCTGTAATTTCTCTTGTGCCCAGTGGCAGAACTGTATACAATGTTCAAAGTCGTCGCCATGCAATTCCTGGTGCATAGAAATATGGTATGGGTGCAATCAATGTTGATGTAGCATTCTCAACACTGACGTTTTTGAGATTCCCACTTCATGCGCAATTTGTCTGCTACTGATGTGCGGATTAGCCGCGACAGCAACTAAAACACCTACTTGGACATCATCATTTTTTGCAGGTCGTGGTTGACGTTTCACATGTGGCTGAACACATCCTGTTTCCTTAAATAACGTAACTATCCGGCGAATGGTCCAGACACTTGGATGATGTCGTCCAGGATACCGAGCAACATACATGACACATGCCTGTTGGGCATTTTGATCACAATAGCCATACATCAACACAATATCGACCTTTTCCGCAGTTGGTAAACAGTCCACTTTAAACATGGGCAATGTATCATGAAGCAAATATCATCTGCAATGGCGGGATGTTATGTGATACCACATACTTATACATTTGTGACTATTACAGCGCCATCTACCACAAAGCGAAAAAAGTGGTCCAACTAAAACATTCATATTTCTTTATGTACTACACGAATATGTAATAAAAAATGGGGGTTCTTATTTTAAAAAATGCAGTTGATATCCGTTTGACCTATGGCAGTGCCATTTGGTTTCCCCCTTCAAGGTAGACGAGTTTCGTTCTTTGTAGTTTTTTCATTTGATGCTTATTTCGTGAGATATTTGGCCCGTCACTATCAATGGACCACCCTGTATATAAATGCAACTATGATATCTTTCTCAAATTCCCATTACTTCCCTGCTTCCTGTCTAGTGGCAAATATGACATCTGTTGTTGATCTTCTAGGCCAAAATTCATGTTGTTCTTCTCTTATTTGTGATTCTGTCTTGTTCTCGATTTTCTTCCAGGCTGAAATCCTTGTTGTTGTTAATAATTGTGATGCTATCTTGATCCTCATTTTCTGTTTGATACAGTCACTGAATTCTGATAGGCCCTATGACTTTGATCGTTTCCACCATGATGCCATTTATCCCAAGAGCTTTACCAAGCTTATATTGTGACAGTCATTTTGTTGTGCCTATGTGAGACTTAGCATCTTCACTATACGGTGAGTAGGAACTTTCCTTTCCATAATATTGTTACATTGCACCCTGGATTCTCCACTGTTTCACTTTGTCCTCCACATAGATTTTAAATGTATTTTTCCATACTTTCAAAACCACTTTTTCCTTGCACACTGGTTTTCCTTCTTTGTTAACGTGACATCCCGGTCCGATGAATCTGGAAGTCCACCAGAACTCGTGGGCAGTGTTATATGTGGGCCATGCTCCCCACCCCCGCCCCCAGCCTATTATAACTCACAGCCACATTATGAGCTAGCTGTGCAGGGGCCCGGACCTCAGTCGTGTTCTGACTGCACTCTCATATTCTTTGTTGTATTCATCATTTTTTGCTTTGCTTCCTGATGCTGCTACATCTAGGCTCTCAATTTGAACTCTCCGAACTTGTTTTTCTGCCATGTTGTCATTGTTGTCTGTCCATCACTGTTGTTGTCTTTCCATGGTTTTCGGCAACTCGTTGTTGATCCATTGGCTGTTCGGTCAGCGTCTCCCAGTCGTGTCCAATTCTGGTTACTGTAATTTCTGATGAGGAAAAAGGAAAGGTTAACAGTGTCTTATAGACATGACGGTTGTGGAACAGCAACAGTAACTGCTGCTCTTGCAACAGCAAACCCACTTGTTACATCCAGAAATCCAGGTTTTGTCAGAATGCTTACCGTTTCAGGTTTTAAAATCCATACAGGCTGCGGTCACTTCCCAGGCAGAGTCCCACCTACCCATGTTCCCTCCATTTAATGACACCAAAGAAGATAAGCAGACACATTTGCAGTGGCTAAAACAGCAATTCACTGTTTTTTGGGTCTCTGGTTATGCTGTAAAATAGTCAGTCTTCAATTTTTGGGCTTTCCTGGTGACATTTTTGTTACAAAACCTCATATTCAGATTCCTTGATTGGTGATCCAATTGGCCCCCAGTCTGGAAGTGCACATCGCAGCCTTCAAACTGGACAGTTTTGAAAATCGTGTACTATTTTGAGATCATAAAGGCAGCAAATGAATGCTTTATGGCTCATCCACAGGTAACCACCACCAACTGGACAAAACTGGCTGCCAGCAGCAGTGTGATTTGTCACTTTCGGATATGTCAATGGCCTCTGAGTAGCCAGTCATACTGTATCAGCATAAGCAGTGATGACTTCCACCATGTCCTGACTGTTTCATGATGTACCAATGTGTAGACTGTCCAGATCACTGGGCACACTGCAACCATTGTGGAAAGAATGGGCATCTCCAAACTGTCTGCCGTCAAGCATCAGGACCGTGAAACCCTACTCCACACTTGAGTCAAGCGACAGTGTATGACCTCTTGGTCATTGTTGGTTAGGTGATTCTCCCACCACTGAGTTGTTCATTAATATCACGACTGCACATCAAGATGTCTGCTTCCAAGTAGATATAGGAGAGACGGTTTCCCTGGTGAACCTCCCAACATATGCTCATCTGCTTTATCCAGTGCTGGCATGACCCTCCAGCAAGTTGGTGGCATTTGGTGACAGCTCAGTTGCAATTCACAACTATGGCAGCATACAAGAGGGTTAAATGCCCAAGAACAATGTTTGTTGTTAGTAGTCATTCAGCTGGCAACATTTTCGGCCTGAATGTCATGCCTTCTCGCCGTTTGATTTCCCCATCACAGGCAAAGTTCAGGTCATCTCAGACATGGTTCCCTTCCAGGAACTTGATGACCTATTTGCCTCTTTTGCATCTCTGCTCGAACCAGGCCCGGGGTGCACCACCAATTTTGAGGTGCATATTTCTCTACAGCCAGATGCAGTGCCCCATTTCTTTTGGGTACATCCATTTCCAGTCTCCCTACGAAAAGCTGTTAAGCTTTATCTAGACCATCTTCACGAAGATGGGGTAATTGAACTACTGCTTGGACCATACCCTTGGTAGTGGTTAAGAAACCAAATAGCTTCCTCCGGCTATTTGGAGATTTTGGATCAATTAATGCTCAGGCACACTTGGAAACCTACTCCATAGCACATCTGGAGGACCTCCACCTTTGCCCTTTGGGATCTCTTCTACTCTGGAAATCTTTGAGAGACACTTTGAACAGGTAACCATATCCATCCCAGCAATTACCTAGCTGAAGTAACTGTTAGGAGTGCTATGCACGAGGACCACCTGCACAACCACTGCATGTTCTTTACCATGTTGAGTGAGGAAGGGCTCAAGTGGCACCAACACAAATGCCAGTTTTTTTTTTCAGGAGCAAGTGGAATATCTTAGATATTTGCTTGACAAAGACAGGATTCAGCCCACTGACTGCAACATTTCAGCCATTGAATCTCTCCGATATTCTCAAAACCTACAGGAGCTGCCGGCCTTTTTGGGTTAAATGGCAATCTAGCCTGACAAAATGAAATAAAATCTTCCTGTAGGAATAGTACTGATAACTTCACATATGTGTTAGTTTCATTTTCTATGGATTGTTTGTACAATTAATCATAATGTTGTAGAATGAGCCATTTTTTATTCACATTCATATGTAAATATGGCTACTTGCTGATCATCTACATTTCTTTAGTAATGTTGGGAGTTAACAATTCCTACCCAACATTATTCTGAATTATAGAAAGAGTTGTTACAGAGAAATTTTTTCAGTTTTTTTCTTCAAATATAGCTTTGCTATCTGTCAGACATTTTATATTGCTGGGTAAGTGATCAAAAATTTGGTGGAAGAGTTTGAACACTTTTTTGTGCTAAAAACAACCTTAACATGGAGTAATGCATCTCATTTTTTCCTCTGGTGTTGAAATTAAGTGCATCATTGTTCTTTTTGAACTGCAGTGGATTATTTACAACAAAATTCACGATGGAATAAAATTCTGCAAGGCAGTAGTCAAAATGCCCAACTCATCAAACAGATGTCTACAAGATGATCATTGGTGAGTACTACATATTATTTTTGAGCAATGAACACTCTCTTTCTTAAAGTTGAGTCACCACAGAACATTATTCCTCATGGCATTATCGAACGAAAATACGGAAAGAGATCAATTTACTGGTTCGTCTCTCTCATAGGATTTGCAATGATTTGAATTGCGAATATTGCTGAACTAAATTGTGTAAGGAGTTCCAAAATTCGTTTTTTCCAGTTTAAATTCTCATCAATATGGACACCCAAAAATGTTGATGTTTCCACCCTAGTTATTATTCACTCAAAATGTGTTATACTTAACATTGGTGTAGTACCTCTAGATGTGCAGAACTGAGTATGTTGTGTCCTTGAAACTGAGATTGAGAACATGTGCAGAAAACCACTCAATAATACCTTTTAAAATATTGTTTACTGTTTATTCTGTTGTTGTATGTATATTTGGTATAATTATAATACTAGTGTCATATGCAAAAAGAACTAATTCTGCTTGTTGTTTACATATATGAGAAACAACAGTGATCCTAAGGTTGAGCCTTGTGGAACCTCGTAAGTGATTTCTCTCCAATCAAAAGAATCTCCCTTGCTTGAATTGGTTGAATTATTTCGTGTAACTTCCTGCATTCTTTTAGTCAGTATGAGATTATCCTTTGGTATGGTACATAATCATTTCCGTAAAACCCCAGTTCATTCAGGAGAATATTGTGATTCATACATTGGAAAGCCTTAGATAGGTCATAGAAAATACAGACTGGTGGTATTTTGTTCTTTAGTGATTGTAAAATTTGATGACTGAATGTGTAAATAGTATTCTCAGTGAAGCATCTCTTCTGAAATTTAGATTGTGAGCTACTGAGGACATTATTGTTGCTCAGGTTGGATCAGTCTGTTGTCAGAATTACTAATTTCTGAGATAATATGTATTCAATTTTTAAGTACTTTTCTCAGTAATTTTGAGTATTCTTGTAATGTGCAATGACTGCAGGGTCTTTATTACTTTATTTCTAGATCTGTGTCGTTTACCAGTAATGACTGGATAGACTGCATCAAGATTAATTACATATATACATTTTAAAAAATATTCACAAAATTTAGACATTTATACTTAATAGAAATAATATTTGTTTGTCCATTCACTTTGGTCACTATTAAAGAATTCACCAATGGAGTACAATGGGCGTTCTTTCAGGTCCTGTGCTACTCTCCTTCTGAATGTTCCCAGCGGCAGGGATTGCACTTCTTGAGGCAGTGAGTTGAACATCTTTAGGGTAACCACTGGAAAGCTGTCTTGCGTTCCCGTCAGACGACACCTGGGTATTTTGATGCTCCTCTTGTTACGGGTATTGTAATTGTGTATATCTTGCCTCATGCTGAAGACTCCTTGGTTTTCTTTCATACTGATGAGACATAAAAACACATACTGGCTGAAGACTCATAATTCCTAACTGCTTGAGTATAGGCCTGCAGTGCTCCTGTATTTTGCTTGATGTGATTATTCTGAGAGCTTTTTTCTGTAGAATTAGCACATCCTTACAACCTGCAGAATGTCCCCATAACAGTAGGCCATAATTGATGTGGCTATGGAATAGGGCATAATATACTGTTATGAGATATTGGTTACTCAATACACCTTTTAACCTCCTCAGAAGGTATATTACACAGGAGAGCTTGGAGCACACGTACACTGTGTGTTCGTTCATTGTTTGTTCATTGTGGATGACTTTTCAGGGGGTTTTCCAGTTGCCTCGGCAAATGCGGGCTGGTTCCATTTATTCAGCCTCAGTTACACTATGTCAGCAATTGCTGCACAAACACTATCTCCATGTTGCGTACACCATAATTACTCTACCACACAGATGTTTGGGGTTAGACTCGTCTGGTATGAGACATTCCCAGGGAGGGGGGGTGTTCATTGGGGGCTGAACTGCCCAATAACCCTGGGTTCAGTGTGGGTAACGGTGGGGTGAGCGGACTGCTGTAGTCTGTTGAGGCATTGTGAACCACTGAGGGCTACGGTGGGGACAAAGCCTCTTCATCGTTTCTAGGTCTCCAGTTCAATACACAAGGTGTAAGCTTGGTCGGCGAGATGCAATCTGGAGTCTAGAGGTTCAGACACATGTGACAGCAGATGAAGCTGCAATTCAGACAGAAGTTTAATGAGCCCGATTGTCTATACAACCAAATCTGGCATGGAGGCACCATCAACGAGGGCATGAAGACAGCACCACAGCTGTGAAGGAATCCTGTCCCACAGAGACTCTACATGTATAATTTGGTGAAGCGCTTCAGATGGAGCACAGAGAAGGCATTCAATAACTGTGTTCTTTCTGACAGAGTATTTATGACAAGTCACTAATTAGGTTCCTGCATTCATGGAAATATGTGATTAGGTACACAAAGTGAGAATCAGCATCCAATATACCATGCAAGCTGAATAAATTATCAACGAGAGCAACCCAAGTGTGTGGGTTGTCCATTGAGAGTGGAGGCAACTTTGGCAGCTAATCCCTGACCAGATGGTGTGAGTAAATAGGCTAATGTTGGCATTAGCCGGGCTGGCATTGAGAGATGAAATCTCGATTGAGTACAGCACGTTGTCCAGTGGGTTTACTGCCCTAGGCTACAATGGTGTAGTGCTTGCCGAGAAGAGTAGCGGGCATGGAGACAAGGTTGGCTTGCATGGTAGGAAGTGGCACCGTTGTCAGATGTGGCAGCAGTGAGCATGCGAACACGTCACGAGGTGCATAGCCTGAGGTCTTAGTTTGGTCGTTAGGAAGTGTAGGGCATGGAACGGGTGCAGAATCGGCAGTGCTGCTGAGGCTATTAGTATCACCAGGTGCATGTGAGGTGAAAGTGTGAGAACAGCAAATGTGGTATGTGGTGCATCACCGAGGCCTCATTGTGGGGGGAGGTGATGCACAGAAATGCAGTTGCCTGGCATGACATGCACAGCCGTGACTGCAGATAATGAAAACGGGATGCTAACGGAAGATTTGTGCAGGGTACAAGTTGCCCCAACCACAGTATGTGGTGTGTGACAATTTGTGGGACCCCAGTCACAAAATGTCTGTTCTGGGGAGAAACACACACTGAAGCTGCACTGTGCAGTAAGATCAGGTCCAAATCACACATGAGTTGTGCAATTGAAATGCCAAAATCATGCTGTTGGGAAGTCATATAGGTTAGGCCATGCAGATATGGCAAAACGATGGGTACACATTCATGTCCCATTTTAACAGTTGTTTGCACCGTATGTTGCACTGGGTTCTCACAATCTTGATGTGAAATGACTTGTGGAACACTTGGAAATGTGTTGGAGCACTTGGAAATGTGTTGGTAATGGCAGAAGGTCCAATGTACATAATAAAACTACACTGCCAATCGAAAATTTTTTATGGAGACAAAACGAACGATGAACACAGTCAGGATCATCAATGTGGATATTACATGTGGTAATGATGTAGGCTACACTAGCAATAGTCAACTGAGTAATGATTTGAGTAGATTTATTCAACATGAGAACACAATACAACATGAAACTTTACAAAGCATGGTGCGGAAGTGTCCAAGAAGATAGACATGTCAATAAAGTCAAGCTAGAGGAGAATACAAAACCAGTGATTATGCTTTGCTGTGGTTAACACTTGCCACATACTCATTCAATATCCTCTGTTAGTCCTATTTGGTATGGATCCCTAACAGTTCACCAGTATTAAAGGATGGTCACATGAGTTTTGCATTCAGTCTCCTTTGTAGACCGATTGTTTTTCCCTAGTATTGTATCAATAAACTGCAGTCTGCAACCTCATTACCTAGAACTGAGAGCATGTGATCTTTCCATTTCATATCCATACATATTGTTACACCCAAGTATGAGTTGTCTGTGTGGAGTTTGACTCTTTGATATTATAGTCAAAGGATATTACAATTTCGTTTTGTAACGTGCACAGTTTTACATTTCTGAACATTTAAAGTGAGTTGCCAATCTTTGCACCACTTTGAAATCTTATCAAGATATGACTGAATATTTGTGCAGCTTCTTTCAGACAGTAACTCATTAAAGATGACTTGTCATGTTACTAGGCCTACCTTTTGCTGTAAAAGACATTGATAGCCAGGCACATTCACTGAATCACTACCTAAAATTAGATGTTGTAAGATCTATGCTTAAAATGAAGAATCAAAAATCTCCTTTGGAAGTTTGAAATGGTAGTTCACTAATCTTTAATTGCTTCACTAAGATCCTACTTGTTATGTCCAGCCATCATACAATCTCTAATAATGTTCACACAAGGACAGCTAGTGCAGACATATGAAGAGCTTAACAGTTACTGTATCTTTCAGAAGTAGAATGGAATGCAATACTTATTAAATGCTTTGAGGTTGCTTCACTCTTAATTAAGTATATACATCACAAAATAATTCATATAACCACCAAAGTTTTGCAGCTGAACCAAAACTGCACATTTTAACACATACTGCTCATATCAATGAATATGCCCTCTTAGCTGTAATTAAACAAAATGCCAAAAAATCACACATGGGTCCTGAGGCTCAACTGTATACATAACTGATTCCAAGATGCTATTGTAGGGGATGGGTGCCAGGAGGTGCCGTATTAAAACTTGTCTGAGCTTTTCAATTGATTTATTTGTTTCTACTACAGTGCTTTGTTCACCTCGGTCCATGCCACAGGCCCCGCAATGCTGCCGACACTGCCCCAGCGACCTGTGCAATGCAATGCTGTGTCATGCCGGCCTTGTTCGCCAGCTGTAGAGTCCCAATTACGTCAGGATGGCTGTGCCAGCAGCCGACTCAGCAGCCACCGTCCCCACTGACTCCGCACTGCTCTGCCGGAAGCCGTAGACTGGCCCTGCTGCTGCTTCTTCCTTGGCTGGCAATGACCGCCCACGATCTGGCATCCGAATCTGCGGCCCTTCCCACCTTAGTCTCCGGCATGTGTCGGGACCGAGATGACTGCCCGCGGTAGCGAGCCGAAGAGTGGCCTGCCCTGGCCGGCTGCGGACCCCGCGTCGGCCTCAGAGGTTCGAATCAATGACCTGCTGTGTGCTGGGACGCTGTCGCCGCATTTGTTGCTGCCTGTAGCCCGGCAGAGTGACACGCCACGCCATCCAGGAGTGCTGCCACACTTGAATGAATCTTGTTAGAAAACAACACCTATTTATACTCAGCTGCGCACCTCTGTTTCGCTAACGCATCGCTCTGAGTCACATACGCCCCACACCCTCGTTACACCAGTGGGCCCCATCTGCCTATAGGTAGCGTCATGCGAACTGCTGCGTTTACTCTTTTCAACGGTTCGACAGCCCTGTGGCCTCCATTCCACTTCGCAACTGCTGGTCAGTGTAACTTACTGCAATCCGGCCCGCACCTGGCTGTAACTTGTGCTCAGAATATAGCACAAAACTAACTTTCCCTATCCTAAACAGTGGTGCCGCTACATTATTCCCCTCTTCAGAAAGACCCGGTCCCGGGGTTGTTCTTTAACTAACTCTTAAACTTGTTTGGTTTGGCACTTACGACATACTTACTTACTACTAGAAAACTTAAATGTGGTCTAGTGCCACATTAAAATCATGACATAAAACAAAATGGAAAAATTCCTTACTGGACGACCACTGCTTGAACAACCCCTTACCAACTCGTCTCACGCCCTTGGTATCCAATCCACTGGGACTTGGACTATACTCGGATCTCTCTGGGAATTGGCTCTCTGCCTGATCAGAAAGAAAACAACACATAACAAAGTTAAGGCTGCGATGACACTTGGCACAGAGGTGCTCAAAATGATCGTTATTTGCCGTTGCCTTTCCCTATACTGTGCAACATGTTGAACAAGCTGTTCGGCTGATATGCGCCCCTCTTGCTCTATAATGAACTGGTTTATGGATCTCAACAGACCTGGCTCCAGAGTTTGATTTAACAAGGTCAGATTCTGCCTTGGCAAAACTCTAAAATGATTTGTGGCCAGTACAGCTGTGGCTGCATAACATCCACTTGTGTGACTCCTGAAATTGACGCTGGCAGATGGAAGGTTGGTCCTATTATGTTACACTTAGTTCCATTCATTAAAATTCCACTTCCTTCGAGCTCTACACGTTTCGCTTCCATAAACACTCCTTACTCAAAACAACTTGCTACTACTATCAAGTTCTCGTAGGTGGAGAAGATCCAATGCATCCCGACTCGTTGCAAGTTCAATTTTGGTTCCACGATGTCCCTTGGACAGTCTACTCCTTTCCCCCTGTCTAAAAATAACTGCATCCGGATTGGCACTTACCATCCTGACTGGACATACCGTTACCTTCTCTCTATGGTCTCTCTATTGGTCTGGCGGTAACAATTCGGTACTTATCTGGCCTTGAAATGCGTGATACAGCGCTTCTTGCAGATTTGTTATTACTCCCTGCACATCCCTCGCATTGTCAGCTACTCCTTGCAAAAGTCTGGTTAACACCACCCTGCTATCTAATACTTCCAGATGCCCCTGTAGTGTTCCCAGGTTACGATTTATTACGTCTTCCGACACCTTAGCGTGTTCCACTACCTGCCCTACTAGTGTGCAGAGCAACCGTGTGTTATTCAGGACTTCCCCTTCCAATGTCCCTATCTGAGTTGCATGCCAAGCTTCCGTTGCCCTACTCTCGTCTGCGAGTTGTCTCACCACTTCCAGCATGTTGTTCAGTTCTTTTATATCGCTTTCGTATGGGGTTCCAAAAACTGTCTTTAAAATTTTTCCCTTTGCGTTCAGCCATCATCGTTTCCTTCTTACCTGTGGCACCGCTTCCTCCATCCGTCCTACCTGCTTCCATAGCGTCTTATAAGCCTCACGCAATTTCTTATACTCCCCTGCAACTTCCTTCAGCATTCACTTGCCTTCTGCACATTGCCTAAGCTCTTCGAACACTTCCTCAAGCCTCCTTACTTCATTCCGCATTTCCCATACGATCCATACCAGCCTTAATGCCCAATGGTGACTCGACACCACCACATCTTCCTGCCTTGAGTATAGCACATCCCCATGCAGGTGCTGCACCTGTAAGGCATCCACCCCAATTATGAAAAGATGAATCGCCGCCACCGCTCCCCATTTCAGTGACCTGAGGACAGGGATCATCATAACTCTTCCTCCCTCTTCAGAAAGACTGCTGCCCCCAGCAGACTCATAATACTCGAAAATACATATAAAATACAATGCCTAATTAATCTACACAAACCCAATGATACATGACATGAAACTAAAAAAAAAAAGAACTGCAAATACTCTACTACTTTCTAGAACGCAAAGCATACGGTACTTAATGCTGTACTCTATCGTCCTTGTTTTCTCTGCGCTTAGCACCTCTCTTCACTCTCTCTTTCTTCCTCTTTCCCTCCTGTGACACGCCTGTAATCACTTCCAGGCAACCCTTAAATGGCCGTAATTGCCCAACGTTTACCACTGTCATTCTAGTTGGCAGCTGAAGCTTAACATTAACAGGAGATATGGTTTCAACAACTTGGTATGGCCCTTGATACCTCGTGAGGAACTTTTTCGTTTTCCCTTTTTGCATATAGGGGCTGGACAGCATTACCCATTGCCCCACCCTATACTGCTGTAAACTTCCTTTCTGCTTTACTGCGTCTTCCTGCCTTTCCAAAGCCTTTATATTCGCCTTTTGTACTCGTTTCCAAAGACCCCAAATTGTTCTCACGAGTTGATGTACAGGTTCACCAGTCCTTCTTTTCTGTAGCTTTACTAAATCAAACGGTAACGGCATTTTTCGCCTGTACACTACCTCATATGGTATGCGCATACAAGATGCTTCAAATACTCGTCCCACTGATGGTGATAAGAATCCACATAAAAACTCACCATCTTCACAATTGTTCTGTGTACCCGTTCTGTCCTTCCATTGGCCTGTGGATGCAATGCGCTTGTCCTCAACTTCATGTTTAGCAATTCATTTACACAGCTACTTCATTAAATCTGGCATGAAGTTGGTCCCTTGGTCAGTAATTATTGTCTCTGGTACACCAAACTTCAAAATCCAGTTATTTACTAATGCTTGCGGAACCATTGCTGCCTGTTGATTTGGCATAACCACCGTCTCCACACCTCTTGAAAAGTGGTCTACTATTGTCAGAATGAATCTGTTCCCAGATGGTGTTCACCTAAAAGGTCCTAAGATATCAATCCCCAGGAAAGAGAATGGACATGTTGCTTCCGGTAATCGTTGTAGCTTTAACTGTTTCCGACTCAAATCTGCTCTCTGCGCACATGGTATTCAATTCTTGACATACTGTTTCCTGTTCCACATCTCCTTTCCTACCTCTCCACCAATACCTCTCCACCACTCTCCTGTTCGTCGCTCTACACCCTCCATGACCGGATAACACGTGATCGTGTGCTTCCTTTAAAACCTCGTCCCTCAGTTTCGCTGGCACTACTACCTTTGGCCCTAACTTTGTTTCCCTGCACAGAATACCATCGTACAAATTAAACTGTGGCTGTGTCCGATACAATTTACAATCATTGTCCGCGTCCTGTAATTTTTGCCATACTGCTAGGTCATAACCTATGACTTCTACTTTTGCCACCTTCCTAAGTAGTGAATCCGCATTACCGTGCTTCTTCCCAGGCTTGTGCTACACCTCATAGTCAAATTCACTAAGCCTCACAGCCCATCAAGCGAGTCTAGTAGACGGATCCTTCAACCCCAACAACCACTTCAATGCAACAGGATCTGTCACAACCCGAAGTCTTCTCCCATACAAATAACATTTAAAATATGTGATTCTATAGATTATGCTAAGCAGCTCCCTCTCTGTTGTTGAGTAATTCCTCTCTGCTGCATTCAACTGCGTAGATGCATAGGCTACAGGATGTTCTTTCCCATAAATTTCCTGACTAAGAACACACCCTAAAGCTTGATTCGATGCATCGCATTCTAGTATAAATTCCTTTCCAAAATCTGGAAACACAAGAACCGGACTTGATATTAACACTTCTTTCAGTTTGTGAAACGTTTTCTGACACTCTTCTGTCCATTCAAATTTCACACCCTTCCGTAACAATCGCGTCAACGGCTGTGCTAAATCTGCAAAACCCTTCACGAACGTTCGATAGAAATTGCAAATTCTGATGAATGACTGCACTTCCTTAACTGTTTTCGGTTCCCAAAAATCCCTTACAGCCTGTACCAACCTCGGATCTCTTCGCACTCTGTCCTTACTGATAATATGACCCAAATATTTTACTTCTTCTAACGCGAAATGACACTTCTCCTGGCTCAACATCAAACGAGCTGCTCTTAACCTCATAAAGACTTCCCTTAAACACTGTCTATGTTGCTCCATACTACTTGAAAACACTATAATGTCATCCAAATAGACAAGACACTGCTGTGGTTTCAAACTCCTCAATACACTGTCTAGCAACCTCTGAAACGTTGCCGGAGCGTTTTTCAAACCGAATGTCATTTTAATGAGCTGGTAATGGCCTCCAGGTGTAGAGAAAGCAGTTTTTGTACGATCCTCTGGAGCCACCTCTAACTGATGGTAACCACTTGTCAAATTGTAACCACTTGTCAAATCGTAGAAAACTACTGGCACTCTCCTAAGTGATCCAAAGTCTCCGATATGCTTGGAATGGAGTATGCATCAATTACTGTCTTATTATTGAGGCATTGATAGTCACAACAGAACCTGTATTTCTTAGTTCCATCCGCAGATTTTTTAGGCACAACGACAATGCCCACTCTCCAGGAATGATTACTATGCTCTATAATACCGTCCGCAAACTGCTGATCAATGAAATCCTCCATAATCAGCTGCAAATACCTCGGTATTCTGTATGGTTTACGGTAAACAGGTGCTTCATTCCCTGTTGGTATCCTATGTTGAACTAATGGAGTTGCTGGTAACGGCCCTTGTGGAAAAAACAAATCCTTAAATTCCCACAATAATTCTTCCATATGCTGCCTTTCTCCTCCTTTCAAATGCTTAATTTTCTCAAGCAATGCAGTTCTATCGGCAGTTAGTGGTTGGCCGCTTCGCCTACCTCTCGAACACCAGTCTTCATCATCTGGCACATCCAAATTTGCTTCTAAAACTCCTTTCCTCAAATTCACATCTAGAGCGCTAAAATTATCCACGTTCACAGGAACTACTCGCCCGTCATTCCCCTTCTGTATGCATACAACACTACCTTTCACAAAACAACCCAGCGAACCCAAATCTTCATTATCCTCCAATAATTCAATAATGGCTCTGAGCACTATGCGACTTAACTTCTGAGGTCATCAGTCACCTAGAACTTAGAACTAATTAAACCTAACTTACCTAAGGACATCACACACATCCATGCCCGAGGTAGGATTCGAACCTGCGACAGTAGCGGTCGCTCGGTTCCAGACTGGAGCGCCTAGAATCGCACGGCCACTCCGCCCGGCATAGTTCAAAAACACATACTGTACCCACAGGTAGATTCGACTCCACACTTACCCAAAGCGATTTCTCGGTGCCACTAGACACACACTCATGCGAATTAAATCTTAATGCTAATGTACGCGGTTTAGTTGGTTTGCTCATTACTCTGAATGCCCCTCATGACAGCTGAGCATTGACAACAGTTTCCCCTAGCAGAAATAACATTCCACCAAGTTCCACAGATCGTTGTCCAAGGTCAATTTTGGCATGATGTTGATGCAAGAAATCTACTCCTAGGATCATGTTGTAGCCCTCGCTCACCCATGGTACTATCTCTATGCATTAAATCAGACTTCCTCTATGCGAAAGTCAACTTTCACTGACCCCCAAGGCGTGACCTCCTTATCCCCCACTCCACACAACCTATAACGTGGTGGGTCTAACTTCCTTCGTCCCATTATATTCTTGGTAGCCACTGACACTTACGCCCCTGTGTCTAACAAAATCTTAAACTTTTTAGTTCCTACGGATCATACTACTGAACATTCCACCTCTGCATATGTATTCGTAACATTGAAATTAAGTGGGAGCTCCTTTAGGTGGGTCTTGAGCCCACTCTGTCGTTTAACACTTGTCCACCTCTCCTATCTCCATTTCTCCACCCTCCACGCTGCTGATACCTTGGTGACTGAGTACACTGCCTCTGCACATGTCCCATACGACCACACTTATAACATTTTATACCCACTGCAAATACTGTTTACTTCTCACATACTCCTGTGGCCACGTCTATTTCCTCACACTGAATTGCAAGCTGAATGGCTGAATACAAATCTTTCGGAGTCCCTTCACGCACTTCCCGTGACATATGCGCCAGTAACCCTCTCTAAAATACATCAAGTGCCCTTTGCTCGGCCTCCCGCAACAGAACACTATTCGCTTCATCGCTTTGACCCAACTCATAAGTGTACTCATTAATTTCCCTTATCCTGTCCGCAAATTTCTCCACCGTCTCCCCCTGTCTCTTTGTTATTGTACTTAACCTCTCCCTAAAGTACCGAGCGCTATTCTGTTTCTCGTACATTTGTAAAAGTCCTTCCTTTAACTGCTTAAAATATCCTACCTTCCTTAAGGCCTCAGAACACCTTACATATGTTTTTGCTTCACCCGTTAATCTAATCTTGGCTTCATGTAACAGCTGTTCATCAGAACAACCATTCATCACCGTTCTCAGATGCCTTACCAGAAAACGGAATAATCAAACTCATGGCGGCTGGATCAATCTCCTGCTCCCTAGGCAACAATGACTGATAAGATGTGGTTTTGCCTCACTTCTAGATGTTAATTCATTTCTCAACTGCGTATTGTCAGCTGTCAATTGTGCTATCTTTTCCATTAAAATACGTACCGCTTCTGGTTCCGACACACCTTGCGTCCTTGACTCTGCCATTGTATTGCTTTCATTCTCAGTAAGTCATTTTGTTTTGGGATTAAGTACAAGAACAATCTGACTTCCCACAACTCTGTATCATCATACTCAGAGAACATTATACTCAAATTAACACCAAAAGTGATTAAACGCCACAAAACAAAGTTACTCCCTAGACATACTAACATTTACTCTGACAACAAAAAATACTATGCCCACGCAAACATATAAATGTGGCTTGCCAGGAGCCATACACATAAAACAAAACAGAAAGAAAATGTCCAACACTCAAAAGAACAATTTTGACAGCACTCACCACATCTTGTGACTACTGCAGGTGGTGGGCTCGAACATCGTACTGGACAGACGACGTCAACTATTCTAACACCAAATGCAGTGGATGAGTGCTAGGAGGTGCTGTATTAAAACTCGTCCGAGCTTTTGAAATGATTTATTTGTTTCTACTACAGTGCTTTGTTCACCTCGGTCCGCGCCACAGGCCCCGCAATGCTGGGGCCACTGCCCCAGCGACCTGTGCAACGCAACGCTGTGTTGTGCCAGCCTTGTTCGCCAGCTGTAGAGTTCCAATTACGTCAGGATGGCTGTACCAGCAGCTGTTTCAGCAGCCACCATCCCCGTTGACTCCACGCTGCTCCGCCGGGAGCCGTAGGCTGGCCCCGCTGCCTCTTCTTCCTCGGCTGGCAATGACCGCCCACGATCCGGCGTCCGAATCTGCGGTCCTCGCCACCAAAGTCTGTGGCATGTGTCAGGAGCTGAGATGACTACCCGCGGTAGCGAGCCGAAGAGTGGCCCACCCTGGCTGGCTGCGGACCTCGTGTCGGCCTCAGTGGGTTGAACCAGCGACCCGCTGAGGACTGGGATGCTTGCCATTTTAAAAAAATTAAACTTTTTGGTGATCTCACCCATTATTACAGAAATTAAATAAAATCTTTCTCTTGCCTAATCCTTACCAAAAAATTATTTATTATAATATTGCATCAGCCTCATACAAGATATTCTGTGTGAGCGATGACCTTGGTAGTTACGCAACCGCTTATCACTCTGTGTTTACAAACATGACAAGCCAAATGAGACGCGTGCAGCTAGTAAGGCTACTGCACGCATACGGGATATCCACCCGACTTCAGACCAGTAGCATCAGCCGATAACCTGTACTAGTACATCTCGAACCAGGGGTTCAAGGAGGCAACAGTTTTCTCTATGTTGTTGTTGTTGTGGTCTTCAGTCCTGAGACTGTTTTGATGCAGCTCTCCATGCTACTCTATCCCGTGCAAGCTTCTTCATCTCTCAGTACCTACTGCAACCTACATCCTTCTGAATCTGCTTAGTGTATTGATCTCTTGGTCTCCCTCTACGATTTTTACCCTCCACGCTGCCCTCCAATGCTAAATTTGTGATCCCTTGATGCCTCAAAACATGTCCTACCAACCGATCCCTTCTTCTAGTCAAGTTGTGCCACAAACTTCTCTTCTCCCCAATCCTATTCAATACCTCCTCATTAGTTACGTGATCTACCCACCTTATCTTCAGCATTCTTCTGTAGCACCACATTTCAAAAGCTTCTATTCTCTTCTTGTCCAAACTGGTTATCGTCCATGTTTCACTTCCATACATGGCTACACTCCATACAAATACTTTCAGAAACGACTTCCTGACAATTAAATCTATACTCGATGTTAGCAAATTTCTCTTCTTCAGAAACGATTTCCTTGCCATTGCCAGTCTACACTTTATATCCTCTCTACATCGACCATCATCCGTTATTGTACTCCCTAAATAGCAAAACTCCTTTACTACTTTAAGTCTCTCATTACCTAATCTAATCCCCTCAGCATCACCCGATTTAATTTGACTACATTCCATTATCCTCGTTTTGCTTTTGTTGATGTTCATCTTATATCCTCCTTTCAAGACACTGTCCATTCCGTTCAACTGCTCTTCCAAGTCCTTTGCTGTCTCTGACAGAATTACAATGTCATCGGCAAACCTCAAAGTTTTTACTTCTTCTCCATGAATTTTAATACCTACTCCAAATTTTTCTTTTGTTTCCTTTACTGCTTGCTCAATATACAGATTGAATAACATCGGGGAGAGGCTACAGCCCTGTCTCACTCCTTTCCCAACCACTGCATCCCTTTCATGCCCCTCGACTCTTATAACTGCCATCTGGTTTCTGTACAAATTGTAAATAGCCTTTCGCTCTCTGTGTTTTACCCCTGCCACCTTCAGAATTTGAAAGAGAGTATTCCAGTTAACGTTGTCAAAAGCTTTCTCTAAGTCTACAAATGCTAGAAACGTAGGTTTGCCTTTTCTTAATCTTTCTTCTAAGATAAGTCGTAAGGTTAGTATTGCCTCACGTGTTCCAACATTTCTACGGAATCCAAACTGATCTTCCCCAAGGTCCGCTTCTACTAGTTTTTCCATTCGTCTGTAAAGAATTCACGTTAGTATTTTGCAGCTGTGACTTATTAAACTGATAGTTCGGTAATTTTCACATCTGTCAACACCTGCTTTCTTTGGGATTGGAATTATTATATTCTTCTTGAAGTCTGTGGGTATTTCGCCTGTCTCATACATCTTGCTCACCAGATGATAGAGTTTTGTCATGACTGGCTCTCCCAAGGCCATCAGTAGTTCTAATGGAATGTTGTCTACTCCGGGGGCCTTGTTTCGACTCAGGTCTTTCAGTGCTCTGTCAAACTCTTCACGCAGTATCTTATCTCCCATTTCATCTTCATCTACATCCTCTTCCATTTCCATAATATTTTCCTCAAGTACATCGCCCTTGTATAAACCCTCTATATACTCCTTCCACCTTTCTGCGTTCCCTTCTTTGCTTAGAACTGGGTTGCCATCTGAGCTCTTGATATTCATACAAGTGGTTCTCTTCTCTCCAAAGGTCTCTTTAATTTTCCTGTAGGCAGTATCTATCTCACCTCTAGTGAGACAAGCCTCTACATCCTTACATTTGTCCTCTAGCCATCCCTGCTTAGCCATTTTGCACTTCCTGTCGATCTCATTTTTGAGACGTTTGTATTCCTTTTTGCCTGCTTCATTTACTGCATTTTTATATTTTCTCCTTTCATCAATTAAATTCAATATTTCTTCTGTTACCCAAGGATTTCTATTAGCCCTCGTCTTTTTACCTACTTGATCCTCTGCTGCCTTCACTACTTCATCCCTCAGACCTACCCATTCTTCTTCTACTGTGTTTCTTTCCCCCATTCCTGTCAATTGTTCCCTTATGCTCTCCCTGAAACTCTCTACAACCTCTGGTTCTTTCAGTTTATCCAGGTCCCATCTCCTTAAATTCCCACCTTTTTGCAGTTTCTTCAGTTTCAATCTGCAGTTCATAACCAATATATTGTGGTCAGAATCCACATCTGCCCCTGGAAATGTCTTACAGTTTAAAACCTGGTTCCTAAATCTCTGTCTTACCATTATATAATCTATCTGATACCTTTTACTATCTCCAGGATTCTTCCAGGTATACAACCTTCTTTTATGATTCTTGAACCAAGTGTTAGCTACGATTAAGTTACACTCTGTGCAAAATTCTACAAGGCAGCTTCCTCTTTCATTTCTTCCCCCCAATCCATATTCACCTACTATGTTTCCTTCTCTCCCTTTTCCTACTGACGAATTCCAGTCACCCATGACTATTAAATTTTCGTCTCCCTTCACTACCTGAATAATTTCTTTTATCTCGTCATACATTTCATCAATTTCTTCATCATCTGCAGAGCTAGTTGGCATATAAACTTGTACTACTGTAGTAGGCATGGGCTTTGTGTCTATCTTGGCCACAATAATGCGTTCACTATGCTGTTTGTAGTAGCTAACCCGCACTCCTATTTTTTTATTCATTGTTAAACCTACTCCTGCATTACCCCTATTTGATTTTGTATTTATAACCCTGTAATCACCTGACCAAAAGTCTTGTTCCTCCTGCCACCGAACTTCACTAATTCCCACTATATCTAACTTTAACCTATCCATTTCCCTTTTTAAATTTTCTAACCTACCTGCCCGATTAAGGGATCTGACATTCCACGCTCCGATCTGTAAAACGCCAGTTTTCTTTCTCCTGATAACGACGTCCTCTTGAGTAGTCCCCCCCCGGAGATCCGAATGGGGGACTATTTTACCTCCGGAATATTTTACCCAAGAGGATGCCATCATCATTTAATCATACAGTAAAGCTGCATGTCCTCGGGAAAAATTACGGCTGTAGTTTCCCCTTGCTTTCAGCCGTTCGCAGTACCAGCACAGCAAGGCCGTTTTGGTTAATGTTACAAGGCCAGATCAGTCAATCATCCAGACTGTTGCCCCTGCAACTACTGAAAAGGCTGCTGCCCCTCTTCAGGAACCACATGTTTGTCTGGCCTCTCAACAGATACCCCTCCGTTGTGGTTGCACCTACGGTACGGCCATCTGTATCGCTGAGGCACGCAAGCCTCCCCACCAACGGCAAGGTCCATGTTTCATGGGGGGAGTTTTCTCTATATAAGTAACGAATCTGGTAACGTTACTTGTCAGAAATTTTCTAAGTCCGGAGTTGGGTGGATATCCCGTACACATGCAATAGCCTTACTAGCTGACCAAGTCTCACTTTGCTTGTCATGTTTGTAAACACAGAGTGATAAGCAGTTGCATAATGACCAAGGTCATCACTCACACAGAGTATCTCGTATGAGGCTGATGCAATATTATAATTAATAATTTTTTTTGGCAAGGATTAGGGAAGAGAAGAATTTTATTTAATTTCTGTATTAATGGGTGAGATCACCAACAAGTTTATTATTTTTTTTTTTTACAATGGTCATCACCTTTAACCCACACTGACACAGATTCGAATTCATTTATTTTAGGATGATTCCTGGTCCTCAGAATGAAAGGCATGGATGGCAGGTAATATGATTTACCAATGTCTTTATTATAGACCTTGCGTCGGCCTCAGAGGGTCGAACCAATGACTTGCCGTGGACTGGGATGCTGTTGCCCCATCTGTTACTAAGTGTAGCCCAGCAGAGCGACACGACCCACCATCCAGGAGAGCTGCCACTCTTGAGTGAATCTCGTTAGAAAACAACAGCTATTTATACGTGGCTGCGCACCTTTGTTTTGCTAATGCATCACTCCGAGTCACGTACACCCCACACCCTGGTTGCGCCAGTGGGCCCCTTCTGCCTATAGCTTGCGCCATGCGAACTGCTGCGTTTACTCTTTTCAACAGTTCGATGGCCCTGTGGCCTCCATTCCACTTCACAACCGCTGGTCAGTGTAACTTACTGCAATTTGGCCCACACCTGGCTGTAACTTATGCTCAGAATATTGCACAAAACTAACTTTCCCTATCCTATATGGTGGTACCGCTACACTACTGAAATTAGACTGAAGCAGAACTAAAGGAAGACTTAAAGGAGTCTGTTTCAAATGGCATGAGATTTGGCCTTATAAAGATTTGCTCCATGATAGTAGTGAACTTTGGTAGTGTATAAATGTTTTTAAGTTCTTTAGGTTATGAAGTTCATGCTTTATGGGCTGTTTAATCTGTTAATGTATATTGTTTACATATTATTTGGTATGGGAATGGTTCTGTAAAAGAAATCAATGTAAGTCAGTTATGGTGTACCAGTAATCAACTACACAAGTCCTACATGGATGATTCGAAACTGAATTCTACTGTTGTTGAACCTGGAACCATGATGCACAGTGGACAATCTCCTGTGAGCCAATATGCGGTAAAGGAGACAGAGAATAAGCAATATCAACAGGGAGTTGGCAGCTTTATATTTGCAGCAACTGTCTCACAGCCAGACACCATGTTTGCCATGAGGGGGTGAGTAGGATTCTGCATAATTCATGTCTTGATCGCGTGCTATTGGAGGTCAAATATGTAGCAGTGTCAGAGTCTGCTACTGAAATTGTTTGGTTGTGTGGTTTTCCTCAATGAACTTCGTTATGTGTCAACAATGAAAGTGCTATTTGCTTGATTAAAAACACAGGACATTACAAACATCTACATCTAAGTTATTACTCTGCTATTCACAATAAAGTGCCTGGCAGAGGGTTCAATGAACCACCTTCAAGCTGTCTCTCTCTACCGTTCCACTATTGAACGGCACGCGGGAAAAATGAGCACTTAAATTTTTCTGTGCAAGCCCTGATTTCTCTTATTTTATCGTGATGATCATTTCTCCCAATGTAGCTGGGTGCCAACAGAATGTTTTCTCAACCGGAGGAGAAAACTGGTGATTGAAATTTCATGAGAAGATCCTGTCGCAACAAAAAACGCCTTTGTTTTAATGATTGCCACTCCAATTCACGTATCATGTCTGTGACACTATCTCCCCTATTTCGCGATAATACAAAACGAGCTGCCCTTCTTTGTACTTTTTGGATGTCATCCGTCAGTCCCACCTGATGCGGATCCCATGCCGCACAGCAATACTTCAGAATAGGGCGGACAAGCATGGTGTAAGCAGTCTCTTTAGTAGACCTGTTGCACCTTCTAAGTGTTCTGCCAATGAATCGCAGTCTTTGGTTTGCTCTACCCACAATATTATCTATGTGAACGTTCCAATTTAGGTTATTTGTAATTGTAATCCCTAAGTATTTCGTTGAATTTACAGCCTTCACATTTGTGTGACTTATCGCGTAGTCGAAATTTAGCTGATTTCTTTTAGTGCTCATTTGAATAACTTCACACTTTTCTTTATTCAGGGTCAATTGCCACTTTTCACACCATACAGATATCTTACCTAAATCATTTTGCGAGTCATTTTGATCATCTAATGACTTTACAAGACGGTAAATGACAGCATCATCTGCAAACAATCTAAGACGGCTACTCAGATTGTCTTTTATGTCATTAATATAAATCAGAAACAATAGAGGGC
This sequence comes from Schistocerca serialis cubense, assembly GCF_023864345.2. Taxonomy (NCBI): domain Eukaryota; kingdom Metazoa; phylum Arthropoda; class Insecta; order Orthoptera; family Acrididae; genus Schistocerca; species Schistocerca serialis. The sequence goes on from NC_064641.1 coordinate 42,814,577, forward strand.
CTATAACACTACCTTGGGGAACGCCGGATATTACTTCTATTTTACTTGATGACTTTCCGTCTATTACTATGAACTGTGACATTTCTGACAGGAAATGACAAGTCGACTCACACAACTGAGGATATACTACGTAGGCACGCAGTTTGGTTAGAAGACGCTTGTGAGGAACGGTGTCGAGAGCCTTCTGGAAATCTATAATCCATTTGACATCCCCTGTCGACAGCGTTTATTACTTCACGAGTATAAAGAGCTAGTTGTGTTTCACAAGAACGATATTTTCTGAAACCCTGCTGACTATGTGTCAATAAATCGTTTTCTTGAGGTACTTCATAATGTTCGAATATAGTATATGTTCCAAAACCCTACTGCAAATTGATGTTAGTCATATAGGCGTGTAATTCAGCAGATTACTCCTACTTCCCTTTTTGGGTATTGATGTGACTTGAGCAATTTTCCAGTCTTTAGGTACAGGTCTTTCTGTGAGCGAGTGGCTGTATATAATTGCTAAATATGGAGCTATTTTATCAGAATACTCTATGAGGAACCCGACCGGTATACAATCTAGACTGGAGGCCTTGCCTTTATTAAGTGATTTAAGCTGCTTCGTTATTCCGAGGATATCTACTTCTATGTTTCTCATCTCGGCAGTTGTTCTGGATTGGAATTCAGGAATATTTACTTTGCCTTCTTTGGTGAAAGAGTTTCGGAAAACCATGTTTAATAACTCTGCTTTAGTGGCACTGTCATTGGTGACTTCATCGTTGTTATTGCGCAGTGCGTCTTGCCAGTGGTGTGCTTTACGTATGACCAGAATCTGTTTGGGTTCTCCGACAGATTGCGATACAGAATTTTGTTGCGGAAATTGTTAAAAGCATCTCGCATTGAAGTACGCACCATATTTCGAACTTCTACATCTACATCTACATGACTGCTCTGTAATTCACATTTAAGTGCTTGGCAGAGGGATCATCGAATCACAATCATACTATCTCTCTACCATTCCACTCCCGAACACCGCGTGGGAAAAACAAACACCTAAACCTTTCTGTTCGAGCTCTGATTTCTCTTATTTTATTTTGATGATCATTCCTACCTATGTAGGTTGGGCTCAACAAAATATTTTCGCATTCGGAAGAGAAAGTTGGTGACTGAAATTTCATAAATAGATCTCGCCGCAACGAAAAATATCTTCGCTTTAATGACTTCCATCCCAATTCGCATATCATATCTGCCACACTCTCTCCCCTATTACGTGATAATACAAAACGAGCTGCCCATTTCTGCACCCTTTCGATGTCCTCCGTCAATCCCACCTGGTAAGGATCCCACACCGCGCAGCAATATTCTAACAGAGGACGAACGAGTGTAGTGTAAGCTGTCTCTTTAGTGGACTTGTTGCATCTGCTAAGTGTCCTGCCAATGAAACGCAACCTTTGGCTCACCTTCCCCACAATATTATCTATGTGGTCTTTCCAATTGAAGTTGTTAGTAATTTTAACACCCAGGTACTTAGTTGAATTGACAGCCTTGAGAATTGTACTATTTATCGAGTAATCGAATTCCAACGGATTTCTTTTGGAACTCATGTGGATCGCCTCACACTTTTCGTTATTTAGCGTCAACTGCCACCTGCCACACCATACAGCAATCTTTTCTAAATCACTTTGTAACTGATACTGGTCTTCGGATGACCTTACTAGAGGGTAAATTACAGCATCATCTGTGAACAACCTAAGAGAACTGCTCAGATTGTCACCCAGGTCATTTATATAGATCAGGAACAGCAGAGGTCCCAGGACACTTCCCTGGGGAACACCTGATATCACTTCAGTTTTACTCGATGATTTGCCATCTATTACTATGAACTGCGACCTTCCTGACAGGAAATCACGAATTCAGTCGCACAACTGAGACGATACCCCATAGGCCCGCAGCTTCATTAGAAGTCGCTTGTGAGGAATGGTGTCAAAAGCTTTCCGGAAATCTAGAAATACGGAATCAACTTGAGATCCGCTGTCGATAGCGGCCATTACTTCGTGCGAATAAAGAGCTAGCTGCGTTGCACAAGAATGATGTTTTCTGAAACCATGCTGATTATGTATCAATAGATTGTTCCCTTCGAGGTGATTCATAATGTTTGAATACAGTATATGCTCCAAAACCCTTCTGCAAACCGACGTCAATGATATAGGTCTGTAGTTCGATGGATTACTCCTAATACCCTTCTTAAACACTGGTGCGACCTGCGCAATTTTCCAACCTGTAGGTACAGATCTATCGATGAGCGAGCGGTTGTATGTGGTTGCTAAGTAGGGAGCTATTGTATCAGCGTAATCTGAAAGGAACCTAATCGGTATACAATCTGGACCTGAAGACTTGCCCGTATCAAGCGATTTGAGTTGTTTCGCAACCCCTAGGGTATTTACTTCTAAGAAACTCATGCTAGCAGCTGATCGTGTTTCAAATTCTGGAATATTCCATTCGTCTACCCTGGTGAAGGAATTTCGGAAAACTGCGTTCAATAACTCCGCTTTAGCGGCACAGTCGTCGGTAACAGTACCATCGGCACTGCGCAGTGAAGGTATTGATTGCGTCTCGCCACTTGTGTACTTTACATACGACCAGAATTTCTTCGGATTTTCTACCAAATTTCGAGACAATGTTTCGTTGTGGAACCTATTAAAGGTATCTCGCATTGAAGTTCGTGCCAAATTTCGCGCGTCTGTAAATTTTAGCCAATCTTCAGGTTTTCGCGTTCTTCTGAACTTCGCATGCTTTTTCCGTTGCCTCTGCAACAGCATTCAGACCTGTTTTGTGTACCACGGGGGATCAGTTCGATCTCTTACCAATTTATGAGGTATGAATCTTTCAATTGCTGTTGCTACTATATCTTTGAATTTGAGCCACATCTCATCTACATTTGCATAGTCAGTTCGGAAGGAATGGAGATTGTCTCTCAGGAAGGCTTCTAGTGACACTTTATCCACTTTTTTAAATAAAATTATTTTACGTTTGTTTCTGGTGGATTTTGAAGAAACGGTATTGAGCCTAGCTACAACGACCTTGTAATCACTAATCCCTGTATCAGTGATGATGCTCTCTATCAGCTCTAGATTGCTTGTGGCTAAGAGGTCAAGTGTGTTTTCGCAACCATTTACAATTCGCGTGGGTTCGTGGACTAATTGCTCGAAATAGTTTTCGGAGAAAGCATTTAGGACAATCTCGAAAGATGTTTTCTGCCTACCACCGGTTTTGAAGAAGTATTTTTGCCAACATATTGAGGGAAGGTTGAAGTCCCCACCAACTATAACCGTATGAAAGGGGTATTTATTTGTTAAGACTCAAATTTTCTCTGAACTGTTCAGCAACTATATCATCGGAGTCTGGGGGTCGGTAGAAGGAGCCAATTATTAACTTAGTTCGGCTGGTAAGTATAACATCCACCCATACCAATTCGCATGGAGTATCTACTTCGACTACACTACAAGATAAACCACTACTGACAGACACAAACACTCCACCACTAATTCTGCCTAATCTATCTTTCCTGAACACTGTCTGAGACTTCGTAAAAATTTCTGCAGAACTTATTTCAGGTGTTAGCCAGCTTTCTGTACCTATAACAATTTCAGCTTCTGTGCTTTCTATTAGTGCTTCTGTAAAACTTTGCCAATCTTCAGGATTTTGCGTTCTTTTAAATTTGGCATGCTTTTTCCGTTGCTTCTGCAACAATGATCTGACTTGTTTTGTGTACCATGGGGGACCAGTACCATCACTTATTAATTTATGTGGTATATATCTCTCAATTGCTGTCGATACTTTCTCTTTGATACATTCCACAACTTTTCTACCCTTAGATCGGAAGGAGTGAAGACTGTATCTTAAAAAGGCGTTAAGAGCATTTTTATCAGGTTTTTTAAGTAGATATACTTTGCGTTTCTTTTTGATGGTTGTTGGAGTTACGGTATTCAGTCTAGCAGCAGCTGCCTTGTGGTCACTAATCCCTGTATTCGTCACAATACTCACTATTTGTCCTGGATTATTTGTTTCTAAAAGGTCGAGTTAACTTTCACAACCATTTACGCTTCGAGTGGGCTCATGAACTAATTGTTCAAAATAATTTTCTGACAAAGCATTCAGTACAATTTCGGATGACTCTTTCTGCCTGCTGCTGGCTTTAATCGTATAATTTTTCCAGCATATCGCAGGTAGATTAAAGTGAACACCGACTATAATTGTATCAGCGGGATACTTTTTTGAAATGAGACTCAAGTTTTCTTTGAACTGTTCAGCAACTATATCTTCTGAGTCGAGGGATCGGTAAAACGATCCAATTAATAGTTTAGTCCGAATGTCAGTATAACCTCTACTCATATTATTTCACACGAACTATCTACTTCCATTCCGCTACAAGGCAAACTACCTCTGACAGCAATAAATACTCCACCACCAACTGTATTTAATCTATCCTTTCTGAATACTGTTAGATCGTTTGAAAAAAATTCATCTGAACTTATTTCCGGCTTTAGCCAGCTCTCTGTCGCAACAACTATTTGAGCTTCAGTGCTTTCTATTAGGGCTTGGAGCTCTGGTTCTTTCCCAACACAGCTACAACAATTTGCAATTACAATACCAGTTGTTTCTACAACTACCTTACTGTGTTTTACCTGCCCACTTCTGTCGTTTCCTGAGACCCTCTGACCCAAAACAAACCAAATATGAAAATGTTGAGCACCTTAATTTACATAAGCACATTTACAGACATTGAGATTGAAGTTTGTTGTGTTTGTTCTGATAAGCAGTTGACAGATTTGTTAATGAGACCTTTAAGTAAAGTAAAATTCATGTCAAATAGGAAAGCACTATCATTGATCTCAAAAGCAAACTCAGTACAACAAGAGTGGGAGTATTGACAAAAATGAGCTCCCTATGTTGAGTGTTGTTGATGACCTTGTTTTCAATATTCATTAAGTGAGCACACCATAGAGCAGTTATGTGCATACATCCTGTACACGGCCATGTTTTGTGACTTTATAAAAATGAGCTCGGTATTCTATATCGTCAAGGTGAAGGCTGATTCACACTAGACACCAACAGACCATCACATCTCGTCACGTCACTGTCACATCAAGGTGTATTCACATTGCATGTCAGTTTGCTTAACCCCAGCACTGAAAGGTGAAAGTGAGGTTATGAGATACCACCCATAACGTAAAAAGTCAGAGGTAAAAACGAAGGGAACTGTCATTATCTCACAAAATTGAATCCAACATCCACCATCTTACATAGCCCGAAACACTAGGTTCACCACATTAACACCTCCATGGTTCACCAGAGTTTCCATGATGTCACTCTAAAGTGTCTGTACCCAATTTCGACCATTGGGATATCTATCAACTTTTGTGGTCATATCCCAAATAGCTTCTGGTGCTTTGATTGTGTGGAGACAAAGTTGTTTCAGCAAAAACGCCAGCTTGCATCATTTATGGATGTACTAATATAATCAATCGTAATCTAAAGTTTAAAGGAGTCACATTTCATTCATAAGTGGAGCAGTTAATTTAATATTTCCTTTTATATACAATAATTATTGTTGCACTTTTTACTTTAATGCTTTCCTCTGTTTCTCATTGCCTTCCAGACTGCAAATGCTCCATCTTTTCCACACTGTATCAATGTTTTCGTCCTGCACGACACACAGCTACTTGACCACGCTGATCATTGGTGCAATATCTCATACCCTAAATCCCTTTAACACAAGCAAGTGCTCACAGTGCTGCAACCTAAAGTTCTGCTCAATTACCCAGTGATATAAAATGTTTGGTAGACAGCAAAATAAAAGTTGAAATTAAACTGAAAAGCCCACCCAGCTAGCCGTGCGGTCTAACATGCTGCTTCCCAAGCAGCAGAACATGCCGGTCCCCGTCATGAATCCACCCGATGGATTAGTGTTCAGGTTCGGTGTGTCGGCCAGACTGTGGATGGTTTTAGGTGGTTTCCCATCTGCCTCAGTGAATGCTAGCTGGTTCCCCATATTCCACCTCAGTTACACTATGTCAGCAATTGCTGCACAAACTCTGTCTCCATACAACATAATTATTCTACCACACAAACGTTTGGGGTTACACTTGCTTGGTATGAGATGTTCCCACGGGGGTGTCCACTGGGGGCGGAACCGCACAAAATCCGGGTTGGGTGTGGGGCGGCAGTGGGGCGAGTGGACTGCTGTAGCCTGTTGTAGGGTTGTGAACCACTAGGGGTTAGGTGGGGATGAAGTCTCTCTGTCGTTTCTAAGTCCCTGGTTCAATATACATACACACAAACTGAAAATGTTTCTCTTTGACATCTTCTCCTATTCCACAGAAGGCTACCTATTACTGTAATGTGTAAATGGTGATGGGTAGGAATTACTAATATCTGCCTGTCTTAAATTAAAAAACAGAAACGCTAATAAATGATCAGCATGGAGGCATATTTATAAAAAAAATTGATGTTAATATAATATGACTCATTCCATACCATTATGATTTATCATGCAAATGATTCATGAAACGAACTAAGTAACTAACTAACTGTTTATATGTGACGAAGCATGGTATAGACTTGTATGCTTTGAAAACCTCGAAATGTAGTTCAAAAGTAAAATGAAGCAGATTATCAATGTAGACATATATTCTAGTTGTTTGGTTATTCCTGATAAAGACAGAGTTACTGGTGAGAAATATTCCAAGAAAAGCAGTAAATAGGCTACTGCTAGAAAGGTAGGCCTGTATGTTACACAGGCTAAGCTATCTTTACTAAAAGAATGACTTACATACATGTTGGAGGAAAATATCCATTTTTAGGGGTCTAAGCATTTGAGACCATTCCCTTAATCACATTTATAGTATTGCACAGTGCTGGTTGGCTGGTTTGGGGTATAAAGGGACCAAACTACAGGGTCATCAGTCCCTTTTTCCTGATGGAAACAAGGCTCAATATAAAACAATACCCAAAGTACGTATGGGAAAGTAAAAGGGAGAAAATAATGGGGACCCACATCTAAAAATACAACGAACAGAATGAACAAAACACAGGGAAAATGTACACCACAAGCAAAAGTACAAGAAGGGATTAAAACCATAGAGCAGAAGGTCTGGGCTGGCTGATCACATGAATAAAAGAGGATGAGCCAGCCACTCTGCAACACATTAAAAAGTCCACCCCATAAAGACAAGGCGAGATGAACACATTTAGGGAAAAGATGCAGACAAAGACAAACAAATACAAAGAAATGGTGACAGAGTTAAAATGGAGGGAGGATGGAGACCTCAGAGAGAAGACCAAATGTTTACCCTTAGATGGCACAATAAAAAAAACCCTCATGAATAAAACGTAAAACTATATCTGCTGTTGAGGCATTGTCACCCAACACCGAAGGTAGGGTGCTTGGAAGGTTAAAAGTACGCCACAGAGCAGCTAAAATTGGGCAGTTCAGCAAGATGTGGGCGACAGTCAGAAGGGAGCCACCGCGACACCGAGGTGGTCCTCGTGATGGGGGAGGTAACCATGTGTTAGCCACGTATGACCAATGCGGAGCTGGCAAAGGACAACAGTTTCCCTGCGAGTGGCTCGCATGGATGATCGCCACACATTTTTCATCTCCTTGATAGCAGGGAGTTTATTTGGGGTACTTAGGGTGCGCCATTCAGTATATCATGTCATAAAAACTTTGTGGTGGAACACCGCTCGCAAATTGGTCTCTGGTAGGCCAATCTCCAGAAATAGTTTACTGGTGGCCTGTTTGGCCAGGCGGTCAGCAAATACATTGCCCGGTACCTTGACATGGGCTGGGGTCCAGATGAAGGTCACTAAGCGTCCACTGGTGCAGAGGGCATAAAGAGACTCCTGTATTACCAGTACCAAAGGATGCCTTGGGAAGCACTGGTCGAGAGCTTGTAGGCTGCTTAAAGAGCCACTACAAATGACGAAGGACTCACCGTAGCAGGAGCGGATATGATCGAGATAGCAATAGATTTCAACCAACTCTGCAGTGAAAATGCTGCAGTCACCAGCAAGGAGTGTTGTTCAATATGGCCAACGTGAGTGTAAGCGTAGCCTACAAGACTGTCAACTGTAGATCCATCAGTGCAGATTATTTCTGAGCTCTCAAACTCACTAAGAAGAGAGATAAAATGATGACGGAGAGGCTCAGGTGGTACAGAACGCTTGGGGTCTTGCAATAGGTCTAACCAAAGCTGTGGCTGAGGTGTGGACCATGGAGGTGTATGGAAGTGGACCTGCAGGAAGCGTCGAGTTCATGAAGAAGTGACCAAACACAGACAATAAAGGGATTCTCAGTTTTGCACTGCCACTGCGGAAGACAGACTGCTGTGTTGGGGAAAAGGATGTGGTAATTTGGATGGCGAGGCGAACTATGTATGTGTGCAGTATAATTTGCGAGCAATAGTTGCCACTGGACCTGCAATGGAGGAATGCCAGCTTCAACCAGGAGGCCATTCACAGGGCTGGATCAGAAAGCCACCTTTGCAAGGCGAACTCCATAATGGTGGATAGGGTCTAGTAGACTCAGTACAGAATGGGCTGCTGAGCCATACACCATGCTCCCGTAATCAACACAGGACTGTACGAGGGCTTGGTACAGCTGCAGCAGTGTACGACGATCAGCACCCCAGTCGGTGTGGCTCAGGCATCGAATAAGATTAAGGTGCTGCCAGCACTTGTCCTTAAGCTGACGAAGATGGGGAAGCCAACTTAAGCGGGCGTCAAAGACCACTCCCAGAAAGCGGTAAGTCTCCACTACATCTAGTAGTTGGTGATCGAGGTAAAGTTCTGGATGGGGGTGGACAGTATGACGATGGCAGAAGTGCATCATACAAGTTTTGGCAGCCGAAAACTGAAAGCCATGAGTGAGGGCCTACGACTGCACCTTCTGTATAGCTCTCTGCAACCAGCATTCAGCTGCAACAGTAGAAGAGGAGCAGAATGAAATACAAAAATCGTTAGCATATAGGAGGGGAGAAACTGAAGATCCTACTGCTAATGTGAGACCATTGACAGCAATTAAAAAGAGTGGGACACTCAGGACAGAGCCCTGCAGGAGCTCATTCTCTTGTATATGGGGTGCATTTGGGAAGCACTGATGCAAACTCTGAAAGTGCGGTTTACAAAAAGTCTAGTATAAAAATCGGGTGTGGGCCACGGAGACCCCACCCATGCAGAGTAGCGCAGATGTGATGTCGCCAAGTGGTGTCGTAGCCCTTCATGAGATGGAAAAAGACGGCAATAAGGTGCTGTCACCAGGAAAAGGCTGATCGAATGGCAGACTCCAGGTACACCAAGTTGTCAATGGTGGAGCGTCCTTGGCAGAAACCGCCTTGGGACAGAGCCAGAAGATCCTGAGACTCAAGAAGCCAACACAACCGCTAGCTCACCATATGTTCAAGCAGCTTGCACAGAACGTTGGTGAGGCTGATGGGACGATAGCTGTCAACATCTAGTTGGTTCTTCCCAGGCTTTAGGACTGGAATGATGACACTTTCCCGCCATTGCGATGGGAATTCGCCATTGCTCCAAAAGCGGTTGAAGACAGCAAGGAGGTGGCGATGGGAATCCGCTGACAAATGTTTCAGTATTTGTGAATGGATGCAATCTGGGGCAGGCGATGTGTCATGACAGTTGGCAAGGGCACTGACAAATTCACACTCACTGAAAGGAGCATTATAAGGCTCAGGGTGGTGTGGAGAAAAAAGAGGCATTGTCGCTTCACCCTCTGTTTGAGGAGACGAAAGGTGGGGGTGGTAATTCTCCGATGCAAATATGCGCGCATAATGCTCAGCAAGATGCTCTGCAATTACATCTGGATCAGAAGATACAGCTCCAATTTTGGAAATTTCAGGTACACCTGCTGGGTTCCAATAGCCGTAAAGTCGGCAGAGCTTGATCCAAACCTGGGAGGGGGAGGTTCCTGTTCCAACAATGGAGACATAGCATTCCCAACACTCCTACTTCCTTTGTTTGATGAGGAGATGAACCTGCGCTCAGAGCCATTTGAAGGTGATAAGGTTCTCCAGGGAGGGGTGGCACTCATGATGTTGGAGGGCCCACCTAAGGTCTCTAATGGCTGCAGCGATTTCCGGGGAGGGGGACTGTGTAGAAGTTCTGGGAGCAATAGAAGAAGATGTGCCCCCAGCCAACTAGATGGGGGAGGAAGATGGGCGGCCCTGAGGGCCCACTGGAGCAACCTTAGAGGATGGGCATAATGGCGTTATCGATGGCGACAACGTCATGGCAGCAGCAATGAAGATAGCATGGGAACAGGGTTTAGTCGTTCATATTTGAGTTTAGCCTTTAAGATAGCCTGTCCAGGGACTTGTACTCCATAATTTTGTGCTTCTTTTGGAATACCAGACAGTCTGGTGAGCAAGGGTGTAATGCTGGGGACAGTTCATACACGTGGGAGGAGGCACACATGGAGTATTCAGATGCAGCGAACGTCCGCAGTCTCTACATGTGGTGCTGGAAGGGCACCGGGACGACATGTGCCCGAATTTCCATCACATTGGTAAACAGTCACCCTGACCTTTTCAGGTAATGAGTCACCCCCAGAGGCCAAGATGAAGGCACCAGTGGCAACTCTATTGTCTTTGGGTCCCCTGTAAATGTGCGAGACGAAATAAACACCCCGCAGTTTTAAACTGCATGCACCTCATCATCGGACTGTAACAGGAGGTCGCGATGAAAATAATTCCCTGCTCCTTATTGAGGCTTTTGTGGGGAGTGACCGAAACAGGAATATCACAGAGGTTGACACGGGCGAGTAATGCCTGGGACTGGGTTGGGGATGCCGTCTGAATTAAGACCGACCCATTGCACATTATCCTCCAGGTGCTCAGCAAAAAACAGAGGCTTCGTTTCCAGAAAGGAGTACCCATCAGTTCTGCTACAAACTAAGTAACATGGTGAATAAGGACCCTGTCGCTCTGAAGCCCTACATTCCTCCCAAGGTGTTGCTAGGGAGGGGAACAATTTAGGGTCATACTTGTCAGTACTGAAATGAACCTTTTCTTTCTTAGAGACTGCTGGGGTCACTTGGTCCCCAGCAAAAGATGCCTTAGTCTGCTTCATTGCGGGTCATCCGCCCTGGTGCCACCCACTCTGATCAGGGGCTGTCCCACGGGCACCACCCAGCAACAGCAAAGGCCACTTGGCATGATGGCCATTGCCGAGAGTCCAGATGCCCCATGAAGACAGGCATCTACCCCTTAGCATGCGTGGGGATTTTACAGCTCAGGCATCAGCAATGTGTGTTGTCTGGGGGCTACCACCAAGTGGTGGATATTGGGTGCAGAGAAATCCAATATTGTCATGGGGGGTGAAAGAGAACAGGTGATAACAGAAGAAGATGATATACAGCGGAAAGTGTCTTCACCCAAATAGTTGAAGTGCAGGTTGCGATGCAAACCCATGACAAAAAGAGGTTCAGGAGATCAAATCTAAGGTCATTAAGGGTAACTTACGTAAGGCATCCTTCCACATATGGCCTGCACTTCTATTGAATTTGGAAAGTGGCAGGTCAAACCAGAAACTGAGACCTGAACTTATAGGGTTAAAACGGGTCAGACTCATTTTAGTCGTCTCTTACAACAGGCAAGAATACCTTGGACCTATTCTAACCCACGAACCCACAGGGGAGCACAATGCTGGAACATGTTTTAAAAAATTATATCTTTTTTTACACTGTAAACTGCTATTGTTGGTCACACACTGAATGATGCACCATACGAGAAATTTCAAAATGAGAAGATGCGTAAGTCACAGTGAAACTAATGCACTGACAGTTTTATAAAACAAGAACTCTATTCTGCATGGAGGTTTACCAACACGCAGCTCTTTTTTTTTGACATTTCGATAATTGTACACTTCCTTTATTACCATTTCTATTTGTTATCATAGCTACATTGTTTGCCAGTCAAGATGGGATAGACTGTGTCAGTATTACAAGCTTAAGATTACACAAGCATTATAATACAAGAACAAATTAGCATAAGTATTCAGAAACAAATATGCGTTAGTATAGCATAACACTTGATGACGTATCGGGTAAGAACTTTTCAACAAGTACATGTTCATTTCATTTCATATGGCAGTGCACTGTTTAGGGAGTCCAGTTTGCTGTTTCACTGTCAAAGAACTCGTTTAAACTGTACAGTGGTTTAGGAAGTACCTTTTGTGACATCTTTCCTCAAAATTTCACCAAGCCCAAGGCCTGAATTTTGGTATTTAGATGGCTGAACATTTTAATAGCTACTTGTTGAAAACTGTTCTCTGTCATGGAGAGTCAACAGCTTGGAATGTCTATGTTGTCCTTATTGCATGTGTTATTATTGTGAACACCACCCCTATTGGTGGTTGTTTCATGAATTTACTATTCACCATGAACCACAGAAGCTTCACAGTTTCGGCACTTTCTGGATATCCTTTGTCAGTGGAGCTACATACCAATTTTTGCATTTTTTATTCATTTATTTTCATTTTATTTATAACAAACTATTTCTTTGTAGCATCAAACAAAGCATATACTTATTCAGCCTTCCTGGCATCAATGTATTTTGAGTGAAGAGTTACGTCTTCCGTGCACTACAAGTACTGTCCATAAGAGCTTAAATCAGTTACAAATTCTAGGAACAGGAGGGGCCCATTACTGACCCCTGTGGCTGCCGTATTCCAACTTCTTTTCGCATGATAGTGCTCCTTGGACTGATGCAGTCTGTCCTCTGTTTTCCAAATAAAATTTGAAGTTTGCCATAATGGTGCCTCCAACTCCATATTTATTGAGATTGTTTATGAGTACCTTATGACAAATGCAGTCAAATACCTAACTAAGGTCACAAAGTGTCAGTGCTACAGATTCTTTTTTCTCAAAACACTGCTTTTTCCAAGTAACCAGATCTAGTGCTGCTTTTGTTGTAGATTTGCCTTCCTAGGAACCATGGTGTGTATCTGTGAAGAAGTCAGTAAAGTTCAATGTAATTTGAGATTTGGTCATTCAGTACAGTCTCAATGACTTTAGTGAAGACTGGAGTGATTGAGACTGGTCTGAAGCTTGCTACCATGGCTGAGTCAGCCTTTTTATAAATTGGCACTGTTTGTGCAAGTTTCAGAAAGTCTAGAAATACTCCAGAAGCGAAACACTTATTAATTAAAACAGTTAATGGTTCAGCAATTCCATAAATAATTTCTCGAGGATATTATTAGAGTCCTTTATACATCCCAACTATCAGAAGGTTCATAAGATTGGTCATTTCATTTCATTTTTTTGTAACTCCCTCCATTTCATCATGGTGCATCTTTTGTCATCTATTATGGCAGCTGCAGGGTCTATATTGAGGTCTGGAGCTGCACATACAGTGTTTCCCATAATGGCAGTGAAACAACTGTTGAAAACTTCTGGAGTATGCAACCTTAAGGGAGAGATGGTTTTCTTCTTGTGTTCATTGACCAGGTCCCAGGGTTCAATGCATGACTAAGAGCTCCTTCAATGAACCTATCATTGCTTTCTTTTTGGCTTCTTCTCCATCCTTTTGCTTGTAAATACCTATTGTGGATCAATTCCTGTGCCCTGGGATCTGTTACTGTCTTGTATTGATGATGTAATTGCAGTACTATGCATTTTAATTTTTTCAATTCATCAGTATACCATGCTTTTTCTTTCACACTGTGGCTATGTCATACTTGTACACTCCGTCTTCAGGCCACGAGTTGCCTACTGGGACCATCCGACCGCCGTGTCATCCTCATGGAGGATGCGGATAGGAGGGGCGTGGGGTCAGCACACCGCTCTCCCAGTCATTATGATGGTATTCTTGACCAAAGCCGCTACTATTTTTGCTGGATAGTTTTTGGTCTTCTTTGGATGGATATATAGTCAAATTTAGCTTTGATGTCTCGAAGAACTCTTCAAATGCACCAGTTCCTGCCATTTCCTGCAATCCAGGCTGCTACTTTACTGCATATATGGCTGCCTGAAAAGTCTTTAGTGTTTCCTTATATATTTATAATTAGAATGCCAGGTAACAATTAGTTCATTTATACATCTTTTTTTACGTAGTTCCATAACTAATGCACTGTGGTCAGAGATTATTAGGTCAACTACAGTGATCTCATAGTCCCAAGTCTTTAGATTTGTGATCATAGTGTCAAGGCGGGCACCACCTCTGATTGGTAGATGGTTTGCTACTGTGGCAATTTGATACATTGATCTGTATGGTCTCTGTATATGATGATCTTTGAACTCACTTGATGTCTAGTTTTGTTCTGTGTTGTTACATTTTACTATCACAAAGTGAATAAAGTATACCATTACGATAAAATGGTATTAAATATTATTATTATTTCACCACACTGGTGACCCTGTGTTACACATTTTCTGTGAGTCCAGCGATTTGGACAATTTCCATGATCAAAATACCATAGGACAACGTGGCCCACAATAGCAATGACTGTTACAATGCACCAACTGACTCCATCCACTGGTTCTATGCCTACATGTACATCTTCTGCTTCAGTTTGCTTCAGATCATGTGCAAATAGCTAACTGTGACCAATTTTCATCAGCTTCATCACAACTTGCTTAACAAACTGCACAGACAATGGACATCACTGCACATTCTCTTACACCCTGTGAACATTTTCCAGGACAATTGACTCATTATACCACTCCTCCGACGGGTTTCTGTGCAGGCGATAGTGCTGCTGTGTCACAAAATCCATTTTCTACCCTTTCAGATTCTAACATACAAACAATGCCGTCGGCTCTGCACCATGGTGTCATATTGCTGGTAGATTCACATAACCTCAACAAATTCGATGATGAACCACAAGTTTTCAGTTCAGTTCAATTGCAATGGTGCTTGAACAGTGACTTTTTATCAATGAAAAATGTGACTTTTGCCGCCATCCCATCCGGTGCTCCTAGTGCACCAGAACTAGTAGACAAACCTCCCCATGTGTACCGAATCTCTTGACAGCCAAGGCCGTTTATGCAGCGCCAGTCACACCTGCAACCGCATGTGCCACGCCAGGTTATATGTACGAGCAACAAGAACAGTGTCAAGTCGAGCATCGAGATATGCCACAGGCCACCACAACATCGTCTGTTTTTACCACTATGCTCTTGCTTGTTCTTTCAGGATGTCTACCACCACTGCCTCTGCTTAACAAGGATAGCCCAAAGACATGGTTTGTCCTTGTGGACAGCACCTCAACATCCATGGAGTCTTATTCGATGAAATGCGGTTCGTATCTTTGATTGCAGTTCTGCACGAGCACACGGATTTGACGTCTGATCTCATCCTCACGGCACCAATGAGGGATTGCTATGAATGTGCAAAATCTATTATTATTGAGTGCTTGTCAAAAACTCCACAAGAAGCAATTAATCACATAGTGCACAACATATTGCTCGGTGAGCTCACATCATAACAGTTTTGATGAAAAGATCATAGCATTAATCGATCCCTCCTTCCTATCTGGCGCCCCTTTGTGGTCGCTATGGATAGTGAAAATACTGAAAGCTCTTCAGCTGCAACTTTTGTACATGCCACCGACCCATTAGAGCTGTGCCTATGATTAGCGGATGACGCCTATAAAATTATCAGACTTCGACAACTCACGGCAATGCAGACTTCTTCACCAACAGTTGGCAATACTACACATGAAATCTCATTCTGGAAACATCCCCCAGGCTGTGGCTAAGCCATGTCTCCGCAATATCCTTTCTTTCAGGAGTGCTAGTTCTGCAAGGTTCGCAGGAGAGCTTCTGTAAAGTTTGGAAGGTAGGAGACGAGGTACTGGCAGAAGTAAAGCTGTGAGTACCGGGCGTGAGTCGTGCTTCGGTAGCTCAGTTGGTAGAGCACTTGCCCGCGAAAGGCAAAGGTCCCGAGTTCGAGTCTCGGTCGGGCACACAGTTTTAATCTGCCAGGAAGTTTCATATCAGCGCACACTCCGCTGCAGAGTGAAAATCTCATTCTGGAAACATCCCCCAGGCTGTGGCTAAGCCATGTCTCCGCCATATCCTTTCTTTCAGGAGTGCTAGTTCTGCAAGGTTCGCAGGAGAGCTTCTGTAAAGTTTGGAAGGTAGGAGACGAGGTACTGGCAGAAGTAAAGCTGTGAGTACCGGGCGTGAGTCGTGCTTCGGTAGCTCAGTTGGTAGAGCACTTGCCCGCGAAAGGCAAAGGTCCCGAGTTCGAGTCTCGGTCGGGCACACAGTTTTAATCTGCCAGGAAGTTTCATATCAGCGCACACTCCGCTGCAGAGTGAAAATCTCATTCTGAATACTACACATACCCACCGAGCAAGGCCACGTAAGGTCACTCCAGTCAACAACCTCAGCTGAGGTGCTACCTGGAGCCTGCAGCAGTAAACCAGCCACCCCCTCCATCCCTCCTCACCCAGACCCCCTCTCTGCCTCATCTGATTCCAGTGCTGCAACTACAGATGTTGCACACAGTGTGCAACATCACCCCATATATCAGCTGTGTTGGTACCACACCCATCACGAAGAAATGGGTCAGAAGTGTCAGCCACTGTGCACCGTGCACCCAGACTTCTGTCGCGGGATGAGTTAGGTGCATCATCTCACGGGTATTCTACAGGGTGTCTGCAGCAACACCAATCTTCACACAATATACATATACCTCTGGGAAGACTGTACAAACGTGTCCACATCAGTGACACATTTGATCCTGGTCGACACCGGCACAGATACCAGTGTCAAACTTCCAGCGCTGTCAACTTTGCCACTGACACCTTCCGTCATGACATGGAGAGCAGCAAACAATTTGTTGGTCACTTTCTACGGCTTCACACACCTTTGCCTCAAACTTAAACCGAAATTTTGATTTGAACAGACATTCGTTGTGGCCAACATTGATGGCCTCTGTTGAAATTTAACGTCAGAAACGCTGCTCCATCACTCTTCTGACACATGCATCAAGGGCTCCTTCATCACAACACCCACATGTTTACAAACAACAACGGCTGTCCCTCGCATCAGTTGGCTGTCTTCACATCCCTTATTTCAGACCTGGTGGATTCACTGAGCAAGCTACTCAACCAACGATATGACAATGCAGCCCTATGTACAGCCAATGTGTCACTGCAGGCATTGATCAACAACACTTCTGCAAAGCTGGCACGTGCACGAACGACCATCACAGTGCTTTCAGCAGCTACCACCACTACAATGCCGGCCACTGCTCCGGACTTGCTGCCTACGGGAAACATTCATCACGAACTGTCTTCTTGCTCCCACAGCAAGCAGTCCGTCTCCTCCACGTCGGCAGACTATGCTCGTTCTACAGCTACCAAACCAACGAGCTATGCAGCCGCTATGAATGACGCCATCCTGCATGCTCATGTTGAGCCCTCACACCCTCACACCACCTCGCCCACCGCTGACACAGACCATACCCCTCTCGCCACGCTGACACCACATACAGCAGCTGGCCTGGACGCCACACCTGCAGCTGCTGACATATTACACGATGGCAGAGAATCTTCACCGCCTTTGCCATCTATTCTACAGTTCAGTTCTCAGTTTCACAGTGCTGCATGTGACATTGTTCCCCACTCCGGAGTGCCTTCTGCTCATGTAGGCCCAATGAGGTTTTCCATTAAAGTTATTATGAATGGTACATGTCAAAGGTTAATACTACAGAAGGGTCTGATGTCCACACAAAAGTACACCATCCATCGGCTAAGAAACTTCGCACGGCAAAAGAATGCATTCAGGAACTTTTACAACTAGGAATCGTATGTCCTTCTAAGCATAATTGGTCATTGCCTATTCACCTCGTCCACAAAAAGGATTCAACCTTCTGGCTCTGCGGAGACTACCGTAGACTCAATGCCCGAATGCCCGCACCATTTTAGAAAACTACCCCACCCCCCACATTCAAGATTTTGTGTTGCAGTGTAATGGTGCTCAGCATTTCAGCATCATTGACTGTCGTAAGGCATATCATCAGATTCCAATGCACAAAGACGACATTCCTAAAACAACCATTATAACCCCATTTGGGTTGTTAAAATATTTCTATGTGCCTTATGGACTTAAAAATGCAGCTCAGACATGGCAACATTTTGTAGATTAATTATTTTGCCAGTTCCCATTTTATCATGCTTACCTTGACATTTTTAGTTTTCTGCACCTCTGCTAATGAACATTAGCAACATCTTTCTCAGGTGCTCCACATGCTTTCAGTCAACGGCGTGGAGATAAACCAAGACAAATCCTAGCTGCATCAGCCAGAAGTTACATTCCTGGCCCACATAGAGAACTCTGAAGACATACACCCCACATCTGAAAGTGTCGCTCACATTATGAACTTACCACCACCTGCCACTTTTTGTGGCCTGGGTCGCTTCTCGGGCATGATCAATTTTTTCAGGCACCACATCCCTGCAGTCTCCTCTAACTGATGCCTTGCAAGACAAACACACCTCGGGCGATCGCAAGGTTACGTCGACCCAGGGAATGATGCGTGCCTTCAGTGACCTAAAAACAGCCCTAGTTAATGCAGTCAACTAGCCCATCCCAGTGCCAACGCACCTATCTCATTCCGTATAGACACTAGAGAGATGGCAATCAGAGCCATATTGCAAAACACATTTACAAAGGCTCTCAACCACTACGTTTCTTTTCAAAACAACTATCTGCCTCTCAACGGAAATGGTCGGCATCTGACAGGGAGCAACAGGCCATTTATGAAGCCGTACACTATTTCTGAGGGGATTCTGAAGCACGTGACGTCACCGTTTACTCGGATTCCCGTCCCCTGGTTGACGCACTGCATAACCCTGCTAGTGATCTCCCTCTGCATCGCTTCAGGTATATAGTTTTCTTCAGCCAATATACAAAAGACATATATTTTATCACAGGTGCAGGTAACATCATAGTAGACTACATGTCACACATTAATACTATTACGAGCCTGTTTGATCCCATGGAGCTCACGTGGCTACAAACTACTGATCCGGAGGTACAGTCGCTAGCTACTAACAACTCCAGCTCTCTCCACATTCAACCACACCTTTTCCCTAGCGTCACACAACCGATTCTTTGTGATACTTTGACTAACATACCATGACCACTCACACCCCTTCCCCTTTGACAGGCCATTTTCTCTTTGCCGCACAGTCTAGCTCATCCAAACATCAGAGAAACAGTGTGCCTAGTAACTGAACGTTTAGTTTCGGCACACATCAAGAAAGACTGCCACGAGTGGGCACAAACCCGCGTATCTTGCCAACATCCCGAAGTTGGTCCACATGCACATCCAAAGCTCTGGGACATTTTGACATACCGAAGGGATGTTTCAATCAAGTTTATGCGGACCTTGTAGGCCCCCTACCCTCTTCTAATGGCCTCAGTTATGTTTTGTCAGTCATTGACCGCATGACGCAGTGAATGATATCTTGGCAGATACCGTGGCTTGAGCATTCACTACCTGCTGGCTCTCCCGTTTCGGCTGCCTTGCATCCATCACCGCAGATCAGGGCAGGCAATTTGAATCTCTATTCTTCAAACAATTGTTTGTCCTATGTGGTGCTAAGCGTTTACCTACAACATGCTACCACCCTCGAAGTAATGGGTTAGTGGAGCACTGGCACCACACACTAAAGGCAGTATTAACGTGCCACTCTGACTCTAGGTCGGATACACGTCCGTGGGTACTGCTAGGCGTTTGCACAGGATATAAAGACGATTCAGAGGCCTCTCTAGCAGACAGCCTTCTTCTTCTTCTGATACTCCTAGCAGAATTTGTTGAGGACACTACTCCTCTTCATGAAGAGAGGCTACCTTCCCTAGTCGAGCAAGTTATAGTCGTCCACCAGTCTTTTTATGCATGAAACTTGTAGGCTGTGACTTTATTCTGTTGTGGGTGATACCGTTCATTTGGCTCTTACTCCACCCTGTTCAGGACCACACCTGGTTCTTGACCATGCTGCAAACACTGTGACCATCCTGCTAAATGGCATATCACAAATGGTCTCTCAACATTGAGCTAAACAGGCATGCATCCTCACTGAATACTTCTTCAACAATGAGGCCTCAATGCTTCCTCCACTTGTCAACACAACAAATGAATCGGTTTCCAGTGAGTGTTCAGCAGGAACTTCCCTCCCACCCTCCTTTACATCTTGTGAAGCCAGTGTTAGTGTTCGTGTCTCCCCCCCCCCCCCCCCCCCCAGTGACAGTTATGAGTGTGACGAACGTGGAGTACCCTTCTTCTCACCTCCAACACTGTGCTCAACTGTGACCACATTTACTGTCGATCTCTTGGCATATGGCAAATTGAAAAAATGAGAGTTGGAGAGAAGTGATATTTATACATGTGTATGATAAATCCCTTCCCTCAAAAGGATATCTCTTCTTCATACCTCCTCTGTGTTGCCACAGATGACGTGCCACTGATCTCATTTGTACTAAGATTGCAGTACACACACATGCCTATTTGCTTCCACTGCCATGAGTGGAATGTATAAGTTCTAATAAATGCTCACCAACCTGCAGTCTTCTATAGCTGTTGTCCCCTGTGCAGAAAACAGTACAAAGATAATGAATCCGTTATCTTGAGGCTATAAGAAACTCTCATTGAGGAACTGTTATTTAAGAAATGATTACATTTCCAATCAGTTTAGTTATATGGGCTGTCACTCGCTTCTTATTAGCAGAACACGAGAAACTGCACAATTACATTTCACTTTAGAGTCACAAATAATTTCTATTCTTCAACAAATTACTGAACATATATCTCTGTAATTACTGTGACACTGTTCTCAACTATATGTACCAGATAACCATAGATTGCTAATAAAATCTTAACTAACACCAACCACAGCAGACAATGTCTGTCCTCCGACACTGCCAAACCATCTCTATTCACAAACTAGACACTGCAGATTAAGTTTTAACTGATACTGTGGCAGACAACATTATTGTCCTCTGAGACTGCCGAACCAGCTCTGATCTCATAGCTGAACCACTTTGCCTGCCATACAAGTTAGGCACGATCTGAAGATCACTGAAGTGCTTCGTCTGCCCTTTCATTTTGCAATTGTTTATTATTCTGCTGGTTATTAATACTTGTGAAATAAAGGAATGATACCATGTTATTGAGAGATGTTGAGATATGCTTTAAATATGAGATAAAAGTAAATATGCTCTTTAATTTGTCTGGTATTAATAACAGAAGATCGCCAATTTGGCACACAACTTCCAAATGCAGCAGCTAATCGTGGAGAGGGACCACAATTAATGCAGTCTTTTTCATGATGCCCTTACCGAACAAACCATCTGTCATTGGCACCTCACACCACATTACATTCTCTTGCAACTGCTGCCTTCTCAACTGCTCTAAGAAGTGCTTCTTGTACCTGAATATGAAGGCTGGAAAGCCAGAAATATTACATATCCCATTTCCAAAAATTGGTATGTTCTGGCAGATAACAACCAGTTTGGGAAATAAGTAAAGTTTTACTCAAATTTTAGAAATTTTTTAGCTATCATCTCTCAAGAGCCATACCACTCCACTATTATTATTATTATACAAATTTGGCCGTTAAAGACCGTGAAAACAGTTATTTCTTGCACTTCTGGGAAGTCTTCTTTCTCTCAGTCCACACTTCTTTCATTCTTGCGCTGAAGGCGGCTTTTCTCTCTTCAGACCATTTAGTTCCACAAGTCTTCTTAATTTTCACACCGAAACCCGTGAATGAATTCAGTTTTTTTTTCTAAAAAGGTTTCTGTTAAGTATTGTTTCCTGATCTATGTCCATTTCTTTTAGATCTCTTTCTGTGTTGATAAACCATAAATTTTTATTTTTTAGATTTGCGATGTACGAAAATATTTGTTTTGTAAGCATATTCGGGTCCATCCTCATGATGTGAGCATAAAAGGAGCATCTTCTTTTTCTAATTTCGTCTGTAATTTTGCTGCACTTCGTATACACTTCTTTGTTGCTTTTTAGTCTGTATACAGGCTTACCTTGATCATCTGTTATTTTACTGTGTCCAAGAATTGTCCTCACAATTCTTCTTTCACGATTTTCTATCTGTTCTGCCTATGTAAAATTTGCCAGTGTCTCTGATGCATATAGTATCTGCGGTCTAATAACAGTCTGGTAGTGTCTGAGTTTAATGTTTTTGGATATACATTTTTTTGAATACATTTGTCTGCAGTAGTGAGTTGCTGTCTCTAGTTTTTGTATTCTAGCCCTGCAGGCTGGATGACCTTTTGCCACAGGCTGAATTAGTTCACCAAGATATTTAAAATGTTTAGATACCTGTATTTTCCCGTATTTCGTAGTTATTTTCTTTGGTGGATTTTTGATATTTGTAATGATTTCTGTCTTTTCAAATGAAATTTGCAAGCCTGCTTTTTCAGCAGTTTCTTTAAGTAATTCTATTTGTTTTATTGTGTCTTTTTGTGTGTAAGCTAAACAGGCGAGATCGTCAGCGAAGGCAAAACAGTTGGTTTCAATGGCTCTGTAGCACTTCCCTCCAATTTGGACTTTCTCAACTCCATGTTTTTGCGTGAGTTTTCTCCATTCTGCTATGACTTTATCCAGAACACAGTTGAAGAGTACCGGGGACAGCGCATCTCCTTGTCTAACGCCGGTTTTGACCTCGAAATGCCGTGAAATTTCTCCTTGGAATTTTACTTTTGATGTTGTATTTGTTAATGTTTCTTTGATTATGGTGATTGTTGTTTCATCTATTTCATATTCTCGAAGTGTTTTGATGAGTGTGTCCCTAGCGATTGAGTCATAAGCTTTTTTGAAATCAATGAATGTTATGAAATATTTCTTGCTCCTTGTAGATAAATAGTTCATTGTTGTTTTGAGGTTAAAAATTTGTTCGGCGCAGGATCTTCCTGGTCTGAAGCCAGCTTGATATTCTCCAAGTTTTCCCTCTATGATTGGTGATACACGATTGAGCAGGGCTTTTGATAGAATTTTGTATGGGACTGGGAGAAGCGATATTCCACGATAGTTGTTAACATCCCTTTTGTCACCTTTTTTAAACAAAGGGTGAATTAGGGCAGTTTTCCAGTGACTTGGGATTTTCTTGGTTTCCCATACTTGTTCAAGTTCTTTGTGTAGTGCTTCTACTGATGTTTCTCCCCCAAGCTTGAGCATTTCTGCTGTAATTGTGTCTTCTCCACATGCTTTCCTGTTTTTGAGATTTTTGATTATGTTTGTGATTTTCTCTCGTGTTGGAGGTGTTGAATGTGTTGGTAATGTTTCTGGTTGCGTAAAACTGAGAGTCTGGATGGGTGTTTGGCAGTTTAGGAGTGTCTCAAAATATTTAGCCAGGATTTCACAGTTTTCAGTATTGTTGGTGGCGAGAGTCTTATTATTTCTCATAAGGTTTAGGCAAGGGGACTGGTATCCTCGGAGTTTCTGGTTGAATGTTTTGTACCAAGCTGCCGTGTTGCATTTCTTGAAATTCTCTTCGATTGAGTCCAGTTGGTGTTTTTCATATTGTCTCTTGGTGTTGCGAATAGTTTTCGAGGCATTCTTTCTGGCTTGCTTAAATTCATCAAAGTTGTTTTCAGTTTTATGTGAGTTCCACTTTTTCCAGGCTTTAAGTCTTTCATGCAGAACTTCATTACAGTTGCTGTCCCACCACGGGTGTCTCGGTTTGCTCTTTTTTGGAAAGGTTGTTTCTGTTGCCTCAATGAAGTTGTTCTGAAATTCTTGGAGGTTTTGTGAAGGGGAGAATGTCTTTAGTTTTTTCTGAAAATCCTTGAGGTTAGAGTTGGACTTAAGGTTGTAATTTCTCAGGGTTGTAAGATCAAAATTTATTTTATTTCTGTTTTTATATTCACCGTTTCTGCTTTTCTGTTTGTTTTGTGGGATCAGTTTAGTTTTTATTTTCGTGAGATAGTGATCGGAATCGAGGTTTAGAGATTTTCGGACATGTGTGTTCAATATTTCTTTTTCACATTTGGAGGAAATGGCAACGTGATCTATTTGAAATTCTCCGATACTCTTTATCGGAGATACCCAGGTTTTTTGTTTTCTGGGAAGATGTTTAAAACGTGTTGACATTAGCTTGAGTTTAAACTGCTTACAGAGCATAATTAACCTTTCTCCATTTTTGTTGGTTCGTTTGTGTGCGGGAAAGTTGCCGACAATATCGCGGAATTTCTTTTCTTTTCCAACCTGAGCGTTAAAATCTCCTAGAAGTATTTTTGCATTGTTTTCTGGGATTTCTGATATATGATCCTTAAGGTTTTCCGAGAATTCATCTGTTTCTTCCCTATTTTTAGCATTATTTTTGTCATTTGTGGGAGCGTGAACATTGATTAATGTGTATTTTTTATTTGCACATCGAAAAGTGAGGAAAGATGTTCTCGATGATGTTGACCAAAAATGTTCGACAGAGTTCAGAATTTTTGTGTTTACAGCAAAAGCTGTGCCAAGCTGAGGGCATTTCTTCATTACAATTTTTCCAGGTTTTCCTTTAAGTATTCTGAATTTGTTTGATTCAAATGTGCTTTCATCAGTGAAGCGAGTTTCTTGTAGCGCCACAATTTGTATGTCTTCCGTGTGTAACTGGTCTGTAAGGTGCTTAAGTTTTCCCACTTTGAGAAGGAAGTTTATGTTGAGAATTGCTATGTTGAAGATTTTTCTGGGTTTAATCTTGTTGGATTTGCATGGTGTTGCAGACTCCCCAGAATCCTTGGGTCTGCTTGCGTCGTTGCCGACGGTGGATTGGCCACCTGGGGTAGTTTCGTTATTGAAAGACATTTCCATCATGCGTTAAGATTGTAACTGTTGAAATATATTTGTAATTTTTTATTGTTTTTCAGAAGTTGAATCTACTATATAATTTTTCATTCTCAGATTATTAATCAACTTATATAATCATAGACTTAAGTATTTTGTGATTAGAAAAAACTAATTGTCACCCTCAATAAAATCGTTTATAATCATATATGCAAAAATCATGAATCTTTAGTAACACTTTCTATATTAATTACATTGTTCTTTTAACAGTAAAGATTTTCCAAGTAGCATCATTCTGCATCGTTATGTTGTTTCCAGTCTTGTTGTTAATTTACAGTCTACCATTCTCTAAAGGAGTCCACTGTATCCTACCCAAGTTTCAGTCACAACTGAAACTTGACTAGGACAAACAACTACTGGTGCATTGCAGTCCATTAAATTCAACGAAGTATTACTCATAAGAAGTTACATTGTTATTCACTTTTGGCACACTGCAGTTCTTTAAAATGACCAAATGCTATACTATTACTATCGGCGCATTGCTATCCATTAAATTCTACAAAATATTTCTCCAGAAGTTACACTGCTACAAAATTACTATCGGCGCATTGCCATCCTTTCAATACGGTGAAGCATTCTTTACACTTTTCCTTGCTATTATGTCAGCATCATGCCATTCTGCACTTTGAATGCGTCAATAAAGATGTCCACTTCACATGGTTACAAATATAATTAAACACAACACCTATACATTTCAAAAATACATGTAGATGGAAGAACATTACACTCACACCTTTCATCAGAACATACGTAAGCAGCCCACAACAGCAACCTATACTGATGTTTCTGCTGTACATCATGTGGTCTTGCATTGTGAAACTCCAGACTTTCCAAAGTGGTGTTGAGGTCAACAACTGTCAGTCCATTCCCACATCTCTGATCTCAGCATTAGATTAGATTAGATTAATTATTCACTCCATAGACCCATAAAAGAGGGAATCCTCCTGGGTGTGGAACATGTCAGATAAACACATTACAAAAATGTAATTAGAAAAACTTGAGTTTCATTAATTTTAATGATCCTCAGTCAATAAACAGTAAAATTACGTACATGAATTAAATTTAAACTTCCAATATTTACAAGTTTAATACTTACATCTGCTTTCATTAAATCCATCATTCAGACATTCGCTAGTTTCTTGGCTCTCACAACCAAATTTTCTCAAAAATTAAAGTAAATCATTCATTTCAGTGATCCTCAGTTAAGAACAGCCAGATTACGTACAAGATTTAAAATTAAACTTCCACTATTTACAGACTTAACACTTACATCTGCTTTCCATACATCCATCATTTGCACAGTAGGTAGTTACTTGGCTGTTACAACCAAGTATTGTCAAATATTAAAGTATAATAAATTTTCATTAAAATGGTCTACTGCACTTGTTGAGAAACTCATGGATGGAATAGAAGGTGTTTGGCACAAAAAATTCTTTTAAATTATGTTTAAATTGTGCCCTGTCTGAAACTAAACTCTTAATGGTTGCTGGTAACTTATTGAAAATATGCGTTGCTGAATACTGGACTCATTTCTGGGCAAGAGTAAGTGATTTTAAATCTTTATGTATATTGTTCTTTTTCCTAGTATTGATACTGTATACTAAGCAGTTAGTTGGAAAAAGAGATGTATTATTTGCAACAAACTTCATTAAGGAATAAATATACTGAGAAGCTATGGTTAATATGCCCAATTCTTTGAATATGTTTCGCCATGATGTTCTTGGATTTACACTACTCATTAATCTTATTATACGATTCTGTACTCTAAAAAATTTTTCTGTTTGTGGAGTTCCCCAAAATATGATACCACATGACATAATGGAGTGAAAATAAGCAAAATATGCCAGTTTTTTAATATTTATATCTCCTATGTCTGACATCATTTGGAGTGCAAACATAGACTTGCTTAGATGCTTTAACAGTTCGTTAGTATGTTGCTCCCAACTAAAAGTCTGTTTCAGTTTCCCGATGTAGTTTTGCTCACTGCTATCGACTTCTCTTAACCCCAAGCCACCACTAGCCGAAAATTCCGCACTGCAAATCTATCAATCTGCAGAGCTCGATGAAGGCATCGTGGTCATTCCTGAGTTCATGAAATGGCCGAATCTGTAGTTGTTTCTTGATCTCTCCCACACAACGGCCTCCCGGAAGCTTGGATTGCAGGAGTATGCCACTACTCACAGTATACAGCTCCAGTACAGTTCCATGAAACAATACAAATTGGCTTAAATTAGTCTTCTAATAATTTTAAACAAATTTCAACTAAACATGTTTTCATACACGTTAACAATATAAATACATAATACGCAATGCTTTTTTCTGATTTAGTGTGTTTATGAACAAACCCAGTGTTAACGTCATACTACGTCAGTGATTCGTTAATGTTTTTGTTTTGGTCACAGCTGTAGCTACAAACAGCTGGGTCATTGCCCTTCACATTCTTTAAGAGCTCTGTGCTTTCTCGCACCATTTGTTACGTCCTTAATGACTCAGTTCCCTAATGAGTCATGCCATTAGCCGGCGTCACCTGCTATGCTCTTTAAACCAAATCTACGGAGGCTCACAATTGCAATTCACAGATACATCAAGAGAACATTTCAGAATTTTGCTTCGAACATAATGCACAAACACTCATTTACAAAATCGTTGCTTCACTCCACAGTAAGAGGTATCATTCCTTCTGTAGATGAGTGTCATTATTGCTACAAAAAGTGCTAGTGGAACTCTAATTCATGTAATGACTGTGTATTTTCTTCTGACTTTCATATGTGAGCATTATGCAACCTTTTAATATGTAGGGTCTAATTAACTTATTCTTAGCTTGACTTTTATTCCACATTCCTTTCAGTGTGTGTTTATACAATCTGTCCTTGGGATTATGTGGCGTTCTATTGAAACCTTATTTACTGTGTTCATGTCTTGTAAGAGATTTCCATGTCTTTTGTTGACAATATGACTACTCCCCCGCATTTCATAAAATAGTTGCCGGAAACCACTTACCTCTTTTCTCTCTTCGTAAATAACTGGCCAACTTTCTTAAACACTACTGCTAACGTTTCCTTTTCTGTTACTGAATATATATTTATTTAGTACGCGACTGGCAAAAGCAATGGATTTTACTTCCACTGTATCTCCATTTTCTATGAATTGACAGAGATGACCTCCCAACCCATATTCTGAACTGCCAGTAAAAACGCAAAAAGGTACATTTAAGTCTGGATGTGCTGAAACAATACTATTACATAATTCGTCTTTTATTTTTCGAAATTCTCATTCACACTCCTGGGTCCAGATCCATGTGGCATTCGTCTTTGTTAATTGAAGCAGGGCTTTCGCATTAAGTGCCCGATTATTCACAAATCTGCTATAGAATCCGTTTAAACCAAAGAAGGCCTTCATTTGCCTTTGTTCTTAGGTCTTGGAGAGTTTCTTATAGCATTTAACTTTTCTGGGTCTGGCTAAATACCTTCAGCTGATATAACATGCTCTAGGAACTTAATTTCCCCTTTACCAAATTCGGATCTGTTCAGACTTACATTAATATTCTTCTTCTCAAAGTTACGTAACACTTGATTCAATATGTCATTGTATTCCATCCATTTTTTGGCAGAAATCAACAAGTCGTCAATATATACTGTAATTTTGTTCAATAGCTGCTCTCCCAGCACCTTATCTGGCATACATATAAAAGCAGCCGTCAAGATCTTCAAGCCAAATGGCAATACTCTGAATTGGTATCTTCATCCCCCAAAAACAAATGCAGTAAACTTTCCACAGTTTTCTACTAGTGGGACCTGCCAGAAGCTGTTGTCAAGTCTATACTTGTTAGTATCTTGACGCCACTGAACTTCTGCGCAAGCTCATCTGATGTCTTTGGAAAAATTACTTTGTTTAAGGCTCTAGCATCCAAAGTTATGCATACTAAGCCATCTTTCTTTTACATGTTAACTGCAATAACTACTCTGAGATCGTTTGATAATTCTCCATTCAATCATTTTCTCCATCTCTTTATCTACTGCTTCTCTTTTTGCCAACGGAATGGAATATGGTTTAAACCTAAATGGATCATGTGGTTTTACTTGGAAACCATATTCATAATCTTTTGTGCACACTGGTTTCTTTGAAAATGCTTTTTGATGCAGTAGTAGTCTTTTTCCAGTTCGTGTGCCTCTACCTTACTCGATCCCTCAATACATGTGACTTTTTCATTGATTGTAACCTCTATACTTACCTCTTCATCTGGGGCCACCCCCATGTACAAACATAAGCTTTCTTCTGGTTTGTAGTTCCAGTACATCTGTTCCCTTATGATTTGTAGTCTCACAAAATCACCTATATTTTGTGTAGCTCTATTTCCACTAAATTTAAATATTTGTTGCTCTTGTTCATCCTTTACCCTCATTGCACTCTCTGAAATATCTGGCATTGCCCTATTAGCAATTAACCAATCTGTCCCCAAAACCAAATTGATGTGCAGGCTGGGAACCACCATGGCATTCACCAAAAAATTATCTGTTTTGCATTTTGACGTCTGTTAAAAACTGCTTCTTTGTCAGTTTACTTCTAGATCCAGAGGCTGTGACCACTTTAACTCCTTGTACTGATAACTCAGGAACATCTGTATCCTTCTTTATTTCTTCATATAAATTGCTAGAGGCAGCACTAATTTCGCTATTTGAATCTGGGATAGCAATTGTTTTCGTGTTTTGTATTTCAATTTCAATTCTTGGTTGGTACCTTTCCCTTAATACCTGCCTATTTTCATCCATGAGTGCATTTTTTACTTCATCCCTTTCATCATATCCTAAGAAACTTACTAATGGTCCATTACATTTTGCCATTCACGATTGGACCAGATCCAAACTGTCTACTAACTTCCCAGCTCTGTATGATTCCTATCTCTTACATGAGTATGTTCCCTATTTTGATTATCATAATATTCCCTGTTCCCACCGTAATAGCCTCCTCTGTTTGTACCCCTTTGAAAAGTGCCTCTCCCTCTTCTGGATGGGCTGCGACTATGACGCGGTTGTCTGTTTGCCTCCCAGTCACGCCATTCGTCATATCGATTCGGACCTCTGTTTTGGCTTTGCTCTCTGTCATTATGGCGGTCTGTCTGCCACCTGTTCTTTCTCCAGCCTTCTGGTAGTTGCCTATTGCTGGACAATGAGTCTAATTGCTCCGGCACATGCATTAGGTGACTGATATTACTTTTATTTACATTAATTAACCTCTCTTGTACTGATACTGGGAATTTAAGTATAATAATCTCTATTAGGTCAGATTCTATTAATGGGTTGGTTAAGTATTGATTCTTTTCCCAGTAATGTCAGAAACATTTTTTGTAGTTGCTTCAATCACTACTTCCAAAGCTTCTCCTCTCAAAGATTTCGTTTCTAACACTGTTTTGTGTGCTAGTAGACCAGTACTGATTCAAAATGCTTGCATGAATTCTTTATATATTTTACATCTGTTACTGATCCCAGTTCCCCACGATATTGCTTCTCCTTCTAACCTACTGGCCACGAATTTAATTTTTTGCTGTTCTTTCATGTTTTCAGGAATGATGCCATCAAACTGCCTAACGAAGGCTACAGGGCGTTTAGTTCCCTTACTAGAGAAATGTTGGAATTTATAAGCATTAGTGCATTTCCCATGTCACTTAAAAAGACAACACCTTTCTTTCCTTCTTGTTCACACCAAATTTCTACTTTTTGCTTAACTTTATTTTCTATTTTGTCTTGCATCTCAGGGAGTACTTTCTGCTCCAGTTCTCTTAATTTTCCCTTAATAGCATTTGTGTTGCCTTTACAAGAGGATTCTACGTGTGAAATATTACAACTAAACGTTTCATGGTCATTTTTGATACTTTGTAAATTATTTCATAGTATTGTGTGGTTATCCTGACATGCTTTGATAGCTTTGCTTTGCTCTTTTCTTACAATACAAACTTCATTAACTGTTGTTTCTGTCATCCCATTTTGATCCTGCTAATTCTTATTTAATTTTTTGATTTCATGGTCAACCATTTGATTTTTGTCTGACTTACAGACTTCCAACATTTTACCCTAATCTTTTGTTTTACAATCCATTTTCTTGCAACATCCCCCAGTTTTACCTTCAAGATTTGTAACCTTTTGTTCCATAGCACTGAATTTATTGTTGATTTCAGCTATTGCTACACTGACTTCTTCTAACCCCTTATCTATTTTATTGCTTAACTCCTCCTTATTTTCTTGTAACCCTTTATCTGTTTTATTCTTAATTCCTTCTTATTTCATTTTAGTGTTTTACTTAATTGCTTATCCAGTTTCTCTATTTTATTTTGTGTTTTTTTTATTCCTTTTTTTTGTTCTTGCAAAATTAATATTTTTATGGACATCATATCTTGATCATCATCCTGAGTTGGTAATATGTCAGCTGATTCTGTACCATGACTTAATGTATGTAGCTCATCTATTGGCTCATTAGTAATGTCAATGTCATAGCCATTACCTCTGGTATCGCCATTCCAATGAATTGTTTCGTTTTGGCTAGGTACCACAAATCCTGGGTTTACATAGTCATTGTTTGCCACTAAATCAACGTTTCCACTGCCCTCATTATTGGTTAACTCTACATTTTCATAAAATAATTCGTGGCTACTTCAGAATTCTCAGTGTGATCATTGGTTACTGAATTCGCTGTTCGGGACTTATCACCAAAGTTTGAATTTACATTTTCACGTTGGTTATTTGTGACTACTTTCGACATATCACCAAACCCATATCTGACTTCACCACCATTTATCTGTATCCGTCCTACCATTTCATTACTACTACTGTGAGACTGAACTCCTTCTCCACTTCTCAGAGCGTATTTTATTTCCCTTTCCCCAATTACAAATCTACGACAGCTATATGTAGGTGTACTTACACTTTACACCTTTTTTCTTCCTCGACGTACTGCCGCTGATTCTTGTAACTGTGAGCTGCACCACTGGCTGCGCTGCCGTCGCACCTGTTATATACGACTATCTGATGCTGCCCTGCACATTGCGCCACCTCGTAGTATGAAGAATCATGAAGTGATGATTAATAACATAATCCCATGGTCCGCACACACAATGCTAACTTTTATTCTCATTGCATTTTTGCACATTCCATTCCTGCTTTACACCGATACTACTTTCATTGTAAATGAAAATTTGATTTTGCAGCATCAGTTATTATAGTTCAAAATAAAGTTTAAACCAGTTCAAACACAGTTTAAAGCCTACTTATCACAGTTCTGATGCAGTCCTCTGGTCATTTACAGTCCACATGAATCACAGACCTTACACATTTCACTGGTGGGTTACAGTTTACAGTTCTCGCTAATAAAATCTAGCCTCATAATGTCCACGAACTGCGACTTCAAAGATTATCTGCACCAGGGAGGCTATGTACACCAAGTTAAAAAAGAGAGAGTTAGAGAGAAGTGACATTTATTCATATGTATGATAAATCCCTTTTGTAAAAAGTATTTCTCTTTTTGATACCTCCTCCGTGTTGTCGCAGATGACGTGCCACTGATCTCACTTGTACTAAGATTCCAGTACATGTGACGTGCCTATTTGCTTCCGCTACCCTGAGTGAAATGCATAAGCTCTAATAAAAGTTCACCAACCTGCAGTCTTCTATAGTTGTTGTCCCCTGTGCAGAAAACAGCACATACATCGTGAATCCATTATGTTGAGGTTGTAAGATACTCTCATCGAGAAACTGTTATTTAAGAAATGATTATGTTTCCAATCACTTTGTTTTTATGGGATGCCACTCACTTCTTATTAGCAGAACATGAGAAACTGCACAATTACATTCCACTTTAGAGTCACAAATAATTTCGTTTCTTCAACAAATTAATAAATTGCTTATCGCCATAATTACTGTCACACTGTTTTCAACTATATGTACCACACAACTATAGATTGCTAATAAAGTCTTAACTAACACTGACCACGGCAAACAACATGTCTGTCCTCTGACACTGCCAAACCAGCTCTAGTCACAAACTAGACATTGAAAGTTAAGTCGTAACTGATACTGCAGTACACAACATGTCTGCCCCCAGAGACTGCTGAACCAGCTCTGATCTCAAAGCCGAACCACTTTGTCTGCCATCCAAGTTAGGTGCAATCCGTAGATCACCAAAGTGCTTTGTCTGCCCATTTGTTTTGCAGTTGTTTATTATTCTGCTGGTTATTAATACTTGTGAAATAATGGAATGATAGCATGCTATTGAGAGATACTTTAAATATGAGATACAACTAAATACACCCTTTAGTTTGTCCAAACATTTAGTAAAACACTTATCAGAACCAAAATACATTAATATAGGGGTTCGGCAAGGTAGCATATTAGGACCAATACTGTTCCTGATATACATCAATGTCTTCCCCAGTAGTGTTACTCATGGTGAAAAAAACCTCTTCGCTGATGACAGCAATATTATAGTCACTGAGAAAACAAGAGAATTCCTTCCAGAATGAGATTTTCACCCTGCAGCGGAGTGTGCGCTGATATGAAACTTCCTGGCAGATTAAAACTGTGTGCCGGACCGAGACTCAAACTCGGGACCTTTGCCTTTCGTTGGTACAGCACTTGCCCACGAAAGGCAAAGGCCCCACGTTAGAGACTCGGTCCGGCACACAGTTTTAATCTGCCAGGAAGTTTCAAGAGAACTCCTTGCAGAAAAAGCAAATGAAACTCTCAAGGAAGTTTATGGTTGGTCAATAAGAAATAAAGTGACGTTGAACATAAAGAAAACTAATGCCATGAATTTCAGTTTGAAGAGGAAAAATGACAATGTTAAATTAAATGTAGATGGCACCACTATAGACTGTGTAACAAATGCAAAATATCTAGGAATGAATATTGATTCTCAATTGAAGTGGTGTGAACACACAAAGGTAGTTGCAAACAGAATGTCATTAGCATGTTATGCACTTAGAATCCTATCATCAGTGTGTAACATGCAGTGTCTTTTAGTTACATATTATTCATATTTACACTCAATTCTTAGCTATGGAATTCTTTTTTGGGGAACAAATGCACAAAATATGAACACATTTTTCAAACTCCAGAAAAGAGCCATAAGAATAATAACCAAAAAGGATAGTCGAGCTCATTGTAAAGATCTGTTCAGAACCCTGGGGATTTTAACTGCTCCATGTGAATACATTTACCATCCAGTTGTACACATCAAAAATAACATTGGTAATTACTGCACAAACAGCTCTGTCCATGACCATGCAACAAGAGACAGACTCAACTTACATTTACCAAGAAAAAATAAACATACAACTCAAAATAGCATTTTCTACCAAGGAATAAAACTGTACAATAAATTACCAAAAGAGATTAAAGAAATTGCCAAAATACACTTCTTTAAAAAGGCAGCTAAAAAGTACCTGTTATGCAATACATTTTATACATTGAAGGATTACTTAGCTAAAACAGAGCAGGGGTTTGATAAAAAATGTTATACAAATAAATACTAATAATAATGATAATAAAATATCCAACATTCCACATAACAGCCTTACTTTGTTTTTTCCTTCTTTTTCCTTTCTAGAAATACTTACCCCCCAAGCTATACATAGCACAATACTACACCTCTTCCTCTTTCTGAGCTCAACATCTCACTCATTATGGAGGGATGCTGACTCAGTTTTTCAGGATAGCAAATGGGAAGTTGCAGTACAGAAAATGGCTCAGAGATCACCAGTGTGTGTGTGTGTGTGTGTGTGTGTGTGTGTGTGTGTGTGTGTAGTGAGTGAAATGTTGTGAAACAATGTGTGTATTGTGTGCAGTGACTGATAGTGAGATACGAGTGAACAATGTGGCATTACATTATTTAATAAGTTATTTGTAAAAAAAGTATTGTAAGCCTGGAGTAAATTTAATGATTGTCTGTAACTAGAAGTCTGTAAATATATGTGTATACGAATTAGCTTATTTAAAATTGACCTAAATTTTTAAATACGTAGACATGTCCTATATCCATGTAAAAAGAGATCTATGGCTGAATAAAGCTACTACTACTAGTAGCAGTATTAATAACAGGAGATCGTCATTTTGGCGCACAACTTCCAAATGCAGCAGCCAGCCACGGAGAGGGACCACAATTTAGGCGGTCTTTCTCATGATACCCGTACCGAACAAACCATCTGTGATCAGTACCCCACACCACATAACATCATCTTGCAACTGCTGCCTTCCCAACCGTTCTAAGAAGAACTTCTTGTACCTGAATATGATGGCTGCAAAGCCAGATATATTACAGGCATTCCTTGTGGACGTCATCTCAGTGCAATGTCATAATGACTATTTGTTTGTTTTTGTGCACCTTCTCATGTATGTAAATCTAAGGATGTTAACCTCAAGCTTGGCCGAGCTATTCATTTACCCGAAAATTTTGTCAACAGCACCATTCGAGATTTCATCGACGAGGATGCCATTCAGTTGTCATTCTGTCTGTATGTGACCGTTCACAGTCCCTCCCTTCCCCTCCTATTCAGATCCCACTCCCTTCTCAATACAATTCCCTTCTTCTTTTTCTCCTACACCGTGCTCCGCACTCCCAGAGGGGGGGGGGGGGGGGGGCTGTGTGGTGGTTCGATATATCAGTAGTTCTGTTCTGTGTTGTTACGTTTTGTGACTACAAAGTGAATGAATATATTACTATGATAAAGTGGTGTTAAATTTATTATTTTGCCATAATATCATTACCCACCACACTAAAAATAGCCAATAACTCGCTACTAGTTTCATAAATTCTCTCTCCCTAGTGCTCTCTTCACCAAAGTTTACCCTGAAATCACCACACAATGCAATTTTTGATTTCTAGCACATTAAGCAGTGCAGCCAAGATTCCATTTGATTAAGAAAAATTTCGAAGTTGCCATTTCTAGAATGGTATCCTGAAATAACAATTATATTAAGATCTATGAACTCCAAAGACGTCAACTCTAAATCTAGGTCTAAAGAGTAGCTTTTCAAATCAGTTTCTTTAATACTGAATTTGCTGTTGGCATATATATAGTTACAGCACCAAAGTAAGCAGTTGTTTTGTACCATGTACTTACCAGTTTTTCACATAGATGCAGCACATCTGGCTTCACTTCTTCTATAAAGAAAGACAGCACATCAAGTTTAGTCCTAAGACATTATACAGTGGTACTGCTTATAACTATAGCAGTGATTTTCTGTGTGGTGTATGATCTGCTTTCACTCAGTTACTCCTGGTAACTGTTTATCATAGAGGAGCCTATTTCACAGGGATATTTTCGGAATAAAAAAATGCTTTAACATAACATTTTTGGGCCATATAGCGCTATTCATTACTTTATCTCTTAGCTCAATGACAACACTAACTTCGAAATTGTTATTAAGCCCCTTGGTATCAAGCTTCTCAGCTTAAAGCTGTTATGTTTAGGAAATGTCTTTTGCAGGAAGCTAATGACATCTTCTGGAGTAGGTTGGCTTGAGTTCTATTTGTATTACAATGTGTCCTCTCTTTGTAGCATAAACTGTTTGTCCAGCTTTCTCGGCAACTTGCCTCCTCTTGAGGTTAACGGTGTTTTTCTCTCCTTGCTTCTCTTGCATCATTTGTGAGGTTTACCTTGGTGATTGTCATGCCTCGTAGTTGTTCTCAGGTGAGGCTGCTCACTTTGGTTGTGTCACCTGTTCCTTTTGCATGGTCTTGCAGGCGATATCTATCATCTGGATGGCATGATTGGCAACCATCTTGAATTGGGTCTTCAGCATGGTCGTCTGGGCCACCTGTGATTTTATTTGGCATACTGGGTGGTCCCCCATTTGCGTGGACATCGTTGTGGCTGCATGCTCACTGGTCTGAGTGGCTTCCGCCTCCCTTTGTGGCTGGTTGCTGAAGGTCCCC
Organism: Schistocerca serialis cubense; assembly: GCF_023864345.2. NCBI lineage: Eukaryota > Metazoa > Arthropoda > Insecta > Orthoptera > Acrididae > Schistocerca > Schistocerca serialis. The sequence goes on from NC_064641.1 coordinate 42,851,359, forward strand.
CGTAGCAGGCGACAGGTGGCTTCCATATTCACGTGGAGCACCATTTGGAACTGGGTTACAACTTCTTGCATCAAAGTCAGTGCTCCATACGTCTTGCTTGCAGTTGGTTGTTGCACCACCTTCTCCCACTGTGGTTTGGTCTTCATGGCAGCAGTCCAGTGCTGACTGCTTCTGTTCTGCCACACGCAGACAGCCTCAACCCTCCCTCCCCATCTCTCTTACTAATGGTGGGGTTAGCCAGCTGTGCAAGAGCAGAGGCTGCTTCTGCTTCACTTCTGTTCTGCTCTCGAGGTGAAGTCGCTTTCTTGCCATGTTCTCGCCTCCTTCGGCCTCTCCTCTTGGCTTGTCCAACGTCTGCTGAGCTCGCCTAGGATGTCATCTTCTTCTATAGCAGGTCGCTGGCGTTTTTGCAGCCAGCAAAGATTCAACAGCCAGGACAGCTTGCGATATGTGGTCCCCAGCATTGGGCACATGTCGGTTGGTCGTTGGCCTTCCATGGACAAGCAAGACTGGCAAGCTTGCTACTGCACTGCGACACAATCTAGGTGAGCAGCCTCACCTGAGAAGAACTATGATGCATGACAACCACAAGGCAAACCTCACAAATAAAGCGAGAGAAGCAAGAGGAGAACAGCATTGTGGCAGTATCTCGCCAGGAGAGACTCCACTTACACATTGAAGCCTGTGAGCTTGTTCAGCACAGAGACTTGTTTGGTTTCCTTTCTTCTTTGCTGGTTCTCAGCTATGTCTACAGCCAAGATGAAGAGCTGCAGCTTCTTTTTGTTGGTTTTGTTGTGTACCCATATGGCCACATCTCCGAACCCAGCACTCTGAAGCCCTCTGCAGACTGTGTTTTCATTACACAGCCGTGGTGGCCCCCTTGTGGAGCACCTTGATTGCTACCATTTCTTCTTTTGTTGCATCTTCTCCACTGCTGGAACTATGTATAGGCCAAGAAAAGACTTGAGAGTCTGTTAGTCGGCCCAGAGTTCAGATCGAATCTCTACAACATCGTCATTGTCCACATATTTGGAGCTGATTCCTCCCTTCACAGCGCCTTCGAGTGTACCGAGGAAGTCCAACCATTCATCCCGCCGATACTGGAAGAAGAGGTGGAGTCGGAACATCTCTATCGTAGATGGTCTGCTCTATGGCTGTGTGATAACATATCGTCTACCCTTCTTCTTTGGAGATGGCGGGGGTGTCGCCTATGAGCTGGAGACTATCGGAGACGCCTGGTTCGTCTTCCATGATTTTACTCTCAGTCGACCCTCAAGTACGTCACCGATGCGTCTCTGGTCTCAATTGTCCTGTTCTGCTTTCCGCGTCTTCCTTTGCGCATGGTTCACGCACACTGGCAGGACAATTTGCTTTCACTGTGATGACAGCAAACAGGCCAAGTTTGCTAGGTGCACACGCCCACTGAAGTCGTCTCCAGACAGCGGTAGCGACACCCAGCAGCAGAGATGCCCTTGCTCCGGCTGCCGTAGCGGAATTTCGTTGAGATGCACAAGATAGGGAAGCATGCCTTGCTTCTTTCCTCATGCCACACGTCTATGGACAAGCTAAGAACACATAGGTAAGTTTTTTTGCAAACAGGAACATTAGAAATATTGTGAATACGAGTCGAAAGCTGAAACTGTAACGAACAAAAAGCAGTACCAGTAAGTAAACGAGCACTGGTTTCGGAGTTTCAGCTTCATTTGCAGTCGAAACAAATAAAAGAAAAATGGAAATAAATGGATTACGAAAGCATGCTTTTCAAACGCGTCTTTCTCCTCTTGGTTATTCGAAATATATCAAGAAAAAGCAAGTAAAACTAACGAGGGAAAAAGTGTCGCATAACTAGAGCAAATACACATTTAAGAACAGAAATACATTCGAAATTACCTTCATGGAATTATGTTATTCATGCAAGCGCTGTAATTTTTAGTATTTAACAAAGTTGTTGTGTGCACACGAAGGAAATAGTGGACAAGAAACAATCGTCAGCTATGTACGGTACCGGCTGGCCCCGCCTACTTTAAAACAATGTACAGCGAAAGTCTATAGCGCCATCACCTTTCTTTCTTTTATTTCCATGACAGTTCGGAATTGAGGAATTAACAATGATAAAGCTTATTAGCGGCTAAAGCAAATTTCATAACGTATGTTGTTGATCCATTTTGTCTAGTAAGAAGAGAAACAACATTTCAAAACATAAATATCTTTTTGATAGCGAAAAGATATATGCACAAACACGTCAAGCATATATATATATATATATATATATATATATATATATATATATATATATATATATATATATATATATATATATATATATATATATGTAAGTACGTCGTCATAAAAAGTGTATATTTCCCCTTTTTTAGAGCTTCTTACCTGAAAATGTTGCTTAATGAAAACTGGTTCATCAAGTTCATTCTTATTTACACACAGTAGGCGTCAACTCTGTCCTGTTATTGTAGAACCTAAATAATTTTTCGCTTTCAGATATCTGATCTCGCTTATGGAAGAACAATCAATTGTAAAATATAATGTGGCCATAGAACATTTGCAATTTGGCACGAAAACAAAGCAAAATAATAAAATAAAGATTAAGAAGACACAAAAACACCATGTTTACTATTATAACATTAGTGAATATGCGAATACCGCCATTTGAAATCCACTGTAGAATGTCTTGTTGTGACGTGACGGCAAGTATGAATTGGCCTTACTGGGTCACTTTGTGCTTCTGATAAAAAGGGAGAGTTGTTATTTGACTTCGAGTTTGTTTCATTCTGATTCTCAGCAAAGGATAATTACAGATGTAGTGAAAATATACGAGGTCTGTTCCTAAAATTCCGGAGCATCCGCAATTTCGCGCCAATGATGTGTTGGAGTGAAATGCGGTTGGCATCTCTGCTCACGCCTGTGTTTAATGTGTGACTGCCGGAAGTTTCATTGTTGTATGTGTGTTACTTATTGTTCAGTGCTGTATTGAGTAGAACATTGTGTTGCACAGTTTTGCGAAATTCGAGATGGCAGTGTTAGAGGAACAACGAATCTGCTTTAAATTTTGCGTGTACTCAAGAAAACATTTACAGCGACACGCCAAATGATACAGAAAGCCTACAGTGATGAGTGCTTAAGCCATACTCGGAATGATTCACACAGTTCACAAACTGCTGGACACAAGTTAAAAGATGACCCTCGTTCAGGACGCTCTGCTACGTCTACTGATGACGCTCTTGTCAAGGATGTCAACAAAACCATAGATGCCAATTGAAGCCTGACTGTCTGAGAGACTGCAGAAGAATGTAACATTTCGGTTGGATCATCATGAAATCCTGACACAACATCTTGGAATGTATCTTGTTGCTTTAAGGTCGTCCCACCACTCATGACTCAAGACCTAAAAGACCTTCACCTCACAATCTGTGAAGAGCTTTTGCATCGCGCAAATGAGAACGAGATGTTCCTTAAGAGAATCATAACTGGTGATGAGATATGGATCTACGGTTATGATGTCGAGACCAAGGGTTGGGGAAAGCTCTTCAAGTCAGGTCAAATGTCAAAGCCATGCTGATACTTTTCTTTGACTTTGAAGGATTGGTTCATCATGAATTCGTGCCACAGTGACAAACTGTCAATCAATGGTACTATCGGGATGTGTTGCGGTGCATGCAAGAAAATGTGCTCTTCCATCACGATAATGCACTCGCACATTCATCCCTTTTAGTGCGTGACTGTTGCACAAAAAGCGAAATCACTGTGCTGCCTAATCCTCCATACTCACTAGGCCTGGCACCTGTGGAAATTTTTTTTTATTTCCAGAGTTGAAAGCCTCACTGAAAGGACGAAGATTTGCAACTATAGACGATATAAAAAAAATTCGCAGGCGGCGCTTTGCTCAATCCAGCAAGAGCATACCAAGACTGCTTCCGGAAGTGGAAACGCCATTGGGAACAACGTATCTGTTTCGGAAAAGACCATGCATAATATGTGAAAGATAAGTGTATACAAATGTTGTGGACAAAGTTCCAGAATTTTTTTTAACGGACCTTGTACGTAGAGATACCCCAGATGGCATAAAGCAGATCACAAATTCCAAATATCTACGCTTTATTAACTGATGGAGATATATAGAAAACACAAGCATACACAGCACAATATAGAGCTGACTGAGTCAGAGATTGTTGCTACAGAAGAGCTGCAGTGCTGTTCAAAGAATTTCCTCCTTGGAACACTCAGGGGGCGCGAGGGGGGGGGGGGGGGGGCGTGTGGAGGATTCTGGTGTTCAACTTCACACAGGTGTGCACGACCACTAGTGGTATGACTGACTGCAGAAGCAGAGGCATGCATGAACCATTTCTCACTGCAATAAGAAGGTAGCGGAGGCATGGCTTGTAGTAGTCAAAAGAGGTGGGTCAAAATAGGTGGTACTGCGTGAGTTGAAATGGTAGCCGATGAAGTCGGCGAAAAAGAGAGTGAAGGCTGGTGGTGGAGGCTGAGGCGAGAGGGGTCGCGGGGTCAGTGCAGTGGGTGTGTCTTTTTCTGATGACAGAAGTTAGGGCTGCGGGTGTCCTTTAGCAGCTATGATTGTGAGAAATCTATTCATAGAATATGGGTAAGTGATGGAACCCAGATTGATCTCCAACCAGAGCTGGTATTGTTGGGAGAATGTTTCTGTACCATCATGGACGCATTGCCGATCTTGTTGTCCTTCCATGAGAAGAAAGTTGTTCACTAGTCTGAGATCTCTTCACACTATAATTACATTGTCATCTAGGTTAACACGTGGAGTATCATATGTGTGATTACTTTTGTTGCTAGGCGTCTCAGTAGTGTCATGCACGGTGATGCCATTTTAAGTCTGTTGACTGTAACAATGGTTGGTCTACCGTGCATCAGAATGTCAAAGATATTGTCGCCTCTCATCCATCTAATTACTTTGTGAGGACCTGAGTGGGGTGGGTTTAGTGCCAGTTGAACAGTATCTTAGCGCAGCTTTATGTTGTCACTGTCCTGGAGAGCTTTACAGGCCAAGATTTTCTGGGGTCTATGCACCTGTGGTGATGGTATCTTTGGGTATGCATTTGATTTTGCAGATAAGTTGCAGCAATACATTGCATGTAGGCAGTTGCGAAGGTTCCATGAAATCCGCTAGAAGAGAGAGGGTTTCTCTGCAAAGGAGTTGCAGAGAGATTATCTTGATAAGTCATGCACACATATAGAAGAACCCATGGGAGGACGTCTCTGTCCATTTCCCTTCTTGGCACATGAGAGCAGTTTCTAAAGTATGGTACCAGCGGTCTATAAGACCATTCCTTTGTGGATGGTAAGTTGTTTTTGTGCGAAAGCACTGCATACATGACGAAGTTCAGTAAAAAGTGCTGACTCGAAAGTGCCTTGTTCTGTTGTTTTTATGGTTAGCATCCGAAATCAGAAATCCATTGGCTGATAAATGCTTTTGCAGCTCTTTCAAAATTGGTGTAGTCTCAATCCAACGTGTTACTCTGTCAATCGCTGAAAGGATATATCAATATCCATTTGAATTGGGGAGGAGCCCAATAAGATCTAAATGGACGTGCTGAAAACGGCCCTTAGGAATAGAGTATCCATCGACTCGTGGCTGTGCATGCCATCCTGACAGGCAGTGCATGCCTGCATCCATCATTTACAGTTTTCCTCGACATTTGGCCTGACTAAGTGGTCAGTGACAAACTTGGTTATGGCATGAATTCCAAGATGTGGAAGTCCATGTGGTTTATTGAATATGGCTCATCTTGTGATGCGTGGTACCAGTTGATGAAGGTGGCTTTGAGAGACATCACATAGTACTTGTTTTGAAGAACAGGGACGTCCTGGCTTTCTGTGCACAATGCCATTGTGTTGCTATGCAGAAGTTCATGTAACTGTTGCAAGTTTATCAGATTCAGTACCTATTGAAAGAGTATTTACTTGCGAAACGAAATCAGCTACAAAACTGTCTACACCATGCACTTTTTGGACATCTATTGTGAATTCCAAGCTGTGAAGTCCAGATGGCGAAAGTACTGAGGACTACAATCTTTTGCGGGATTTCGAATAGCATCCACTAGGAGGTGATGGTGGCTATAAACTTCCAGAAGTCCGCCCTCAATGTCATCTTCAAAGTACCACATTGATAAAAACATATCCAACAGTTCTTTATCTTAGGCTGGCCAGTTATGTTATGAGTCTGTCGGCTTTATTGAGAAGAAACACAGTGGTCATTGTGTTCCTGCTATTGACTGTTGGAAGACAGCACCAGTCACAAAATTGCTCATGTCTGTGCTGATAGTGAGTTGACAATGGATATTGAGTGAGCCAGTGTAATATCCTTGGAAAGACCGTCTTTAATTTTGTCAAATGCTTGTTGCCTGGGGTGTGTTTGCCTGCTAGTGCGTCTGTAAAAGCTGTCTTTGTGGCAGTTCCATTAGGCTGGTGTCTACGATAAAAGTTTATTATGCTAAGGAACTGGCGTAAATCATGAAAGATCTGTGGTCATGGCAGATGATGAATGAACTCAGCACATGGAGATGTAGGCTGTGTGCCATTGCAGGAAACCAAATGACCAAAAAAAGGTAACTTGAGACTGACTCAGCCAACATTTATAATCACTGATGATGATGATGATGATGCCAAGTTTGCGTAAAGTGTCGAAAATTAGTTTCAGATGGTCTTCATGCTGTTCTCACGAAGTAGAGAAAACTTAAGTGTCATCCAAGTAAATGTAGCAGAAGGGGGATTTAAAAATTCCACTGTCTATAAATCTTTGCCAGTTTGTGCTGCGGTTGTAAGACCATACGGTATATAAAGAAATTCATACAGTCTGAAAAGGGTGATGATAGCCGTCTATGGCACATCATGAGGTTCATATGGATCTATTAAATATGCATTCTTACTACCGAATACACTAAAAACTGAAGCACCTGCCAAATAAAGTACAAACACCTGAATATTTGGGAAAGGGTATTATGTGGGAGTTGAGCGCCTAATAGTCGTTGCACAGTCTAAAAGTGCTGTTATTCTTGGGTATGGGCTGAGTGGATGAGGCCCAAGGCCGGACTGGCAGACCCAGTGTGGAGTTTATTTTATGAACTGTACCATTACTGGTCATGCTCTGTTGGAACGCTCATGGAGATTATGTAAAGTGTGGAAAACATATACTGCAGGTGTACGGACACCAGAAGAAGAATGCACTTGAGTGACCTGTACAGTCGTTGATAAAGCTATTGCAAGCTGCTACAGTGGTGTGTGAGTGTCTGCTAGAGTCTGTCCCGAATCCTCTAGCTCATTTGTGAAGAGAGAAGCAGGATGGTGAGATGGTGAGGATGTTTCTGAGTGAGCTGTTCCAGATATATATGCGTGGTAGTGAGCTCATCTGCTTATGAGCGAATTTTTTCACATATTGTGAGGTTTACTTTAATCAGGCGGATTGGTTCCTGTCATATATGAAAATATTGCTGAGTAGTATGTTGTAGTTCCAGAACCAATGAGAGGCAGTCTTGAATTATCTATCGATAGTAATTGCATGTGTCAACTGAAATGACAGTTTTGTAGCTGAGTTCTGTAGTCACTGGTTGTTTCGTGGATGGTGGAACACAGGTAAATACTGTGAAAGAACGTTCCCTCTGTGAGGCAAAAGAGTTCCAAAAGGCAAATTAGGAGATAACTGAAGGTGTCGTAGAAAGTCAGCTCCCAATAGTGGTTCGTTAACATCAGCAATGAAAATTTCCAAGAGAAAACCAAAGTCCAGTGTTTGAGGTGTGGTCCCTTAGATATGATGTATGTAGAATTTGCTGTACAGAGCTGGAAGGGAGATAAATTTTTTCCTGCTGGGGGTGCAAAACCTGGAATAATGCTAACCTCCGATTCTGTGTGGACGAGAAAATATTAACTAGAAGTGTGGGCCAAGATCTAGAGTCTGTTGTACAAGGGTTATGTGCAGCGAGATTGACTTACATGTTGAGGTGGCAGGTGACATGACTTCTTGTGACTGTCTGGTCCCCAATTGTGGACCAGCCTTCCTTTTTCGGTGGTTGCAGGGAGCTGTGCAGTTATGAGCTTTATCACCGGAATGTACTTGAAATCATCATTGGTGTGTTCACATCTTTTTGTCAGCAGGTAAAGTATACCTGCCAGCTAGTCGTATTTGTTAGCTGGGTGAAGGTCGTTACTCACATGGGTGAGAATGACATATCATCCTCAGAGCTGTCTCTGAGCGCTTGGTACTGTTTGGTTGCTGGCTGCCTTGAGTCATGGCCTGTAACCTTACAAAGGCACAGCTGATCACTGCTAATTGTAACTGAGAAGTTAATTTTACAATCGTACAGTCGACAAAGTGTGGTATGGCATTAGTGTCACATCAATTAACTGTCTAAATGTTTGTCAGAGATAGTTCGATGTCGTTGCTCTTCTGATGTTCGGGTAAGACGTTGCATGAGAACAGTCTTCACCACGTCGTATTTGTTGATAGCTGGGGGTGAGAATGTAACATCACTAATAAGGTCTGCATGCTCTCCGAGGTGACACAGTAAAGTGACGAACTTTGAACTGTCATCAGTAATGCCATGATTGTGGTAAATACGTTTAAAGACAGTAAACCCTATTCTGGTTGTGGAACGGTGACAGGTTGGGTGATGAATTAAACCACACAACGTTGCTGTGCAAATTCCGATGTCCATATAGCGCTGTATTTGGTCGCAGAGCGAAGAAGTTCTGATGGGACATTGTCCAATCTACGGCCTTATTTCGATTTAGGTCTTTCAGTACTCTGTCAAATTTTTCTTGCAGCATCATATCTCCCATCTCATCTTCATCTACGTTCCCTTCCATTTGTATAATATTGCCTTCAAGTTCATTTCCCTTATATATACCCTCTATATACTCCTTCAACCTTCCAGCTTTACCTTCTATGTTTAGTACTGGTTTTCCATCTAATCTCTTGATGTCCACACAGCTGCTTCTCTTTTTAATACTCCTTTTGTCAGAAAAGTTCCAGAACAGGTTTTAAAAAGATTGAAAGTTTCCCTTACCAAGTAATGACCCTAGCTCCTGTGAAAGTAGTCCTCTTTGTTGTCTATACACAGTTGCCAACGTTTCTGCAGATCTTTGAAGCAAGCAGTGAAATTTTCAACTGTGATGCTTGTGAGCTTATTTGTCACAGCCCATTGGATGTCTGCGGTATTTTAATGAAGCTTTTCTTTCAGTCGCCATTTCACTCGCGTAAACAAGGGAAAATAGCAAGGCGAAAGGTCGGGCGAATATGGTGGATGTCCGATGGCAATAACAGAATGTCTGTCCAGATACTCGGTAATAGATAAAGCAGTATGGGCTCTTGCTTTGTTTGTTTGTTGAAGTGCACAATCTTACATTTCTGAACATTTAAAGAAAATTGGCAATCTTTGCACCACTTTTAAATCTTACCAAGATCTAACTGAATATTTGTGCAGCTTCTTTCAGACAGTACTTCATCACAGATTACTGTGTCATCTACAAAATACCTGAAGTTACAATTAATATTGACTGCGGGATGATTGATATGCAACATGAACAGCGAGAGTCCCAGCACACATCCATGGGGCACTCTCGAAGTTACTTCTACATCTGACAATGACTCTCGATCCAAGATAATATGCTGCGTCCTCCCTACCAAAAAGTCCTCAATCCAATTACAGATTTCACTTGATACCCCATATGATCGTACTTTTGACAATAATTTCTGTTATCGAGAAATACTGCAGCTACCTGAATGCCTTGATCCAAAGCTTCAGTGTGTCATGTGAGAAAAGTGCGAGGTAGCTTTCACGTGATTAATGTTTTTGGAATCTATGCTGACTGGTATTGAGGAGGCCATTCTGTTCAAGATACCACATTATATTTGAGCTCAGAATATGTTTTAAGATTCTACAACAAATTGATGGCAAGGATCATGGACAATAGTTTTGTGGATCACTTCTACTACCCTTCTTGTAGACGGGTGTGATGTGTGCTTTTTTCCAAGACCTAGGCACGGTTTTTTGTTCAAGTGGTCTATGATAGATTATAGTTAGAAGAGGGGCTATAACTCAGCCTCAAATTCAATATAGAGTCTGATAGGGATTTCATTGGGCCCTGGAGCTTTGATCAGTTTTAACAGTTTCGCAACGCCACTGATAGGTACTAATACTTATTTTATTCACCTTTTCAGTGGTTCGAGGATTAAGTTGGGACAGTTCTCCTGGCTTTTCTTTGTAAAGGATCATTGAAAGCGGAGTTAATAATTTCAGCCTTTGCTTCGCTACCCTCAATTTCTGTTCGTGGCTTATTTGCTGGGGTTTTGTGAAATATCATTTGACAATATTCTGCTGTGGTAGTCACTTAAGGCATCACGCATTGCTCTCTTGACAGTCAAATACGTTTCATTCGACATCACTCTCTATCTATGGCTCTACACTTCGATTTCCGTCTATTATACAGTAATCTCTGTTTAGAAGTTCCATTGAGTACATTTCTATCCAAAGCATGGCCAACGAATCTTTTAAACCTGAGCCATAGTTCCTCTACATGATCCTGTCCTGTGCTGAAAGTTTAAGTTCCTCATTGACATTACTGATTTTTTTTATCTAGTTCACTGAATATATGTATATTTCTGCTTATTTTAGTTGTCTTTCGTACTTTGGTAATCATTGTTGTCACAACAGCTGCACAGATACCCATATTCATTGTGGACACCCTCAAATATATCAGCTCTGTTTGTTGACATAGATCCAATATTTTTTCATCGTCGGTGGGGTTCCTGTCTTTTCTGGATAATTTTCAGAAAAGGCATTGAGTAACATTTTTTACAGGATGTCTTAATACTACGACCAATAGCAAAACTTCTTAATACACCGACCATTAACAAAACTGTCATTTTCCCAATTAAGTGTTGGATGACTGATGTTTCCACCGATGATTACGGTATGATTGGGGAACTTGCGTACAAGTGGATTGCAGTTTTCTTAAAATTTTTCGTTTACATCAGGAGATGAGTCTGGTGGGCTATAGAAATATCCAGTTATCATTTTATGCCCGCTCTTGATACTGAGTCTCGCCCAAACAGTCTCACATGCAGCTTCAGTTTATTTCTCGGTGGATCTGAGTGTCTTGTCAACTGCAACAAATATGCCACCTCTATTTCCTTATCCTTTCGATATATATTAAATTTCTCCATAAATCTAATGCTATAAGCTGCACCATAACATTAATAATCACCCATAAGATTTCTGTTGACGCCATGTGGAAAGCTGTGCTACTACGCAGAATTTGGGGCGTCCTTGTGAACGGCGCAACTACAGAAATCCACTAGTTGCATGTGTGAACCCGGCTTAAATTCACTGCCTAGCCATTGGCAGCCATGCCCATTTAGCAAGAAACTTTGCGCAGAGCATCGTAAGATATTATTTAAGTGTTTACTGAATGTAAACCACGGTGCACACGGTGGGTTTGTTTACGTATTGTGAGTGTAGAGTATGTGATTAATGGCAAAATTAGGTGTTGCGTATGGGCTTTGCCCACTGATTGACGAAAGTAGTTTACTTGGTGTAACAGACGATTCCCAGCCCGGTACTGTGCTTGTGACACTTGGGAGAAATATCGTTATAAGATATAAGGTAAGTACTGTGAAACACAATGGTTGAGAAACCAAAGTGATTCGAATCTAGCATTGTTTTATGTTCACACTTTCCTGATGGTTTAATTTTTACTTGGTAAGTCAACAGACAAATACTTCTTACTAGATGTTCCCTTCGAAAGAGCAATGCCGGTTTCTTATACCAAACGTAATTTGTATTCCGCCACTAATGACCTCTTAATCGACTGGACTTTAAGCCCTGTCTTCCTTCCTTGACACCGTCTGTTTCGTACCGGAACCTGACAAGCAATTTTACGTGGGAGTGTGCTGAACTGCCTTCTTATAGTGGAAAGCAGAATTACGTTTATCGTTTGAATGGCAATCGTGTACTGTACTAAACACCAGTTTACATATTGTATTTGATATCAATGTTAAGTTTCATATGACTCAACATTAAGCAGAAGTTCAGTCCCTACCAAATGTATGTTCTCAGTTTAATAACAGCCTAGTAGCCTAAAAGATGACATTTACTGCATAGTTATGTCTGTGCACTTCTGTCTGTCTTGACATGGAACTAGAAATGAGTGCCTGCGAATTGTCAACAAGTGTATAACATATAGGCATGAATTAAATGCTGTCTTGTACAGTTCTGTTGTTAAACTGAGTGTGTGGTGGTAGAATACTATGAACAGTACACATATGAATAACATCGTACAGTTGCCATTGTATATTGTATAGCTACAAACAGAACCATCACATGCGCAAAATACGTAGCATATGAGATTGCATCTCAAAGTATGTACTGATGGGTCATGTTGCTTTCAAGACCTGAAGTGTTAGTGCCTACTCAAAACAGAAATAAAAGCCAAACAAAGCTGACCCATAAAGAAGCAGAGCAGATGCTTCACATTTTCATAGTTTGTTGTGCATGGTGTTGTTGTTGTTGTTGTTGTTGTTGTCTTCAGTCCTGAGACTGGTTTGATACAGCTCTCCATGCTACTCTATCCTGTGCAAGCTTCTTCATCTCCCAGTACTTAGTGCAACCTACATCCTTCTGAATCTGCTTAGTGTATTCATCTCTTGGTCTCCCTCTACGATTTTTACCCTCCACGCTGAATTTGTGATCCCTTGATGCCTCAGAACATGTCCTACCAATCGGTCCCTTCTTCTTGTCAAGTTGTGCCACAAACTCCTCCCCAATTCTATTCAATACCTCCTCATTAGTTATGTGATCTACCCATCTAATCTTCAGCATTCTTCTGTAGCACCACATTTCGAAAGCTTCTATTCTCTTCTTGTCTGTGCATAGGTATGTATTTTTCCTTTAAATGACTGCGCCCTTTACGTAGTGTCATTAATTTCCGTATGTGTAGATAGACTGTCACAGTAAACTTTCTTGATGTTTTGTCATCTTCATCTGTTTTAAACAGTCTAAAACCAATGTTCCACCAAACATGCTGTATCATACTTTAGGCCTATATGAATAGAACCACTGTCATCCATTGTTGTAAAACATTACTTATTCATATGACAAATTAATTTGTTTTCATGTTTTGTTACTTTCATTTTACATATTTCTTTCTTTCTTTTTTTTTTTTTTTTCAAATTAATTTTTTGTGAATTAGGTAGTTACATGTACCATTATCAAGTAGCTTTGGTTCACGTAATCAAAAGGAATTTCATAAAACAAAGAAATGTGAAACAATAACAGAAAGGCAAATAAAACAGCATTCTCAGCCACCTACAACAGAAATGATGATGTATTGAAAGCATTAACCTCAATGTTCGTTTACGAACCTAGGGAGATATGTAATGTCAATCTTTTTTGACTAGGGCCTACTACGTACTGTACACAACACTTATTTTGATACATTTTGACGAGCTGCATTTCATAAATTACTATTAGGTACAATTTTTCTGGCCTGTGCGGAAGCAAACTGAAAGAATAGGATCATTCTATGTTAAATCAACACAGCTGACAATCTCTGATTTTTATCAAATGTGTACTCATTGCATATGAGGAGAGAATGAAAAATGGCATTTTTCAGATTTGTATTTATTTATTTACATGTCAAATTCCATAGGACCAAACTGAGAAGCAAACCTCCAAGGTCATGGAACGTGTCAGTACATGAAATTACAGTTTAAAAGTAATAACGGATAAAAATAAAATGCTTATGAACCTGAAAAAAGTCAGTCCATAAGTTTAAGTAAACACAGTCACAATACAACAAGAATCAGCTTAATTTTTCAAGAAATTCCTCGACAGAATAGAAGGAGTGACACGTGAGGAAACTCTTCAGTTTTGATTTGAAAGCGTGTGTATTACTGCTAAGATTTTTGAATTTGAGTGGTAGCTTATTGAAAATGGATGCAGAAGTACACTGCACACCATTCTGCTCAAGGTGGTTAAGGAAGTCCGATCCAAATACGGGTTTTGATTTGTGCCGACTATTAACTGTGTGAAAGCTGCTTATTCTTGGGAATAAGCTAATATTGTGAACAAGAAGTGACAGTAAGGAATATACAGGGTGTCTCAGCTATCTTGTCCACCAAAAGGACGGGTATACACTCGCACACACACACACACACACACATATCCATCCACACATATACAGACACAAGCAGACAGGTCTTTAAATATGTCTGCTTGTGTCTGTATATGTGTGGATCGATATGTGTGTGTGTGTGCGCGAGTGTATACCCGTCCTTTTTTCCCCCTAAGGTAAGTCTTTCCGCTCCCGGGATTGGAATGACTCCTTACCCTCTCCCTTAAAACCCACATCCTTTCGTCTTTCCCTCTCCTTCCCTCTTTCCTGATGAGGCAACAGTTTGTTGCGAAAGCTTGAATTTTGTGTGTGTGTTTGTGTTTGTTTGTGTGTCTATCGACGTGCCAGCGCTTTCGTTTGGTAAGTCACATCATCTTTGTTTATATATATATATGACATAAGCTAATGAAAATAAGCAAAGTAGACTAATGTTCGTGTCGAACAATCACCCATTTCAGATACTGTTGAATAGTAAAAATGGCAGCATTAAATCTTTGGACAAGATCCTGAAGGTGGGCTTTCTACGACAGTTTACTATCTATCTGAACACCTAGAAATTTGAACTGTAAGTTTCACTAATCATATGCCCATTCTGTGAAATTAAGATGTCAGGTTTTGTTGAATTATGTGTTAGAAGCTGTAAAAACTGAGTCTTACTGTGATTTAGCTTTAGTTTATTTTCTACAAGCCATTAACTTAGGTCATGTACTGCACTATTTGAAAGTGAGCCAATGTTGCACACAACATCCTTTACTACCAAGCTTGTGTCATCAGCAAACAGAAATATTTTAGAGTTACCCGTAATACTAGAGGTCATATAATTTACATAAATGAGGAACAGAAGTGGCCCCAACACTGATCCCTGGGACACCCCCCCCCCCCCCCCCCCCCATTTGACCATACCCCACTCAGACCCCACCTCACAGCCATTCTCAATATTGTGAATAACTACCTTTTACTGTCTGTTCCTAAAGTAAGAGGTGAACCAATTGTGAGCTGCTCCCCATATTCCATAATGGTCCAACTTCTGAAGCAATATTTAGTGATTAACACAATCAAACGCCTTAGTTAAATCAAAAAAATCTGCCTAGCATTTGAAACCTTTTGTTTAACCCATCCAGTACCTTGCAGAGAAGAGAAAATATAGCATTTTCAGTTGTTAAACAACTTCTAAAGCCAAACTGTACATTTGATAGCAGATCGTGTGATATAAAATGATCAATTATCCTTACATACACAGTCTTTTCAATAATTTTAGCAAACACTGATGGCATAGAAATGGTCTAAAATTGTCTACATTATCTCTTTCTCCCTTTTTATAGAGCAGTTTTACTACTGAGTACTTTAATCAGGAAACTGACCATCCTAAAGGAAAAATTACAGATATGGCTAAATACAGGGCTAACATGTGCAGCACAGTACTTAAATATTCCGATAGGCACTCCATCGTAACTGTGAGTCTTTAGTCTTCAGTGATTTAATTATTGACTCAGTCTCCCCCTTGTCTGTATCGCAGAGGAGTATTTCAGACATCTATCTCAGAAAGGCATTTGCCAAGAAAGTTATGATTCCCTGTAGAAACTAAATTTTTATTTAATTCACCAGCAATGGTCAGAAATGATTGTTAAATACTGTACATATATCTGGTTTATCAGTAGCACAAGTATGACAAAAGTAATGGCCCCCCAAAGGTCTAAAAATGTGTGGAAAATGTGACAAACATTGCATACAGAAATGGCTGTAATGTCTGTTCTAAGAGAAATAGAAGCACTTTCAGATAATTTTGGAAATGGCTAAGAACAAACTTTAAAAAGGTATCCAACATTACCGTATTCAAATAATGTACATAATCAATGTCAGTGACCTTGAATAACTCGGAACATATCACCTACAAAATGTCTGAAAAAATATATTTGCGCCTTCATATTACATCACACAACATAGTAAAAAATCAAGTTAGGATGACATTTGGATTTGGAGATATTAATTTATTTCTTCAGTAGTATGACACAATAAAGCAATAAAAATTGAATGCAAACTGCAACAGAATAACTTAAAGTACTGAAAAATATGTTAACTTTTAAAAAAGATTGTGTGATAGCAATGAACAGTAAGGTAGCAAAATGAACAGGCCAATAGGAAGCACTTGTAATATGCCAAGTACAAATTTTGATATGATTGGTGGCGTAATGACAGACCACAAAATGTGTGATAGGTGCAGGAAAAAATTGACACACAAACAAGGGCTTGTGGCTGAACCTACTATGTGGAAAGATATAGGAATCACAACTCAGCATAACTCCTCACACACATCTATTGACCATGATGTTGATGTAGTTGAATTAACTGATAGTCTGGTATCATTAGTGAGTCACCAGAGGAAAAGAAGAGACAAAGAGAAAACATATCCAGAGAATAAGGTCGAGAAAGTGTCTGAAGTATTTCGAAATAAATACGAGAAAAAGCAGAGGGTGAAACAATGTTATGGAATCTGAAATCCCATTGAAGAGGCAAGGAAACTGGTACACCTACCTAATCTTGTGTAGGGCCCCAGTGACCACACAGAAGTGCTGCAACATGACATGGCATGGACTCGACTTATGTCTGAAGTAGTGCTGGAGGGAACTGACACCATGAATCCTGCAGGGCTGTCCATAAATCTGTAAGAGTATGAGGGGATGTAGATCTCTTCTGAACAGATCGTTGCAAGACATCCCAGATATTCTCAATAATGTTCATGTCGAGGGAGATTGGTAGCCAGCGGAAGTGTTTAAACTCAGAACAGTGTTCTTGGAGCCATTCTGTAGCAATTGTGGAGATGTGGGGTGTCACATTGTGTTGCTGGAATTGACCAAATCCATTGGAATGCACAGTGGACATTAATGGATGTGAGTGATCAGGCAGTATGCTTACAGTTATGTACATGGCACCTGTCAGAGTCATATCTAGAGGTATCGGGGGTCCCATATCACCCTAACTGCACATGTCCCACACCATTACAGAGCTCCACCAGCTTGAATAGTCCCCTGCTGACATGCAGGATCCATGGATTCATGAGGTTGTCTCCCTACCTGTACACATCCATCCGCTGTATACAATTTGAAATGAGACTAGTCTGACTAGGCAACATGTTTCCAGTCATCAACAGTCCAATGTCGGTGTCGACGGGCCCAGGCGAGGTGTAAAGCTTCGTGCCGAGCAGTCATGAAGTACATGAATGGGCCTTAGCTCTGAAAGCCCATATCGATGAAGTTTTGTTGAATGGTTCACACTCTGCCCCTAGCTGATCGTCCAGCATTGAAATCTACAGCAATTTGCGGAAGGGTTGCACTTCTGTCATACTGAATGATTCTCTTCAGTCATTGTTGGTCCTGTTCTTGCAGGAGCTTTTACCAGCCACAGAGATGTTGGAGATTTGATGTTTTGCCGAATTCCTGATAATCACGGTACACTCGTGAAATGGTCACATGGGAAAATCTCCACTTCATCACAACCTTATGCACCAATTATAACACCATGTTCAAATTCACTTAAATCGTGAAAAACCTGCCATAGTAGCAGCAGGAACCGATGGATCAACTGCGCCAGACACTTGTTGCCGTATATAGGCGTTGCCAACCACAGCGCCGTATTCTGCCTGTTTACATATCTCTGTATTTGAACATGCTTGCCTATACCAGTTTCATTGGTGCTTCAATGTATAACACAACTGAAAGAATAATTTAGTAATAGCACTTCAAACAGTGAGAAGAACCAAATATTGATGCTTCTTCCGAAAAGTGGGAGCATCCGAATGATTGAAAATGAATTTGAAGCCTCAAACTATTTAATAATTGGTCAAAGAATGTAGTATCTTAGGAACTCCTAATCCAAGACCTAAGTGAACATTTTGTGGACTTTCACATAGAATTTTACAACAAAGTGGATATAAGCCGCTATGTGCCTGAGAAGAAGGATTTTGTTTCTGTCAAGGGACATGGTTCCAGGGTTCATAAACAAAAATGACTGGTGTAGGAAAACCTAATGATTTTTATCAGGGCATCCACAGTTAAAGCTGAAAGTAGCATTATCCAAAGTTTGCCAGTTACAACCCAAGAACGGTGTTCTGGCTGGTGCAACCAGTACCTATAGTGTGCGTCTTTGCAGTATTCATGAAAATGTGAAGCTCATGTTGGACAGGTGATGCCAACTGTCACCTTAATGCATACAAACACTGTCTGTCCGAGAGCATTTGTAATCCTGCACAGCCAAAATGTTATATGTCAAAATGTGAGAACTGCCCAAGTGCACAATCTTTCATTATATAATCTATAGGACTTGTTCGTTGAAAATGGAACTGATGAAATAACATACAAACTTTGGACACCTACAGACCAAACATCTCTCCAAACATGTCTGTTTTGTGGAAGGCTTCTTGGGAAACCTCACTGAAGAATTCAAAAAAGCTCCTGCAGCTTCATAGCTGTCCAACAGTCTTTTCAATCTGAAAGGGACACTTGTGACAATGAATACATTGTTGTTTGTGATTTTGCAGAGAATTATACAGGATGAGGTTTAAGGGGGTTCACTGGAACAATGCACAGACCTCTCTTCACCCATTTGTAGTTTATAATGACATCCAGAAACCTATGCAGTTGATCACATTTCATTTGTTAACAAATCAGAATGCCTTAAACATGACAGTGTGTGTTCATCTTTTACAATGCCATTGCTTAACTTATCTTTCATCAGAGTGATTTCAGTGTCTGTTTAGAGTGTCATTTCCTTGCTACATCATATGGCAGAGGACCATGTGGTGGTATTGGGGTACCACTGAGAGACTTGCTTCCCATGCCAGTCTGCAGTGCATCTACACCTCTCAGATGATGACACCCAGGTAGCTTTTTGAATGATGTTCCAAGAACATTACAGTGTATCACTTTCATAATAAAACTAACAGGGAATATGATGAGGACGCTCCTCTCTTTCAAGAGTCATTAGCACAGATTTGCACTATTTTTGGTACCCACTAGTTGCACTGTGTTATTTCCACTGTCCATAAAAAAAATCCAAATGAAAGTTTTCTCCACTTCACCATACATCAAAAATGAGTATCTGACACAGACCCACAATACTCATACCCTGTTGATATCACTGTGTTTGCTGTATGTTTGTATGATGGTTGCTGCTGGCTTGGATGTGTTTTTAATGTTAATGAATGTACCAGTGGGGTTACAAAAGCTCCCTACATAGTCATGGCTCTTCACCTTCATTGTGTACCCCAAGAAACCTGACGTCTTTACTGTGGACAAGATAGACATTTTTACAAAGGTTGATGGGAGTACAGCAACATGTCACATGTATGCCCTTTTACGAGAAGATGCTCAAAAGTGTTATATCTTGCTTCTCAGTGTTGAGGCTTGGTTACTGCTTCTGATGCATTTGTCATTGCATTTGGTTGTGATATTTGAATGTTTTTTCCATGCATTCCATACATTTGTCTAGGATGGTTGTATCATGTTTTGTGTCATTGAAGGTCAGAGATCGTGCTGTTACCTTGCGTATTACAAATACTTGCAATTGGCCTCTTCATATTGCCATACTGTGCATTGCTATTACATCATCTTTTTAAAAGTTTACATGTTTTTCAGTACTTATAACATTTTGTTTCAGTTTGCATTAAATTTCTGTTGCTTTATTGTGTCACATAGCTTTAAGTATTAACTCACATGTCCTAATCCAGATGACATCCCAACTTGATTTTTCACTATGTTTAGTGTAACAATGAAGAAACAAGTACATCTTTCTCAGAAATTTTGAAGGTGATACGTTTTGAGATATTCAAGGTCACTGACCTTAATTATGTGTGTGTGGTTTTTTTTTTTTTTTTTTGACATGGCCAAGTTGTATATCATTTGCAGTCTTTTCTTAGCCATTTCCAAAATTGCCTGATCCATGATTCTGTCTCTATTAGAACAGAAATTACAGTCTTTTTTTGTGAGCAGTGTTTTTCGAATTTTGCACACATTTTTAGAAATTTGGGTGCTCATTCCTTTGTCATACTTGTGCTACAGTTCTGAAATTGGGTATTTTTCATTCTCTCCTCATGTGTAGTGAACACCAAATTTAATGAAAATTGGAGATGGTCAAGTTGGCAGCTGGGTTGACTTCACATGGAATGACTCCTCCTCTTTCGATTTATTTAGCCTTACAGTGCCAGAAAAAATTATACTTAACAGTAATTTATCAAAGGCAGGTCCTTAACATTTGTCAAAACAGACATTGTATACATTAGCAACAGGCTATTGGTAAAAACTGATTGATATTATATATCTCTCTAGGTTCCTAAAGAACCAACAGAGTATTAAAATTTTATGCTACCATGATGGTACCACTCTTTATCTTCATTTACAATCAGTTAAACACACAAGGCTGCGTTCCAGAATTTTTAGTAATAATCATTTAAAGAATGCAGACCTTGTTAATGACCTCTCATTTTGGTTTATATGTAAAGGATTCTGTACACATATGAAGCTGTATATTACCCTACAAACAAAGTTCTGACTGGAGTTAAATCATGGTGATAGCTGGTTCTCTCACACATCCGAAGACTCGTTTGATGCAGCTCTCCATGCTATTCTGGTGGTTTCAGTTGCCTGAGACTGCAGTCATGTGTGTGAGCAGCACACACACACACACACACACACATGACTGCACACACACATATATATATATATATATATATATATATATATATATATCGACCTGCCAGCGCTTTCGTTCGGTAAGTCACCTCATCTTTGTTTTTATATATAATTTTTCCCACGTGGAATGTTTCCCTCTATTATATATATATAATGTGACTTACCAAACGAAAGCGCTGGCAGGTCGATAGACACACAAACATACACACAAAATTCAAGCTTTCGCAACCAACGGTTGCTTCATCAGGAAAGAGGGAAGGAGAGGGAAAGACAAAAGGATGTGGGTTTTAAGGGAGAGGGTAAGGAGTCATTCCAATCCCGGGAGCGGAAAGATTTACCTTTGGGGGAAAAAAGGACAGGTATACACTCTCGCGCGCGCGCACACACACACACACATCCATCCGCACGTACACAGGCACAAGCAGACATTTGTAAGCCACTTCCGACCAGTCACATGGTGGATGTATTAGTAAAGAAATTATTAAAAAGTTATTTTATCCTCACCAGTGCCTTCTTCTGATGTGCATGTCCATCCCACCTTTGTCAGAAAAGTGTTCCCACATCCAAATTGTGTAACTAATGAATAAGTATGGAAAAAATTGGGGAGAAAAAAGTAATTATGGCACAACTTTAGTAAAAAAAGAAAAGGATCAGTTAATACTGCACTTTCTGAGACATCAAGGAATCATTTTAGTATTGGAGGCAAGTGTGAGGAATAAAACTGTAGAGGGAGACCAAGGGATGAATACAGTAAGCAGGTTCAAATGTATGTTGGTTGCAGTAGTTACTTGGAGAAGATGCTTGCATGTGGTGAGCTGCAGCAAAGCAGTGTTAGGACTGAAGACCACAACAAAAGGTGTTGATATAGTTGTGCTGTAGTAGGGGATGACATGGGAGAGTTGGCTGTAGCATGGAATCCAGAGTAAAACATTTTTGAATAGGTCTTTAAGAGAGGAAATGAATTACCGAATAAAAAATACAGGGTGCCATTTAAACAAGTCATACCGCTGTTCATATCTTTGTTAATAACAAAGCTACAACAAAGGCAATCATGCTGATTGATGTTCCCTTGATGGCTAAAGAACATTTGCTTGAAACATTTTGTAATTTGCATCCGGACAAACAGTTATTTAGGGTGGTCAAGATAAGTGCTACACCCTGTATAAAGTGTGGGTGAAATTTTAACCCTTTTAGTGCCAAATACGATCTGATCGTGATCCAGATTTTCGGCGAAAAATGCCAGTAACGATCTGATCGTGATGCCTTTCTCATTTGCTAGGAAATACTAACAACTTTGCCTTCAAGCGCGGAAAAAATGAATGAGAAAGGCATCACGATCAGATCGTTACTGGCATTTTTTGCCGAAAATCTGGATCACGATCAGATCGTATTTGGCACTAAAAGGGTTAAATCGTTTTGGCTGGTCAGTGTGTTTTACCACTGCTTGCAGGGTAACACCCTTTAGGTAACTACAAGCCAACCAAGCCTCATTCCCAATTCATGCCCTCCCCCTGTAAGAAGCATGCTAGATGACGTATTTCAATAGCCAACCTCTATTCTCTTCCTTAGTTACAAGCTAAAACCTACATTTCAGTTGTACTACCTACAGCTGTGACATGGAAATTTCGAGAAAAGCAATTACAGGTGAGTGTCCCAGCTGAGCGCTTAACAATTTGTGGCTGACTGCTCATCTCGAAGGTGTGTCCTCATAGTTACAGCTTCCCTTAAAGGAAAGTGCCATGGCTAATAGTCCAGGCTTACAATAGGATCATAAACCAAAGTTAACAAATTGGTATACTGGCAGAGATTAAATGTTTTCTTTTTTCCAGATTATGAATTTGAAAGAGAAACAAAATAATAACGGTATAAAAGGGAAATTCCAATGAGAAATTTGTTACACACACTAGATTAAAGGAGGATAAGAACCACCTTGGCTCATACACGAGAAAGATGCCCTCTTCTGTTCTTACCTTCAGAAGGTGCAGTGCCCAGTACAGCACATAAAAGTACATAAAAAAATTAAACAAAAACCAGTAATGCTATCTTTTGGAACCACAGGTTTATATAGGGCAAAGAAGACGAATTTGTTAATGGAAGTTGGAGAGGATGGGCTGGTTGCTCAGGACTCGATCAGGTAATACATTAACATGCAAAAAGGCAGCCACTGTAATACACTTCTGTAAAGTATTACCCATTGGGGAGGGATTACTTGGTTCTAAAAGCTAAGAATAATGCTTGAAGGGCCAATTATAAAAGATAGGTGGAAGGTAGACATATAAAAGCCTCGGGGAGTGTAAGGACACCCAACTCAATGCTACCACTCCGTATTTTTTCTGGCTTTCTTCATATAATAAGTCAACCTTGAAAAGGTTGTGAGAGAATGGTGCAAGGAACTGACCAATTTGGGTTCTCAGAGTGGTGTCTACCTGGGCTGTAAGAACTAATGGCTGATTGTAGATTGCCTGGCTTTTGCAGATGACATGGCACTGACTGCTGATTCTCTTGAAATGACAACAATGCAGGTAAACTGCCTCAGAAAACAGGCAGCCAAAGTGGGTGTTCAAGTGTCGCTGGAGAAAACAGAGTTCTTCACCAACATCAAAGAAGCTAACAGAGAGATGTTACTAGACCAGGGAAACATCAAAAGACTGAGAAGTTTAAGCACTTCTGTGAATGCATTGAACCCAACCTATCAGAAAAAACATTATCCATGAGAGTCAACAAGTTGGAACCAGCCTATCGACTGACTGAGAAAACCTACAACTAAAAAAGGCCTGTCACGCAACCTGAAACCTAAGCACTACACATCAGTCATATGACCAGAAGCCCTGTATGCCACGGAATGTCTTTCCATGAACTGGAGAGGTCTGATGGAGAAATTGGAAGTCAGAGAGAGGAGAATCCTCAGGAAGATCCTAGGCCCAGTAGAAGAAGATGGGAATTCAGAAGGTGACATAACTGAGAGCTCTATGAACATATTGAGAGGGTCTGTGACTGTGCTAGAAAAAGAAGGGTAGCTCTCTATAGTCATTTTGCAAGATTGCCTCCAAACAGATTGACCGACCGTCTGTTCACCTTCTGGCAAAAGAAGAAGGTTCACACCACTTGGCTGACAGAAACTGTAAAGGACATTAAAGAATTGGGAATAACTGATCTCAAGAACAGATAGTCTGTGAGACGTACCCTGAAGAAAGCCCGAGCGTTTCAGGAAAAGCCGAAGGGAAGGTACTCCCTGACCAGAAGAAAGGAAGGAGTTACATCGGCAGTGGGTGTGACGGTACTGGGCAAATATTAAAGCCCAACAGTTGAACAAGCATGATCCAAAGTAGGCCTGTTCGAAACACTCAGAAGAAGAAATCAACTAATAGGCCTAACATGAAAGACTAACTCAGCATGTCAGCATGTATTTATAACAGCAAGGGGGGAGGCGGGGGGGGACCACTTCTTTGAATCAGAATTCGTAGTGCATCTGACAAACTATGAAATAAAAGATCTGTCAGGACAGTGAATTGTATTGAAACCCAGATTTTGTCAGTTAGTTTCACGCATTTGATTTGTTTCAGTAATCATTGAGACTGAACAAGTATGACATGTTTTTCAGATATTTTTCTACATCTAACAACATGTCATCATAATGATACTGCCAACATGAGTTAAAAAATAAATTGGTCACTACTGTCAGCATTATTGCTCTTCCTACTGTTACTGCTAGAATGGTTACTTTTATGACTGTTGTTCTTTTGCAGTTGCAAGATCAGAAGCAGATTGGTAGCTGGAGCACAAAAAGCAGACTGACATCACCTGTAATATACGACAAAGCAAACAAACAGTATGTGGGTGTGTTTCACTATAACCAAATCCGGACGTGGACAGAGAATGATGATAGGTTGGATAAAGCAAATAAAACAAAGGTAGGGTCATTAAAATTTCTTTTCTTAATTTGGTACTCATTTTAGTAATACTGTAAGTGTAAGGTATAAAACACTAATGTTTAAATGTTTTTCAACTTAGTTTCAGGAACCCATAAACTGCATTTTGTCATCTTCTGAAGAAAAACCTCCCATTGTTCTTTTCAAAAATGGTCGTGTGTTACCATTAGATGCTGTTTTGCAAAAAAGGAAAGAAGACACCCAAAAGCCAGTTTTGGCATCAGATGAAGAAATTGAAGATTCCTATATTATATCCTCTGAAGGAAGAAATTACGTCACTTTTTTAGCACGTAACTCAAAGGTATGACAGTCATAGTAATATAGTTAATTTGAAGTGTGATTGAATCTTAGAGCAAAATAGTCTCCTTGTACAAAAATGATGGGATGCTGGTGTTATGATTTTGGGAAACTAAGGCTAACTATTACAGATTTGGAAAAAAATATAACATATTAATTCATTTCAGCACTGATCTGAAGTGAAATGTAGCATTTTAACTGTTGAGTGTTATTAGAGTGGATTAGATATTATGGAATCTGAACCTTTTTTCCATGTGTTGTTTGAATACTTTCTGCCTTTGGCTAGAACTAGGAAATCTGACATGCACTTCTGAATTTTACAAAGTTACTGTTGCACATACCTAAAATAAGGCCAGGTAAGAAAGTAACCCTAGTCAAAAAAATATAATCAGGAAATACTTGAAAAATTATGATTTGCCAGTGTGTGGCATTCTATGTTTCTGGAGTTCTAAGTTATAGATTTCTGGTTTGCTTGTGCCCACCACTAAAACTAAAATCATAATACAGAAGAAATAAGTCAGAAGTAAGTGAAACACTGATTAAATGCAGCAAGGCCAGTTTCTTAGTTCATCAAATAACAGAAGGAAGAGCAATGCACCTTCTCAGAAATCCAAAGGAGAGGTAAAGTAAACTTTCTAGGCATTGCATGTTGATATTTCAGTGAGTCATGATGAGCACTCCGAAAGATTTCACAAAGGACTGTAACTAGTGAGTATTTGCCACACTCCAGATCCAGGGGCTTGGATTTTAGTGTCTCATTAGGATATCATATGATGATTTAAGAAAAATGAAAAAGAAAATAAATTAACTGCAGTGGGTGGGATTGATTTTTTTAAAAATACTCTATATGATGTCTTAGGTTAAGATCCAAGAAATCACATGTTCGAGCCATTCATCCTGGTGGACACTCGTTTGCGGATAATCAGAAAAAAAAATAAAAAATAAAAAATTGGAATTTCACATGATGCTGTTTAACATTAAAAATACACTCCTGGAAATGGAAAAAAGAACACATTGACACCGGTGTGTCAGACCCACCATACTTGCTCCGGACACTGCGAGAGGGCTGTACAAGCAATGATCACACGCACGGCACAGCGGACACACCAGGAACCGCGGTGTTGGCCGTCGAATGGCGCTAGCTGCGCAGCATTTGTGCACCGCCGCCGTCAGTGTCAGCCAGTTTGCCGTGGCATACGGAGCTCCATCGCAGTCTTTAACACTGGTAGCATGCCGCGACAGCGTGGACGTGAACCGTATGTGCAGTTGACGGACTTTGAGCGAGGGCGTATAGTGGGCATGCGGGAGGCCGGGTGGACGTACCGCCGAATTGCTCAACACGTGGGGCGTGAGGTCTCCACAGTACATCGATGTTGTCGCCAGTGGTCGGCGGAAGGTGCACGTGCCCGTCGACCTGGGACCGGACCGCAGCGACGCACGGATGCACGCCAAGACCGTAGGATCCTACGCAGTGCCGTAGGGGACTGCACCGCCACTTCCCAGCAAATTAGGGACACTGTTGCTCCTGGGGTATCGGCGAGGACCATTCGCAACCGTCTCCATGAAGCTGGGCTACGGTCCCGCACACCGTTAGGCCGTCTTCCGCTCACGCCCCAACATCGTGCAGCCCGCCTCCAGTGGTGTCGCGACAGGCGTGAATGGAGGGACGAATGGTGACGTGTCGTCTTCAGCGATGAGAGTCGCTTCTGCCTTGGTGCCAACGATGGTCGTATGCTTGTTTGGTGCCGTGCAGGTGAGCGCCACAATCAGGACTGCATACGACCGAGGCACACAGGGCCAACACCTGGCATCATGGTGTGGGGAACGATCTCCTACACTGGCCGAACACCACTGGTGATCGTCGAGGGGACACTGAATAGTGGACGGTACATCCAAACCGTCATCGAACCCATCGTTCTACCATTCCTAGACCGGCAAGGGAACTTGCTGTTCCAACAGGACAATGCACGTCCGCATGTATCCCGTGCCACCCAACGTGCTCTAGAAGGTGTAAGTCAACTACCCTGGCCAGCAAGATCTCCGGATCTGTCCCCCATTGAGCATGTTTGGGACTGGATGAAGCGTCGTCTCACGCGGTCTGCACGTCCAGCACGAACGCTGGTCCAACTGAGGCGCCAGGTGGAAATGGCATGGCAAGCCGTTCCACAGGACTACATCCAGCATCTCTACGATCGTCTGCATGAGAGAATAGCAGCCTGCATTGCTGCGAAAGGTGGATATACACTGTACTAGTGCTGACATTGTGCATGCTCTGTTGCCTGTGTCTATGTGCCTGTGGTTCTGTCAGTGTGATCATGTGATGTATCTGACCCCAGGAATGTGTCAATAAAGTTTCCCCTTCCTGGGACAATGAATTCACGGTGTTCTTATTTCAATTTCCAGGAGTGTAGTAACCACTTATGGACTGGTTGAAGAAAAAAAAAAGTACTATAGTATTTAAGTTACTGACTCGGGTGGATGGTTTGAATCTCGTCAAGCAATGGAAACTTTTTTATTTTTTTAAAAATCTTTGTCAAAATGACTTTGGTCACTATTTTTATGCAATTAATTGGTTTACAAACAATTTTTTTAAATTTGTATTTCCTTGTCACATCGTTGTAATCAACTTATTAACTTCTTCAATTGCTCTTATTTTTTCTTCTTATATTTATTTTTCACTTGGAATACTTATGCATGTGAATTTAATTACTTTTATTTATCTGTCTTAATGTTTAAACATTTGAAAATGCCGATCTGTCGATTAAAAAACAAAAGACAAAATAATCTACTGTGCAGTGGTATCAAGAGTGTATTCTTCTTTACAAGATGTACGTCTTGTTGGATTGCAATGGTCATACAAACATTTAAAATATAAATTCTTATTGTACTATGGACAAAATAACTTGGATGGTGTTTTAAAGGAAAATGGGGACTATAAGTAAAACAAATTTCAAGCAAAATGGGAAATAGAAGTAATGAATGCAGTTACATGGACAAAAATTTAAAATGATGAAATGGAAGACTTTAAGTCAAAGTTAACAATAATTGAAATCCCATTAATAGGCATTCCAAGTGGAAAAAGGCTGATACGAAGAAAAATGAAAGCAGTTGATATATTTCATACAATGACTTACATGTGGTGACAAGGGAATGAAAAAAATTGCATTTAAACCAATTAATCGAGTAAAAATAAAGATAAAAATAATTTCGATAAAGATTTAAAAATAAAGAATTTCAAAGTGCATAACAAAGTGTGAAACCACAATCTTCTACATGTGAGGTCATTACCTTAACCATTGCCATATACAACTGGTCTGTAAATTGTTACTATTTGTAGTGAAATTTTGAATTTTTTTTTTTCATTGATTACTCGCTAATGAGGGCCCACCATGGTGAATGGCTGCAGGGAGTGATTCCATGGACCTTAACATACATCACCATATAGATTATTTCAAAAAGTCAATTCTACTTCTGGGACCGCTCCTTGTAAGTAACTGTCAAAGGATGCACAATTGGCTTTGGATGAAGAAAAATCCATTTTCATTTAGCTTTTACAGGCTCATACAATATGTGATCAGAAGCATCTGGACACCCCCCAAAACATGCATTTTTGCATATTAGGTGCATTGTGCTGCCACCTACTGCCAAGTACTCCAAATTAGCAACCTCAGTAGTCATTAGTCATCGTGAGAGAGAGAGAATGGCGTACTCTGCTGAACTCATAGACTTCAAACGTGGTCAGGTGATTGGATGTCACTTGTGTCATACGTCTGTATGCGAGATTTCCACACTCCTAAATATCCCTAGGTCCACTGTTTCCAATGTGATAGAGAAGTGGAAATGTGAAGGGACACGTACAGCACAGAAGTGTGCAGGTTGACCTCATCTGATGACCGACAGAAGAGGCTCGTAATGCGTAATAGGCAGACATGTGTCTTGACCATCACACAGGAATTCCAAACTGCATCAGGATCCACAGCAAGTACTATGACAGTTAGGTGGGAGGTGAGAAAACTTGGATTTCATGGTCGAGCAGCTGCTCATAAGCCAAACATCATGCCGGTAAATGCCGAACGCCTCGCTTGGTGTAAGGAGTGTAAACATTGGACGATTGAACAGTGGTAAAACATTGTGTGCAGTGACGAATCGTGGTACACAGTGTGGCAATCCATTGGCAGGGAATGGGCATATCGAATGCCCATTGAACATCATCTGCCAGCGTGTGTAGTGCCAACAGTAAAATTCGGAGGCGATGGTGTTATGGTGAGGTTATGCTTTTCAAGGAGGGGGTTTGCACCCCTTTCTGTGTTGCATGGCACTATCGTGGCACAGACCTACATTGATGTTTTAAACACCTTCTTGCTTGCCACTGTTGAAAAGCAGTTCGGGGATGGTGATAGCATCTTTCAACATGATCAAGCACCTGTTCGTAATGCACGACCTGTGGTAGAGTGGTTACATGACAATAACATCCCTGTAATGGACTTGCCTGCACAGAGTCTTGACCTGAATGCTATAGAACACCTTTGGGATGTTTTGGAACGGCGACTTCGTGCCAGGCCTCACCGATTGTCATCGATACCTCTCCTCAGTGCAGCACTCTGTGAAGAATGGGCTGCCATTCCCCAAAAAAACCTTCCAGCACCTGATTGAACATATGCATTTGATAGTGGAAGTTGACATCAAGGCTAAACACCATAATGAATTCGAGCATCACCGATGGAGGGCGCCACGAACTTGTAAGTCATTTTCAGCCAGGTGTCTGGACACTTTTGATCACATAGTGAATATGTTGAGGCATTATGTTGTGATTCGTTAATGGTTAGAGACCCTAAGGTGAACAGACAGTTCATTGTAAAGGTAATTATATGTACTGAATGTATTTTTAAGAAGTCTTTTTATTATTAATCACTTGCTCCTGAATGCTGACAGTCATGTGCGATAGTGTGCATTTGCATAATGAATGTTGAATGTACCCTGTAGTTCCATGAATAGGTTTACGTCAGTTGCAGAAAACATAGTCAGGTAACCTGCTTCTCAATATATTAAGAATAAAACGTGAATGAAATACAGCAATTAAGTTGTTCCTTAAGTTTCATAACTTGATATCTTCTGTCTGAACCATGCAGATACTCAAATTCAGGCTAATGTTAGGTGCCTGTGAACAAAATTGGATCCCTTTGTAGCACATCACTTCAAAAGCTCCTGTTATTTTCCATTTTTTTCTACATAAACTGAAATTTAGGTATGTATCTCAGAACTACTTTTGATTCTGAAAAACCAATCAAATACAAAGAGCTACAGTAAGAAACTTCAGGATTATGCCTAGTGAATCAGCATGTTCAGAATGGGGTCATATCTACTGAATAAACATTGTAAGGAAACCTTTGTGTTAAAAAATTGTTGATTGATTCTCTGTAAAAGTAGTACAACTAAACTGGCATATGACACACTGCATTTTTCCTGTACAGCACAAGAACTGACCTTCATTGCAGTAGTAATGTACGAGAGAAGATAATAAGTAACTAAATAAATACAGTTTAGCAAATGTTCCATTTAGTTTATTTTAATGTTACTGGGATCATTTGTACAGTTAATCATCAGTTTGTAATGCTTCGAGAATTTCGGGGTAAATTCTAGAAACACATGGCTCTCCACCATCTCGAACACCCGATATTTTAATGACGAGGGTGAGAGAGCCTTTTTACTGCGCCACACATATCTGTGTGTGCAGGAGGGACAGCTGTCACGAGAAGCCAGGAGCTGCGTCAGATGAGCGGCCCCGACAGGTGGTTACCAGTAGCGCCTTGGAATTTACATCAAAAAGTCAAAGAGTGTTTGTATAACGTACCGTGGTTTGTGGTGTCATGAGGATTGTTACAGAGACAGATGAAGTGTGTATTGTATAGAGACTCTTACTTCATGTCTTGGCTCTGTATGAGGCAGCATGTATATAATTGTATGGGTGGTTTGTCGATTCTTACGTTTATCTTGGAACCAGTTGGCTTGCTGGAGCTTGTACGGAATAATTATTACTTTGGAGATGAGAGCTGAAAATATATTGTTGAACCGAAAATATTCTAGAGTACATGAATGTTTCACTCGCGGATTGCGTGAGGGGAAAAACAACTGTCTGAACGCCTCAGTACGAGCTCTAATTTCCCTTATCTTTGAATAGTGGTCATTGTGCGATTTGAAAGTTGGTGGTAATAATATATGCTCTACATCCTCGGTGAAGGTCGGATTTCGGAATTTAGTGAGCAGCCCCTTCCATTTAGTGCGCCATGTAATTGAAAGTGTGTCCCACTTCAAACTTTCTATGCGATATGTAACGCTCTCACGATGGCTAAATGCACCTGTCAAGAATCTTGCCGCTCTTCTTTGGACCTTCTCAATCTCTTGAACCAGACCCATCTGGTAAGTGTCCCATACAGACAAACAATACTCTAAGACTGGACAAACTAACATATCGTAAGCTATTTCCTTTATTGAAGGACTGCATCGGTTCAGGATTCTACCAATAAACCACAATCTAGATTTCGCCTTACCCATTACTTGTGTAATCTGGATCATTCCATTTGAGATCATTTTGAATAGTCACACCAAGATACTTGAAGGATGTCAGCGCTTCCAAAGACTGGGCATTAATTTTGTACTCATACATTAATGGGGATTTTTGCCTTGTTATGCGCAGTAGGTTACACTTACTAATATTGAGAGATAACTACCAGTCATTACACCACGCGTGTGTTTTCTGCAAATCCTCATTGATTTGTTCACAACTTTCGTGTGATGCTACTTTCCTGTAGACTACAGCATCATCGGCAAACAGTCTAATGCTGCTGTCAATACCATCAACCTCATTGTTTATGTAAATCGTAGAAAGCAACGGACCTATTACGCTGCCCTGGGGCACACCTGAAGTTATGCTTGTTTCTGTTGAAGTCACCCCATTCAGGACGATATACTGCTCCCTGTTTGTTAGAAAACTTTCTATCCAACTGCATATGCCATCAGATAGACTGTAAGTGCGCACTTTTTGGATAAAGTGACAGTGCAGAACTGAGTCAAACGCCTTTCGAAAATCGGGAAATATGGCATCAACCTGGGAGCCATTATCGTGCACAAAGAGGGCCAGATGTGTCTCACATGACCGCTGTTTCCTAAAACCTTGCTGGTTTCTGCTGATGAGCTTCTCAGAGTCTAGAAAGGTCATTATGTCTGAACACAAAATATGTTCCATGAATTCTATGATTTCAAGAATAGAGAGTTGGTTAATATTATTCCCTTTAACCTGATACAGTCTTTGGAGAAGAATTAAACAGTGAGAGCGACTTAGCTGATTACCTAAAGAAGAGGATCGGCTGCGCGCAAGTGTATGAGTCAACTGGAAGAGACGTGAGCTGCGCAACCCAACACAGCACTGTCTCTTGTCATTCAAGAAAGCGTTAGAACATGGCGACCAAGTGAGAGGACTTAAAGAGAAAGGGAAATTGTAAGCCAAAAACGGGAAGAAGATACTTGAGTTGCCATAGCAACCAGGCATAACAAGACTGAGAAACTGTTTCGAGTAATTGCGTTGTGTCTACTGGACCAAAGGAAGAAATTTGTGAAAGCAACATAACATAAGACGGTAGAAGGTAATAATGTCAAAAGAATGGAGAGAAGATGTCAACTTTTCAATTAAGATGATTTGGACGTGGGGAGGAAGCAATTCTCACACACGCAGTAACCAGCCACTGACGTCGACGCAGTAACCAGCCACCGACGTTGACTGCAACGGCTGCTGTTCACCGTTGCTGACTTCGTGTCCACTCGCCGACATCGACACCGCAACCAACGTTCGACACTGCCGGCACCTGTGCTATTCACCGCAGCATAAAACTCTACACTGGGTGAGCGAACAACAATAATTGTTTGAGTAGGGGGAAAAAAAAGAAACTGTTCAAAGACTATATTACTGTAGCTAGTACATTTAGATGTGAAGTTGTTTTAGATGATCACTAGGTCGAAAATCAATAGGGATATGGATAGCATTAAAAAAACTGGGGAAACTTCAGAACTAGCCATGGTTACGACAGTGAGTAAGGAGGCACCAGACTGGTCTGAGGTAGTGAATTTACTTAAAGCCCAGAGAGCAGATTCAGCGGCTTTAAGGAAAGAACTAAGTGATCAGAATGCTTCATTAAGAAAAGAACTAAATGCTAAGTTAGATGCTCAAAGAGCAGATTTAAATGCTCAAAATTCTTCTTTAAGACAAGAACTAAGTGATCAAAGTCTTAAGTTAGATTCAGTAAATACACAATTGAACATCAAAATTAGAAGCTCAGAGTGATGTTTTAAGTAGCCAAAGCGGAATCTTGAACAGTCAAGCAGCTAATATAGTTTTGTTAAAGACTGAATTTGACTCTAAATAATAAGGTACAAAATCTGAAATTGGATTTAAAGAGTGAACAAACCAGTTCTTTGAATACTCATATTGAACAACTACTCGCTGAGTTTAACCAAAGAAAGAATGAGCAATTTCAGGATTTAACTAAAATATTAGAATTTGACATTGAAGGTAAATGTAATAATATAAAAATGGAACTTGTTGAAAAATTAGGATCATTTCAGCGTGTATCCAATGTTACATTTGATGCTGTAAAGCAGAGATTGTGCACCCTGAAAGAGAGTGTTGAGAAACAGGATAAGCTGATTCCTATAGTCCAATCACAAATTGCATGCGTCAACATGCAAGTAAATAATGTAGAACAAAATTTCAAAGAAAAAATAGTCAACTTTGACATTATAAATGTAAGTAATCTGGCAGAACCATTTGAGCGAATTATAGATCGAGAAATTACTGAGAGTATAATCTCCGTAAACGTTGCAACTGTTGCTTTTTCCAAACAGAATGATACTAACAAGGTTATAGACAACTTGTGCAAGAAATTCAAACTTGTCCATGACAAAGTTGGAAACAGAATAACTTTATCTGATGTTGTGTTACCTAGTAAAGTGGTGATTGTTTTTCTGTTGGGAGACTTTCACTCAAAATGTAAAGAGAAGTACTGGTTTGCTCTTGCTCAAGTGAGGTTAATGTCAGATCCATGGGATCCAAGCGGAGTCACATCTGTTCCCCAGGGACGTTAACATTCTGTGTTAACGGGCAGAGTGACGACCGTCGGTTCCTGAATTGTTTTCGGTGTTGCTTCCACATTAGTTTTCCTACATCTAATTCTCTTCAAATCTTCAACTATTCTGTAATCTATTCATAACCTCTTAAACTATCCTATCATGTTAGTATTTAAGTGACCAAATACGACTACAAGAAGATTGTGACTAATTTAAGAGAATCACGAATAAACAGTGATCTGTAAACGTAAAATGAAATGAAATGAACAGAATAATATTCTGGTAGAATGTGTAATGTGATGGTACTATGTAAACAGAGTGACTTTAAGACTGAATGAACAGAATAGAATATTAGATTTAAGAATAATATAATATGAGGTGACTAATGAAATAACTATCTTATTGTAGTGTATAATTTTCTATTTTTATAGAACATTTATACCTTTTATGAGATGTGGTGTAGTTGGGAGGGTTTGTATCAATCTTGAAAGGGGTGGGTAATGTGGGTAATGACATGACTTACACTACACACACACACACACACACACACACACACACACACCACACCTTTCAGATAACCCTCATGAACAAGTGTGACTGATTCTTCACCATTTGCCGTTCTATAGATGTAGCTAAAATTTTTCTTCGGGGGCTTCAAAGGTGAAGGTGAGAATGTTCGTTCTGCAGGAGATGTTTAACATCATTCCTCCTCCGGCGTCTCACTCATGTACTGGCGAAGTAGGGATCTGGGGGAAGGGGGTGGGAAGGGTTTTCCTGTCTTTGAGGCTATCTTCTTTTTCTCCTTCAATCTTAGGAACCATCTCTATTTTTTCCTTTCTTACTTGTCATCTGAGTACTGGTCTATCTTTCCCTTTTTCCATATGCATATACTTCTATTGCTGAAGTCCTTCTCGTTCTCCGTGGTTTCCTTAACCTTCAACTTATTTCACATAAGTAGGCCGAAGAATCAGGCTGCACACACACACATCGACATACACACAAGATTACACTTAGACAGGGGACTGATGACCTCAGATGTTAATTCCCATAGTACTCATGGCCATTTGAACCATTTGAACACTTAGACGCAAACATGAAAATTATGGGCTAGAAACCTGAAGCGATGTCAGAACTGCCAAGGGATGGAGAGCAATAAAGACATATGTACATTTGAGTAGATGCATATATTGTATGGTTGATATATGACGGTTCTGCATCGTCCCTTTTTTTTTTATCTTTTGTCACTTCTTATATATTTATACGTAGATATAAGAACAGAGACAGTTCTACATCGCACAAGGAAGTGTGAGAAATGAAGGAGAGCAGAAACTAAGGAAGAACTAATGAGCATAAGCCAGGGAGGAACTAATGGTGGTGATTATTTAGGAATATCAGTTGAATATTTATTCTAATGGTTTGTAGGGGAAGTATAGAATAAAGAAAGGTATGATATATTGAATTATATGTAATATGAGGTCTGCTGAAAGCGTAGAAGTTGAGTAGTTATGGAGGACGCTAGGACATCAAATAAGGTACCCAGAGGTAAGAGTGAAGTGTGAAGTAGAACTGAATTTTGCCAGGTAATATTTAGCGACAGTACACATAAATATGTATACTAGGGCAATGAACCATGGGGCCTACTCACAAAGGATAAGCGGGGCGCACCCAGCTTTTATTAAATGAAGAAAAAGGCAGATAGGCAGACCGAAGAGAGGCTGACCTATACTGTGCGGGCAGGGGCACCAAGAAGGGGATTGACCTGTACCATAGAATATAGGAATAAGAAAGAGGCGTACCTACCAAAGCGGAAAGAGGTAGTGCGTCCATAGGATCAACCCGGAGATAAAGTATAGGTACTGTGCCTAAAGGGAAGGACAGTATCATGACAGAAGTCACACAGTTTTATAGAGATTATTCTGATAAGTTTGGATTCTTTACATCGGCAGCGTTATTAGGAGTTAAGAGTGTCAGAAAGAACACGTTCATTTTTTTTCTCTAGAGTTTCCTCCAGACTACAAGTTACTGTAGGAAACGAGACTGTTAAGTACTAAAGAAAAGGTAGTTTAGAGAATTATACTAAAGGATGAGGCAATCAAAAGTCTTTGCCACCTGGAGTTTGTGATTGGAAATCAAAAATGCTGTCAGCACAATTCCTAGATGTAAAAGTACTAACTCCAACATCGGGTGAAATTCTCAGATAGTTATTGTCGAAACGAACAAAAACAAGAAAAGGAAAATCTAAGTATTAAGTACACAAGGACTAAAAGAGATATATTGTATATTGATTGAAATATAAATTAGTGTTGTGATAGATATTAATGTACATGATGAATATGTGTAAAATATTGCGTGTTCGAGCTAAGGGAGGAAAATGTAGTGATTCGAGGATTTCGGGGTAAATTCTAGGAACGCTTGGCTTTCCACCATCTCGAACACCCGAAATTTAAAGATGAGGGTGAGAGAGCCTTTTTACTGCACCACACTCGTCTGTGTGTGTAGGAGGGACAGCTGTCACGAGAACCCAGGAGCTGCATCAGATGAGCAGCCCTGACAAGTGGTT
This sequence comes from Schistocerca serialis cubense, assembly GCF_023864345.2. NCBI lineage: Eukaryota > Metazoa > Arthropoda > Insecta > Orthoptera > Acrididae > Schistocerca > Schistocerca serialis. The sequence goes on from NC_064641.1 coordinate 42,888,099, forward strand.
ACCAGCAGTGCCTTGGAATTTACATAAAAAAGTCAAAAAGTGTTTGTATAATGTTCTGTGGTTTGTGGTGTCATGAGGATTGTTACAGAGACATATGAAGTGTGTATTGTATAGAGACTCTTACTTCATGTCTTGGCTCTGTATGAGGCAGCACTTATGTAATTGTATGGCTGTTTTGTCGATTCTGATGTTTATCTTGGAAGCAGTTAGCTTGCTGGAGCTTGTACAGAATAATTGTTACTTTGGAGATGAGAATTGAAAATATATTGTTGTTGAACTGAAAAGATTCTACAAGTACATGATTTATTTCAAGAATAGAGAGCTGGTTAATATTATTCCCTTTAACCTGACACAGTCTTCGGAGAAGAATTAAACAGTGAGAGCAATGTATCTGATGACCCAAAGTAGAGGATCAGCTGCACACACAACATATGAGTCAACTGGAAGAGACATGTGAGCCGTGCAACCCAACAAAGCACTGTCTCTTGTCGTCCAAGAAAGTGTCAGAAGTTGTATGGAATGAGTCACTTTATATTCATATGTACCATATTTTATGGACTCTAAGATGCTACAGACTGTAGGACACATCGTAATTTTTAAGCAGTTTTTTAAAAAAATAACATTTTTTCTATTTTTATTATTAGATTGCAAAGCAAGACGAAAAGAATTCTTAATCTATAAAACTGAACTGACCTTTCAAATCCCTGAAAATAGTCATCTTCTAGTTTTCTTTCAGTCCTCTGTTTGCACATTTAGTCTTCCTCTTTTTTTTCAGTTCTTCTTTACTAGACCGCCAATTGTGAATTTTTTTTTTTTTCCTGTTGGTGGAAGGCCGAAACGCTGATCAGTTGCTCTGTTTCCAACTACTTCTGTGTATGCTATTACTTTCAATTATAGCCCTCATATGATTACCATTTATTTTTTCCCATTACGAAACTAGCTACCAACAAAAACTTACTGTTATCAAAAACCTAAATCCAGGGTTTGCCACAGGTTCTGGAAACAGGGAATTTCAAACACGTCAGGGAAATCAGGGAAATATCACGGAAATTTGAAAAAGCACTGCATAAACCTTGTTTTTGTCTCAGTAGATGAAATGGTTTGTTTAGTGAGGTGTCATACATTGTCATTGGCTGGATGCAGCTGAGTACGTGCGCCACTTCCCTACTCCCTCATTATTGCTGCTTCTCGTCTTCCTACCACTCCCCTCAGCTTGCAGTCAGTGTTGCCACTACTTCTTGTCACTAGCCCAACGGATGCCGATGACAGGCTGGGAGGCGTGAGGAGTGGTTTGTTTGGATCTGATTCTCGGAGACTGTAGATGCAGGGGCTGGAGACGGCGGTCGTGTGCATGAGTTGTGTCTGAGTGATTGTGTGAATGTGTGTGTGTTCTGGTTTTCTGACAAAAGCTATCGCTGAAAATTTAGTTGTGGGAGTGTGATTGTCTTTTCTGTGTGCCTGTCTGCAGCTCAGCAACCATCTTTATGGTGAGTTGTTACCCATCTTCATTATTATTGAGTCTCAAGAGTATTTGAAAAAGTTATCTGTTGCATGCATCAATCACTTTCTTCTCATTTCATCAACATGCTATCTGTGGCTAGTGAGTAGCTGGTCACACAAATGGATTTCCAGAATGGGCCAAAACTGCAGGCCATTTCTACAATTGTCTGTAATGAATCAGGTCTGCCAGTCTGAAGCCATTCAGTTCCCACTAATGTGCAGGCCCTACCTGTCAGAACTAGTCTCACTGATCTGCCCACAGGCTGGGTCTGTCTGTGTATGGTAAGGCAGCGGATTTTCATGGTTCATCCATGGACCCAGGACTGTGGTGGTCCTCAGCAGGCCAGAGGCCATCGGCAGTGGATTTCAGGAATTGCGACCGTCTCACCTCAAGGCGTTTTATAGACATTTTATTTGTTCTAGCACATTTTGGCACTTAAAATGTAGTTTATATGTTAGAAAGTATGGATGATAAGAAGAAGAAAATTGTGTTAGTCGCTGGCAGTTTGTACGCTGTGTACTCATATAGTTCTTGAAAGAAAAATCATAAAATACTTATAAAATAATAGATATAATACAGTGGGTAATAACTGACAATAACGAACATAGTAGAACCAACATTTTATTGGCAGTCACCTACAGTGTTTGTTTACACAATTCTTCCCCACCTTATACAATTCTTTCAAGAGGCCTAATTTTTTTCTGAAATCAGTGAAGGTATTTTAAATTTGTCTTGGGACTCCAAGGAAATGCTTATTTTTGTCACCAAATGTGTTATGTTTTATTGAAATAAAATAACATCGGTGGTCTTAATGAAGCACATATACTATTTGACTTGCTTTCTCCATCTAAAAGCAGTTATTTGCAAAAGATTTTGATGTTAGTACTTAAGATTTTTGGTCATATCAGGAAACGCCATCTGCTTGCGAGTTTTTTTTTTTTTAGATATTTCCTCGTTTGCACTATTGTTTCTTGTACTGTAGCTGCAAAGACAGATTGCCAATTTATGTCTTAAGTTACCCTTGAGATCTCAAAATTTGTCAGGGAAAAATGCTAAAACTTGTCTGGAACTCAGGGAAATATCAGGGAATTTCATGTGGCAGCCCTGATATCACTTTCAGTTCAAGTTCACTGGCACCGTAGACTGTAATGATGCACCACAGGCTAGACAGTGTTCTGGGTGTGTGTTGTTGAGGCGGGAAGGAGACATTGTTAGCAAGCTTGTGGATCCCTGCAAAACTCATGTTTGTCACATTGGTGCACTGCTGTTGCTGTTTCAGTCCAGTGTTGCCAAATAGAGATAGGTTTCCCGTGGCATTGAATATATGGCTATATTTAAGACCACCGGGAATTTAAATCAAACACTGGAAATTTTATATTAATTTTGAGTAAGATGCACTTGAATTTTGGAGGCAATTTTTCAAAGAAAAGGGTGCATCTTACAGTCTCAACAGTATGGCTACATGCTGACCATTTACAAGGTGTGTTTTTTTTTTCAGCTGTAAATTAGTAATTTGTACTCACCACTGTATACAAATCATGTAAATAAATGTCAAGGAGAAACTTTTTCAGTTTTCAAATTTAACTCCAGTGTCTGCCAGACATTTTATGTTATTGAACAGGTGATTTAAAACTTTGGTAGCAGAGTAGTGGACCCTTTTTGGGCTAAAGTCTACCTTAATGTGGAATAATGAATGTAATTTTTTCTTCTGCTTTGTAGCTAAGTACATCATTGTTCCTTTTCAAATGTAGTGAGTTATTTTCAACAAACTTCATGAGAGAGTACCCATACACTGTGAAGCAGTAGTCAAAAATACCTAATTCCTTAAACAGATGTCCACAAAATAATCATGGATGAATGCCAATATTATGCCTTCAGCTTTTTGTACAATGAAAACTAAATTTCTTAAACTTGAGTTTTTCCATAATGTTATTCTATGTGAAATATGTTAACATAACAATTTATCAGTTTCCAAGATTTGCAATGATTGAAAGTGCAAATGTGGCTGAACTGAGTTGTTCTAAGAGTTCAAGAATGTGGTTTTTCCTTATTAAGTTATCAACAAAATACACACCTAAAATTTTGAGTTTTTCACCATAGTTATTACTTCTGCTCCATGTGTATGTTGTTATGTCATGGACATAATACCATTATATGTGCATGTCACATCTTTTTGAAATCATTTGCAGAAAAACATTCTCTAATACTTTTTTGAACATTGTTTGTCATTTCTTCTGTTCCTCTATGCCTACTTGGATTTAGTACAATAAATTATCAATGTCATCTGCAAATGGAACCAGTTCTGTTTGGCCTCTCTCTCTCTCTCTCTCTCTCTCTCTCTCTGTGTGTGTGTGTGTGTGTGTGTGTGTGTGTGTGTGTGTGTGTGTGTGTGTGTGTGGGCGGGCGGATGGGCGGATGGGCGGATGGGTGGGTGGGTGGATGCGCGCGCGCACGTGAGTGTTTTTCTGCATCTGATGAAGGCCTGTCTGACAGCTTAATCTATTTTTAATGTACATTAAATGCACCCATGTGCTCCTGTGTCTGAGATTGAACCTTGTGGAATGTTTCTAAAATGTGGTGAATATATGAGGTCTGTTCAAAAAATTCTGGAACTTTGTCCACAAAATTTTTCTACATTTACCTTTTACTTATTGTGCATGGTGTCCTTCGAAATACTGTTCTTGACATTTGATACTCTGCTCCCAATGCTGTCTCCACTTCTGGAAGCAGTCTTGGTACATCTATAGCTGGATTGTGCAAAAAGCCATCTGCGAGCTTTCTTTTATCTCATCAAGAGTTGCAAATCTTTGTCCTTTCAGTGTGGTTTTCAACTTTCAGAATAAAAGAAGTCCACACGGGTCAGGTCTGGAGAGTACAGAGGATGAGGCAGCACAGTGATTTAATTTTTTGTGCTGTAGTCATGCACCAAAAGCGATGAATGTACAGGTGCCTTATTGTCATGTAAGAGCTACAAACTGTCTCACCACATTTCAGGCCCTTCCGTTCTCACATTTTCTCACATGCATCGCAACATGTCCTGATAGTACCATTGATTAACAATTTGTCCCTGTGGCAAGAACTCGTGATGAACTAATCTTTCAAAGTCAAATAAAACTATCAGCATGGCATTGACATTTAACTTAAGCTGATTAGCTTTTTCTGGTCTTGGAGAACCTCTCCCGATCTATTGTGAAGACTGAACCTTGGTCTCAACGTCAGACCTATGGACACACATCTCACCTCTGGTTATAATTCTCTTAAGAAACATCTCACTCTCATTTGCGCGATCCAAAAGCTCTTCTCAGATTGCAAGGCGAAGGTCGTTCTCGTCCTGACTCATGAGCCATGGGACAGACTTGGCGACAACACAATGCATTCCAAGATGCTGTGTCAGGATTTCATGACATGATCCAACTGAAATGTTACATTCTTCTGTAATCTTTAGGAGAGTCAATCTCCGACTGGCATGCTCAATTTCATTGATGTTCCTGACACGAGCATCGTCGATAGTTGTCGGAGGGTGTTCTGAATGAGGGTCATCTTTAACTTCCATCCTGCCATTTTCAAGCCATGTGAACCACTCCTAACACTGAGTATGGCTTAATCACTCATCACTGTAGGGTTCCTGCATCATTTGGTGTGTCACTGTAAAGATTTTCTTGAGTTTCACACAAAATTTAATGCAGACGCATTGCTCCTCTGCTTCTGGCATTTTGAAATTCACAAACTGTGCGACACAATGTTCTACCCAATACAGCACTGAACAATAACTAACAGACATACAACAATGAAACTTCCAGCAGTTACACATTACACACAGGCTTTTATAGGGTTGCCAACTGTTGTGTCTAGACAAGACAGCCTAGACACAATGAGAGGAAGCCGAAAGGCACGCGCTAAGCTCGCACAGATGGGCGTGAGGTCTGAAACAGGATACGTAATGAATGCCATAATGAAAAGTACGTAGCTTCTGGAATACTTAACTTTAATCCATCCTTTTGGTACATCGGGAGATTGTGGCGATACAAGTGAGACTCTTTAGATACATGCAATGTTACTAATGGCGCCTTACTAGGTCGTAGCCATTGACTTAGCTGAAGGCTATTCTAACTATTGGCTCGGCTAATGAGCAATGCTTCGTCCATGTAGTCGCTAGCAAAGTCGTCCGTACAACTGGGGCGAGTGCTAGTCCGTATCTCGAGACCTGCCTTGTGGTGGCGCTCGGTCTGCGATCACACAGTGGCGACACACGGGTCCGACATGTACTAATGGACCGCGGCCGATTTAAAACTACCACGTAGCAAGTGTGGTGTCTGGCGGTGACACCACACCAACCACATTTTGCTTCAACACACCATTGGCACGAAATTCTGAATGTTGTGAAATTTTTTGAACAAACCTCGTATATATAACTGGCATTCCCAGTTGATCAACTGTTCTGAAATTGAAACAGTGATTCGCTAAGGATATTATTGCTGCTCAGGTAGATGATATAACCTTCTCAGAATTTTTGGGAAATGATGGCAGTAGTGAAACCAGTTGGTAGTTACTGACGCTGTCCTATTTCATTTTTTATAGATGCAGCTTTAACAATAGTATATTTCAGTTTCACTGGAAAAATGCTCTGAGTTAGTGATGCAGTACATATTTTAGAAATGACAATAGTTGTTGTGCGGGAAACACTTTAGTACTCTGTTAAAAATACTATCAAATCCAGATGAGCTTTTACTTTTGAGAGAATATGTAACTTTATTAATTATTTATTAATTAAGGAGAAGTGAGAGATACATCTGTATTGTCAAAAATAATGGAAATTCCTGGATCTACACGTACATGGAACAATATGTAAAAGAATCTCCCACCTATAGTGGGCTGATGTATGATGCATAGATACATGTAACAGAAAACAGTGTTCATAGTAGCTTTCAAGCTCTTGCTCTTTTTGTACAAAAAGTATACACATTCACTTTCATGGATACCCAAATGATCACTACCACAGCAAGACTGATTGTTATCAGTTATTGAGAGAACTTGTGTGGGCAGTTTGAGGTGGGGTGGGGGTGGGAAACGATCGTGAGGCAAGGAAAGGGTAACAGGATAATGTGAGGCAGATCTTTCGACAGATGATTCAGCGGCTGCACAGCTAGATGAAAGGAGTTCTGATGATAGAGCGTATAAGAGATATAGAAAGAGGGAGAGGGGAGAGGGAGACGGATGAAGGAGGTGGAGATGAAGAAGGATACAGGGAGGGGTACAGAGACAAGCTACGGCTTGCTATTGGTTTCAAAATACTTGTGACCTGGTATCTTGCTTCTGATTTGTCCTGTATCATCTGTCTTAAATGCCTGCATCATATCAGCTACCTAGCAGCAAGACTTTTTTTCCATAATCTCTTTTTCATTGACACTCAGTTTTCTGCTAAAAGTCTACTACAACCTACAGTTCGATGAGAGGCTCTTCTCCTACCATTTCAGGCGACACAACAAATTTATTAGATTGTGGGATCTCAAATGCAAATGAAGAAGCAGAATAACTGTTCACCCTTTTGCCCATTACTACTTACATTTCCCCAGTTCCCACAGACTTTTTCCTCCCTTCAACCTGAAAGGCAAAAATCTGTGCTTTCTGCTCTACGATTCTCTTGTCTTTTTAACAGAGCCAACAGTTCCATGAGAGAGCTTTGAGTTTCCCATTCAATTCCCCTCTACAATTACCCCACTGGAACTCCAAGCCACAATCTTCACCACTTCCTGACTGAATACCCTACGGTAACATTCACATTTGTTACACATTGAGAAACAAAATTGTGCCCAAAAACAGTTGCAAACCAATTGACACACTGTACACTACACAAATTTTCATTATTTATGAGCTGCAAAAATTAGGCCTACAGATAGCATTTCAAATGTATAATAAACATATAAAGTTAGTTATTTCCATTCAAAATGAGCCCTGTGCTCAGTTAACTGCAATATGTGTTAATTAAGTTGCTCAAAATAAAGTGTCACTTTTAATCATCACTTAGCGCGTGATATGGGACAAAGTTTACTTTTTGCAAAATACAGCCTGCTTCAAGTGATGCAGCTTATGTGACAATTTAAATTAAAAACTCAGAAGTTTGAGTATGTGCATTGATAAGAACTTGAACTCAAAAGTATATAGGTATTACAAAATGTTTAAGGTTAGTGACTTTTCCAACATGGATGCCAGAAGATTTTAGAGATGAAAGGGGCTGTTTAAATGGATTGGTGTATTGTGGACTAATATTCCTGTTATCACTTATAAGAATATGGAATGCCCACTTAACTATAATTGTCATTGTTGTTATTTATTAAAACAAGTGGTATTTAGGAAATATTGCACTTTCAATGAGGGCTAAAGTTTGTAGGATGGTCCATAACAACAGACATTCATAACACATTACCCATCTCATTTCAAGTACTAGGAAACTGAAAATAATACCACTTGAAGAGATTATTATTATTATTATTATTATTATTTTCGATTATTCCCATTTAAAGAGAGCGTGAATTCCTCTATGATGATTGTTTATGTTTTTTCTGAGCCCAAATTTTCTTTGTGTGTTCACTGTGTTTCTTTTGCTCCGTTGTCCATTTGCATCCTGGTCTCTTCGGTGTTGTGGTGTCAAATTTATGTTTTTTGATGATGTTCCTGAATTCAGTTCTATTTTCTGCATTGTTTACTGTTATGTGTGCTTGTCTGAGGTCCTCTTCAACTTCTTTTATCGATTTTGTTTTTCCCCTGCCTGAGTTGATGACTTTAAGAATTCGCTTTGAAATTCTGTTTTCATTCATCCTGTGGATATGTCCGTAGAACTGTATTCTTCTTTTCCTTATTGTATCCGTAATCTTCTCTGTGTATTTATATAATTCTGATGTTGGTCTCTTCTTCCAAATTCCTTGCTCTTTTGTATCGAGCCAAAAATTTTCCTGAGAATTTTCCTTTCAGGTTTCCCTATTCCTTTGATTTTAGTTTGCCCACCTATTTGTGTTGTTTCATATGCATACAGGCCACCGGAAGTATGACAGTGTTGTAGTGCCTGAATTTTGCATTAATGGATATGGACGTTTTGTTATAATAGTTCCACGTGAGTTTATATGCTTTCTGTAGTTTTTTTATTCTTTCCTCATTGGCCTTTAGTTTGATCCCTGATGGCTGGATGATTTCTCCCAGGTACTTAAAATGTGGTACTTGTACAATTTTCCCATGGGTTGTCACAATAGGCAATTTGTCTTGTGGCATTCTTTCTATGTACTGGGTTTTCTCATACGAAATTTGCAGGCCAGTTCTTTGTGCAATTTTGCGTAACTTCTCTATGGCGTTAGTGGCTTCTTTTCTATTATTTGTGAGGATTGCAAGGTCATCTGCAAAAGCTAAACACTTCACATTGAATCTATTATTAATTTTTTCAAGAATGATATTAAAGAGTAATGGTGAAAGTCTGTCACCCTGTCCCACTCCAGTTTGGATTTCAAATTGTTCAGAGATATCCCCCATAAATTTAACCTTGGAGACTGTGACAGTTGATGTTTGCCTAATGATTGCTCTTGTCTTTCTGTCAGTGCTGAATTCTTCCAGCGCGTTGCAGAGCGCTACTCTGTCTATTGAGTCATAGGCCTTTTTAAAATCTACAAAAGGGACCACTGTGTTTTGGTGTTTCTCATCTGGAGAATCATTTACAGATTCCAGATCTGTTCTATGCATGATCGTCCCTTGCGAAACCAGCCTGGTATTCTCCTATGTGTGGGTCAGCTTGTTCTTCTAATCTCTTCATGAGAACTTTTGATAGGATTTTATGTGTGACCGGCACGAGTGAGATACCCCTGTAATTATTTGGTTCAGTTTTGCCCCCTTTTTTGTGGAGTGAATGGATGAGTGCGCATTTCAAATTATCATTAATATTATTAAAATACATGAATACAACTTAGTTGTTATTGATTTGTAGTGCTATATTACACAGATGTGTAACTGTGTGACAGTGTAGAAAGTATTAACAAAAAAAAGTTATGCCTGAATGTTTTAAAACAAAAACAAAAACAAAAATTATTGTGGAAGAATGTGTTTATTTGTCAATGACAGGTAACACACTGAGGTGACTAAAGTCATGGGATACCTCCTAGTATCCTGTCAGAACTCCTTTTGCCTGGCATAGTGCAGCAATTTAATATGGCAGTTGTTGAAAGTCCCCTGCAGAAATACTGAGCCATGTTGCCTCCATAGCCATCCATAATTTCAAAGGTGCTGCCGTTGCAGGATTTTGTCCATGAACTGACCTCTCGATTATGTCCCATCCATGTTCGATGGGTTTCATGTTGGGCGATCGGGATGGCCAAATCATTCGCTTGATGTGTCCAGAATGTTCTTCAAATCAATTGCGAACAATTTTGGCCCGGTGACATAGCACATCGTCATCTATAAAAATACCATTGTTGTTTGGAAACACAAAGCCCATCAATGGCTGCAGATGGTCTCAGAGTAGCAAAACATAACCAAGACCCAGTCCATTTCATGTAAACACAGCCCACATCATTGTTGCCCACCCTCTACTTGCAGAGTGCCTTGTTGACAAGTTGGGTCAGTGGCTTTGTGTGGTCTGCAGCCATACTCGAACCCTACCTTCAGCTCTTGCCAACTGAAATCAGGACTCATCTGACCATTCCATTCTAGGGTCCAGCCGATATGGTCAAGAGCCCAAGAGAAGCACTGCAGGCGATGTCATGCTGTTAGCAATGGCACTCATCTCGCTCATCTGCTGCCATAGCTCATTAATGCCAAATTTTGCCATACTGTCCTAATGGATTTGTTCATCATAACTCCCACATTGATTTCTACTTTTATTTCACACTGTGCTGCTTGTCTGTTAGCACTGTCAACTCTCTCTGAATGCCTCTGCTTTCAATCATTAAGTGGAGGCCATCAGCCATTGCATTGTTGTTGTTGTTGTTGTTGTTGTTGTTGTCGTCTTCGGTCCTGAGACTGGTTTGATGCAGCTCTCCATGCTACTCTATCCTGTGCAAGTTTCTTTATCTCCCAGTACCTACTGCAACCTACATCCTTCTGAATCTGCTTAGTGTATTCATCTCTTGGTCTCCTTCTACAATTTTTACCCTCCACACTGCCCTCCAGTACTAAATTGGTGATCCCTTGATGCCTCAGAACATGTCCTACCAACCTATTCCTTCTTCTAGTCAAGTTGTGCCACAAACTTCTCTTCTCCCTAATCCTATTCAATACTTCCTCATTAGTTATGTGATCTACCCATATATTCTTCATCATTCTTCTGTAGCACCACATTTCAAAAGCTTCTATTCTCTTCTTGTCCAAACTATTTATCGTCCATGTTTCACTTCCATACATGGCTACACTCCATACAAATACTTTCAGAAATGACTTCCTGACACTTACATCTATATTCGATGTTAACAAATTTCTCTTCTTCAGAAATGCTTTCCTTGCCATTGCCAGTCTACATTTTATATCCTCTCTACTTCGACCATCATCAGTTATTTTGCTCCCCAAATAGCAAAACTCCTTTACTACTTTAAGTGTCTCATTTCCTAATCTAATTCCCTCAGCATCACCTGACTTAATTCGACCACATTCCATTATCCTCGTTTTGCTTTTGTTGATGTTCATCTTACATCCTCCTTTCAAGACACTATCCATTCCATTCAACTGTTCTTCCAAGTCCTTTGCTGTCTCTGACAGAATTACGATGTCATCGGCGAACCTCAAAGTTTTTATTTCTTCTCCATGGCTTTTAATACCTGCTCTGAATTTTTCTTTTGTTTCCTTCACTGCTTGCTCAATATACAGATTGAATAACATTGGGGAGAGGCTACAACTGTGTCTCCCTCCCTTCCCAACCACTTCTTCCCTTTCATGTCCCTCGACTCTTATAACTGCCATCTGATTTCTGTACAAATTGTATGTAAATAGCTTTTCGCTCCCTGTATTTTACCCCTGCCACCTTCAGAATTTGAAGGAGAGTATTGCCCTTGGTGAAAGATAATGCATCAGATGTGGTTTTCTGGGGACACTTGACACTGTGTGACAAAGCAAGTAGGTATATGTTTACTTACCCTCTTGTTTTGCCATCTGCCTCCTTAAATTCGTTTTTATCAATTTTGACTGATTGCCATTAACATACGTGAGTATAATCTGCATTTTCATAAAAGAGGAGGATTGGCCCTCAGTTTTCAAGAATGTAATACAAGATCTAATTTTGTGCTTAGTTTTATGTATGTAATTGATTTCCTAATTTATTTTGACTATTCCTACTTTATACTTTCATTAAAGGACGAAATCAGTAATTCTTTCCTATCTTAAATTCTGTTGTTGATGCATAAACAAATATAAATTCTGTACTAATTATAAACATTTGGAGGAACAACTAATGCTACTCTTTAAGGTTCTATTTGGCTCTATTCGAAAATATGTTAGCAAAGCCAGCCCTTAATTAATTCCAAAGTAATTGACAGTTTGTCAAAGGTATTATTTGTGTAACGATATATGTTAATTGCGTCATTTAAACAATAATTCAGCCTAACTCATGTTGTAGAAAAAACTGTTAAAAAAAAGCAATTTTCTGATCTATTCAGTTAATCAAATGACTTAAGTTTTAATTGTAAATTCTGTGAGTTTAATTTCGAGCAATGTGTAGTTTCAGCACCTATTATTGTGAGGGTATATAAGAGCACGATTTTTGGTCCAGAGACAGTCAGTTAACGGCCCTGTATCAGACGAGGAACCTGTATTGGTTGAATCAACAACAATGCATCTGTGAAATAAGTGTAACACAATTAGGCCTTGTGTTAAAACAATGACAGTGTCTGCTCCATATGTACCTTTCTATTCTTCAAGAACTGTGAACTTTGTGGTTAGGTTTTTACTGCTCGTAGATGTTCAATAGTAAACTACTGTAGCAGTATGTGGAGGTTTGCCAGCAAACTATTAATGAGGCTTATGGAAAGTTAAAACCATAGTGCACTGGGCATATATAACTGTGTATTATTTGGGGGGGGGGGGGGGGGGGTAGGTTGTGAACAGTGAAAGTAAACTGCTGTGAAATGCAACTATGTACCTGTCGGCTACATTATTTAAAGTAGTCAGTGTTGTACTACCACACCCCATTTTTCAGCCGGTATCACAACGCAGTGTGTCGACACTGGGGACAACAAACGAAGAAATAAAGAAGGTGAACCGTCACAACTGTGTATCTCGGATATTGAATTCCCCAACAATTTCCTAAATGGAATGTTTATGTGTCTATCTCCAACTACCGTTCTGTGTTCAATGTCTGTTAATTCCCTCATGCAGCCATAATCACATCGGAAACCTTTTCACATGAATGACCTGAGTCTTGAGTACAGTGATAGCTCTGCCAATGCATTGCCCTTTTATACCCTTCTGTATGTGATATTACGAACATCTGTATATGTGCATATTGCTATCCCATGACTTTGTCACATCAGTATAGTTTGTAATGCATGGTGTCCATTGTGGAATTCTTTATGTAGCTGCATATGCCGACATCATCTTCACAGTACATTTATTCTGTTGCTGTCAACAATCATTGATTGTCTAGAAGTAACTGGAACTTTCACAAGTATGCTACTGTAAGGAAAAATTACACATGTTAACCAATGATCAGCTTCAGTATTGTGCAAAGAGTAGGGGGGGGGGGGGGAGAGAGAGAGAGTGAGAGAGAGAGAGAGAGAGAGAGAGAGAGAGAGAGAGAGAGAGAGAGAGAGAGAGAGAGAGGGGGGGGGGGGAAGTTAATTTATCACTATCATATGATGAAAACTGGTAAGTATAACTATAAATGTCCTTTTAGTTGTCACACATGCACTTGGAAGATGTGTCTGATATATCAGATTTGTTACATACTGACTCGTTCCATATCATAATAAATTGTTTGTCATATTGTCTGTGGTACAAAGCACAAGGCGATCTAGACAGTTCTTATGCATTTTAGTTCTATTGTACATCTGTATCTCTGAAATAACAAGAGTAACATATACGAACACAATTAAACTGTGCTAGTACTTATTCTTGTATAAAAGATCCTTGGACTTCTGGCCACATTAATTCAGGGTAGTAGACTGTATTTACCCTGAATTGCCACAGCAAGAAGTCCGAGAATGTTTTGTACAACAGTGCCGTAGCAGAAGAGTTTGTTCCCTTAGTGCTTATTCTTGTTGCAGAATGGTGTATTTTTGTATGTGATACCTGTTGTTGGATCCAGGAATGAAATACAAAAAGTAAACTTAAATAGGGATGAACCTGACATAACCTTAAAAGGCTTTACAGTTGTCCAGGATTCATCTTCCTGCCACATTTTCACTTTATGTGAGTATTTGGACATGTTTTAAGATATAAATACCAGTTCCACTGTTTTTATTGAAAGGCTTGAACAAATGAACATTTGGGTTTTCAGGGAGTGATGGCAAACTATTCTCACTGAACATCTTCCATACCTCAGACATAAAGTCTCCCGGAAATTTTGTGCAAGCAGTCTCATGTGTCAACACCAAGAATCCAGTTGTGCTGAAGGCACTGAGTAGAACATATTTAATGTTGTATGGTGCAGATCCTAGTGAAGAAGGTTTGTGTTTAGCCGATAATTTCTTAACTTAACATTACAAAAAAAAAAAAAAAAAAAAAAAAAAAAAAAAAAAAAAAAAAAAAAAAAAAAAAAAAATTCGAGCTTCAGCGTGTTAAGAGCGACATAGTCACATATTTACTTGACATTTGTTATGAGTACTTCTATCTTTAATGTTGTAATATGTCAATAATATACTTTGTACCTATTGCTGCCGTCTGGAACTTTCGGAGCTTAGTGTGCCTTTTCATTGATGGTGCATTGTCTTGGAGTTCTGTGCCCCAGTGTAAGTGGTCGCATGCTGTCTTGGTATCGCATGCGGCCATGTTGCAGGTCAATCAGTATGAAGAATTTTGGTAGAAATTGTTATTAATAGTTGAATGTGTTACATCAGTCTGTAGAAGAAAAGTGTTTGAGTAATTGAGCTATTTCACAGAAAGGCACATAGGATTAGTTACGAGATTTATGGTTGAAACAGTGTTGTGTTTATTAATCAGTAATTTTGATGGAGAAACACATTGATATCAAAACATAAAATAAAAAGGCTGTTATGGTTAATGACTACTTGTTTTTAGAGTTGAAACACACTGTAGCAATGGTTACTTCATTGTGAATGTGAAACAAGCATAATTTTGCTTGAGACTGGATGCTTTTTGCCATTGTTAGGGAAATGTGTTACGTGCTAAAGGGACTATAAACAAAGTTATTTGACTTGTGCTGTTATTACTTCTGTGTGACATTTCCCATTCTTTATCTGAAAACTTAAATATTTGAAACATATAAGAGTGAAGTATTTGCATTAAGCACACGGTCAGGTCTATTTTGTAACGAAGTGTGTTCCCTTGTAAACCTTCCATACTTGGGTCCAATAATTGCAAAAATTAGTCTGAAACTAAATTGAAGAGACATTGCTGGAGCTTTACACACATTTTGTGTTAATAACAAATTCTTTATTATTTACTTTTTTAAAACTCGTATTTGTGCAAAATAAGAGTGTTGTTTTGTAATGCCACTAGGTTGTGAACTGACAGTTGCAGCTGAAATTGGCTTGGTACATGAAATTTCACCATGCAAAGAGGGTCCTATTTGACAGTGATATAATCTGGCATTAACATTTATATGATGCAGATTTCCGAGTTCAATTTCATCCAAGTCATTTTTGGTGTTACTGTAAGGTTAGTTGCTTTATACTTTCATCCGAGTTACTAATCAGGCACTCTTCAAAAGTACAAAGGAGAGGCAGCAGAAATAACTGTTGGGAATGCTTTGGATCATAGATCATTTTTATGATTATTAATTCTTGAAGGAGAAAGGACAGGACACGAAAAGAGCTGTAAGCCTAATGAGTACACTTAAAACAGAAAGATAAATTTTTAAAAAGATACTTGCATGTCATTAATCATTTCAGTATAAGTTGACAGACAAGAACTGAGAGTTTTCCTTGAATAAACTACAAAACTCACACCAAACCTGGGCTTTAGAATCTTTCTGATGTTTACTGTAACAGCAAAATAAAATTGCCCTTCCTGTAGTCCCGTATTTAGGCTGGCATGTCTGACATGTATGTCATTATGTATCATGTTGTTCTACTTTTATTTTTATATTGTGCTGTCATCTCCAATGGATATGAACTGGTTTGACTTATTGGTATTGACTTATTGGTAATGGAAAATTAATATTGCAACTTTGTAAGCTCCTGAAATTTGAGAATGACCCTGTCAAATTTTATAGTACCCACTTAGTTTCTTTCCATATGCATACACATACTTTTACATTTATCTCCTCGAATGAATACAGCATGTAATGTGCTACTGTTTGCATAATAGATTAGGGCAGTAGTGCTGAGTATCATGGGCATATGACTCCTATAGATTGTTTAGACAGCAAATGCTCAGGTAATGTGGTTCCAAAGCTGGTCTAGCAGACAGCACATGCTTTGACCCTTCCTGCACATTGTTAGCAAGAAGAGTTTTTGAACTGGGTAACCACAGAGAGAGGTGCGGGCAAAATGCCCTTTATACTTTTGATGTATGCTGTTTGTACAGCAAGTATTAGAGATGTAGTGCTTGTTGGGGCATTTTATCAAACAATGTGGGTGCAGAAAATTTTGACATGCACAAACTTATTTGCATGTGCACTTTTTGCAAGATGGAGCAGTTAGCAAATGACTGAAAACTTTGAAAGTTAATAACTTTTGACCACGATGAATTGTGATAACTTACAGCATACCATATTCCAGATCGTGATGAGGAATTTCAGAATATGTACTCACAGTGCACCCCAGTGTAATAATAGTTGTTTGTAACTGAGAAACAGGGTAAATATGTTTATTGTTGCATGTATTTCTGTTAGGGTAATTATGAATTATGGTAATTAAGAGTATAAAAATGACAATCATTTACATGGGTTACATGCTTCATAAATTCTGATGACACCAACACAGTGGTGGCTTGTGCAAAATTTTACCGATGTGCTACTACATCTACATCTACATCATACTCCACAAGCCACCTAATGGTGTGTGGCAGAGGGTGCTTTCGGTGCCACTATCTGATCCCTCCAACCCTGTTCCACTCGCAAATAGTGAGTGAGAAGAATGATTGTCGGTAAAGCTCTATATTGGCTCTAATTTCTTGAATTTTCTCCTCGTTGTCAATATGCGAGATGTATGTGGAGGGAAGTAATATGTTGTCCAACTGCTCCTGAAAAGTGCTGTCCTGAAATTTCAATAGTAAAGCTCTCCATGATTCCCAATGCCTCTCTTGTAATGTCTGCCAGTGGAGTTTGTGTAGCATCTCTGTAATGCTCTCTCGCCAGGTAAACAATCCCGTGACGAAATGTGCCGCTCTTTGCTGGATCTTCTCTATCTCCTCTATCAGTCCTACGTGAGAGGGATCCCAGATAGGTGAACAATACTGAAGAATTGGGCAAACAAGCGCCTTATAAGCCACTTCTTTCATGGACGAGTTCCATTTCCTTAAGATTCTTCCAATGAATCTGAGTCTGGTGTCTGCTTTTCCCACTACCTGTTTTATAGGGTCATTCCACTTAAGGTCGCTCTGGATAGTTATGCCTATATATTTTACAGCAGACGCTGTCTCCGGTTGTTTATCATCAGTAGTGTAGCTGTACAGTAGTGGATTTATTTTCCTATTTATGCGCAGTATGTTACATTTATTTATGTTCAATGCCAGTTGCCAGAGTCTGCACTATTCATCAATCCTCTGCAGGTCTTCTGCAAATTCTCACTATCTTCTGGCGTTGCTACTTTGGTATAGACAACTGCGTCATCTGTGAATAGCCTTAAAGAGCATCTGATGCTTTCTACTAGATCATTTGTATGTATTGTAAACACACTTCCCTGTGGTACTCTGGATATTACCTTTACATCTGTTGATTTAGTTACATTAAGAGTGATTTGCTGCATTCTATCTGCAAGAAAGTCTTGAATCCAATCGCAGGTCTGCTCGGGTACTCTGTAAGCTCGTATTTTTTTCATTAAAGGGCAATGCGGGATGGTGTCAAATGCCTTACTGAAATCAAGGAACGTGGCATCAACCTGAGCGCTGTTGTCCACTGTGCTGTGGATCTCGTAGAGGAACAAAGCGAGCTGAGTTTTGCAGGATCTCTGTTTGCAGAATTCATGTTTACTTTTATAGAGAAGATGTTCAGTATCCAAAAATGCCATAATTCTTGAGCGTGAAACATGTTCCATAATTCTACAACAGATTGATGTCAACGATATAGGTCTGTTATTGTGTGGATCTGTCTTATGACATTTCTTAAAAACGGGAATGACCTGTGCTTTTTTCCATTCATTAGATACCTTTCGTTGCTCAAATGATCTACGATAAATTACTGCTAGAAGGGGAACAAGTTCTTTTGCATAATCTTTACAGAATCTTATAGGTATTTCATCTGGTCCTCTAGCCTTTCCACTAGTAAGCGATTGTAGCTGCTTTTCAATTCTGCGATTGGTTATCTCAGTATCTGCTATTTCGATGTTCGTACGACGATTGGAAGGAGGGACAGTGTTACGATCTTCCACGGTGAAACAACTTTGGAAGACCGAATTCAGTATGTTGGCCTTCTCTCTCTTGTGTGGTCACTGAGAGAATGAATAGATGATTTTGACCCACTTACTGATTTTACATATGTGGTTGTCTATAGGCTTTTAATTTGCAAGGGTAGTAATTGTAACTAAATTCAGTTTATTAATAATACGTATATCAATTGAACTTTTAAATATATTTAATTTTATAATTGTGTAACACTTCGAGAAATAGAAAAAAGAAATAAACCATTGTGAATATAATTCGGGCCACAAAATTGTGAGTCTGTTGTCTTAAATGCTTAGTTGCCACACCATTATGAGATATGCTGCTCAAATATCCCTTGTGCTATATATGTAGATCCTTAGAGAGCTTTTTACCTGTTCCTGTGGATCACTCAAGTGTACATTCTACGAACTTGAAAGGGTAATCTACCCGCTTCTAGTCACATAGCTTGAGCCAGGTCAGTGAGTCTCATCCCATTTCCTCCTTTTTTTAGCTTTAGATCCAGAAAAAAACCTATCTGTCTCCTTAAATCTCACTTTCTCCTCCAAAGATCTACTGCAAAAGTGCCTCTATAGTAGATAACCTACAGAAAACACTTTCATACTAAAAGGTGGTGGCATTTCTCACTTTTGCTGTATTAATTTTGTTTGTTCATGAATAGTTTCAGCCTTCTAGCCCACTGTCAAGTGATTTTTGTGATTCTGCAATAGAAAACTATGCTTTACATATTAAAATTTCAGCATTTTTAAATATGTTTTTTTCTATTTGCTCTTGTCCACAAATGTTGTCTTGTTGGTTTGACAGCTTGATATTTCTATGCTTTCACAATGTGTTACATGGAATTTCAAAGAGAAATACCACTCTTGTGCTGTGAGCAACTTAGTAGTCGTAGGACTGGAAGGGACGACACCATATCAGAGCATGCCCAGTGGAAAACAGACAGCTGGATTCCTTCTCTGAGTTCATCGTAGTGTGGCTCATGATCATTTCAGCACTTGACCATAGCATACTGGTTTCTAGTCATATTGGAGAGAGCACTACAAAACATGTTTTTGTCCATTTTATTTGCATACCAGCATGTATTTGAGGAGAAATGGCATACCTTTAGTGTGATTCGTGGCTTGCCCTCGAAGAGAAATGGTGTAATTTTA
Source organism: Schistocerca serialis cubense (assembly GCF_023864345.2). NCBI lineage: Eukaryota > Metazoa > Arthropoda > Insecta > Orthoptera > Acrididae > Schistocerca > Schistocerca serialis. Next base: position 42,907,434 of record NC_064641.1, read on the forward strand.
GTTTGATTTGTGGCTTAATTTGAAGAGAAATGGGATAATTTTAGAGTGTTATTTACAGTGTGCTGTAGCATGTTAGCTGCTGCTATACCATTGGAGTGGGGAGAGAACTCCCATATAAGACTGATGTGCCACAGCACTTGAAAATTTGTTCATGAAGATTCTGTCATTTTATTATAGTACCAATGCAATCACTTCAAACTTTAATGAGAAATTATGAACACACTAGTTTGCAAATAATCATATTGTGAAACTTCAGTTTCTCCCACATATAAAATATTCAAATAACTTTTGTGAATACAGGTGGGTGAAGTCTTTGACGATCGCTGATATTTTTACAGGTGTACACCCCGCCATTTTTAAGGCACAAATGCAGTGAGAGAGTGTTATGCAAGAAAATTTAAATCTTCGATAAGCAGGACACATGCAGAAAGACAACATAGGCACCATTAAAAGGGTCGCCACACAACTTTAGATGACAAATGTTGAAAATCATTGATAGTGAATTTTAATTGTAACAGGTGATAAAGTAGCATTAATTCTGTCCCTCTGTTGTTTGATTGGAGGGCGGAGGGGGGGGGGGGGGGGAGAATTCGACCAGGATTCAAGCAAAAGTCTGCATAAACTGGTGTCACAACAGCTGGAAGTACATGCCGGATTGTCCGTCTTGTTATATTACTTAGGATGGCTGGTGCCAAGGCAATATTCTGCAATAGCAGATTTGCTTCATTGTTGTAAGCGTGTGTGATGCTTAGGCTCACCAGCAGTCCTCCACAGTCCTGATGGTCTAACCAGTGTATGATATGTTACAACTTCAAGGGATTCAGTAGACACCTGCCGTATTCAAACCAACATCACCCTTTACAGACCCTAAAGGGGACCCTTATCTTAGATAGTGTTTGAAAAATACACTTCACATCAATTTTCTACGAATACAACCACTCCTGTTGGAAATGAAACGTACGTGAGGCTGTGGCCTCATTATTTTTTTCATCACTCACTCGATTTGTGTTTGGTCCACAGCACAACATTCAGCTGATCTGTGGCTTTCACTGTAACCTTTCAGGTGAAAGGTGATTTCGAAGTGGGCCAACTCAGCTGAGAAACTTTCAGGGTCTGAGATGGCATGGGCCCTGTGTTTTAAGGTATGAAGTACACCTCCATGCTGAGCCAACTGCTGACAATTATCAGCCTAAACGTCCAAATCAGTGAGAGTTGCTTCCTGTAAACAGCACGTCCCAATGTACCATCAACCTTTTCATCAAGGAGTGGAAGGTAGCCATCCTTTTCCACTTCCATCAAGGAAGTGAATATTTAGGTGGACTGAATTAAGATGTTCTCAAAAGTTGTTTAAATTCTCACTTCCGTGAGCCCAAACAACAAAAGTATCATCTACATAGCTAAAAAAGCAACAGGTTTCAAAGCCACTGACTCCAAGGCACGTTCCTCGAAATCTCACATAAACAGCTCAGTAATAATAGGTGACGAAGGGCTCTCCATCACAACTCCATCTGTCTGTTTATAGAACAGGTCATTGGATAAAAAGAAAAGGAAGTCAACATATGTTGAACTAAGTTAGTTAATTCAACACTGAACCTAACCTCACTTAATGAATGAGAGAGAGGAATGTGAGTGGGGAGACTCCATCGAAACTCACTGAAATATCAGACTCTTTCAAACACAGTCCCTCTAATTGACATAAGAAAGCCGCTGCATTCTTAATGTGATATACACACTGGCCTACAAGTGTGTTCAACAGAATAGCAATGCGTTTTGCTACACATTATTTTGGAGCACCAACTGCGGGGGATAATCTCTTTCAACATGGAATGTTTATTCAGGATGTTATTAGTCTTCCTCTCAGCCCTTTGTTGGATCCGCTCTGAGTTTACAATATGCTGGATTGGATAGTAAACACTGCATCTTTTGTATGTAATCCTGCTTCATTCGGGAGGACGACGGTTCAATCCCGTCTCCAACCATCCTGATTTAGGTTTTCCGTGATTTCCCTAAATCGTTTCAGGCAAATGCCGGGATGGTTCCTTTGAAAGGGCACGGCCGATTTCCTTCCCAATCCTTCCCTAACCCGAGCTTGCGCTCCGTCTCCAATGACCTCGTTGTCGACGGGACGTTAAACACTAACTACCTACCTACCTAATCCTGCTTGTCCTACACAAATGTAGCATAGCCCTTGTCCTTGAATAAACTAACAATATCAGGATACATGTGGAGTGAATACAAAGCAGCCCTCTCTGCTGCTGTAATCTCTTGGGCAAACGTGCCCAAGTCAGCACATGACATGCTTCTCTCTGAAAGCTTTCTCCATGAGGTTGATTACGGAACATCAAGATTATTCATAGCGCCCTGCAGCCTGTATTACACACACACACACACGCACACACACACACACACACACACACACACACACACACACACACACACACACCACCACCACATATATGCACACATAAGTACACCATACGATTCCACACAGGATGTTAAACGTATATTTGGCATTTAACCATGAGGAAACACACTGACAAAAAATCGCTGAAGTGCTCATTCATGTAGTAGAAGATATTTATGTATCCCTCCCTTCTCACCCTATCCATAGGTGGAGTAGGGATGTCTTACTTCCACACTTTTTGTCTTCAAATAATATCATGTTTATATCAGAGCTTGTTGAAATAGTTTCAGCAGAATAATCTGGATAAATTTAAATCTCTCCCCAATCTTCTTTCCTCCTGCTACACCCCTTTCCCTCTTCCAACCGCTTCCTCACACACAATCCCTCTTCCACCTGGGTCCTCACACCCAGTACATCTTCCACCTGCCTCCTCACACCCAGTACATCTTCCACCTGCCTCCTCACACCCAGTGCATTCTCTAACTGCCTCCTCACAATGTCCCCCCTTCCACCTACCTCCTCACAACCTGTCCCTCTTCCACCTGCCTCTCCAAATCCCTTCCACTTCCATCTGTCTCCTCTCACCATGTTTCTTTTCCAATCATCTGCATCTTCCATCTGCATATACACTTCCCACACCCGTCCCCTCTATTTGTCCGTCTCCTTCTCATCCATCTGTCTGTCCATCTCCTCTTGCCCCCTCTCTCTGCGTACCTCTCAAAATATTGGCAGTTGTTGAAGACATCACAATATTAATGTGCTAATAGTAAACTGCAGGAGCGTCTACAGAAAGGTCCCAGAACTGCTCTCATTAATAAATGGTCACAACGCCCATATAGTACTAGGGACAGAAAGTTGGCTGAAACCAGATGTAAATAGTAATGAAATCCTAAACTCAGATTGGAATGTATACCGCAGAGACAGGCTGTACAGTGAAGGGGGAGGCGTGTTTATAGCGATAAGAAGTGCAATAGTATCGAAGGAAATTGACGGAGATCCGAAATGTGAAATGATTTGGGTGAAGGTCACGGTTAAAACAGGCTCAGACATGGTAATTGGATGTCTCTATAGGCCCCCTGGCTCAGCAGCTGTTGTGGCTGAGCACCTGAAGGATAATTTGGAAAATATTTCGAGTAGATTTCCCCACCATGTTATAGTTCTTGGTGGAGATTTTAATTTGCCGGATATAGACTGGGAGACTCAGACGTTCATAACGGGTGGCAGGGACAAAGAATCCAGTGAAATTTTTTTAAGTGCTTTATCTGAAAACTACCTTGAGCAGTTAAACAGTTCTGGTGACAAACAGACCCGAACTATTTGAAAAAGTTAACGCAGAACAGGGAATCAGCGATCATAAAGCGGTTACGGCATCGATGATTTCAGCCGTAAATAGGAATATTAAAAAGGGTAGGAAGATTTTTCTGTTTAGAAAAAGTGACAAAAAGCAGATTTCAGAGTACCTGTTGGCTCAACACAAAAGTTTTGTCTCAAGTACAGATAGTGTTGAGGATCAGTGGACAAACTTCAAAACCGTCGTACATAATGTGTTAGATGAGTATGTGCCAAGCAAGATCGTAAGAGATGGAAAAGAGCCACCGTGGTACAACAACCGAGTTAGAAAACTGCTGCGGAAGCAAAGGGAACTTCACAGCAAACATAAACATAGCCAAAGCCTTGCAGACAAACAAAAATTACGCGAAGCGAAATGTAGTGTGAGGAGGGCTATGCGAGAGGCGTTCAATGAATTCGAAAGTAAAGTTCTATGTACTGACTTGGCAGAAAATCCTAAGAAATTTTGGTCTTATGTCAAAGCGGTAGGTGGATCAAAACAAAATGTCCAGACACTCTGTGACCAAAATGGTACTGAAACAGAGGATGACAGACTAAAGGCCGAAATACTAAATGTCTTTTTCCAAAGTTGTTTCACAGAGGAAGATTGCACTGTAGTTCCTTCTCTAGATTGTCGTATGGATGACAAAATGGTAGATATCGAAATAGACGACAGAGGGATAGAGAAACAATTAAAATCGCTCAAAAGAGGAAAGGCCTCTGGACCTGATGGGATACCAGTTCAATTTTACACAGAGTACACGAAGGAACTTGCCCCCCTTCTTGCAGTGGTGTACCGTAGGTCTCTAGAAGAGCGTAGCGTTCCAAAGGATTGGAAAAGGGCACAGGTCATCCCTGTTTTCAAGAAGGGACGTCGAGCAGATGTATATCTCTAGCTATATCTCTAACGTCGATAGTTGTAGAATTTTGGAACACGTATTGTGTTCGAGTATAATGACTTTTCTGGAGACTAGAAATCTACTCTGTAGGAATCAGCATGGGTTTCGAAAAAGATGGTCATGTGAAACCCAGCTCGCGCTATTCATCCACGAGACTCAGAGGGCCATAGATACGGGTTCACAGGTAGATGCCGTGTTTCTTGACTTCCGCAAGGCGTTCGATGCAGTTCCCCACAGTCGTTTAATGAACAAAGTAAGAGCATATGGACTATCAGACCAATTGTGTGATTGGATTGAGGAGTTCCTAGATAACAGGACGCAGCATGTCATTCTCAATGGAGAGAAGTCTTCCGAAGTAAGAGTGATTTCAGGTGTGCCGCAGGGGAGTGTCATAGGACCGTTGCTATTCACAATATACATAAATGCCCTTGTGGATGACATCGGAAGTTCACTGAGGCTTTTTGCGGATGATGCTGTGGTGTATCGAGATGTTGTAACAATGGAAAATTGTACTGAAATGCAGGAGGATCTGCAGCGAATTGACGCATGGTGCAGGGAATGGCAATTGAATCTCAATGTAGACAAGTGTAATGTGCTGCGAATACACAGAAAGATAGATCCTTTATCATTTAGCTACAAAATAGCAGGTCAGCAACTGGAAGCAGTTAATACCATAAATTATCTAGGAGTACGCATTAGGAGTGATTTAAAATGGAATGATCATATAAAGTTGATCGTCGGTAAAGCAGATGCCAGACTGAGATTCATTGGAAGAATCCTAAGGAAATGCAATCCGAAAACAAAGGAAGTAGGTTACAGTACGCTTGTTCGCCCACTGCTTGAATATTGCTCAGCAGTGTGGGATCCGTACCAGATAGGGTTGATAGAAGATATAGAGAAGATCCAACGGAGAGCAGCGCGCTTCGTTACAGGATCATTTAGTAATCGCGAAAGCGTTACGGAGATGATAGATAAACTCCAGTGGAAGACTCTGCAGGAGAGACGCTCAGTAGCTCGGTACGGGCTTTTGTCAAAGTTTCGAGAACATACTTTCACCGAAGAGTCAAGCAGTATATTGCTCCCTCCTACGTATATCTCGCGAAGAGACCATGAGGATAAAATCAGAGAGATTAGAGCCCACACAGAGGCATACCGACAATCCTTCTTTCCACGAACAATACGAGAATGGAATAGAAGGGAGAACCGATAGAGGTACTCAAGTTACCCTCCGCCACACACCGTCAGGTGGCTTGTGGAGTATGGATGTAGATGTAGATGTAGTGCGCTCCCTTAAGCTTTTTGAACAACAATTGTTTGTTTTTTTTGTCAACGCAGAAACATACCGTTTTCTGTGCCTTCAGATTACAGTTTCAGATTTTATGAAAACATATTGGTTGTCAGTTAATGATACTGGAGCCAGTATATATGCTTTTCTAGTGAGATTTTAGTCAAATTCGGGTATCGCAAAGCAGTGCTTTTCAGTTACTTTCATTGAATAAATGAGTTATTTATTTCGGTTACTAAGGCTTGGTACTGCCTGATAGAACTAATGTTGAGTTTAGGAATATGCTGTAAAAGAGAATGCAGATGCAGAGGTTGGGTCAGTGCAAACTTTTCCAGGTTGATGTTACCTGTTTTACAACCTTAAGATTTTTGTTAGCATTATAAGTTTCACCACTGGATATTTTTTGGGACATACAGTATTTCAGTTTGCCCAGTTAAGGGGGAAAAACTGAACAAATGTACATCACCATTGCTATGCACTGAATTTGGGTGCTTGTTTTTCTTATTTTCATTAGGTGCCTTTATGCTGGTGCTGAATTTGCAGTTCCGACTGGTAAAATCAAGACTGCACTTCAAACTCTTCAGCCCGCGGCCACAGGTGTGGCGTGTGCAGTCGGCACTGCTTCTCCCTGTTGGCCTTAGCCTGGTGGTAGTGCCATTTCACATAGGAGATGAACGCCTCGCTGCCTTACTAGGCACTTCACGGCCTCTTCTTTCTGAAGCTGGATTGCGGCCAGCTATTGTGGCTGACTGGGGCACCACCAGTGATACTGGCTCCAGTGTGGGTTCAGCACAGAATATCTTCTCCACGGCACCGAATCACATACGTGAAAGGCTGGAAGGTGTTGCATCAGATGGCTGGCCACAGGCACTGTAAGTTGTACAGGATGCTGTGCATTTTTATGATAATATCTGAAATGATATACATAGTCAGTGATTATTTTTATTGTTTACTTATTGCCAGTTGTATTTGTGTGAAACATGGGAAGGAAATTAAGGTCTCCAATTAGAATAGCTAGCACCAGTGTACTCTACTGCAGAACTGTTTGTGATTCAAGAATAAAAGTCAAAATGTTTTCCCAATTACTTAATCTCCTAGAGTATACATTGTTGTGCACCTGTTGAGATTTTTCGCGAATAGTTTAATATATCATATGTCAGAATGATTATTTTCTGTGGCATAGAAATATATGATGTCGATCAAAAGGGGCAATGACGATAACTTGTTTAACGTAAGTAACAGAGCCATATTGAATATTCACAATGACCCACTTTTCAGCCTTTGAAATTTGGTGACTTTCAGCTTTTGTTACTTAAAACAGCTTTGTTCCTATATCATCTTTCAATACTTGCAAGAATGTTACTGCAAGCAGCTCACATAAATGAACCTATGTAAAATGATCCATTAGTTCATTTATATGCCCTTAAATGCTGGATTATGCTCCTGACACTGAGAAGTATAGTTTCATTAAAACAAACAAATCTGTCCATTTTCCTGATATAAGAGAAATCTTCTGTGGAGGCCTTAAATAGAATCGGAAAATCAGATCAGACAAAGATGACATTTTCATGTTTATGGTGAGGTCTCTCGGAGCATTGCATATAATGTTGTTTAATGAATTTCACTACTTCTATTTGCTACTTGTACAGCAGAATTGTGACATGTTGAGTGCATAGGTTTCATTGCAGTTTCTGTTTGGATGGTGATACAGTTTTCACATTGATGGAGATTATTTTAAACTATGACCTTGAAAAGGCTGTAAGAATTGGTGTTTGTAGTGCGAAAGGTTTGGGTGGCATTATATCACTGTCCTTGTATTGTACAATAGCATATGGAATTGTTAAGGAAGAAGTCTTTTGTGATCCTGAAGCAACATAAAATATGCTTGATTTTTTAAAGCATTAATCAAAAGTGTTGTAATATAATATTTGTATTTCATTGTGATATTTAATTGTGTAAATAAGTGTTTTAACATCATGATATTATTATTATTATTATTATTATTATTATTATTATTATTATTATTAGTAGTAGTAGTAGTAGTAGTATATTCCAAATAATGGAAGGAGTAAGAGTAACCATTTACTGTGTAGTAGAGGTCCCAACATGTTTAATTATAGTTGTGCCATTTACAAAGTTTGCACTAAGTGTTGGCAAAGTAACGTAGTATTAACTTCTATCTTTTGGCTACAGGCTATCTTTACAAAACAGCTTATCTGTGTTTCATTTCTACTATGTGCTGCATTGAATTCCCTGTTGAAGAAGAAAAATCTGCAGCTCAGATTCATCCCAGAGTTCAGTGTGGTTTTGGAGAAATGCTCTTGTGTGCCAGTAGGATTAGGAGTTGGGTGAAACATCTCAAAGACGGGAACAAAAGCATATTATATGAGACCTATAGCAGTCATCCTTGAACTGCCTTCACAGTAGACAACAGTAAAAGAGTTGATGAGTTCGTAACCTAATCAGTTACGTCACTGTGAGTGAGACTGCAATTTAAGAAAATTTGAAACTTTGGTTTATCAAGAAGTTTCTACCAGGTGAATCCTACTTCTACTGACTGAAGACTGAAAATCTCGGATACAAACCTTCACCCAATGTGTTCTGAGGAGATTTTGAAATGTAGGAGATGATTTTGGATGAATATTGAGACAGGTGATGAAAACTGATTCCATTGTTCTGAACCTGAAACAAAGTGACAAAGTGCAGAATGGCACCATGAGGATTCACCATCAGCAAAGAGAGCAGGGACAGTGTGATATGCTGGGAAAGTTATGGGGAGGTCATCCTGGATGCAGAAGATTACATTCTGGCTGTTTGACTTAGACAAACCATAAATGCTGTCTTTACATCCAGACACATCTAAGTATTCCACAATGAAACCTTGGGAAGAAGATTGTCCAGCAGCACAATGTTTGGAAACACACTGCTTATGTCACTGTGGAGAAAAATAGGAATTCGAGCATTTGTCTTCTCCACCCTGCAGCCATAGCATGGCAGTCTCCAACTACCATCTTTTTGGTTTTGTGAAAGAACACCAGCATATCCAGTGCCGTGAGACACTGGAGGTCTCCAAGAAAGCTGTGCATGACTATCTTTGATTAGCCAGAAATGACTTCTATTGCAAAGGAATTTACAGACTTGGAGAAGAATGGGAAAAATGTATGCAGTGAAATGGAGATAGTATTGAAAATTGAATGAAAACTTTATAGTTTAGAGTGGTATACATTAGTTGTCTAAAAAATAAAAAGTAATATTCATAACAGTGGGCTGCTTTTGACTTTCAGTAAAATCAATGTATAAGGTATTATTGGGATGATGATATTATTGTTACAGTCTGTCATTTGCAGAAGCTTTTTTGTGCCTGTTATGAATGGAAAGTGGCCATTTTTTAAATTATCAAAAAGCTCATTGTTTGTAATTAAAAAGAAACAAAAAAAACTATGCAGTACAAAATGTTACTATGTTTTCCGTCTGAAGAAACTCAGTTAACAGAGAAATATATGTAATGGAAAAACAAATGTGGAAGGGAGTAACTGCATAGATATTTAGGTACTAGTCACTACTCATCAGCCATGGGAAAAAAGGAAAAGGCTGCAGAGAAGCTGCAGTAATTCTAAAGAGCTGAGGATGACAGTAATGAAGATACCTCATAAACGTTGTAAGTCCAAATGGAACATGATTAAATACAGAATACCCACTGAGGATGGTACAACTGTGTTCAAAGATGTTTGAGGAAAAAAGAGAAATTTTTTTTCTTCCAGTGATTGTTATATGCGCTGTTCCACTGTCACGTGTATGTTGTTATCATATTCTACTGGGAATCAGAAATTTTGAGATCACTGTCTTATTGCAGTTGTTCAGCTTCTAAGGCATATGTCAGACGTCAATTGCAGGAAGTCATTACTGCTGATGCTGACAGATTTCACATAATCTCATTACCGAGTGAAGTGTGCAATGTTTGCATTCAGGATGAATAGGATTCCAGTCACTGTTGACCACTCAGGTTTAGGTTTTCTGTGTTTTTCCTAAATCACTTAAACTGAATACAGGGATGGTTCCGTTGGAGAGGTCATGGATGAATTCCTGTTCCAATATATGCAGCCTGAGGCTGTGCTCCATTCCAAATGACCTAGTCATCAGTTGAGTACTAAACCCTCATCTTATCTAATCTACAGTTCTTTTTGGCAGTCCTTGTTAAAGTTAAATGATTCTATTCACTGAGACTTGGAAGATAGCATGCTTAAGGCTCTGAACTCGTATTTGCAGGAAACAGTATTCAAATTCCTGTCCAGCTACACTGCTGTAGTTTTTCGGAGTATTGCTAAACCACTTCATGTAAAGTCTAGGATGGTTCCTTACAAAGGACTATTACCAATTGTACGGCACATATTTGTCTGCCTCAGGATATGCCCATACCTGATGGTCTGTATGTGAATATTATGTCAAACTGTAACCGTGTATTGATACAGGCCACCTGTGGTACCTTTACATTTTACATTGTTGCTCTTAATATATGGGCAGTGCTGACAAGGGAAACTCCCCATCGCACCTCCATCAGGTTTAGTGGTGCAATAGCCCATTGGATAGCCTGTCAAAAATGGAACACAGATCGAGCATGAAATAGGAAGAAGGTGTACTGGACTGTGAGAAAAGAAGCAAAGTAGAAACAGTAAATGATCCAAGCTTAAGATGTACAACATCGATCAAAGTCCAAGAACCATAGTGTTGTGGTTGTGTGGTCATGTTGTTCGACTGCAAAGTGGGAGATCTATGCTCAGATCTTCCTGATGCACCTTTGTTTTCACAAAATTATGAGCTTTTTGTCGGTCATTACTGTTTCTCTTCTCCTTCTGTAGTCTTGGTAATTGTCGTACTACGCATTGGTTATAGAATATAGTCATGTCATAAGAATGTACTACTGTTGCAAGGAAATGTGATGAAAAGTGAGAGCAGATGAGATGCTGCATAGACCTCTCACAGAAATAAAAACAACAAATATATGGATGTGAATTATGTTACAAAGGAATTCAAGAGCCAAAACTTTCAAAATAGAACGTAGGAGTCGTAACTTGCGGTACTTGTGCAGAACAAATAGGAGCTACATACGTCTGGAGGCCCCTTCCTTGCACATCGCTGTTGCAAATGGATGTTACACCACGATGCAGACACAAATTTGAATACAGTAAACAGACACATCACTGAGTAGATGGACAGTTCACGATTTTGAGAAGAAGAAGAAGAAGAAGAAGAAGAAGAAAATGGGGCACAAGTGAGATTTGAACACGGGTCTCCCGCCTTGCAGTCCAACAGCCCGACCACAGAACCATGACGCCATGGCTATTCGAATTCACTAGATGTCGCACATCTTCGGCTTGGACTGTTCAGTGTTTCAATTTTGCTTCCTTTTCCACAGTTAAGTACACCTTCTTCCTGTTTTCATGCTTGATCTGTGCTCAGTTTTTGACAGGCCATCCACTGGGCCATCTTAAGACTAAATCTGATGGGGTTGCAATGGGAAGTTTCCCTTGTAAGTATTACTGCACAAGTCAGAGATCTCCCGTTGTACATCACACGGCTGTCCAGCTGCGAGGACACCTATGTAATATACTACCTACAATGCTGCACATCTGCTTCTTCATGTGCAACAACAAATGCTGGTCACACAACAGCAGTTATCATTGATATTACTTCACAAACATGCAGTGTTGTGAAGTACAAGTGTTTCCATTATTTTGAAACAATCTCTTCATTAGTGGGTAATAGATTAAAAGCTAATAGTTGTACTATTTTACAGTAAAGCCTGTGCTGTTATGATTTATTTCTGATTTTTAATGTCTGGAGTGCTGTTGGTTTCATACTACTGCATGATATGAGAAGTTAAAGAGAATGTTCTGCTCATTGTCATTACACTGGACAACAGAGTTGTTTAAGCATAATGTTTGATTTTGTTTCCAGAATATTTTGTGAAATTCTGCCTAATCTGATACAGAAGAAAGATGTTAAAAGCCTAGAATGGTGCTTAAGACACCTCACAGACTTACCAGAAGATGGCCTTGTGCAAGTATTATCGTTCTGCCTGTCAGCAAATGATACAGTTTTCGATTCTGGTGTGCCAGCTGTTGATGGGGACACGTCATTTTTAATGAATGGTAAAGTTCACAGTTATGCATTCATTTAGTATAATTTTGTGTTGTCACAATTAAATTGGAAGATGAATTAATATTTCATAGTGATTAAGTACTTGTCTAAGTGTGATCCTGTTGAGATGAAATGCACATTGATTGTTAGAGCAGCAATTTTCTAATCTTTACTGGAGAAAATGCTCAGATGCTCCAATCCACAGGTAGCTAAATCCAGATAGTGTACACCATTGACTAATTAATTAATCCATTAACAGTCTGCATTGTCAAGCCCTGACAGTAAAGTATGTTATAAATGCAAAAGACTGCCGTTGTAATCCAGTTTTGAGCCATGAAACTAATCCCTAGATCTTTATAATAGAACTGTATTTACAGGTTGGAGGACACCCATTTGCAATCTAAGATGGCAGTGCATATTCACATATTTTGCTATAGGAAATGCATAACATATTAAAACCAATTAGCTGACTTACCAACTCCTGCATGTGACATGACAAAAATTCCTGTACTATCGTATCAAATATTTTACATATCACAGTCGTGATATATTTTTATTTTTCAGTTGTTGCCATCTCTTATTGACTTCTCTCTTGTCCTCTTCTGTTGCTTGTCTTTCTTCACCTGATCACTTGTGTTACTTCTTTTTACTTATTCCATCAGTATTATCATTTCACACAACAGTTTTCCTCTTCTGTTGAATGAAGGCACCTCCAGTTCCAATGACTTGTATTTTGTCTACCGATTTACACATAGTAATAATAATTTTTTTTATAATTGTGAAGACTTCCATGGTCAGAATCAGTTGACATAAAAGTTTTCTGGGTATGTTACCTTATTACACTTTAAAAATGTATTACTGGTGAAACAAACATTTTGGCCATGGTTACAGTGCCCTCCTTCTTGGTGTATTTTTGTGTCCAGAGTAACTTATATTTTGCCGTGTCTGCTCACTGAGGATGAGGATGACATTGGGCCATAATTTTTAAAAAACATTGATGTAAGCAATCTCTTGTGATGGAAGGAGAGAGAAACGTATTGTAATAGGTTACTATGATGGCATGAGTACCCACCAGGTTAGCCGAGAGCGCTAATGCGCTGCTTCCTGGACTCGGGTAGGCGCACCAGTCCCGTATCGAATCCGTCCAGCAGCTTAACGACGGAGGCCGGTGTGCCAGCCAGCCTGGATGTGGTTTTTAGGCAGTTTTCCACATCCCATAGGTGAATACTGGGCTGGTCCCCATGTCCCGCCTCAGTTACCCAGCTCACAGACATCTGAACACTTTCGCACTATTCCATGGATTACACTAGACACAGACAGTTGGGGTGCACTAATTCCGTCCCGGGGGTATGGGGTGGCGGCAGGAAGGGCATCTGGCCACCCCTTAAATTAACCTTGTGATGGAATGAGTAAGAATCTGCTGTTGTCTGTTACTTCTTACAGTGTGTCCTATATTGGTAGTCCTCAACGAATGAGGTTTGAAGCCATGTTTTCCTCCTGTTGGGTGTAGGGTGTGCAGCAGCAGTTACTTGATAGTAACACTCACATTTCGTTTTGTTTTTGTGGCCTATTGGGCTCTAATGGCTGGCAACCAGGATGGGGCAAGCCTGACTCTGTCCTCTCTATTGGTGTTTTAAGGATGTTTCAATTTTTCAGTGGTGTCTCAGATGTTGCATTGCACCATCCCTGGGTGCTTGGCAAGTACACAGGTTTCATTAAATTTTATTTCCCTGCCACAATTTGCTGGCATTGAGCCTCTATAGATTCGTTGTGCTGCCCAAGTCACATATAGTGCTTGTGCTCCCGTATGCATGTTGCTGCTGGCCTGCTGGTTTCACCAGTGTATACTTCTCCACACTCCTATTCCACCTTGTACACATCTGCAGTGTGCAGAACATCTACCTTGTCCTTGGTGGAGCTTAACACATCCTGGATCTTGTGGCTGCTGATTAGACACCAACACAACAGAGGTATTTACCAGTCTGGTTAGAGACATTCTTCACATAGGGTAAGCACAATGCTGGCTGCAGTTTGATGATTCCCTGCCCATCTTGCATTCATTTGTTTATTTCCTTGGCTGTGTGAATTGATTTAGAGTTGTAGCCATTTACTAAGAATAGGATATTATAGTGTCAGTGTTATTCCAAATTATGATGCAGTGTTACTGGAACAGGCACTGCAGCGACCACAGCTGCTTTGAAATATATGAAATTAATTCACAGTTGCAAATATGGACAACCATCAGCTGTATAATTGAACAAAGACAATAAAAATCCATGCCGGACTGGGACTCGAACCCGGATTTCCTGCTTATCAAGAGCGGTCACGTTACCCTTAGACTATCCAAGCACAACTCATGGCCAGACCCCAAATTCCATATGTTGTCAGCCATGTAATTTGGCGTGAGTCGTGCTCAGATAGCTTAATGGTAAGCCAGCTATTTGCAATAAGTGGGAAATCCATGTTTGTTTTCCAGTCCGAACTGGATTTCCATTGTCATTGTTCCACTATACAGTTGATGGTTGTCCATATTCGCAACTGTGAATTAATTTCATGTATTTACCTAGAAGGTAGATACATGTTCACAGCCTTTTGAGCTCAGGTGTTAACATTGTGTGGATCACATAGGTGCTGCATGCAGGTAGTCAGGGAATGGATGACAGTTCTTTTGTGCTTGGTGTGATTGGATTGGTCGTGTAAGTACTTGTTCGTATATGTTGGCTTCTGGTATACTCTGTGCCACATGTGACATCCATTGTCTTGTATACTTCCATGTCTAGGAATGGAATTCCACCATTATCCTCTACTTCAAGCATGAACTGGATTTTCTGGTGCCTTTTCGAATGGATGGGACATTAGGGCACAGGGTGTATATATATCTGTGGAAGCTGCCCGGACCTGACCACTGGACTGGAGTATGTACAGTGCTAACAGTTCATACACTGCCTCTAACTCCCTCCTAGCAACTTCCACCAATAACCTGTACCACAACAAAACAAAGAGTTTAGTTAAAAATCAGCAGAAAAGATCACAGAAATACCAAGCTGAAATTTCCAAGCAAACACATGTAATTCAGTTAAACCTAGCCAAATCTCTTCCTTTTATCCAAAAGTGTCTCCAACTAGCTAATGGCTCCCCACCGTGCTATGATGCTTCTTTCTACTGAACATGTACACACTCACTTAACCCCAACATTTGCTACAAAAATCATAAAGTGCTTCAGCAGAATTTCATGCTTTTTGCGTGAGTACACATTTTCAAACACATTGTAGACTTTCCATACAGGAAAAGCACCTAGCTGACTATGGAGGATCACCAACTCCTGACCTGCAAAATGTTAACCACTTTAAAACACACAAGCTACATCACAGAGGGCTAGCTCAACACCCCCCCCCCCTCCCCCCAAAGGACTGACACATGCCTGCATGAGTTCCAAAGTGCACCACTGAATTCTTTAATATGTAACCCTTTCGGCATGTCAGAGTCAGGAGCAGAATGCTGGCCTCTTCATTGGCCATGCTCTGCTCCCACTAGTAGTGCTCCTGCAAGGTGCCCCTTGCTGTAAGAAGTTCCAGAAGTTCCTTACCAACAGATGTTGTAAAACATCAGCTGTCAGGAGAAAATCACTCACCCTAGAACAGTTATGGCACTGGAGATACAGAGGAATTTTCTGACTGCATGCAAAAGTATTTGTATGGAGTGTGCCCATGTATGGAAGTGAAACATGGGCGATAAATAGTTTAGACAAGAAGAGAATAGAAGCTTTTGAAATGTGATGCTACAGAAGAATGCTGAAGATTAGATGGGTGGATCACATAACTAATGAAGAGGTATTGAATAGAATTGGAGAGAAGAGGAGTTTGTGGCACAACCTGATTAGAAGAAGGGATCGGTTGGTAGGGCATATTCTGAGGCATCAAGGGATTACCAATTTAGTAATGGAGGGCAGCGTGGAGGGTAAAAATTGTAGAGGGAGACCAAGAGATGAATACACTAAGCAGATTCAGAAGGATGTAGGCTGCAGTAGGTACTGGGAGATGAAGAAGCTTGCACAGGATAGAGTAGCATGGAGAACTGCATCAAACCAGTCTCAGGGCTGAAGACCACAACAACAGCATGCGTTATGGAATTCAAAGCAAGTACTGGCTGATCAATGAGGATGGTGAAGAGAGTGGAGCTTATGTTACAATGCAGAACAGCTCTAGCTCAGTGATTTCCCGTAGAGTTTGATGAAAAACATATTGCATATCAGCCTCATACCAGTAACCCCCCCCCCCCCCCCCCAGTCCGCCACATCTGCTTATTTGAAGAATTGTGAGCTCACGTTTATGATGTCATATTTCCTTAACTTTGTACCATTTGGTGTGATAATTTTGCAGGTACATTCAGTGGAATATGTATATCATTTGCAAATCATGTTGTGAATAGAGCTGGTAGTGAGGAAGTAGAAATTAGAATGTCATAACTGGTGCTGAAGGTTTACTGCATGAACAGCAAAAATGTATTCTGTGGATGGTGTAAGAGGAAAAGTTTTGAAAAGGTGTGATATTATGTGTAATGGTTGTTGGAAGTAACTAAGTGGTCTCATTGTCAAATACTGGATGAATGTACAAAGTTCCAAGTTTAATATTTGATTTTATGAATTAATATTTGACTTATCATGCTAAACCATTAATGTAAGATTAATTCCCTTAAGAAGTAGATCATGACAGTACTTTAAATTTTTAACTTCAGCCCATACATCTAAAAACATGGCATGACTGTTAGCTAGGCCACGTGGGCCAGTCTGACACCAGTTTATTTTGATATGCTTCAAATATTGCTGTCAACATGAAGGAAATTAAGTATTCCTATAAGAAGTTCTCACAGTGAGAAGGCTGAGGGCACTAGCAGTTGGGAGGAAGCTTGCCATATATGATTCTTCGCAGGGAAACAATGTAGAAAGAAAGAAAAAAAATGCCAGCAGGACTTATATTTAGATGCCAAGGAAAGAAGGGATGCATGACAAGACTTGATGTTAAATTGTTTGAAGATTGTATGGAAGAGAAAACCAGGCCCTTTGCTTAATAGAAGGAAAATTTTGATGTTAGATTTGTTGATGGGACATCTCACCCAGCAAGTTAAAGATCTTTTAGCAAAGAACAACACAGACCAGGTAATAATTTCTGTCGGCATTACCTCACAACTTCAAGTAATGGATGTTGTTTTGAATAGACCTTTTAAGGCTCACCTATGACAGACAACTTTACAATGAGTTGCTTCACCAAGGAGACGATGCCTTCACTCCAAATGAAAGGATGTAGAAAGTGCTGCATAGCCAATGTTGTGGATGCCTCAGAAAATGGCATACTGTGGGATGAGTAGGAATTCCAGTATGCTTACAAATGAAGATGATGATGGTGATTAAAAATAGGGATGCCACAGAGTACTGAATTAGATAGTAAGTGCTGTGGCTGTTGCCTCTACCATGGTCTACGTGTTGAGATGGCTTCACCATCTCCCTCCAAAAGCAAGAGGAATGCGTTGTATAGCTGGTGCCTGACGGCACTGCACACATGCCACATAGCATCACTCTGTGGGCAGCCACCCTGCCAGATGCCTGCAGCTGACGCAGTTCCACTGTGCTGTAACAACTGCTGTGGTAATGAGGGCACTATGATCACCAAACACAGCTGGCATTATCTCACATCTACAAAGCTACATTGTGCTGAACACTTCCTGGTATCCACATTTCAGGTGGTGTCTATAAGACAACTGCCTGCAGCTCTCCGGCAGTCTGATGCTGAGTCTGAACTCAACTGTGATTCCAAGTACAGTGATGAGTCACTGATGCAATGCAGTGGCACCAAAACAGTGGCAGTGCAACCAACGATTTTGATCATGACCATTTCTGACCCTGACTGCAGCTGAGTAATGTGTGATCCCAGACTGTGTGCTTTCTCTCGTGCCTTCCTGGAACTTTATTGAATTAGTGGCAGTTATTCTGTTAGATCAGGACAATCTCTTACTTTATGTCATAGAGATTCTGTTTTCCATTGTTCATGTTTTCTTGCATGCTTTCCTGCTGAATAAACTTCCATTGTGCAATATTCTCTGGATGCCTTCCTTTTTTCTGCATGCACCATCGCACCATGGCACACTGTAGTTAGAAAAGGGCGAAGGTAAAAATTGATGTAGACCATTTTTGCATATTTTATTCTCCTTGTGTTATCAAAATGTAGACAGTCAATAAATGACATTAGTTTAGAATAGGTACAGTGTTAACTTTTTTAGGCAGATACTTTATATTGGTAAAACAGTTTGTAATTTTGAGTACTCAGAACATGTTACAAATAAAAATTTCTGAAGGAGCCTCTTGAAAAAAGGGGGGGGGGAGGTTGTCTTATATTCAGATAAATATGGTACACATTTAACTGATGGTAACCACTGTTGAATGCCCATAAACCACAAACATTTTTAACTACCAAATACTGATGTAGTGACTGTAGTGGCTCAATACCAACTGGAGACTAACTAAAGCTATGTGCGCAAACCTATCTATAGACATGCATATTACATAAAACAACAGATTGGTAAAATACTAAGCTATTCCATTTTAAAATGTTAACATAAAAGACGGGAAAGTAGAAGTGACAATGTTGCAGTAGCCAGTGAAGTAAGATTGACTAACCAATAGCTATTTAATTAGAAAATAAAAAATAATAGGTACCATTTATGAGAGAGATGTTTTAATGTGCGTGGGGATTCCCAAGGTTCGCTAAGAATTCTCTAAAATGTTTTTTAAGGCTCCTAATTTGAATAATTAACAAACTGACTGGTTAAGTAAGTGAAAGTATACAGTTTTAGAAACAGAAAATTGTTGTACCCAACGATGGCACAAAAATTTTGCATATGTATAACTTCTGAAATATTATTTTTTTGGAAAAAAAAGAAAGCTTACTGAAAATTGGAGAAAGTGGGCTTTTAAGTGAGCTATGTCAATCTCAAAACAAACAGTTTCTAAGCAGCACTGAAATTTGACATGCAGGTAGTTTGTAATCATTGAAAACCAAGAATATTTCTTTAAATAAAATGTTTCCATTAGAACTGTGGTGACTCTTTCCATTTGCCTCCATCTGTAGCAACACTGAAAACCAGCAGTCAGCGAAACATTGTGTTCAAAGGCTCCACCATGAGTGAGGGGCCCCCTGTTGTACTGTAGTTCTTTTAGGAATAATATCCCTGAACCAGCTCATGTGGCTTTTCCAAAATGGCCCATTATTTATTGTTATCCCTAGCAACTAGTGTGCCTCTATAGTCATGTATGCCCCTCAGGATCACAGACCCTTCCTGAATTGTTCCTTCAGAACTAAATATACTATTGTCATCTGCAATCAGTAAATCAAACAATGAACAATGAAATTCAATGAAATGCTGGTTGAGTAAGAAATAAGTTATTTCATGTAACCATCATGTGTGTTCTTCTAGTGAAAAGAGATGAGAAAAGGAAAAAGAAAGTAATTTTGGCGTAGGAGTGGTATAAGAGTGAGTAGGATAAGCCTACCTTGCTTCGTTAATGTGCTACAGTAACTTGAAATCACAACTACTGATTTACTATGAAATATTTTATGCACAATATTTGTATGTTTCAAAAATGTTCAAAAGTATGCATTATCCACATAACTGCACACTGAAACTTGGAGTGGATGATTTATAATCTTTATTTATTGTTTAAACTGGGATACTACCATTAAAACTATACAAAGCTCAGATGTAGATTACAACTGATGCTGTACCACAAAATATGTCTTTCACTGCATTCACCATACAAAAATACACAATATATCCTGAATTGTTCATGAGTATTGATACAGTTGACACGAAAAACAAATTTTAAGTTTTATGTAAAGTTATTGAACCAAATTTTACAAAGTGAATTTATCTGACACACACAATTTTATTCAGACACACAGTTAATACCAAAGTCTGCTTAGGTATGTAAATAGGCATGTGAAATCCATGGATTTGGCATGTAACTCGATTTGTAACAACTACTACACTAAGTGTTCCAAAAATGAGCACTGTAGCATTTTTATATCTCACAAAAATAACATAAAACTGTAGAGCACAGCAAGGCACATCGGAGTCTTTTTATTTCTCTCCTTTTCCACTACTCCCCTTCCGCCCCTCCCCACCTCTCCCCTGCAGCACTTTACTGTCCGCCACCCCCACCATATATCCCTCCCCCTCCCCATCCCAGCCTCCTCCTTACCCCCACCCACTCACCACTTTCATCATGCACTGATGCTGCTGCTCTCGCTGTGGTTTCAGTTGCCTGAGACTGCATTTGTGTGCACGAGTAGTGTTTGCGTGACTCTCTCTCTCTCTCTCTCTCTCTCTCTCTCTCTCTCTCTCTCTCTGTGTGTGTGTGTGTGTGTGTGTGTGTGTGTGTGTGTGTGTGTGTGTGTGTGCGCACACACACACACACACACACACACACACACACACACACACACACACACACACACACACGTGTCATCTATTGTTGACAGAGTCCTTAATGGCCGAAAGCTTTGATTGTCAGAGTGTTTTTGTTGTGCCTATCTGTGACTCAGCATCTCTGCTATGTGGTGAATAACAACTTTTCTCTTCATAATATTGATTGATATATTATGTATGTGTATGATTCTGATTGGACTCATTACATGGGTGGCTCTTTCTGTTTCCATTTCTTGACTGTGAAAATAAATGTGCCTAATTGTGTTCAGAATCTGGTTCACTGTTTCCTGTATTCAGTATTGTAAATGCAACTTTTGCTACATGGCTTGCATTTTGAAACTGAGAAATACATTGTAATTGCTTTTGTGTAGCTTCCAATAATTATTATTCTATAAATACACTGAATCGTATATGCCAATGGAATTTGCATTTGTAACTAGCTCTTTCGACGAATTGCTCATGTCCTTTTTTTTTTAATGTTGCTGCAGGTGTTCTGGATGATGAGGCAGACATTGGAACCAACAAAATTATGAAGATAAAGCCGTTAAGTCCTCCTGGTAGGGCACATCTCTTGCAATTAGCTCTGAATGCTCATGTGAGTGATGCAAAACTGACAGCACATCTGCGCACACTTCCACTGGATGAGGTGCTACTCTTGCTGCGTCATTTAGTTTACCAGCTGCAGCAAGACGTGACTGATGTTCGGCTGCTGAACTGGTCGTGCACAGTGCTTGATGCCCACTATCAGCAGCTGCTGCTCAGCAGAGACAACCAGGTTGCCCAGTTACTTGCCGCCTTCCATCAGGTTGTCATTGGAAATGTGAGTCCAGTAGCTGTTTGTCTAATTCATGAGACTTTGAGCAAATAATGCATAATGTAGCAGTAGCAAAATGGTTGGCTCATATCTGATGTGCGTGACTGTATCATTTTGAGTTGTATATTATACAGTATTAGATCAACTGAAAAGATATTTGATCTTGTGTATACTTCATGCACCCATACATGCATAATTAAGTGGCTCTTAGGCTTTGAACAGGATTATGATGATGGTATACCAGCACTTGACTGTTAGATGAAGTATTGATTGTGATTAGGCAGATTTGAAGTTAATTGCTTTTAGAACTGTGGAATTCCAATTCCTTTTTCAGAGCAAAATCTTTGAAAGTACAAACATACACATTTCTGTTTTATTTGACCCATTTTTTCCAAATTAAAGAAAAATGATGTGTTACTATTCTCTAGTATTCATGCAGTGCAACTTCCACTATAGTTACTTTGTTCATTAAAGTCACAAATATCTTTGATCAGTTAAGTAATTTAAATGGAAGTTAATCAGTGTCAAGACTTATTTGTGATGCTGCATCATGACTGTAAGTAGTGTTTCAGATTGAGGAAGGTGGGAAGGTAGGAACAGTGGGAATAATAAGATTTGAAGAGGGCTGCGAAATTGGAGGTAACTGGGGGAGAGGGGAACACAAACACAGGGTCCTGGAAGAAAGAATATTTTGGAATGGTTGAGGGGAAGAGGAGGAATGAAGAAGAAGAGAAAAGGGGAGGGGGTAGCAAGGAAGGAACAGGAGGTAAAAGAAGGGGTTAAAAATACAATTAACAGAGGCTAGGATGGGAAGAGTGAAGAATGTCTGAAACAAAGGATAGGGGAGGAAGAGCAGAGGGGCACAGGAAAAGCCGAGTTTAAAGTTGGCAACAGCAGGTATTGCATGACAACTGATTTACCTCACACTGCCACACCTACATCATTGATAATGGTTTGATCTATTGGAATGTTATTAGAAGAGGAATAGGATGAAGATAGACCTTAATATTATTCAAGATGGATAGGTTGTTGGGAAAGATAATGAATAAAGAGGACACTACCACTTCGGCCTGGTTAACAGTGATAGAGGGGAGGTCAGAATTGTGGGAGGTTATGGCCTGGAAGGTTAATTTTTGGGCTAGACCCGGCAGGTGTTCCTACCTGTGAAGGTGTTGCTGAGAACTAGTGCTGGTATGAGCTGTAGTGTCCATGGATATTTCAGCTATAATAAGATGGGGTTTTGCTAAGGTAGGGATTACCGTATCTACTCGAATCTAAGCCGCACTTTTTTTTCCGGTTTTTGTAATCCAAAAAACCGCCTGCGGCTTAGAATCGAGTGCAAAGTAAGCGGAAGTTCTGAAAAATGTTGGTAGGTGCCGCCACAACAAACTTCTGCCGTAGAATATATGTAGCACTATACAGGCATGCTTTGCAGGCACAAAGATAAATACTGGCACCAAAACCTCTGCATCAGTAAATAAATTAAAAAAAGGTGGAAGACGAGCGTTTTCTCTGCCCCGAGTTTCGACCACCGCATTTTTCATACATTATCCAACGTAGTAAATACAAATTCCGTATTGTTCATCTTCGAATGTAGCAGCATTTCAATGTACTACGAAAATCCGACTGGAAGGACTGTTTGGGATGTTTATCAATATGGCCAACTCCACGTTCTGAATTTTTTCCAACCTGTGAGAAGAGATCGTTGCTAACAGGAATTTTATGAATTGTGAATCACATGCAGTATTCTCTGCACCATAAGAATAATACGAATATAAACATTTTGCCATGTATTCTTTCGTGTTTGCTGCTACCTCATTTAAATCCTGTCTGCCTAATAAACTACGAAACTAGAGTGAGTGAGACAACAGCAAACACGGAATAATATACATATGTCATGTTTATATTCGTATTATTCTTATGCCTAATAGTGACACAGTCAGAAATGAAGCACGGCAATTGACTAGATTTTTAAATCTACGATGACTAATTCCTGTGCAGAATGTAATGTACTGAAGAGGCGTCTGCAAAGATTTTCAAACGGAGAAAATTTTTCGCTAAACTCTAGTTCAGAACATCATCTATCATACGCAGTCTATTATTTGGTTCTTGTTGATCATTATCAAAGAAAGCAGCAGTGTAAGTAACAACAAATAGCAGTCTCTTGCCATTGTTTCGCTAATGAGAAGATTCCTCTTTTAAGCCATGGTTGCGCGCACAACAGCAAGCCATGCCGCGAGCGGCGACAGGCCGTTAACACTCATTAACAGAATGCGATAAACAATGCATGACACAGTACAATAATACATTTTCAGCTTAGAGTGACGTAAACACTTATAACATAGAGAACGGCACTTATCAGATCAAAGAAAAATAAGGAAATCAATTCAAACCAGACGAAGCACGTGAAAAAGGAAGGGTACCCGTATAAATACGGTCGGATCGCCTGACGCATAGCAATGCCGACCTGGTAAAGCTTAACTGCTAAGCTTACGACTCGAACCAAACTACTGTAGCTGTATTGTCATTCATTCGACCTAAATTGTCTCTCATATTACAATGGACCAACTTTGTTTCGATTTCGAGGTGTGGCCTAAAACTTTTCTCTCCCCCTTGAATTTCGAGTCTCAAATTTCAGGTGCGGCTTAGATTTGGAAAAATTTTTTTTTCCTTGATTTCAAGTCTCATTTTTCACGTGCGGCTTAGATTCGAGTGCGACTTAGATTCGAGTAAATACGGTACAGATTTTGAAGTGAAAGTATTAGGGGTGTTCATAAAGAAACAAGCCAAAGGCATAATTACAGAAACCAGTAGCTGTATGTAAGAAGTATTGACCCTGGCTGTGTCTCGGCTGTTGAGACACTTGTTCTGGTACCGAGTGCCGTGGGTTTCAAATCTGCGCCAGATGACGTGGACCTAGATTACCACTAGAGGTCTCTGCAGCCATCGCGCTGTAAGCCGTGGCTGCGCACGCTCCTGGCCCACGTATAATGTGAGGACACCACAGTGGAGCACGTGGTCCCAGTGGCCAATAGCGACGTACCTTATCTGGTATTTAAGCGCCTGCCTCTCACTCAGGGAGGCAGTTTGATATTCGCGTGAGTCTCTTGATATCTCGCTTACAGACATCGTGTTTACTTTGCTTGTTTGCATGTACAAGTGGACGTTGTTGATTTCATGAGGCTTTTGATTGTGACCCTGTTACTTCTTATGTGTTGTTTTTCTTGGTGTCTTGCTCGGTCATCTGTCGTTGTTCGTGTCCATCCTTTCCCGTTCGTCTGTCTAGTCTGTTCGCGGGCCGCTCCTGTTCGGTCCCGCGTGCTTTTGTTCACAGCCACCCCATGACTGCAACAGTCGTGGTTACAACACTTGTCCCACTGTGACACAAGGTGGTGAATGGCTGTCTCATAAAATTTCTGGGGCTGCAAGGTTAACCAGTTCCGCACATACAGCTGGACGTCGTTGTCCGAGTAGAATCGTTTGCCCCCCCCCCCCCCCCCCAGAGCCTTTTTTAGGGGATGAAAAATGGCGTAACCATAGGGAGAGAGATCCAGACTGTATGGAGGGTGGCCGAGAACCTTCCGTTTGAATTTCTGCATGAGTGACATGACTATGTTGGCCATATCTGGCTTTGCATTGTCGTGGAGCAGAATGATTGGTCATTTTGATTTTATCGCTTGGCGAAGGGTGGTCAGGGTTTGTGAGTAACGCTGGCATTCACTGTTGTCCCATGGTGCAGGAAGTGAATCAGAAGGGGGCCATCTGGATCAAAGAAGAACGTCAGCATAACCTTTCCAATTCATCTCAGACGATGACGTCCAGCTGTACATGCGGAACTGGTTATCATCACAGCCCTAGGAATTTTATGAGATGGCCATTCACTGCCTTGTGTCATAGTGGAATAAGTGTCTCAACAGCCAGGGTCAGTACTTCTAACATAAAGGTACTGGCTTCTGTAATTATGCCTCTGGCTTGTTTTTTTTTAATGCTCCTTATATTTGCCTTTTGCAATCTACATTTTCTTTTCTTTTCAAGATCCCTTCTGTGGAATCTTTTGCTTTTTTTTTTTTTTTTTTTTTTTTTTTTAACAACCTGCAAAATCTTCCCAGGTGGAATGTCGTTCAGCACATTGATGTAGGTTGCTGAAAGCTTTTCAAATAAAAAGCCCAGTCATTTTCTGTGCTTATTGAGAACAGGAAGAAGCCACATGGTATTAGGTCATGCTGGTAGGATCGATAAGATAGCACTCACATCTGTTTCTTTTGGCAAAATGTTGGCATTTTTGCCACTTTGTGAATTATTAAATTACCTTGGTGTAAGTGGATATGATTTTTCTTTGACTGGGGGCATTTTGCAATCCAAGAAGCAGTGACTTGAACCAAATAATGTGTCTCAGTCACCATTTATTGCACATCTTGTATCCTGATGAACAGTGGTTGGATCTCCTGTTATTTACTTCCATCTTGTAAATATGATAACTTTTATAAAATATGGTGATATTTATATCATTATTGTGAAATGAAAAGCTGTACAATTAACATTAATACCATGTGAGAAAAAAAGGCTGTAACTTTTTGAAACTAAACCCAAAAAAGGAGAGAGAAATAAAATATCTACAAGTAATGGAATGCAGGATTAGTTACTCTGAATTTTGAATCAGGAGTAGCAAAAGATATAGTTAAAAATTCAAAATTGTTGAGGGCCCTAAGAGCAGATATTCAAATTTCTAAAGAGTGGTTGTGATTTTTGTACCTGATGTACGGCATCAGGGCACCCCGCCTTCAGTTGCTGGTCTGGGTGTCAATCTGTATAGAAATGATGTGTTTGTAGACACACCAGAAATGCGCATGAAGCCTCCCCCTTTCTGCCGGCATTTTTCACTAAATGAATGTTGCTTTCTTGAAGTGCGGTGACTGGAAACTTTCAGTTTAGTTGTGATCCATGAATGACGCATTTACTGTATGTACTTGTGATGAACCTGAACTTCGTAATTTTGATAGTTTCCAGAATTTCTTGACTGTGTAACCCTTTCCCCTACACATTGGACTACGCAGAATACAGTACACTTATTAAATAAACCACAGTCAGTAACTTCTTAAATGAGCTTACATGTAACAAAGAGTCTAGAATAACAACAGCTCAACTCAAATTAAACGGTAGACCACCAGAATATTCTTGGGATGTTGTTCATATTACTGAAGACAGCTCTAAATTGAAATTAATTGGATTTTATAAAAAAAAAAAAAAAAAAGTTCATTTGCTTCCACAGCAACATCTTCAACTCATTTAGTCTTAGATATATGCTTTTCAAGTTCTGTAAGATCCATGAGGATGTTTACGTACACCATGGTCCCGTCATAAAATCTGATTGGTGGTTTTGTAGCCTCACAACTGACCAACACTCGCATTCAAGAGGAGGCAACTTGTGAGACTACAGAAATTGTGTATGAGTAGATGTGAAAGTTTGTCTAGCGTTCTGTATTGGCATGGCCAACACTAACCTCACACTCAAATGATCTACACTTGGAGTACCCAATACACGACTGTTAAATTTAGTATTGAACATAATAGCAGGAAATTTGGTACTTGTCTCATTGCATGAATTTATTGTATTTTCTCTATTATAAGGCAACGCTTTTTCTTCAACTCATCATTCAAAAATAGAGACTTGTCTTAGATTCACAGATTGAATTATTGCTGCTGAGGTCAATGTTTATACACTGTGTAAAAGACCAATATAGGGGTCATCCTGCTTTGCCAGTTGGAGTCATGTGCAGATTTATTTTGAAGAATTTGTAAGGGTTGGAGGGGGAATTAGAATGAGTGTGGGAAGGGGAATGGTAAGCGGGCAGCAGATTTCGTGTGTGCTACCAACCATGGGAATGTATACCATGTACCTCGGCGTTTTATGTACTTCTACCAACTTTGAACTGAAGTTTGCCTGAATCCATTTGCAATTGGAATTGAACTGACTTTGAAATTAGACAAATACTCAAAATAGTACTTATTTCTAAAAGGTGGTGGTGGTGGTGGTGGTGGTGGTGGTGATTATTGGATTGTGGGGTGCTCAACTGCGCGGTTATCAGCGCCCGTACAAATTCCCAACCGTTTCTCAGTCCAATCTTCCACTTGCATGAAGGATGATGAAATGATGAGGACAACACAAACACCCAGTCATCTCGAGGTGGGTGAAAATCCCTGACCCCGCAGGGAATCGAACCCGGGACCCCGTGCTCGGGAAGCGAGAACGCAACCGCAAGACCATGAGCTGCGGACCTTATTTCTAAAGGAGAGGTAAAAGTATAGTTAAGGCCCAGTGGCATATTTGTGTGTGTTGTGCAGCAGTGTTGTCAACACGCACCATGAGATATAATGGAAACAAAGGAGGTTTGTCAGCTGAAGGTTCTAGGCAGCCAATGAGGGAGCAACGGGCAGACATGTTTGAAAGCAAGAGACAAAGGAATATATCACATTCTCATGTCAATATAGATGTGAAATCTGCTATGTATTCAGGAAAAAGCAGCTGTGTTTGCTATGTATTCAGAAAAAAGCAGTTGTGTTCTCATTCTCACTGCAGCCTCAACCTCGGAAATCACAAAAATTTTATAAGTAATAGCCAAGTATCTGTAACAACAAAGATCATAAATTTAATTACTACTTGTTCCTTTGGCCACAAATATTGCTGTGCTATTAGGTCACAACCTAATCACAGCCTGTTAATTCGTGAGGTATTCAGAAAAACAGTGAAATATTTGTGACAATAGCGAAGAAGAGAATGGTTTCAATTTCAGTGCTAGAAATTCATTGGCTCTTTGCTCGCCTGTCATTGTTTATGTGAAAGTATAATCCCACTGACTACACAAAACTTAACACCTTGCCAACTTGTCTGCAGTAGACACACAGTGCCATAATTGTTGCTGGTCCTGGTCTAGAAAATAGAGATGCCACTGTCTTGGGTAGTAAGCAAAGAAGGAAGTGAAGACAAAAAAAATGATTTAAACTATTTCTTTTTGTTTGTCTTATTTCTCCTTGTATTATCAAAATGTGCACAATCAATAAATGGTATAGGTTTAGAATAGGTGTAATGTTAACTTTTCGGCAGATACTCTGTGCCAACAAAACAGTTTGTAATTTTGAAAATCAGAATATTTTAAAAATAAAAATTATGCACTTGACTTTCACCATCAACTTGCTACCAAATTACAGTAATTCTTTATCCTTCTCATCTTTTCATTTACTAAACAAGGAAGCGCAGTGCTTAAAACATTGAATTCTTGTGTGGGAGGAGTGAAGTTAAAATTCTGTCTGGCCATTCAGATGTAGGTTTTCCGTGATTTCCCTAAATCATGTTAGGAGGTCTGTTCCTTTGACAAGGACAAAGCTGCTTTATTTTTCCTTTCTTATCCAGCATGTGATGGTCTGCTTTGGTTAGAGGTTCTACTCAGTTCTGATGAACTTTTAGGTCTCATATGTTGCTGTACTGAAAAAAGTATCATGGAACTGAATTTTAAAATTGGCGCATCCAAAATAATTTGCAGTATACTGTAGTTGATGGCTAGTTCCAGTTTTACAATTTATACAGCTATAGGCATGCGGATCTCTTCCTTTGGAAATACATATGGAAGAAGAATCACCCAATCATTAAACACCATCACAGTATTGGTTAAAGTCAGTGGTGTGATGTACAGTGACAGACACATGAAAGTAAATTGCACACAAAATAACTTGGAGTATTATCACCAGCATTAACAACAATGTCCAATGAACACAATTAGTAGATCATAATACTTTCAAGCTGTGTATTTAGTAGCTCTCCCAAGATTTTAAGACATAAAGATATTACTTGGTCTCAGTCTGTTTACAAACATCTTTGTCACACCTATAATATTTTGGTGCAGAATTTCACTTTAACCAGCACTAATTTGTTAGTCACAGACTCTGACACAAAGTGACAGAGAGATGTTATACGTGTACCGTTTGGCTGCAAACTGCTGATTTTGGGGTAGGGGTGGCCATTTAAAGACAGACGTAAGAACATGATGTGAATTATAAAACTATTTAATGCTTTGAAATTTGGCTGGGTTAGATTTTGCTATTTTCCATGGACTCTTAAGACTTAAGTATTTTTTGATTTATGGAAAATGTTTCAGATTAATAATTCACGAATGTACATGGAATATTATTATTATTATGTGTCATCTGAAATCCATTCATTACAAGTATGGCATCCATCTTGAAACAAAACTTTTATGATTCTAAATTATTTGAAATCTTAATTACTGACTGAATTGATTAGTGAGATTTATTATCTGATTCATAAAAAATAAAGCAATTTATTTATTTATTTAATCCTATGGCTAGGGCCCCCCGTTGGCAGGCCGTTTGCTGGGTACCGGTCTTTCAATTTGTCACCACTTCGGTGACCTACAGTTGATATGGATGATAGGATGATGATGATGACAGCACAACACCCAGTCCCTGGGCGGAGAAAAATCACTGACCCAGCCGGGAATCGAACCCGGGCCCAGAGGACTGACAATCCATCACTCTGGCCATTCAGCTACTGGGGGCAGACAATAAAGCAATAAAGTTTATTGTTAAAAGTTCCTAATCTTGCAGCCGTCAAGGCAAAATAGATAATTGAAATATTGGGGTAGGGGGGTCAGAATTATTTCAGTTGTGTCAATTATTTCATAATTAATTGCAGATAATTCCAAATATGTTCTCAGAAAGTTTGGAATGTCTGCTTTTGAATGAATGGTTACATTATCTCCTCTGCTCCTTATTTGCTCGCAGTTCAAAAATGGTTCAAATGGCTCTGAGAACTATGGGACTTAACTTCTGAGGTCATCAGTCCCCTAGAACTTAGAACTACTTAAACCTAACTAACCTAAGGACATCACGCACATCCATGTCCAAGGCAGGATTCGAACCTGCGACCGTAGCGGTCACGCGATTCCAGACTGTAGTGTCTAGAACCGCTCGGCCACCCCGGCCGGCTTGCTCACAGGGCTTTACTATTATTTGACATTGCCGGAACTTCAGTTACCTATATCTTTTAATTATTCAGACTTATAGTTAAACTAAGTGCATCATCAGAATCTGGAAGATAAATATAAACAATTGAAATATAATTGTAACTGATCTTTTAGGTAAATAACAATTTTACATATTCCCGCAGAGATGAACTATTATGTGTACAACTGCATAAGATATAGAATAAAACAGTAAAAAATTTTAGTTATTCTTGGGAGCAGAAAATGTAACAGATGGATTAGATTTCAACTTGCTACATTAAGCTGAGCTAGTGCTCCACATTTGCACAAGCAAGCACGCGCGCGCACACACACACACACACACACACACACACACACACACACACACACACACACACACACAAAGTGACTGCCATCTCAGACCAGAATGTAGTTGTCATGTGGAATGGAAGCAGCAGTCTGGAGGGGCCATGGAAACGGAAGGGGAAGGGATAGCAAGGACTAGACTGCTAACAAGAGCAATGTTGCGAACAGGAGTGGGGGGGGGGGGTGGGGGGTGCATTGTCGGTGAGTGAGCAAGGTGATAGGCCAGAGAGGGGTGGAAACTGTTGGGTGGAGTGTGTAGGGACAGTAGGTTACTTTAGGCTGAGTATAGGATAATTTGTGTTCTCCACTGTCCTGGCTTCAGTGCTTCAATGCCAACGCACCGACCCATCTCACCCCTTACCCCCCCCCCCCCCCCCCCCCTCTTTTTTTTTTTTTTTTGTCTCCATGCTCCCCACTTCACAGTCTCCCGACACTGCACCTGTTGGCACTCTAGTCCTTGCATACTCCACCAGATGGCATCCCCCCTCCTCCACCACCCGTACCGTGCTATCCCTTCTCCACTCTCTCCAGATTGCTGCTTCTGTTCTATTTGACAGTAACGTTCCAGTCTGAGCTGCGGAAGATGGTGGTCATGTGTTCATGAGTTGTGGTTGCTTGTGTGAATGAATTTGTGTGTGTTT
Organism: Schistocerca serialis cubense; assembly: GCF_023864345.2. Classification (NCBI taxonomy): domain Eukaryota; kingdom Metazoa; phylum Arthropoda; class Insecta; order Orthoptera; family Acrididae; genus Schistocerca; species Schistocerca serialis. The sequence continues at coordinate 42,938,784 of NC_064641.1, forward strand.
TTCCTTTTCTGAAAAAGGCTTTGGCTGAAAGGTGATGTGTAAATGTCTTTTTATTGTGCCTGTCTGCAGCTCAGCATCTCATCTTTACAGTAAGTAGCAATCTATCTTTTCCTTATATTGTTGATATTCCATCCTGGATTTTATTGTCTGAGGATGCTAAACTAGTAACTTGCCATTGTCTTTATCCTTCCCATCTTGTCAATTCCTGTTTCACTGTTTGGTTTCATCTTCATGTTTATTACCTTTTTGTCTCTGTTTTAGCCTTTTCATAATTTTTTTACAGGTGCTTACACTAACCATTTCTATTTGCACTGTAGATTTTTCCAGATTTAAACTTGTGTTATTTATCCATCAGTTCCCAAGAACTTTTTACTAGTACTCTGTGCATCTTTTGTTAGGTGGACCAGAAAGTAATATTGTTTGTGCACTTGTCAATATTTGTGTGTCATTTATCTGCTCATTGTGTACTTCAAAGTCATGCCAAAGACATTTTAAAGTTAGAGTGACTTTTTATGTATAAATAATTGAGTCTTAATTTTTTATTTTTTTTTTTGCAATTTATGGTGAAATGGCCAGCCAAACACCAGAAGAGGTACATATGTAGCATTGTATGTTTTTTAGTTTCATAAGGGTAGTAAAGAACAGGCAAACAAAAACATTTATGATGTTTATTCAAGTGCATTTGAGGTGATTTTCGAAGTTCAAGTCTGGTAATGTTGACCTTTCAGGCTTGTATCGATCAGAAAGGTCAACAGCATTAAACAGTAACATGTTATGAGCAGAAGTGGAGGCAGCCTTGGTTGACCATCCAAGAACATTTGCAGCAGATTGGTAAAGACTACCAAAACTAACCGATGCACCATGTACAACATATTGCTCATGTGGAAAATCACATAAGCATTTTTTTCTCATTGTTTGATCACTGGTGATGGAAAAATGGGTCTTCTGTGATCATACAAAATGCAAAAGGCAGTGGTAGTATGTGAATGAACCACCACAAAGCGCAGCGAAACAGAGTTTACACCTCAAGAGGCACTTTTGTGCATTTGGTGGATTATTCACTTGATGGTTCATCTTGAGGTGCTGAAACCTGGACCAACGGTGATGTAGACCTTTACTGTGAACAACTGGATTGAGTAAATCAGTCTTTAATTAAAAGTACCCATCAGTTGTCAACAGAAAAGGCATTATTTTGCAGCATAATAATGCAAGAGCTCACTGTGCAGGACGAGTCCTGGAAAAAATTAATGAACTGGGTGGGGAAGTTTTGCCTTGCCTACCACATTTGCCCAGTTTTGGGCCATTGGGTTTTCATTTATTCCATTAGCAACAATATTTTATAAGTGACAAAAAATGTGAAATGTGATGAATGCCCAAAATGCTATCTTCAGATACTTTTTTCAAAAACTAATGGATTTTTATTGATCTGGAATTGAAAATTTGCATACTAGATGGCAAAAAGTTATTCATAATGAGAGTGATTAAATAACTGATTAAAAATAAAAAACTTGTTAGCACTTTATCTGTTTGAATTTTATGCAGAAAAAAAGACATTACGTTTTGGTCCCCCTAATATCTCTTTTTAGTAGTTGGAACTTCCTTATCCTCCTTTCCACCAACTGAGCTTCTGTACTTCAGCTATTGTGTTTTGTACCTGCCCCACCTTCCAGTAAAAGAATTGTTGAACCAGTTGTCTCCCATAATGTTGCTGTTTATTATTATTGATCATTGTCAGTATCATGTATTTTAGTTGAAGCAAATAGCTGTTAACTGTAATTGATTAAAGAAATCATTTTATTACAAACTAAACTCTCTATATGTATTATGTTACAGTTGAGCTGCATGAAGGATCTTGAGACATCAGCAGCAATTCTCCATAGGCTGAAAGCAGGAAAACCATTGAAAAAGCGACAGTGTAGTAACAAAGCATATTCAATTGAAACACTTCGCCTGTATTAATGTATCGTAGTTGAAAATAAATGTTAAAATTGACTGTGTTTGTGTGATTAAAAGACCTTAGAAGTTCTATGTGCCTTCATTACTCAGTGATATAGTCCCACACCCCTAGAGGGTATAAGATTTTCCATTATTTGATTGGTAAGAAATTTATACATATAAAGAAAGGAACTCATTTGATTAATAGGAAAATGCTATACTAGCTTGATGTATAAATGAACAAGCATGTATAGTTGTGCGTTTTGGTAAAGTTGAGTAGAAAGATTATTCTGAGATTTAGAATTATATTTATCATAAGCTGATTAAAATTACTCTGTGATTAACATTTCAGCGAGTTGAATGGTAGGGGCCAGGTGCCAGCCAATCACAACTGCTTCTTAGGCTCCAAGTGGTTACTGCGTAGCCTGTCCTGCAGGAACAAGTATTTCCAGGTGACATGGGCGTGTCTGCAGGGGTTAGGAGGGGTCCATGTGAGGCAGGCAGGAGGGGAAGGGAAACACTGTCAATGTGCATTGATTTTTGCATTGCTCTCTATACAAATATTTTTATGCAAATAATGCAGAAGTGTACGTGTTGCTGAAATTAGTCTTTGGTAAAAATTATTGTTTCTGCTGAAAAATATTGGAAAGAAAAATGTCAGATTCATCATCTTTATCACACAATCATAAATAAACTATTTGGTTGAAAGCTTCAATTCCTCTGCAGCGTACAATCTCACATCATAGCTTGCGCTTAGTGGTCGTAGTTATTGTGATGTTTGGAAGTTAAGAAACCTAAAACAATTGCCTAAATATATACAAGTCCAACATGTCTGCTTTTGAGTGATGAAGTAGACAGTGCACAGAAAAGGTTCATTCCAAGCTAATAATGTAAGTGCAAGGGATGAGTATGAGGAGGAATGAGAAGATATACCAAAAGGCCTTATAGGTAAGCCAACCAATGCTGTTCTTATTTCTGTGTCTAATGTTTCTAGTCATAGGCCGAACAAGTGTAATGCATCATGTCACAACTGTGCTATGCGCAGAGTGAGCTATTCAAGTAGATTAGATTCAGTTTTCGTTCTGTGGACCCAAAAATGAAACGATTCTTGTGGGTGTGGAACATACCGGAAAGTATAACATAAAAAAAACATAGAATGTGTGAATATAATAATTTGTCAGGAAATTGTCAAGATATGTGAATACATTACAGTAACCTGGAACTGGCTAATATTTACAGAATTAATACACTATCAGAATGAAATATAGTTATGCAATCGTACACAAAATACCTAATCTTGACTGATGTGACCAAGTGATGTCAGAACTGAAATGTAACAGACATTTTTATGTAAAATTGTCTAACAGTCCCTGTTAAGATAATTACACACTATGCTCTCTGAAAACTTTTGCTTGGTTTGACAAGTTACCCCAAAATATGATGCCATATGGTGTAATTGAATGAAAGTATGCAAAGTTTTTAAAATATTTATGCCTTCTACATTTGACGTCATTCACATTGTAAATACAAGCGTGTTTAGCCGCTTCAGCAATTCTGTAGTATGCCCTTCCCAACTAAATTTATTATCGAGTTGTAATCCCATAATAATAAATTCAGTTGGAAAGGGCATACTACAGAATTGAGTTGTAATCCCAGAACCCCCCATGAATCATGGACCTTGCCGTTAGTGGGGAGGCTTGCGTGCCTCAGTGATACAGACAGATATACCATAGGTGCAACCACAATTTAGGGGTATCTGTTTAGAGGCCAGACAAACATATGGTTCCTGAAGAAGGGCAGCAGCCTTTTCAGTAGTTGCAGGGCCAACAGTCTGGATGATTGACTTATCTGGCCTTGTAACACTAATCAAAACAGCCTCACTGTGATGGTACTGTGAACGGCTCAAAGCAAGGGGAACTAAAGCCGTAATTTTTCACGAGGGCATGCAGCTTTACTGTATGGTTAAATGATGATGGCGTCCTCTTGGGTAAAATATACCGGAGGTAAAATAGTCCCCCATTTGGACCTTCCGGCAGGGACTACTCAGGAGGATATTGTTACCAGGAGAAAGAAAACTGGCATTCTACGGATCGGAGCGTGGAATATCAGATCCCTTAATCGGGCAGGTAGGTCAGAAAATTTAAAAAGGGAAATGGATAGGTTAAAGTTAGATATAGTGGGAATCAGTGAAGTTCAGTGGCAGGAGGAACAAGACTTCTGGCCAGGTGAATACAGGGTTACAAATACAAAATCAAATAGGGGTAATGCAGGAGTAGGTTTAATAATGAAAAAAAAAATAGGAGTGCGGGTAAGCTACTACAAACAGCATAGTGAACGCATTATTGTGGCCAAGATAGACACGATGCCCACGCCTACCACAGTAGTACAAGTTTATATGCCAACTAGCTCAGCAGATGACGAAGAAATTGAAGAAATGTATGAGATAAAAGAAATTATTCAGATAGTGAAGGAAGGTGAAAATTTAATAGTCATGGGTGACTAGAATTCGAGAGTAGGAAAAGGAAGAGAAGGAAATGTAGTAGGGGAATATGGAATAGGGGTAAGAAATGAAAGAGAAAGCCGCCTGGTAGAATTTTGTACAGAGCATAACTTAATCATAGCTAACACTTGGTTCAAGAATCATGAAAGAAGGTTGTATACATGGAAGAACCCTGGAGATACTGACAGGTTTCAGATAGATTATATAATGGTAAGACAGAGATTTAGGAACCAGGTTTTAAATTGTAAGACATTTCCAGGGGCAGATGTGATCTCTGACCACAATCTATTGGTTATGAACTGTAGATTAAAACTAAAGAAACTGCAAAAAGGGGGTAATTTATGGAGATGGGACCTGGATAAACTGACTAGACCAGAGGTTGTACAGAGTTTCAGGGAGGGCATAAGGGAACAATTGACAGGAATGGCGGAAAGAAATACAGTAGAAGAAGAATGGGTAGCTTTGAGGGATGAAGTAGTGAAGGCAGCAGAGGATCAAGTACGTAAAAAGACTAGGGCTAATAGAAATCCTTGGGTAACAGAAGAGATATTGAATTTAATTGACGAATGGAGAAAATACAAAAATGCAGTAAATGAAGCAGGAAAAAAGGAATACAAACGTCTCCAAAATGAGATTGACATGAAGTGCAAAATGGCTAAGCAGGGACGGCTAGAGGACAAATGTAAGGATGTAGAGGCTTATCACACTAGGGGCAAGATAGATACTGCCTACAGGAAAATTAAAGAGACCTTTGGAGAAAAGAGAGCCACTTGTATAAATATCAAGAGCTCAGATGGAAACCCAATTCTAAGAAGGGAAAGCAGAAAGGTGGAAGGAGTATATATATAGGGTCTCCACAAGGGCGATGTCCTTGAGGACAATATTATGGAAAGGGAAGAGGATGTAGATGAAGATGAAATGGAAGATATGCTGCTGCGTGAAGAGAGAGCACTGAAAGACCTAAGTCGAAACAAGGCCCCGGGAGTAGCAACATTCCATTAGAACTACTGACAGCCTTGGGAGAGTCAATCCTGTCAAAACTCTACCATCTGGTGAGCAAGACGTATAAGACAGACGAAATACCCTCAGACTTCAAGAATAATATAATTATTCCAATCCCAAAGAAAGCAGGTGTTGACAGATGTGAAAATTACCGAACGATCAGTTTAATAAGTCACGGGTGCAAAATACTAACACACATTCTTTACAGACAAATGGAAAAACTCGTAGGAGCCGACCTCAGGGCAGATCAGTTCGGATTCCGTAGAAATGTTGGAACACTTGAGGCAATACTAACCCTACGACTTATCTTAGAAGATAGATTAAGGGAAGGCAAACCTACGTTTCTAGCATTTGTAGACTTAGAGAAAGCTTTTGACGATGTTGACTGGAATACTCTCTTTCAAATTCTGAAGGTGGCAGGGATCAAATACAGGGAGGCAATCGCAGGCTATTTACAATTTGTATAGAAACCAGATGGCAGTAATAAGAGTCAAGGGGCATGAAAGAGAAGCAGCGGTTGGGAAGGGAGTGAGGCAGGTTTGTAGCCTATCCTCGATGTTATTCAATCTGTATATTGAACAAGCAGTAAAGGAAACAAAAGAAAAATTCAGAGTAGGAACTAAAATCCATGGAGAACAAATAAAAACTTTGAGGTTTGCCGATGACATCGTAATTCTGACGGAGACAGCAAAGGTCCTGGAAGAGCAGTTGAACGGAATGGAAAGTGTCTTGAAAGGAGGATACAAGATGAACATCAACAAAAGCAAAACGAGGATAGTAGAATGTAGTCAAATTAAGTCGAGTGATGCTGAGGGAATTAGGTTAGGAAATGAGACACTTAAAAGTAGTAAATGAGATTTGCTATTTGGGGAGCAAAATAACTGATGATGTTCGAAGTAGAGAGGATATAAAATGCAGACTGGCAATGGCAAGGAAAGCGTTTCAGAAGAAAAGAAATTTGTTAGCATCGAGTATAGATTTAAGTGTCAGGAAGTCGTTTCTGAAAGAATAGAAGCTACAGAAGAATGCTGAAGATTAGAGGGGAAAATCAGATAACTAATGAGGAGGTATTGAGTAGGATTGGGGAGAAGTGGAGTTTGTGGCTCAACTTGACTAGAAGAAGGGATCGGTTGGTAGGGCATGTTCTGAGGCATCAAGGGATCACCAATTTAGTATTGGAGGGAAGCGTGGAGGGTAAAAATCGTAGAGGGAGACCAAGAGATGAGTACACTAAGCAGATTCAGAAGGATGTAGGTTGCAGTAGGTACTGGGAGACGAAGAAGCTTGCACAGGATAGAGCAGCATGGAGAGCTGCATCAAACCAGTCTGAGGACTGAAGACCACAACAACAACGACAGGTAAGATTTCAGAGTGATAAAATGGGTGAACCACTGCGAGACTAATGCGTTGACAGTCTAATAAAACAAGAACTCCATTTTGCATGGAGGTATACCTCTATGCAGTTCTTTTTCTTCGGCATTTCCATAATCATTCACTTTGTTGACATGCACAGCATACGATAGAGTGGCTTGCTTCTTTCCTCAATGCACATGTGTAGAAGCTAGCAAAGAACACTTGATAAGTTTTTGCAAACGTGAACACTAAAAATGTCGTGCATACGAGTTGAAAGCTGAAAATACACTACTGGCCATTAAAATTGCTACACCAGGAAGAAATACAAATGATGAACGGGTAGTTATTGGACAAATAAATTATACTAGAACTGACATGTGATTACGTTTTCACGCAATTTGGGTGCATAGATCCCGCTTGCTACGCCTGGGCATTAAGTCAAACAGAGCTTGGATGGCGTGTACAGGTACAGCTGCCCATGCAGCTTCAACACGATACCACAGTTCATCAAGAGTAGTGACTGGCGTATTGTGACGATCCAGTAGCTCGCCCACCATTGACCAGACGTTTTCAATTGGTGAGAGATCTGGAGAATGTACTGGCCAGGGCAGCAGTCGAACATTTTCTGTATCCAGAAAGGCCCGTACAGGACCTGCAACACGCGGTCGTGCATTATTCTAGGGCTTCGCGCCGGCCGGAGTGGCCGAGCGGTTAAAGGCGCTACAGTCTGGAACCGCACGACCGCTACGGTCGCAGGTTCGGAACCTGTCTCGGGCATGGATGTGTGTGATGTCCGTAAGTTAGTTAGGTTTAAGTAGTTCTAAGTTCTAGGGGACTGATGACCACAGCAGTTGAGTCCCATAGTGCTCAGAGCCATTTGAATTTCTAGGGCTTCGCAGGGATCGAATGAAGGATAGAGCCACGGGTCGTAACACAACTCAAATGTAACGTCCACTGTTCAAAGTGCCGTCACTGCGAACAAGAGGTGACCGAGACGCGTAACCAATGGCACCCCATACCATCACGCCGGGTGATACGCCAGTACGGCGATCACGAATACACGCTTCCAATGTTCGTTCACCGCGTTGTCGCCAAACACGGATGCGACCATCATGACGCTGTAAACAGAACCTGGATTCATCCGAAAACATGACGTTTTGCCATTCGTGCACCCAGATTCGTCGTTCAGTACACCATCGCAGGCGCTCCTGTCTGTGATGCAGCGGCAAGGGTAACCGCAGCCATGGTCTCCGAGTTGATAGTCCATGCTGCTGCAAACGGCATCGAACTGTTCGTGCAGATGGTTGTTGTCTTGCAAACGTTCCCATCTGTTGACTGAGGGATCGAGACGTGGCTGCACGGTCCGTTACAGCCATGCGGATAAGATGCCCGTCATCTCGACTGCTAGTGATACGAGGCCGTTGGGATCCAGGACGGCTTTCCGTATTACCCTCCTGAACCCACCGATTCCATGTTCTGCCAACAGTCATTGGATCTCACAAAACGCGAGCGGCAATGTCGCGATACGATAAACCGCAATCGCTATAGGCTACAATCCGACCTTTATCAAAGTCGGAAACGTGATGGTACGCATTTCTCCTCCTTACACGAGGCATCACAACAACAGGCTACGCCGGTCAACTGCTGTTTGTGTGTGAGAAATCGGTTGGAAACTTTCCTCATGTCAGCACGTTGTAGGTGTCGCCACCGGCGCCAACCTTGTGTGAATTCTCTGAAAAGCTAATCATTTGCATATCACAGCATCTTCTTCCTGTCGGTTAAATTTCGCGTCTGTAGCACGTCATCTTCGTGGTGTAGCAATTTCAATGGCCAGTAGTGTATAACTAACAAGAAGCAGTACCGATGCCACTAAGCAAACAAGCGTTGGTTTTGGAGCTCCAGTTTCACTTGCTATAGACAGCCCAGGGTCTACGATATTTCCGAAAGATATGTTCATTTTGCATGGCACATCGTTCTGAACTGTTTGATATATAAAACATATATGTTGGAGGGAATGTAAGACATGTTATTTGGTCTTCCGCACATCACTGTATTTCGCTTTGTGGAATTCAAACGCGTATATTTTGTAATGGTAGCCATCAAGTCTATATCAAGGACAGTGGAAATTAAAATGGCCTGTGGTGACTCTCCTGTTTCCAGTCGGCCGGTTTGACATCCTCCCCCCCTTAAAAAACTCAATTAACACTGGGTGGAATTATTTGTGACTGACAGAAAATAACTCGTCAGAAAATTTGCACACTTTGTCGCTTATTAGTTAATAACTTTCTCTTTTGTGTGACATACAATTAAATGTAGGAAACATGAAACCAGTAAAGGCAAGAGACAAGCAAGACTGTACACATTTCTTAAATCCTTAGGTCCCAGCACTTTTTTCTCTCTAATCTTGCTGCAGCTTTACACGGCGTGCTTTCCTTTCTGTTACCTCATCTAAATTCGTCAAACTTTTTGCTACACGAAAAATCAAAATGTCGTTGTCTAATACTGAAACAGCTGTTAATACGAACAGCACCCAAGACTGACGCGGTTTCTCTATTTGATTACGTCCATTTTGTCACTGTCTGCTAGATAAAACGAAGTAAGCCTTACTAATATTGCAGGAGTTGAAACACACGCCAAATAAGCGAGACTGTTTTGGCATAAATGGTCATTTCTATCTACCTCATTTACATAAATAAAACGACAGAATATAATTCACGAAGTACCAATATAAAATACCTATTAGTTGTACTACATGCAAAAAGTTTTATCGTAGGGAGTAGTTTCACATTTCATTCATATGCTCTAGTTTCTCATGCATCAGATGGAAAACTAGTATTAAATTTTCATATAAATTTGGACTCGTCGTATTCTTCCATATAATTTGTGCGATGCCCCCATTTCTTCTCCTTCATTGTTCTAGCAAAAAATCTTGTCGTCACTAATTCTGTGACTATTCCTGCCTTTCACAAAACTTATTTTCCAGTTAAGTTCACTAAGCCTGCCAGAATCACCAGTTTAGTTATCCCGCGTTTATTCTCCGGTTAGGCGTTATTACGTGTTCGTAAAACATGTTTCCCGCGCTATTCTGGGTAGAGAACTTAAGCGTTTGCTAACCAGGGCCTGTGCAACTGGCCGCTACTTGTGTAGCGATCTGGCAAAAATTTTCTGTCAAAATTTCATTTCCTGGGATACACCGAGAAGGTAATACGTAATCTTTTACACCTCGAAGGTAATATGTAATTTTTTACACCGAGAAGGTAATATGTAATCTTTCTTACCTGTTATTTCCACTCTGGTAGTATGAATATAGATATTGCTAATAATTATAACAACACTGATCATTCGCACACCCAATCAACAACATAAACGAACCGCAATTGGCATTCAGCCGTTTGGATTTATTCTGCTCAACGCGTATAGCACCGTCACCTTTTGTCTGCAGGAAGTTTTCTGTTTCTAGATGCGAAGGGGATTGCCCTGGCAGAGACATCGCGTACACTACGCACGCATTCAAAAATCAGCGTATGATTCGTTCAGAAATCATCTTAGAACATATTCAAAAATGTTCGGAAACCAACAGGGACGCGTTTCAAAATAATGTGAATAATCGATTGACCAACTTGCGCAGGATGCTAGACACTTTGTGAAACAAGGTTTTTTCTACAAAAATATGAGTTTGGTGCCCTCCCAAAATTGCTGCCTGAGCAGATACCATGGTTTGCACCCCGATAGATCCGGGCCTGGCTATTGACACAAAGACAGTAAAAGTGGATTACGAAAGTATGCTTTCCACATCACTTTCTTCTGTTTATGGTTATCCGAAATGTAGCAACAAAAAATAATTTACGTTAACGAGGCCAAATATCTCGTATTACTAGAGCAAATACGCATTGAAGAACACAAAAACATTCGAAATTTCTTCCTGACACTATGTTATTCACGTAAGCTCTATAATTTTTAGTGTTTAAAATAGTTGTTGTGCACACACGACAGAAATAATGAACAAGCAGCAAGCGTGAACAGTAGTCTAATAATGTTTTGGGCTACTTAAAACGGCGGCAGTCCGCGCCCACTCTGGCTTCAAAACAACGTTCAGCGTAAGTCTGTATTGCCATCTCCCTCCTTTTTTTACCTCCATGTTTGACACAGACATACACATTAACATTTTTTTGTGGAATTTACACACAGTTTAATGTCTAATCATCATACATTAATATTTACCGCAAATTTGCGGAGTATATTAAGATGTCACACACACTACAGTGTCAAAGTATCTCACCTCGCCATGTTTTTAATTTGTCTCTCACTACAGCACCTGTTGACGCCAGCGGTTTTCAGCGCACAGCACTCAAACATTTGTTGTAAATACGCATCTGCCAAAACAGATATAAAGGGAGTATTTAACGAAAGTTCCAGTTTCAAAACGCTGTAGAAACAGAACCACTACTGAGAATGACATCGTAAATGTCTTATGTAAATGGGGTTGGCTAAAAATGACAGATAAATCGCAATACGATGGCTATTGTTTGAGCTGGAAATTATGTGATCCGTACTACTCAATGTACATGACTGCACAAGTTCGTCAGTCAACAGTTCTGGCACTGCTTGTTAGGTAAACCCATCCTCCATGACAAGACTGTACCACATCGGATGACAAAAATCGGTTTTTAATCGTCCTGAAGTCAAAAACCGCATAAAAAGCAAAATGAGATCGGTTTTTAACTGTCTTGGGGCCAAACACGACACAAAAAACAAAATGACATTGGTTTCTAATTGTCGAGAGACTGGCAAAAGATGTGTTCAGTATGTTGCCCACTGTTTTCTGCCACATGTTGAAGTCGAGAAACAGCAGGTTCCACAACGGGTCAGAGTGTTTTGGCGTCACGTTCAGAATGCGTTGCGCAATGGATGGCTTCAGTTCAGCTACATTCGTAATTGGAGCACTGAATTCAACATCCTTCAGATAACCCCACAGCCAGAAGTCACACAGATTAAGGTTGGGTGATCTGGACGGCCAGACTGTAGGGGGGGGGGGGGGGGGGGGGGAGCGGGGTACGGCTGATAATTCTGGCATTTCCAAGATGCCTCTGCAGCAGCCTCTTCACTTGCTGCACAGTTTGAACAGGAGTGTGATCCTGCATAAACATAGTTTTACACACATATCAACACTGCTCTAGGCTTGGAGTGATGTTGGTATGCAAAAGACTTATAGTTTTTACCATAGAGTAAATATCTCTGGAGTGAGCATTGCGTTCTGCGCATGTTGTCAACATTAAATCAGGATTGTCACGTGTTTTCGGGACTTCGCTGTGCGTGTGTGCTTTCCGCAGAGTTTGAAGTTTATAATATCAAGAGTTTTTGTTGTGTTTTCACCGTTTGTTGATAGTGTAATAGCTATGGTGAATTACTGTTGTTGCTACGGATGCAAAGAAAAACATGTGAAAGGAGGGATAGTAACTTTTCATGTGTACTATGTTTAAAAATTTCGAGACGCATTATAATTAAGGCTTGATTCTGTAGACCTATATTTCTACGATTTTATGACTATGTAATAGATATTACGGCTCGTACAAAAACTTACAAACAATCGCTTCCTCTCGTAAATTTGCTAGTGGAACAGGAAAGAGAATGGTTAGTTGTTTCAGCAAATACTATCCTCCATGCATTCATCAGTGACTTGTCGATTATGTATATAGATTTGAAAGACGGGAGACAGATAAATTCAATAGAGTGGGAGTCTGTAATTGTCTTCGTATAATATGTGTGTCCAAACCTTTTTGTTTACTATAAAGCTACAGTAGGAGACCATGTTAAGCGTGTTTAGGACATGGAGAATGATTATGTGTGATTTATATTTTAGTTTCCCGAAGGATGAACAACGAGCAAAGATGTGGCTCCAGGAAATAAGGAGGAGTAATTTTGTCCCCACAAAATATTCCGAAGTATGTTCAAAACACTTTGAAGAGGAATGTTTAGACAGAGAAAAATTTGGACGTGTGTGGCTGAAGGTAGATGCTGTACCAACTATTTTTAATTTTCCACAGCACCTACTACCAATTTCTGCATTCAGCTTAAATACGTTTTCTTCACAAATCAAATAAAAAAACACAATAGTGTAGCTAATCAAAGTACACATTCATCTTCTTTGGTGTATTTTGCCTTCAATTTATTTTCTTCACCATTTGATTAAGAAGCGTAAAATATTAGTAAACATGTCCCCAAACTCTTTCATTTGTGTCACTTTCTACTTCCCATTATGGTGTTATATGGGTTGACTGTTACATGACCAACTGTATTTGCTTTACAGTACATTTATTCTCCGATCTCCTTTTTTCCCCCTTCTTACTCAGTCTACTATTTATTTAATAAACTGGGACCAAGTACGTAAAATGCGTTAAATAAACACTTCAAAGTGTCACCAGTAAGAAAAATTGTGCTTTAGGTCGCAAAAACGAGAAAATAAATACGCAGAAATAGCAGAAAAACAGGACGAATTAGCAGTGATATAATCGCTAATGTGTGGCAAATTCGGTGTTTTTCGGACACTTGCAAAAGTACTAGCTTACTGTCAAGTCGTTTTGCAAGACTATCACTGCAAAAATGTACGTCAGGCTCTGTAATACTATAAAGTGCCGTATCATACCGAAAACTACCAAAAATCGAGTGCATCTGACCTGTGACACCTATCGCAAAGAAGCAGAATGCAATATCACATGCCCTTAAAAGTTACATAGCTGATTTATTCCCGGTATCAAATGGATACTGTTAAAATGTCTGCGGAACATATATAAATAATCCACAACACGTACGAAAGAATCCATCTGTACTAGGGATGTAGTGACATTCGAAGTATACAGGGCGCTATACGGACAAACACACAACGTCCCGAGAACACGTGACCAGGCCGGCAATTCGTGTTGACAACACAAAATCTGTTTTGCGCATGTGAATGCTCACTATGGTTTTTACCAGTAGCGGTGGAGGTAACAGTATCCGCAGGACTCGTCTCCTCGAAAAAATGTGGCTCTATGATAAACGATACCCTCAACCCGCACCACACAGTCACCTTTGCAGAATGAAGTGGTACCAGCTGATGTACCGAGCGAGGTGGCGCAGTGGTTAGCACACTGGACTCGCATTCGGGAGGACGACGGTTCAATCCCGCGTCCGGCCATCCTGATTTAGGTTTTCCGTGATTTCCCTAAATCACTCCAGGCAAATACCGGGATGGTTCCTTTGAAAGGGCACGGCCGACTTCCTTCCCCGTCCTTCCCTAATCCGATGAGCCCGATGACCTCGTTGTCTGGTCCCCTTCCCCCCAAAACAATCCAAATCCAGCTGATGTGCATGCAAGTTTTCTGCTGCCACATTCTGCAACTCTGCATATTTATTTTGTACAGACAGCAACGCAGGAGGTTTCAAAGGATTTAATGCTCCATGGCTCCAGGCCCCCTTCAACGTTCGGGGAATTTCCCTTGCACTGCATGTCTGCACACCTCCATTCAACCACTCCTGCAATGCTGTGGCCACATCTTCGACGAACGCCGGATCAGCTGATTTCCTCCCCCTACCACGTTGTACTTAATAAAAACGTGTCATTTTGAATTTTGTAAACATTTTCTCCAGACATGACATCAATTCCTTTTTTCATACCCTTAAATCTCCAGAACTTCTGCAGGACTACTGGTGCACAGTTACCGTTCTTGTAAACGAGCTTTACCAGCAGCACAAGATCCTTCATGGAGACAGTCACCTTGGGCGTCTCGGACGGAGATTGAGGAACAGCATGTAAGCATACTGCTGTACCACCGGTATATCGATAGTCACCTCTCTGACGAGGTAGAGCTTATGAAGAGTCATGGCTTGGTTGCCCTGTTGTTACTGTGGCTGCCTCATGCATTTCCCAAGTTATTGTGATGTAATTAAAAATGTTTGCGCCAGGTTGTACATCTCATATCAGTGTTCTCCCCTCAATATTAACGTTTATCCAGAGTTGACGATTTTCGTTCTTTTGTGTTGAGTTGGGAGGTCGATAATCAACGCATTGGGATGGTTTCAGGAAGATAACTTGGGCTGGACTGACTTTAACTACGAGTTCTACGTGAAAGTAACATGTATGATTGGGCTGTCTGAATTTCACCAGCGTAGGTACTTTCTCATTTTGAATATTGCACACTGACTATTTGAAACATCTGCATCACGATTCAATCATGCACATGCTTGTGTAATGAATGAAGTAATTGCTTAGTACTGACTGGAAGAACTATGGTTTGCATCGACTTATAGAACACCTTTTGGACAGTGAATTTCAGGTGTGTTTTGTGTTGCAAGTATGTAAATGGTATAATATTACTTCAACAATAACGTTAGTACTTCACAACACGCCGGTCGGAGTGGCCGAGCGGTTCTAGGCGCTACAGTCTGGAACCGCGCGACCGCTACCGTCGCAGGTTCGAATCCTGCCTCGGGCATGGATGTTTGTTATGACCTTAGGTTAGTTAGGTTTAAGTAGTTCTAAGTTCTAGGGGACTGATGACCTCAGAAGTTAAGTCCCATAGTGCTCAGAGCCATTTGGACCATTTGGACTTCACAACAATTTGCATGATTGGAATGCAAATACTGTCTTCGTCGGCTGTGGAGTAATAATACTGCAGCCAAAACCTGCATGTTTGTTTGACAGAATATACTGAATTCTATCAGACTGAGTTGGTATTGTTTGTGTGAGTGGCTCTGCACCGTGCTGGATAATAATTACTACGCACCATAGAAACAGGCAGTGCACAGAGATGGGAACAACCTCTGTGGGAAAAACGGGTGTGTGATGTTTGTGCACACAGTCAGTAATTATTAAACCCTCCTCTGTTCCTGTGTTTCTGCAGCACAAGTATATCAGTTTATCCCTGGGTGCATTACATGGTGACCATGACAGGACTCACAGTCTTCGGTGATAAAATGCCATGCCACCCGGTGTGGCCAAGCGGTTCTAGGCGCTTCAGTCTGTAACAGCGAGACCGCTACCGTCGCAGGTTCGAATCCTGCCTCGGGCATGGATGTTTGTTATGACCTTAGGTTAGTTAGGTTTAAGTAGTTCTAAGTTCTAGGGGACTGATGACCTCAGAAGTTAAGTCCCATAGTGCTCAGAGCCATTTGGACCATTTGGACTTCACAACAAATTGCATGATTGGAATGCAAATACTGTCTTCGTCGGCTGTGGAGTAATAATAACTGAACACTGCAGCCAAAACCTGCATGTTTGTTTGACAGAATATACTGAATTCTATCAGACTGAGTTGGTATTGTTTGTGTGAGTGGCTCTGCACCGTGCTGGATAATAATTACTACGCACCATAGAAACAGGCAGTGCAAGGAGATGGGAACAACCTCTGTGGGAAAAACAGGTGTGTGATGTTTGTGCACACAGTCAGTAATTATTCAACCCTCCCCTGTTCCTGTGTTTCTGCAGAACAAGTATATCGGTTTATCCCTGGGTGCATTACATGGTGACCATGACAGGACTCACAGTCTTCGGTGATAAAATGCCATGCCACCCGGTGTGGCCGAGCGGTTCTAGGCGCTTCAGTCTGTAACAGCGAGACCGCTACGGTCGCAGGTTCGACTCCTGCCTCGGGCATGGACGTGTGTGATGTCCTTAGGTTAATTAGGTTTAAGTAGTTCTAAGTTCTAGGGGACTGATGACATCAGATATGAAGTACCATAGTGCTCAGAGCCATTTGAACCATTTCAATTTTGATAAGATGCACATTATTTAAACTGAAACTGTGAAGAACTTTAAACAATGAATTCAAACAGTGAACAATTTCGGATTGTTGTGTGTCGTCAGACAGACTGAGCATGGTGCAAACTAAGGAGTTCAAGTAACAGTGATCCTACTCGTGTGTTAAGAGAACAGTGCAATGAACCTGTGTTTGAGAAGAAGTCTGCTACTGTGTGCTGCGTCATCTGCGAAAGGAGAGCATCTACGGCCAAGGCAAACAACTACGCTGCTGCATTTTGCTGAACGGCCAGCGGGTGTCAGTACTGATCAACACGGCGACGTCTGGAGCTGGTGCATTGTCAGGGTTGCACAGGCTGCTGAGAAGACAACAATGGAAATGTTACACAGTGGTGCAATCCCTCGCACTGAAATGAAATGTCGTGTGACGAGGGCCTCCCGTCGGGTAAACCGTTCGCCTGGTGCAAGTCTTTCGATTTGACGCCACTTCGGCGACTTGCGCGTCGATGGGGATGAAATGATGATGATTAGGACGACACAACACCCAGTCCCTGAGCGGAGAAAATCTCAGACCCAGCTGGGAATCGAACCCGGGCCCATTGGATTGACAGTTTGTCGCGCTGACCACTCAGCTACCGGGGGCGGACTCCCTCGCACTATTGAAGCACCGGAGCGTAACTGAGAGGCAATGCAGACCTTATTTAGGTAATTTCAGTAAAATGCAAAATAGTGATAATTGAATATAGTTGAGGCAACTTATAATACTGATGTTGTGTCTTGACATTTGTCAGTCAGTGATGATGATGATGAGTCCCATACTTCTTTACAGAGCGTAGGGGAGCGACGCGGGAAACCCACGCCGCCTTATTAGGCAAGGTCCTAGTGGAGGTGGTTTGCCATTGCCTTCCTCCGACCGTAATGAGGTTGAAAGATGACGATGAAGACGAACACAACAACACCCAGTCATCTCGAGGCAGGAAAAATCCCTGACTCCGCCGGGAATCGAACCCGGGACCCAGTGCTCGGGAAGCGAGAACGCTACCGTGATACCACGAGCTGCAGACTTGTCAGTCAGTACATTGATGTAAATGTCGTTGCCCAGTCTCTACGTAGTAGCCCACACTAATCTGTTAACACAATGCGAAATCAGAATTGAGTACATTGTGTAGATATAGCTAAATTTCTGGGTCACTTGATTCTGTGTATATCTGGAGTGCTTCTCTGCCGGACCGATGACCTAGCAGTTTGGTCCCTTCCCCCCCACCCCCCCCGTCCCCCCCCCCCCCACCCCACCCCCCACCCCCTTTAAACCAACCAACCAACTTCTCAGCACAAAATGCGGCGTTGAACAGTTACAGCTTTGAAAACTGACTTGTTCTGTTTTTGTACTGTCAAGAGGGTTGTATTGTATTTTATGGAAATGGGGACCTAGAAACGACGGAGAGGCTTCGTCCCTGCCGTAGCCCTCAGTGGTGCACAACCCCACAACAGGCTACAGCAGTCCACTCACCCCACCGCCGCTCCACCCCGAACCCAGTGTTATTGTGCAGTTCGGCCTCCAGTGGACCCCCCGGGAACGTCTCACACCAGACGAGAGTAACCCTAATGTTTGCGTGGTAGAGTAATTATGGTGTACGCGTACGTGGAGAAAGTGTTTGTGCATCAATCGCTGACATAGTATAACTGAGGCGGAATAAGGGGAACCAGACCGCATTCGCCGAGGCAGATGGAAAACCACCTTAAAAACCATCCACGGGCTGGCCGGCACACCGGACCTCGACACTAATCCGCCGGGCAGGTTCGTGTCGGGGACCGGGACGCCTTCCCGCGCGGGAAGCATTGCGTTAGATCGCACAGCTAACCGGGCAGGCTGCAAGAGGGTTACTGTGATTTAGTTTTCCAATTATATTTTATTTTCTTGTTCATGTGACATGTTTTAGTTCAGAATGTCAGATAATGAAATCAATGCAGCTGCGATGATCATGGACGTAGATGTAGATTTGTCAGACGAAAATAATCCGATAGGGGCGAAACATCAAGCAGATAGATGTTGAAAGATTCTTGTACAGGAGACGGTAGTTTGTTGTCGGATGAAGAGTCCAGGTGAATAACGGTCATCTATTCTGGGTACACCTAGACGAGATGAATGTAGGTGTGAGCCTGACATGTTCGCAATACTGATGGAAATGCTGAAGAAGGAATTTGAAGAGACTGCTAAGAAAATAGGAGAGAATAGTAAGCAAATGGAACAGAATCTTACAGTTATTAAAGAAGATGGGTGATGAGCATAATCAAAAGATAGACGCATTTATAGCTCGCGCAGATCAGCGGGTCGAAGATTATTCAAAACGTTCTGAGAAGGTCGAATCTGAAGACAGTGCAGTAAATCAGTAGCTTAGAGGGAAGGTTGCAGCTTACGACGAACATTTTGAGAGACTGGATGGGGAAGTGCAGGAGTATAAACATAAGGTGCAAGCCGTTGTGCTGAAACAAGATGCTTACGTGCATCATGTAGAACAAGTATGCAATGATGTAAGTAAGTCACAATCACTGGTTGAGCAACAGGTCAAAAATGAAGACGTTATTATGCAGCGGAGGCATAACAAGATGCAGCATAGTTAGTGTGCAAAAATGACGAGGTCTTCCTTAGTATTGGGAATTTTAGACGTTTTGATTCAAACAGAAAATGGCATTCGAGAAACTATTTAGACCAATTTAAAGGTGTGCTACCTGATCTACGGGATGAACAGCGGAAGATACGCCTCGTTGCATCGAGAATGGAGGGCGAATATGGTACCTGGAGATGAAGATTGGACGTAAGTGCGATAAGTATGAGGACTTCAAAAAGGAATTTTTAAAACAGTACTGGTCTCCACGAAAGAATAATAATATTCCAAACAGCTTACATCAAGGTAGAAGGTTTGATAAAGGGCGTTACTAGCACCTAAAGAAGTTATTTCAGTATTATTAAGTAAGAAACATGTACTTAGACTGACCGATGAAGACAGAGGGAATAGTATAATTATTCATGTGTAAACTACCGTAGCAATTCAAGAGAAATTACTGGCGATTGCTAAGGATGATGTAGACGTGATAACGTCAGCCTGAGGACGACTAGATATGTTGTATGAACAACAAGTCACAGAAGAAGGTAAACGTGATAGATGGAACGGCGAAAGAAACTAGTATGTGATCGCGCAATGATAAATTGTGTAATGGCCAGCGTTGGAATCGAGAGAATGACGAAGATTTGAACGCAGTTTTTGAGGTCGCAGAGGCTACTGAGGACAACGTGGCGGTTATGGCTACTGGAACATTGAGTGCGTAACAATTGAGGAGATCGAGTGAGTTGACAGGGGATAAAATGTAAACAATGACCATGACATGATGCGGTGTGATGGAAGTACGGTAAACTAGGCGATATTCCTGATGTGGCCCGGCCGGGAATAAATGACATACGGCCAGCAGTCATGTCAGTATGCAAGGGAGGCACCAAAACTGGCATAATTGATGATTTAATGTGGGTAGGTGATAATGAGTATAATGAAATTATACAGTCTGTAGTAGAAGCAGATATTTTTGGAGCCTGGATAGATGTGGTCGGCGCAGGAAGCCATGTCTATTCTGTGTGCCTGAAGCTACACGAAATTGTTAGAGCAGGGAAGAGAGATACCAAATTTTCCAGTGCTTAGAATATGCACTGCGAGTGCTACGAATGCAAAAAGCAAAGTAATTATGGAGTAAATCTTAGTCACAATGAGGCTTAATGGTGAATTTCATAATGTATTGGCACTTGTGAGACAGGGTTAGCATTGCACATAGTTTCCTGTGTTGATTGGTTAATGGAGCAGGAAGCTCGCTTGCTTGAATTTTGAGAGAGGTAGTGTAGAAGTGTAACAGAAAGGAAAGGAATCAGTTACCGACCTTGAAGGAAGAATTAATGTTAGGGAAGATAGAAGAACTACTGAGTTATGTTGTTTAACTGATTTGCAGTTCACAACACGGAGTATTACAAAGACAGACTCGACACTACTACACTACTATGTAAGAAGCAATGGAGATAGGAAGGCAAGGCTGATACAGTGGATCTTGAACTTCTTGTTGAGATTGGAGCCGGCCGGAGTGGCCGAGCGGTTCTAGGCGCTACAGTCTGGAGCCGCGCGACCGCTGCAGTCGCAGGTTCGAATCCTGCCTCGGGAATGGATGTGTGTGATGTCCTTAGGTTAGTTAAGTTTAAGTAGTTCTAAGTTCTACGGGACTAATGACCTAAGAAGTTAAGTCCCATCGTGCTCAGAGCCATTTGCATTTTTTTTTGAGATTGGAGATAGGCAGTTTGAATGAGCTTCTGAAGAGGCATAAGCAAGTTTTCTCGAGTGATCCAGGGGTGATAAAGAGTGCACAGTGTAAACTGTAGGTGAGAGAACATTAAACATTTTTCATATGGTCAAATGTGGTCCCGCAGTCGAGGTGAAGCAGTGGAGGAGGTAATCAAGATGTTCAGCATGAAAATCATCGAACGATCGACCAGTCAGTATAACAACTCATTATTTGTGGTACAAAAATGGAGAAAAATGGAATGGTGATGTCGCAATTCGTACATATTACCTGCACAAGCTCAGTAAGTGGAAGGAATACATAGAAGACTTTGAGGGATTTCAAAAATGTTTCATATGGCTCTGAGCACTATGGGACTTAACTTCTGAGGTCATCAGTCCCCTAGAACTTAGAACTAGTTAAACCTAACTAACCTAAGGACATCACACACATCCATGCCC
Organism: Schistocerca serialis cubense; assembly: GCF_023864345.2. Classification (NCBI taxonomy): domain Eukaryota; kingdom Metazoa; phylum Arthropoda; class Insecta; order Orthoptera; family Acrididae; genus Schistocerca; species Schistocerca serialis. The sequence continues at coordinate 42,960,082 of NC_064641.1, forward strand.
GAGGCAGGATTCGAACCTGCGACCGTAGCGGTCGCGCGGTTCCAGACTATAGCACCTAGAACCACTCGGGCACCCCGGCCGGCATTGAGGGAGTGATTAACAGCGTGCCATCTTCTAGAGTATTGCTGTGCAGATAGGATTGACAGACGATATCAAAAACAAAGAAGGGCGGCTGTTTTTGTGTTCTCACGAAATAGGGGAGAGAGTGGCATGGATATGATACACGAACTGGGATGGCAGTGATTAAAACAAAGGCATTTTTTTGCTGCAGCAGGATCTTCTCATGAAACTCAATCACCAGCCTTCTCCTCGAGTGTGAAAATATTTTGTTAGCGCCCACCTACACAGAGAGAAATAATCATCATAATGAAATAAGAGAAATCAAAGCTTGCATAGAGATCGAAGGGTTTGTTTTTCCAGCGCTTTGTTCGAGAGTTGGACGGTGGAGAAGCAGCTTAAAAGTGGTTTGATGAACACTCTTTCAGGTACTTAATTTGCGAATTACGGAGTACACATGAAAATGTAAATGCCTCATGCAGCAGTATTCACCCCATGCGAAATTATATTTAACCAGCTGCCTGAAAGTACATTTTCGGAGATTTTGAGTAACTCTCCAGCCGCAGATCGAACATGGGATGAAAATTATGAGTTGGCCATGGAAGGGTTGTGTGAGAATGTTCGCCGGCCGCAGTGGCCGAGCGGTTCTAGGCGCTTCAGTCCGAAACCGAGCGACTGCTACGGTCGCCAGGTTCGAATCCTGCCTCGGGCATGGATGTTTGTGTTGTTCTTAGGTTAGTTAGGTTTAAGTAGTTCTAAGTTCTAGGGGACTGATGACCTCAGATGTTAAGTCGCATAGTGCTGAGAGCCATTTGTGTGAGAATGTTCAACAGAGAAAGGAGTGCCATGGTACGATAATGTGACCTATGAAATTTGAGATAGGGGATCCAGTGTTAATTATAACTCATATGGGTTCAACCAAGGTGAATGAAGAGATACAGAGCTTTCATTGTGAATACAAGGGTCCATATCGTAAAGACATTGAGTGTAAAGACACTGAGTGTCCAAATACTGTATAGTTGGAAGATATGAAATCTGGTAAATGTAAGGGTAAACAGCACATGATGAACATCAAACCATACCATTGCGATCAGTATTAGCGACAAATATGTTTCTGGGTCATGTAAAGTGAGTTAATTCTGGAATGTATGTAATCATGTAGTTGGCTACTTATGGACATGACAGCCTTTTATTGGTATGTAGAAGTTTATTGGTTCTTGTGTGAACAGTTTAGTGATATTTCCTTTGTGTGTTTAGAGATATGTGAGGACACTCAAATAGAGTGATATAGTGGGTAACAGTGATTAGTTTTAACATACAGAGTAATCTGATATTCTATCTATGTATTGTGTATTTAATTATGTCTGTTCCGTGTGTCTTTTTCTTTGAGAGAGAGACAGATTGGTGGTGTTTTAATTTTATTAGTAAGTTTTCTCAGTATAGATTAATTACTATTGGGTTTTGATAAAGAAAAGGCGTATTTCTGATAAGCACAATATTTTCAGTATGCACAAGCCCACTTCAAGTTTTCTAATGCTTCTTGAGTTCATGTGTTTTTGTTTGATATTATTTGAGTACGGTGCTATGGCTACTAGTGGTAGGTATAAGCTGTATGTCTCATGAGTAGCTTAGGAGTAAGTTAGTACTGATAGTGTACTGTTACACTTGTTTTATGTACGATGTGGACGTGCTATTGCCAGGTAATGATAGCAATCTGATGGCTGTGTGTTGTGAGAATTGTATGCTGTGACAGCTGACAGCACTGCAGTGCATCAACCCCTCCCCACCTTTCCCTCTAGCAAATGCCCCAATGGTGCAGTTCTTTGAATAGTGGAAGTTTTCTTGTGTGGATGGCCAAGTGCTGTTGTGTAAGTGTATAACTTTTTCTTCCTGTTCAGTTTCAAAGATGTATTAGATGACTACATCTTACAAAGCGTTTATGCATCCGTAATTTCTTTTCCAGTAACTTAAATAATATTGTATTCCATTGTGTTTGCTTTCTTTGTCTTTTTGCTTGTAATTATGCCCTGTTGTAACGGGATGCACTTTAGGCGGGCTGATACATGAATTTGATTTCCTTCGTATGTATTGTGATATTATGTTTCTTGATGTTTAGTTTAGGTGTCATGGTGTCGCTATGTCGTCATCATTTAACCACGGCAGTACTCGAGGGAGGGGTATTCCACCCACTCCAAACCCACTCTTGGAAGGACTTCTTTTCTTGTTTTTTTTTTTTTTTTTGCAGTTCTCTTCCAGGATTCGAAAACATTTCTGTGTGGGAGTGCAAGCATATTGTTGTATCACTGACTTACCTATAATCGCCTCTCTCCCGAGGGTGGAGTGCATGAAGACTCGGAGCTTGGTTGCCATGGGGTGTGGGCTTCGTGCTGTGTTGATGCCGTGACTGCACCAGGCATTTCTTAAGCTATTGTGATGTAATCAGAAATGTTTGTCAAGCAGGTTGTACATTTCATATCAGCTTTCACCACTTAGTATTAACGTTTATCTAAAAGATGACAATTTTGCGTTCTCATTTGTCATGTTGGGAGGTCAATAACCAACCATATCGGGGTGGTTATGGGAAGATAACGTAGACTGGACTGACTCTAATTGCAAGCTCTAAGTGAAAGCAACATGTGTGGTTGGACTAAAAAATGGTTCTGAGCACTATGGGACTTAACATCTGAGGTCATCAGTCCCCTAGAACTTAGAACTACTTAAACCTAACTAACTTAAGGACATCACACGCATCCATGCCCGAGGCAGGATACGAACCTGCGACCGTAGCAGTCGCGCGGTTCTGGATTGAAGCGCCTAGAACCGCTCGGCCACCTCGGCCGGCGTGGTTGGACTATCTGAATATCACGGGCATAGGTAATTCCTCATTTCGGATATTACGCACTGACTATTTGAAACATCTGCTTTGCAGTTTGGTCATGCACATGCTCGTGTAATGAATAAAGGAATTTTTTAATACCGACAGGAAGAACTGTGGTCTGCATTGACTTACGAAACACCTTCTGAACAGTGAATTTCTTGTGTGTTCTGTGTTGCAACTATTTGAATGGTATAAACAATAACCCAAGTTCATCAGAAAATTTGCGTGAGTGGAATGCAGATACTGGCTACGTCAGTTGTGGAGTAATGTTAATTGTGAACAGTGCAGCCCAACCCTGTGTGTGTGTTTAACGGAATATACTGGATTCTACCAGACTAAGTTGGCACTGTGTGTGGTTTAGTGGCTCTGCACCATTTTAGATAATAATTATTAAGGACCATCGACATAGGCAGTGCAAGGAGATGAGAGCAGCCTCTATGGGAAAACCAGGTACGTGTGCTTACGTAGACAGTCATTAATTATTCAACCCCCCTCTTCCTGTGTTTAGAAAGTACTTGAGCAGAACAAATATATCACTTTATCCCCGGGTTTGTTACAAGCCATTTATGGCACGTCTGTTGGTGTGAATGTTCTGATGCTTACAGCGCCATCTACTGGTCAAATTATTGGTGAATTGTTTTGTTTCATGACGTTTCCATCCGTGTCAATAAATTCCTGTTCAAATTTGATGTCATTCTGAACGGTGGTTTTCTTACTACAGCGTTTTGAATATGGACTTTTAATTATGTACATTCTACATTTACATATATGCCAATTCTTTTTTGGCTGGTACATTTGCGTTTTGCTCTCTTCTGCCAGTTTTAATAATTTCCAATGTGGTTCCCTACCAAACAGCCAATTTTATAGCCAATTTTACCAATTTCCAGCTTGAGTGCCACTAGAAAAACCTTTTCTTGCGGACAGTATTGTGACATCATTATTTTACACTGTCAAAGTATCTTACCATGGCATATGTATGACGTATGTACGGCATAAGTGTGGAGTATGTGTGGTGTATGTACAATGTAAACATGATGTATCTGTGGCGTCATTGAGGCATGTGCATGGTGTATATGTGGTGCAGTTGGGGAGCATGTGAGGTGTGTACATAGCCATGGCGCCAGTTTACCAATTATATAGAACATACCAATTTGCAGATTTGGCATCATTCCAAACTGCCAATTTGATAACCAATTTTTATCATTTTTTAGATTTGGTAACCTATCCAGTTTACCAGTTGTGCAGCTAATTTACGAATTTCTAGATTTGTCATCCTACTAAACTGCCAAGTGTATAACCAATACTACGAATTTCCTACCAAATGAAAAATGTGCTACAGTTGACAGTTACAATACTTCCTGCTCCAAGTTCAATTGCAAGTGTGTGTGCTGTTATTGATTGATAGGGCTGAAAATAAAAACAGTTTTGGGCTATATTGAGTTACCGCTGACAATGACAGTAACAACCAATCTTTGTCAGCCGCAGGTGGCTGGGTATGCGCTGCAGGGGTGACTTTTACAGGGCAGTGACATGCTGTATTCCTCCTGACTGCTTGACCATCCAAATAAACTTGACGCAGAAGGCTTAGCTGTGTCTCAGGCAATAGTAGGTCGTGTAACACCTCTGTGTCCTGGTAGAGCATTTCTGCCATTATTGGATTAGGGGCTCTTTGAGCTGTGAACAGTTGCTGATGAGACTGTGCCACTGCACAGTCAAACAACAAGTCTGAAAGGCTGGGAAGACATCCTGTGGTCAGGGTGGCTGCCGCTGATGAGCAATAGTTCATTTCAGAACACATCCGTGTCCTGCTCCAGCACCACATCATAATAATTAATAATAACGACAAAACGTAAGTAACGCATACAGAGTTTGTCCAAACGTTATTAATTTATCACAATAGGTCATTGTGTCTGTAAAATATACATGCAATAGTTCTTTATCACGCGTGGAAGTAGTACAACATTATCTGTTACCCTCATGGTGTGTTGGACGTTTGTGACATGCGCATCCAGACTGATGGCCTTTGCTAATAATAACCACCAAGAATTGAAAAATATTTACTGCCAGACTTCTTCGTCCCAGCTGATAGCTGCTGCTGCTGGCAGCGCTTCATGCTTAACAAAGTCAGACAGAAAATGAGGCACTCATGCAGTCAAATTGTGAAAATTAAAATTGCTCGAAGGCTGGGAGGCTGAATTTGCACGCCATTAGCGCCCTGAGGTCTCACAGTGATTCACACATATTTAATGCCATTGGCCTGTTTAAACAGAACCACTCGCAAATTAATTAGCGCACTCCCGTGACATGGAGATGTTGTGGTGGAGGTGGGGGGGGGGGGGGGGAGGTGGCGCCACATGTGGCTGGATATTCTCTGTAGAGGTGACTTTTATAGGGCAGTGATATGATGATGTCATGACCGTGGCTCAACTGCCTGGATGCAATAATATCAGAGTTCCAGCAATACTAATGCTGGTTTCAGCAAAGTACACTGATGCGCCAAAGAAACTGATGAAGGTATGCGTATTAAAATAAAGAGATATGCAAACAGGCAGAATACAGTGCTGCGGTCGGCAACGCCTATATAAACAAGTGTATGGCACAGTTGTTAGATCAGTTACTGCTGCTACAACATCAGATTATCAAGATTTAAGTGAGTTTCAACTTGGCGTTATAGTCGGTACAAGAGCAATGGGACACAGCATCTCCGAGGTAGTGATGTAGTGGGGATTTTCGCATACGACCATTTCATGAGTGTACCATGAACATCAGGAACCCGGCAAAGCATCGCTGCGGCTGGAAAAAGATCCCGCAAGAATGGGACCAATGACGACTGATAAGAATCATTCAACGTGACTGAAGTGTAACCCTTCCACAAATTGCTGCACATTTCAATGCTGGGCCATCAACAAGTGTCAGCGTGCAAACCATTCAACGAAACATCATCAATATGGGCTTTCAGAGCTGAACACCCACTTGTGAACCCTTGATGACTGCACGACACGAAGGTTTACGCCTCACCTGGGCCCATCAACACCGACACTGGACTGTTGATGAATGGAAACATGTTGCCTGATCAGCCGAGTCTCGTTTCAAATTGTGTTGAGCGGATGGACATGTACGGGCATCGAGACAAATTCACGACTGTTCAAGCTGGGACTGTTCAAGCTGGTGTAGGCTCTGCAATGGTGTGGGGCGCGTGCAGTTGGAGTGGTATGAGATCCCTGACACGTCTATGCACGTAAGCATCCCGGCTGATTACCTGCATTTATTCATGTCCATTGTGCATTCCAACGGCCTCGGGAAATTCCTGCAGGACATCGTAACACCCCACAGGTCCAGAATAGCTACACAGTGGCTCCAGGAAAACTCTTCTGAGTTTAAACACTTCCACTGGCCATCAAACTCCCCAGACATGAATATTATTCATTTTTGGGATGCCTTGCAACCTACTGTTCAGAAGGTATCTCCACTCCCTCGTATTCTTACGGATTTATCGACAGCCTCGCAGGATTAAAAGTATCAATTCCCTCCAGCACAACTTGAGACATTAGTCGAGACCATGCCGCATCGTGTTGCGGCACTTCTGCGTGCTCGTGGGAGCTGTAGACCATATTAGGCAGCAGTACCAGTTTCTCTCGCTCCTCAGTGTATAAGTGTATGACAGCCTGAGCACTGGATGCTGACATCAGTGCTTCCGAGGATGCTGATGTCACCGATTCCTTGAATGTTGATGCTGACATGAGCACTTTGGCTCGGAACATACACTACTCCTCTACTATGGTTTCCATAGGGTGTGATAGCTGAGCGGCTGGAACAAATGGTCATGAATTTTGTTTATGAGTGGGTGCACTGTGGACACAGCTAATAATACATTCTTTTCTCAGCTGTAACTTTCATTTAAATCTGAATGGCAGCGACTCAGTGAGAGAATATAAAAGATATGGAGGCTTGATGATGATGCTTTTTTTTTTTACCCATTTAAATAAAATTTGTGACAATAAGTGACAGCCCACAGTATTTACAGCTTCCATACTTAAAGACTTTAAATAGAATGGTAGTTACTTTACATTTTAGGAAAATCGTATTCAGTTAAATAATAAATGAATATAAACGTATATTACCAAGTTTACGAAGTTTCTACCCTTCCTTGTACCATCTCCTTTCTGTTAGATTTAAATGCTAAGAGATGCAACTGCACTCACAATCACCTGCTGGTGCTTGATAAGTCAAGATGGGTTAGCTGAAAGTGGTGCCAAGACACACAATAGGTAATGTTGCAGCTCCATTAGTTTTTAAGTAATGTAGTGTAAGCATTACAAGTATTGCAGCCGAGGCTTAGCAGTAAGTGGGTGAATATATCACACAGTACTGCAAACCGTATTGCATATGGGATTTTGAAGCAGGTGGATGCTCTCTGAACCTACGCTAGTAGTGGTGCATAAACAGAATGGAGCTGAAGGACTGAAGCAGTCATGACTCATGCTTGGAAAATTCAATTGGTCAGAGCATTGCTCCTGAAATGTAATTGGCTGGGTTTGTGTTGTGGTCTAGAATACAGTTTTAATCCATCACAAAGTTTTGGAGAAGACTTGAAATTGTTTGTTACTGCTTTGTACTGAAGTGTGTTGGGACCTTTTCTGTTCATTTTCTATATTAATGACCTTGCGGGCAATCATTTGATGCACCCGCGAGATTATTCACTTGTTTTCGCCACAACGATAGGGGGCGTGATCGCTGAGCGCTGTTGGCGCTGGTGCGCGAAGCAACAGTTTTGGAGGACGGCTCGGTCGGGACATGGCGAGAGGACCAGTCAGTCAGTCTCGGCGAGTCTGGTCAGTCGGTTAGTCGCTCGGTGTGGGAGTCGGTGCAGTGAGCCGACAGTCAGTCAGAAGGCAGACACTCGCATGTTACTCGGTCGGCTGTAAGTCTCAGTCGCTGTTGGGTTGTGCACTGAGTCGGGTTCGGCTTTACTAGGCGGTTGGACGAGTTGGCAGTCAGCAGCAGGCAGGTCCGCACGGTGCAAGTACGCGCCGGGGTCGCAAACGGAAGGCCATTGGTCGATCGGTCGGCTGGTCGTCGGATGGCGACAGGACGGAAGGGACTGGGAGTCAACTGGTGCCTGCCGTTGAGGACTGCGGCAAGATGGCTGTTTGCGAGTATGTGGGGAGGTCGGAATGCTCGCTTGCTTAGCGTGGTTCTCCATGACCAGCTGTTATTTGTTGCTACTAGCACTCGTGGTAACAGGAAACTGCATTGGTGTGGTTCTCGTCACCTGGCTAAGTTCTGTCCAACTTATTATTACATTACATCTTGTTAAACTTGGTGCGTTTAAATTGCAAATTCCCTAATTCTACTAATACTGCTTGGGATATAGATTTTGAGCTGTGTTGTGTATGCACTTAAAAGGACTGTTGTGAGTGAGAGGCACAATTCCTTTTCAGTTCCATTGTTACGAAGTGACCATTATTTATATTGTGTGATTTGTTGGATTTTGGTAGTGAGTGGAACTTTAATTTGTGTGATTCTGTTTTGTAGAATGTTTTTCGTGGCAGCATTTGAGAATCAGTTGTTACAAGAAGTTGCTAGCTCTGAATTGCCACCTCGTTAATCATTCATTTATTGACAGATGTGTTTGTCTGTGTGTAGAAAGTAAGAGGCAGCAACTGTAGCTTGTTAGTACAAAAACTGTTATTCAGAAATCTGAATGGAAAAAAGGGGCAGTCATCTTTTATTATAAAGTTGTTTTATAGTATGTTGGAAGATCATTCTTTCGAGCTGTGTTTATTCTGTATGAATCAAATCTAGGTATCACACAGCTGGCAGGAATGACTGTTGAGCTCGTAATAGACTGTATGTGTGAAATAATTCGTGTAGTTTTGTGAGTGATGTGTTAAATTGTTTATTTGTAAGTTGTTTTGAAGATCTGCATACCTTTTACTAACAGTACCTTTATGTAATGTTTCAGGGTGGGGCTGCATGTTCTTCTGGAGAATGTTTTTTTAAAAAAAGAAAGATTTTTCTATTGCTAAAATTTCCTTTAAACTGTTAATTGTATTAACTTGGATGTATAACAAATTATTGTTATACATCCAAGTTTGTGTCAACAAGGCTTGGACCAAATAAATGTGCCTACACCTTCCCCATCCTGGCTGTGCTACCGTCAGTACATTACAATTAATAATAACAGAGCCTCAGACTTTTTGCAGACAAGAATGACGATGAAGTACCTTCTGAAAGAGGCTGTACAAATATCCAATCAGATATTGATAAGATTTCAAAGTGGTGCAGTGGCTGATAACTTGCTTAAAGTGTTCAAAAGTGGTATGTAAAATTGTGCACTTCAGAGGTATCTTATGACCGTAATATCAATGAGTCATACTTGGAACCAGTCAACTAATACAAATGCAAGGGTGTAACAATATGAAATGGAACGATCACATGGACTCTGTTGCGTGTAAAGCAGACGGAAGACTGTGGTTCGTCAGAAGATCAAAACGAACTGCAAAAGATTTAGAAAAGATATCTGTATGGTACGAAAATTGGCAATTGACTCCAAATAGAGAAAAGTATGAGGTCATCCACACGAATCCTAAAAGAATCCGTTAAACGTTGGTTACGCGGTAAACCAGTGAAATCTAAAAGCCGTAAATTCAACTAAATACCTACGAGTTACTATTAACAACCACTTAAATTGGAAAGAAACATAGAAAATGTTATGAGGAAGGTGAACCAAAGATTGCGTTTTATTGACAGAACATTTAGAAGATACAACAGATCTTCAAAAGACACTGCATACACTACGTTTGTCCATCTTCTTTTGGAATATTGCCACACGGTGTGGGACCCTTACCAGATAGGTTTAATGAAGTACATTGAGAAAGTTAAAAGAAGAGCAGTACATTTTGTATTATCAAGAAATAGGGAAGAGAATGTCACGGACATGATACAGGATTTGGGGTGGATAATATTAAAACAAAGGCGTTCTCGTTACTGCGGGATCTTCTCATGAAATTTCAGTCACCAACTTTCTCCTCCGAATGCGGAAATATCTCGTTGACGCTGACTTACATGGGGAGAAACGATCATCCTAAAAAATAAGAGAAATCGGAGCTCCCACGAAAAGATGTAGGTGTTCGTTCTTTCCGCGCACTATTCAAGAGTGGAATAATGGATTACTGTGAAGGTGGTTCGATGAGTCCTCTGCCTGGCACTTAAGTGTGATTTGCAGAGTATCTACGTAGATGTAGATTTAGAAAACAAAGCTGCATTTAGTCTAGGAAGGGGACTGCGTACAATACACTAGTACGAACCATCCTAGAATGTTGTTCAAGTATACGGGGCCAACACCAAGAAGGACTGACAGGCGTTTGAAGTCAGACACAAACTACGAGGGCTGTCCAGAAAGTAAGTTACGATTGATCGCGAAATGAAAATCAAAGTGAAAATCAGAAACGTTTCATTTGTAACAGTTAGCTACAGCTTTCAGCTACTTCTCTACGTAGTCGCCGTTCTGACTCAGACATTCGTCGTAGCGTTGACCAACTTTCCAATACCCTCATCATAGAAGGCAGCCGCCAGTGCTTTCCGCCAATTCTCTTCGCTGGCCTAAAGCTCGTTGTCTGTGCCAAAATGTTGTCTTCATAGCCAGCGGTTCGTTTGAGCAGAGATGAAACTCAGTGGAAGACAATTACAGGCTGTATTGTGGGTAACCAAACATTTCCAATTGAAACGATGCAGGAACATCTTCATTTCCCCTGCAGAATGAGGCTGAGAATTGTCTTGAAGAAGAAACCGCACGACAGTTATGTAATGTTGGTTGCATAGCTTCAGGGGAAAATTCTCACCAGGCCCTCGTACTTGGCGGGAAACACTATTTTCTATAACATCTTTACGTGCTCACTAAGAGCTCAGGGATGAAAAGAGCGACATAATTCTACCTAGAGTCAGAGACACTGCCCAACACATCTTTGCAAAGCTTTATCGGATTTTCATAGTCGTTTCCATTTCGCGACCGATCGTAGCTTACTTTCTGGACAGCCCTCATATCCCAGAAAATATACTCAGAAAATTTCGAGAGCATCCGTCCCGTGATCTATGCGTGAATGGAATAATTGTACAGTAGGACGTACCCTCCGCAATGCACTCCATAGTGATTTGTGGAGTATGTATCTAGTACACTACTGGATGCTCTCTGAACGAGTCACACACAAGAGAATTTAAAGACTGAATGCTTCAGAATGATGCATATAATAACAAAAGGCGATGTAGCATCGTTGTGGTCTGGAGTTTTATTTTGTGGCATATGCTAGGAACATTAATCTATGTGGAAACCATCTTAGATTGATTTTATAACCAGTGCACAGTTGGAAATAAACTTCACTCATGCTACATCCGGGGAGTTTGGGAGTCTCCAGGAACGTAACAAACCCTGTGTTCATAAATGGCTGGAAGAGCGTGGTCGAAACTTCAGAGTACTTCTCTGATTCCGAAGTTATTCAGATCTGAACCCAACTGAACGTATGTTACGATAACCTTGTTCATAGTATTTGGTGTGTGAACATTTCGCCATACACACACTTCAACACTTGTTGGAAGCACTGCAAGCAGCATATTTGAATATGGTTTTTCTAGCGCTCTGGCAACGATTGTTTGTTCATCAGCACAAGTGAGAACAATTGTTGTGCTCAGTTGTCGTTAGTCAGGGCGCCCACTCGAGTGACGTGGCAACTGATACGACACATGGCGTGGCGCTAGATTTGTAACGTAATGCAACTGCGGTTGGACACTGTCTCACAGAGATCGGCCTGTAGGACTGACGCCATTTAACCGAATCGTAAGGCATGGATCGCCAGTACCAAATGAATGGAGCGTGCTTGGCTATTGCCAACTGCCATCTCTGTGCTAGTGACAGTTTACCAGGGGCGATGGCAAGGGGCTGGCTATGGGGGCTATAGCCCTCCACCCGAATGGATTATCATATTACACTGGATAAAATGACTTCAGAAATCAGTGAATATATTACCCCAAAAGATTCGTATTTTTTTTATAATTATGTAGTAATATGGGTTGCAATGTATTTCGAACACATTTTAACAAAAGAACAACAGCATCAAATAGCTTCCTATCTAAACCAATAAATATCATTTAACTTATTATTTATGAATACACATTTTTTACCCTGAACTCCAAAACGGTTACCAGAAATTACTTTAAGCAAAACCAAATTTTACCAATTTGTCGGTTGGAAGACCCCCACTCTGCTTTTCTTAAGCGATATTCCATTCCCCCAAATCCCCTACCCCCCCCCCCCCCCCCATTAGCCCCTCCCTTGACCGATTTCTAGAATCACCCCTGCAGTTTACTATCGTTTATGCTTTGGTTTGTGCAATTGTTTCTGTATACAGGAAAATGAGAGACGATCCTCAGTTCAATATTCACTTTGTTGGTCTTGTGGAGAAATACCCACATATACCCGAAAAAAAAAACCGAAAACCAACGCACCTCGAAAGAATTATCCGAATGCGACGGAAATTGGTAGATGTGATGCACAATTTCAGAAAAATTACATCTTTTATTGAAAAGAAAGAGCTTCACAAATTGAGGAAGTCAACATTGCTTGTTCCACCTCTGCTCCTTATGGAAGCAGTTATTCAGCTTAGCATTGATTATTAGAGTTGTTGAATGTCTTCCTGAGGGATATTATGCCAAACTTTGTCGATTTGGCGCCTTAGGTCGTCAGAATGCCGAGCGAATTGGAGGGCCGTGCCCGTAATGCTCAAAACGATCTCCATTGAGGAGAGCTCTGGTGACTTTGCTGGCCAAGGTAGGGTTTGGCAAGTACGAAGACAAGCAGTACAAACTCTCTCCGTTTGCGGGTGGGCATTATCGTGCTGGAATATAAGCCTAGGAAGGCTTGCCATGAGGGGCAGCAAAATGTATCGTAGAATGTTGTCGACGTACGGCTGTGCTGTAAGGGTGTCACGAATGACAATCAAAGGGGTCCTGCTACGAAAAGAAATTTCACCCCAGGCCATCATTGCTATTTGTGGGTCATACGGCGAGCGACAGTCAGGTTGGTATCCTACTGCTCTCCAGGGCGCTCCAGACACGTCTTAGACCTGGAATCTCGTTGACTGGAATAGAACTGTCTACAGTGATGAGTCCCCCTTTGAACTGAGTTCCGATGACCAGTGAAAACGTGTCTGGAGATGGCCCAGACAGCTGTCGGATGATAACCTGACTGTTACCTGCCATACGACCTGACAGCCAGAAGTGACTGTCTAGTGTGCCATTTAATATCACGGCGGCACCCTTGCAGCACAGCGGTACGTCAACGACGTTCTACATCCCGTTTTGCTGCCTCTCATGACAAGCCGTCCTAGGCTTACATTTCAGCATGACAATGCCCGCTGGCACAAGGCGAGAGTTTCTACTGCTTGCCTTCGTGCTTGCCGAACCCAACCTTGGTTGGTCTCCGAATCTCTTCTCAATTGACGACGTTTGGACCATTATGGGCAGGGCTGTCCAACCAGCTAGGAACTTTGTCGATTTAACGCACCAATTGGACAGAATCTGGCATGATATCCCTCAGGAGGACATCCAACAACTCTGTCAATCAATGGCAAGCCGAATAACCGCTTGCATAAGGGCCAGGGGTGAACGAACGCATCACTGACTTGTTCGGTTCATGAAGCTCTTTCTCCTGAATAAACCATCCAATTTTTCTGAAATTGTAATCATTCGTTTGTCTGTACACGCACATCACATATACTGATTTCCGTCCCATTCGGATAATTCCTTCGTGGCACGTCGTTTTTTTTTTTGTCTTAGAATGTACTTACGATCACAGTAGTGCTGAATACAGCGAAGGGAACGCTCAAGATAAAGAGTGGGAGAAGATTGCAAGTGAAATTTCAGGGATAGGTATAGTAAGTGAAATTCATTCACTTTACTTGTGGAAGAGAAAGAAACTAAATACATAACATGGCTTCCTGTAAAGTATTCTGCAAGTATCTATGCTAATTAGTGGATGTAATGCAATATCATGCCCTTTTGGCGTGTAGTTACCTACATACATACTTTTTGCTGCCAGGGCGATGGTCCACTTGGGCTAAGAACGAAGCTACATAGGCAGTTTCACAACTACATAGCATTAATTGTAAGTGTCTGTTGCTTTCCTTGATTCCGATGTGAGTTCTCAATATACTGGTCTACATTCTGTTTTACAGATGACTTAGAATATACGTAATCATGAATATGTACGAAGTTATGGATCTAATACACAAAATGCTTGAACTATCAAATTGATTTTAATTACGTCAGCCGGCCGCTGTGATCGAGCGGTTCTAGGCGCTTCAGTCCGGAACCACGCGGCTGCTACGGTCGCAGGTTCGAATCCTGCATCGGGCATGGATGCGTGTGATGTCCTTAGGTTGGTTAGGTTTACGTAGTTCTAAGTCTAGTGGACTGATGACCTCAGATGTTAAATCCCACAGTGCTTAGAGCCATTTGAACCATTAATCACGTCACAATTTATTGAAGTTTCCAAAATTCAGAACTTCGACACTAACTAGAATATTCTACAGACCTTCCTCATCCAGTATGGTAACCGCTCCTTGCATTCACTGTAACTCTGAAGGTGGTGTCCTTTTTCGAAATTGATGGTTCAGTCTTTCTACACACCTTCCTGTTCTGTCTCTACAATGACTCTAATATTTCGGGATACATATTAAGCAATTTCAAAGCACAATTTCGGTACACATTAGCATACCAGTAATGCTGTATATAACAGTCTTTTAGGCTTCGTTGATTAACATTAATTAACTGAAGTCAGTCAGAACACCACGTTTGAAGTACACACGGTGCCACATCAATAACCCTAAAATGCTTCTCTTGGCACCGTGTCACACACATGCTACATCATTGTAATGTAGCTGCACGTCGTGTTTCACGTCACTTTCTTTACTGTTTCGGAGGGCGCCCTTCCTTACATGTTTACCAGTTTCGTGACATGTCACACGGTCATGTGTTCTGATTGTTATTTGGATATCGTATGACATGAGTCCATGACTTGATTGCTTGGAAATGGCTGTACGAGGGTTCGTAACCTTACTTTTCGACGTAGTCTCCTTTTAGGCATAAGCATTTGGTCCAACGTTTCCCCATATTTTCCATCTCATCGGAAAAATAAGTTCTATTAAACTCGGAAAAATTCTCGTTGACTGCAGCTATCACTTCCTCATTTGATGAAAATCTATTCCCAGCAAGCCAATGTACCAGCTTAGAGGATAAGTAGAAATCACTTGGGTTAAGCTGGTGAATTGGGTGGTTAGTAAACCAATTCAAAGCCCAATTCATGTACTTTTGCCAATTTTACCGCTCATGTTTGGGATGGTGCATTACCCTGGTGAAAGAGCACTTTTTTGCGTGCCATCCTTACTCTTTTTAGAGCGAAAGCAAGTTTCAAACGAACCAGCAACGAAGCAGAATAGGGTCCATATGGTTCTACCTTTTTCAAAGTAGTCTATGAAGATTATTCCTTGAGAATCCGAAAAAAATATGGCCACCACCTTACCACCTGATATAATGGTCTTTGCCTTCTCCGGTGCGCTTTCACCAGCCTTTTTCCATTGTTTTGACTACCATTTTAACTCTGGTGCGTTATGATTGATCCAGGTTTCATCAAAACTCACATACCGGAGTAAAACAACTTCCGGATTGCGATTAAACTTCGCTGGACATTGTCTTGAAATGCTTTGCCGGATGCGTTTTTGGTCGACTGTGAGCAGTCGAGATACCCATCTCACACGCATCTTCTCCATAGCGAATTCGCCGTACAGAATACTATACACTCGCTCTGTTGAGAAACGTAGTCTCAGCAATCTCAAGAATTTATACTCGGCGGTCTTGCATTACCATGACGTGGATTTTCTCAATTGTTTCCTTTGTAGTGACGTCAACTGGACGGCTGGAGTGCGCTTCGTCTTCGGTACTTGTTCGAACACGTTTAAATTCATTAATCCAAACGTAAATGGTCTTCAATGATGGTGCAGAGTCCGCTGACCTTCAACAAATTCTGTTTTGATTTGTCCTGCAGTCGGATTCTTCATAAAAATGTTTTACTGAAGGACGAAGCTCGGTTTTCTGCATTTTCAATCGCAGTCAACACAATGACCAATTCAGACGGCTGTCAACGATGCACTGCACGCTGTTGAAATCTTTATACGATCCTTGGAATAATCAAGCTTACCCACTATGAAGACACAACAAAAATGTTCCATCCTTCATGGAAATTTATTAGGCTTATCAACCCACCATTGTACAATCGAAATTGTCAATATTGGTTTAATTAAACGTTGTTCAATGCCGATATGCAGTCTCGGAGGAAATACTGTCGTATTTCGTGTAGAGACTGAAGAATAAATTCGTTCCACCAACTGGCGAGGGAACTAACATTTCAACAGATAATGAAGTGTCCCAACTTTTTTACCTTTTAGAGATGGTGCTCCAGTCGTAATTACTTGAAATTTAAGTGGAAGTCTGTGCTAATAATGCTCCCGCCAACACCACTGTTAATTTAGACTCCATTCGTATTTTGTTTAATTGTTAATAATGTGTCGACTTTGAGTTTTTAATTCTGCTTTATTTTAAGTTCTCATGTAATGGTCTATCGCTTGTAAATCGGGTAGAGTTGTTTTAAGCGCTTGGAAACACCTGCTTTGTGCAGTTTATTACGTGTAAACCCACCGCCACCGTTTCGGAGCTATCCAATCCATTAAGCACAAACAAGTGCTGTTATTTACTTCTTCATACTCCAAGTAAGGTAAGATCACTGACACTGATGGAGTTCAAAATGTTTACGATCAAAATTATATAGATGATCTTAAACTGAATACTTTGTGATAAGCAATGAATGACCATAAATCAGTCTTTAGTTTTTGTTGACATAAGAAACTTCTGTACCATAACAACAATTTAAGCTCATAGTAACCATTGAAAGTGGCGACCACTAGTCTCAGTGTTTACATTTTAATATAATCCTTGAAAATAATTTTATTCTCGGTGCAAAGTCATTTGGCTCCATTACTTGCACAAGTTATTAAGGACAGGGGTGCAATTGCTTCTCCACCAGTACTATTCACACTGTATTAGTTGCATTCCACATTTCACTGCCAAATCGACAGGAATTTATTGATAAATCTTCTATCACATCATCCTACACCATCTCCTCAAATTTCACCTTGTGAGGAGAGAGGGATTAACCCTTTGAGCCCTAATCATATAAAAATTTAAATTTTTCACAAAACTGGCGTTTATCATCATATTAAACAACAAATCCAAAAGGAATTGGCAAAAACAAAACACTCAGTTATTTTAAGGAAGTGGTTTCACTTTGGACCATAGTTTCAAAAATTTTCACAAAATTAACGTTTACCATCATGGTGAACTACGGACGCAGGGAAATGTTTTGAGGTTGTGGATTCACTTTGGAACCACTGGGACGCACTATTTCATGAGATATATTTGAAAGCAATTTCGCATTTTTCCTAGACACAATCCCACACCTCTAAACTTCCAAGAATGCATAGTCTTAAATAACAACCAAAAATTGGCTTGTAGTTTAATAAATTTATATTGTACATACTTTCTATTCGAGTGGCTTCATTTCGAAACCACCCATAAAACCAGTGGTACAAATTCAAATTTACATTATAATAATTTCACTTACATTTACTTTCACTGTCAGTGACCTCGTCAATGTGATCAGTACTAAAGAAGCACGCATAAAAATCTCTTGCAATCAGGTTCCACAGATCCAAGATGCTACTCCAGGCGGGTGTAAAAATGAAAGTGCGCAATGGAAAATACTGAGCGCGAAAATGAAGATTTTGGGGTGATATTATTTCCTCCTTCTTACTCTTTAACATATAAATTACAACATAAAACATAAATGAATAAGGGAACTAGTAACTACAGAATGATAAATATTGTTTCTGCTTATACATTTATTGTAGATTGAAACCCCTTTATATATCACAAATATATATTTATTAATGTCCAGTGGACATGAAGAGATACAAATGAATTTCCTAACTAATATTACTAATAAATTGCCCAAATCTGCCCTTTTTATGGCTACGCGAGCTAATATAAATAACGCAAGACGACTCACATCATCTAGGTATCAAATACTAGAAGACACTACTTTCAAAGATGATCTACAGTGGTGTGCAACCTGAGTGGAAATAGAGATACTTGATCACAGTTATTTAGCTTTATAGCCGTAATAAGCCAAAGCGATTAGCAATACCACCATATGTACTGCGTCCGGTGCGTTGAAGTGATGGTTCTCGTACACGTCTGCAATGACCGACGAACTCCAGCCACAAAATATATAAAACGAACTTATTCAAACACTAGGATGGCAGAAAGCGGTCCTCTGACTAGATAATCTAATACTTTCTTCTCTCTGTGTTCAACAGATGAGAAACGCAAACTCCCAGCCACAAGGACGGAATTCAGATAACGTCTCAGCGTAAGTATAGACAGAAGAAGTGCTCTCATTCACTGAACGCCGCGTACTTAACGACGACTCCCTTCCTGGAGGCGAAGTCCAGAATCGTGTAAATTCGCAACAGTACACTGCCTAACCGTTCACCAACTATAAAATCTCCTGAGATCAAAGGCATCAAGTCCGTCTGTACTAACAAAAGCTGATACTGAGCGACCGTCAAACACGGGCACTCAAAACGGAAGACCTCTTTCTCTTCACCGCTGGCTTCCCAGCAAAGCGCAGCTCCCTCCCTCATAACTGCAGAAGGCGAATGATATTCTCTAAATCACGGAATACTCTTCCTCTCTACAGATTCTCCGAACACCGACCAACCATATTTTAGTCTTCTGTCGTCCAGCATGGAAAGTTTGCGAGGAAATACTTATACCCGTTAATTTTCGTTAGGATACCGGTCGGCCGCCGCTCTCTTGTGCTTCAACGCTCAAGTGCCCCGGGCTATTTCCTGTGTTTTTTATGCAGCCGGGATCTCACATCGGCCATTTCCTGTCACTCAACCTGTGCAGGCTTTTCCACACAGGGCCTTAAATATGCCTGCCATTTCGTTTGCACTGGCGTTTCAACCTCTGCTCGTATAAGCAATCATTGATTACGCCGTTTTGATAATAAAGATAACCCATCACCTTTCATGCAAGAAGCGTTAACAACTACACTCCTGGAAATGGAAAAAAGAACACATTGACACCGGTGTGTCAGACCCACCATACTTGCACCGGACACTGCGAGAGGGCTGTACAAGCAATGATCACACGCACGGCACATCGGACACACCAGGAACCGCGGTGTTGGCCGTCGAATGGCGCTAGCTGCGCAGCATTTGTGCACCGCCGCCGTCAGTGTCAGCCAGTTTGCCGTGGCATACGGAGCTCCATCGCAGTCTTTAACACTGGTAGCATGCCGCGACAGCGTGGACGTGAACCGTATGTGCAGTTGACGGACTTTGAGCGAGGGCGTATAGTGGGCATGCGGGAGGCCGGGTGGACGTACCGCCGAATTGCTCAACACGTGGGGCGTGAGGTCTCCACAGTACATCGATGTTGTCGCCAGTGGCCGGCGGAAGGTGCACGTGCCCGTCGACCTGGGACCGGACCGCAGCGACGCACGGATGCACGCCAAGACCGTAGGATCCTACACAGTGCCGTAGGGGACCACACCGCCACTTCCCAGCAAATTAGGGACACTGTTGCTCCTGGGGTATCGGCGAGGACCATTCGCAACCGTCTCCATGAAGCTGGGCTACGGTCCCGCACACCATTAGGCCGTCTTCCGTTCACGCCCCAACATCGTGCAACCCGCCTCCAGTGGTGTCGCGACAGGCGTGAATGGAGGGACGAATGGAGACGTGTCGTCTTCAGCGATGAGAGTCGCTTCTGCCTTGGTGTCAATGATGGTCGTATGCGTGTTTGGCGCCGTGCAGGTGAGCGCCACAATCAGGACTGCATACGACCGAGGCACACAGGGCCAACACCCGGCATCATGGTGTGGGGAGCGATCTCCTACACTGGCCGTACACCACTGGTGATCGTCGAGGGGACACTGAATAGTGCACGGTACATCCAAACCGTCATCGAACCCATCGTTCTACCATTCCTAGACCGGCAAGGGAACTTGCTGTTCGAACAGGACAATGCACGTCCGCATGTATCCCGTGCCACCCAACGTGCTCTAGAAGGTGTAAGTCAACTACCCTGGCCAGCAAGATCTCCGGATCTGTCCCCCATTGAGCATGTTTGGTACTGGATGAAGCGTCGTCTCACGCGGTCTGCACGTCCAGCACGAACGCTGGTCCAACTGAGGCGCCAGGTGGAAGTGGCATGGCAAGCCGTTCCACAGGACTACATCCAGCATCTCTACGATCGTCTCCATGGGAGAATAGCAGCCTGCATTGCTGCGAAAGGTGGATATACACTGTACTAGTGCCGACATTGTGCATGCTCTGTTGCCTGTGTCTATGTGCCTGTGGTTCTGTCAGTGTGATCATGTGATGTATCTGACCCCAGGAATGTGTCAATAAAGTTTCCCCTTCCTGGGACAATGAATTCACGGTGTTCTTATTTCAATTTCCAGGAGTGTATTTACAAGGTGTACTTGACAATGTCAGTCTTCTTTAAATATTGATAAATATGATGTACAACCTATCAAATGATACCTAATTACGATTGTAAGTAGGTAGATGAGTCCTTGTAAAGTTCGAAATTATAGCCACGTTACACAGTCTCCATGCCGACTCTTGCTCTGAACACTTTAAGTGACTGCTACAGTGCACGACATTCGTAAAGGACCTCAGTGTAGCACTAGATGTCTCTGTTTTGCAATAGCATTGGTAGTTTCAGGCGAAAGGCACTGGTATTTAAAAATGTTTTAATGAAATGGTGGTTTTAGGCAGAAACCTCTGGTACTCAAATGGTTAACAATTATAGCTGCTAGAGACAAAATGGTCGTCAAGAAATCGAGGACAGAATTTATGTTTGGTTGAAGCGATAGTCACCGGAACCCTAATTAAAAGATGAACTTTGAACATTTACTCCAGTCCATCAATTTTAGAGGAACTGTGATGAAGGCAAAGCTCCAGCCGCCGAGTTGAGAACAGATCCAGAAACAGCAGCTTACCTGTTTATGCGCATAGTTTAACTTAAACCCTGTATCTTAGGTGGTTCTGTAAAGAAAGCAGCAGTATTTGTTTATTTGTTTGTGTTGAATAGTGTTTATTACCTTTTTATTCCTGTCTGAGCATTTTTTAGAGCATTAGCGTTTGCGTGGGTTGATTTCTTAATGTCACTCCACGTCGCCATAAGCTCTACTGTTGTCTAATTCACTTTCACTTCTGCCATTGTTGCAAATAGTAACTCGAAAGAGCTAACTTCGTGTGTAGACACGGGTAGCTCCTGTGGGGGTTGCGAGATGGTGATGAAGGAGTTGGCCGCTGTTCGTGAATAGTTGCAAGCTGTGTCGGCCATTGTCGACTAGCTTAAAATGGCTGCTGCGAATTGCAAGCTGTTTGCGAAAAGCGTTCTTTGTTCTGACTGTTTCATATTATAGAAGTGGCATGTATCAAACAAGCTCTAAACGGAGTAAATATGTATACAACTTAACAACTGCTTTTCGACTTGCATACGTAACACTTTAACTGACGGATGGTCACATTTAATTTGATTGCATCTTTTGCTTTATTTCAGCGTGCTAGGAAGGTGAAACTGGATATAGTCGGCGACAGAATCTGCTCGCAAAATCGATAACAAATGGTTTAATTCTTACTTCCAACAAGGTGAAATTGCCTGTTACATTACTGTGTCACTAAAGCAAATTCCTTCCTGTATCGTCAACAGTAGCTTGTCAAGACACTCTCATGAAATTCTGAAATTTCTTCGGATCTTCGGACCTCAATTCCTTCATTAGTTGGAAATAAACCCCTGCCATCTTCCGTTCTTCCCAGTCAGAGTCGAAACTAACAACGTCAGCGTTTTCGTCGTCATCGTAGTTCTAAGCCGGGCTACAAACACTGCCAGGACAGAAACTCCAGCAACAACTCTGTCCTCCATGTGCGAAATGCTGTATAAACGTAAATCTGGGTAAAGTATCATCGTGGAAACAAGTGACATAATATAAAACGAACAACTGAGCCTGTAATTCAGAAGAGTAGTAACATAATTTTTTGAAAGCTACGTAAGACAACAATTACTTAGTAAATAGGAACTTTGAGCTCTCAGAAGTTGTTAATTCGAGTGAAGAACTTTACAAGAAGTCAGACATTCTCCTACCAGTTTAGTGCGTTATTGCAGTGTAGTTCGCATGCGTGGATTCGTCGCGTGAATATCCTGCGTTTTTCGTGTAATAGGTTGACGTGAACCAGTCTACAGTTCCAAACATGTACGCTTGGGGCGCTGCTGCGGCGGTGTACACCTCACAAGGGAACCTCCCTATCGCACCCCCCTCAGATTTAGTTATAAGTTGGCACAGTGGATAGCCCTTGAAAAACTGAACATAGAGCAATCGAAAAAACAGGAAGAAGTTGTGTGTAACTATGAAAAAAATAAGCAAAATATACAAACTGAAAGTCCATGTGTAAGATAAGTAACATAGAGGAGGGTCTGAGGTCAGAAGCGCCGTGGTCCCGTGGTTAGAGTGAGCAGCTCCAGATCGAGGGATCCTTGTTTCAAGTATTGCCTCGGTTGAAAATTTTAATTTTTTTATTTTCGCGAAGTTATGATCTGTCCGTTCGTTCATTGACGTCTCTGTTTACCGCAATAAGTTTAGTGTCTGTGTTTTGCGACCGCACCGCAAAACCGTGCGATTAGTAGACGAAAGGACGTACATCTCCAATGGGAACCGAAAACATGTGATCGCAAGGTCATAGGTCAACCGATTCCTCCACAGGAAAACACGTCTGATATATTCTATACGACACTGGTGACGGCATGTGCATCACATGACAGGAATATGTTGTCGACCCACCTAGCTTGCACACTTGGCGAATGGGTAAAAAGATTCTTCTACCTTGCCTGATTTAGGTTTTCTTGTGTATGTGATAATCACTCCCAAAAAGTGATGAAAACATAAGAGTTTGTCAGATAATAATTGTCCGAAAATAAAAAGTTAAACTTTTCACTCGAGAGAAGACTTGAACCAAGGACCTCTCGCTCCGCAGCTGCTCACGCTAACCACGGGACCACGGCGCTCCTGAGCTAAAACCGCCGTTGAAGTTGCCTATCTTTCCATGGACTACTCAGTATATATATTTTGCCTATTTTTTCATAGTTCCACACAACTTCTTCCTGTTTTCTCGATTGATCTATGTTCAGTTTTTCAAGGCCTATCCACTGTGCCAACTTAACTAAATCTGAGGGGGGTGCGATGGGTCACCCTTGTCAGGTGCAGCGTGTAATAGGGTCCCTACAATGGTCTCGCTTAGGGAAACGAGAGGGAAACGAAGCGAATGAGCACTTGGTGTGTACTCCGAAAAGAATTGTCCGCAAGGTGGAAGAGGCCATCTCTGAAACAAATGAGAGCACAGGTTGCAATCTGCTGTAGATAGTAGCTCACGGCGGCACCAACAACGTCTGATGCATTCTCAGTTCTTTCCGGAGACTGGCGGAGCCTTAATCGTGAGGTCTCTTAACAGCGTCGTTTGAGGGCGGATTGGGGCCCCTTGTCTGGAGCCAAGTGGAAGGTCTAAACCATAGGTTTTCTCGGTTCTGTGACGAGGTCGGCTATAGATTCATAGACCTCCCCTACGCAACCACGCCCTATGTAGGTCAAAGTGTACTATACATTGGAAATGGTCAGTCTTGTGGCAAACTACATTTGAAATTCACTTGATTTCTTTTTAAATACAATAAACGAAATTTAGAGCCCTCGAATAGGCAAAACCATCATAAGATAGACCAATTGATCCAACAGTCCGAATAGTAAATGCGGGGAGTGAGCATCTCACAATATTAGTCGATAATGTCCGCACATCATACTAGAAACTAATAATTGGTGGAAACACGAATTAGATAGTAGGCAAATTTTCAACAACGCGTGAAACGTATGTCGGAATGATATTAGATTCTGTAGAGGGGAGAGGAGGTGGAGGAGGATTACGAGGATGAGGAGGAGACAAGCAGAAGCATTAGGTCTGATGAGGTCCAAAATGAATCCGACTACGAACTAATGTGGTCAAGAGTAACCGGTGTCGGTCGACTTAGATTAATAATCGGATATTTTTACCGTCCACCAGATTCAGAGGTGTCATTTGTACAGTCATTTAGTAATAGCCAAACCTGATAGCACGAAAATATTCTGAACATACGGTACTAGTAGGTCAGTTACACAGTACAGACTGCAAACGATACGAATATGTTACTGGCGGTGAGCACAAACACATTTGCGAAATTTTAATGAAAACGTTGCCTGACGATTGCCGGCCGGTGTGGCCGAGCGGTCCTAGGCGCATCAGTCCGTAACCGCACGACTGCTACGGTTGCAGGTTCGAATCCTGCATCGGGCATCGATGTGTGTGATATATTTAGGTTAGTTGGGTTTAAGTAGATCTAAGTTCTAGGGGACTGATGACCTCAGATGTTAAGTCCCATAGTGCGCAGAGCCATTTGAACCATTTTTGCCAGACGATTATCTCGAACAACTAGTCTTACAACTCACACAGGAAAGAAATATTTTGGACCTTCTGGTTGAAAACAGACCCTATCTTTTCTGTAGTGTCTTCAGTGAGAGAGGAAATGGTGACAATGATTATCAGCGAACATTTTTATGGTGCTCACAACCCGGTCTGATAAATCGTTTACGTATACTGAAATCAGTAGAGGCCCTGTTACGCTTCCTTGGGGTACACTCGATGTTACTTTCGTTTGTATGGAACATTCGCCGTCCAGTATAACGCAGTGGGTCATATTAGCCAAACATTCCTCGAGCCAATCACATATTTGTGAAGATACTCCGTATGATCTTGTCATGGTCAGTAATTGACGATTTGATACAGTTTTGAATGCCGTACAGAAATCTAGAAAGACGAAATCTATCTGTTCACTTGAATCTACAGGGCGATAAGTCGTCAAAGCAACCGCATTTGTGATGTACGGCGGGCCGACGAGGCCGGCTGCAGCGTCTCTCAGGGCGGATGACAGAAGGTCTGCAGAAAATGTAGTACGGTTTGTCGCGTCAGTTACTTCTAACGTACATAACATAAACAGTTAAAAAGAAAAGAAAATTACTCACTTATATTAAGCAAGGAGACTCTGCTTCCCTTCGTTGTTCAAACATTTCTGACACCTACTTCGCTAACTGCTCATTCCACTCTGCAATTCCCTCTGAGAGATGACAGGAATTTCTTGACGAATGTCAGTTTTAAGTTAATCTAAAATGTGTCGATTTGATATCTCTTTTAATGTCCTCCAGAGATAAAACAGAAGGTTAAATCGGGGGAACGAGGAGGCTGTAAGTTGTTAGTGATAACTGTTTCTTGTAACACGTCACGAATTTCCTGCGATGAGAAGTTGGCTGTACGTGTCGTTGCAATGTCCTGCTGAAAAGTCACAGAAGCTTTTTTTCTCTCAGTTAACTGGCCAGAAAGAAGGGCGCAAAATGTTCTCCACATATCCTTCACGGTGGTTTCCTGAAAAAAAAAAAAAAAAAAAACAGGATCTGTTACGTTTTGAGCATACAGGGGTGCCTCGTGTATTATGTTAGGCTTTTCAGAACTCCAATAACGGTATTTTGTGAATTAACGTATCCACTTACGTGGAACCGCAATTCGTGTGAGAAGAAAGTTAGGTGAGGGTCAGTTTCTCCGCTATGCACAAGTTCTTGCACTGCAACTGTTTTGCAGGGGTGTAACTTCAGTAACTTTGTAGCCATTTGAACAGAGCCGTAAGAAATCACCATTTGCTGGGAAAGGCGTAGAACTGATTTTCTAGTATACTTTTTCCGAGCATGCCCAGTGTTATCCAGAGTTTCTTCTGGGAGTACTGTACATGGTTATCTATGTTTCCTGGCAAGAATGCTTCCAGTTTTGCGAAATTTATTTATCGATCGACGAATCGTACTCTGATTAGGAACCTTAACATTAGGAGATACCTCTTGAAATACTCTCTTTACTGCATACACTGATTCTATACGCACGTATGAATCATACATGAATACTCTTTGGTGAATAGGGTACTTGTATTTCGCCATTTCATTTGAAACATTTTCATTCTCTTGCGCAAATACATTTTTAAATGTGGAGTTTAAGATTACTAACTTCTGTCTTCAGTTTCAAATCCAGACAGATCCACGAGAGATTTTAGAGATATCATGGTGGGTTTGGATATATTCATTGGTTTTATGGCTGATCAAAACTCCCTAGGATTTTTTGCTGGATCTTTCGCCGATATTTTACTGCGAAAGTTATTGTAGGCTTCGTGCGTGGCACTTTTTCCGGATACACGAGTTGCTACCAGCTTTTTTCTATCTGTTTACCTGCAGTCTCTTTTGTAGCGACAATATAGTAGCCTCTGTGTTACAGTAGTTTCCAAATGGTACCACTAAATCAAGTGGGTTTATGGCCTTCTTTAATTAAGTTTCGTGGACAGTACTTATCCAGCCCACGGTTAATGACGTCTGTCGGATTTAACAGCAATTGTCCCACTTTCGGCAGATATCAGCGTGAATATTCTTATTTCGTCCTTGAAGTAAGTTGATAGGGATCACAGTTTCGACCAAACACTAATACTCTCCTAGCTTCTTGATGGCTTTTCGGCTTTTGGTGACCATTCTTCTGTTTGTACAGGGCAGTTATAATTAAACTTTCGCTACTTGAGAGGGCCTCATGAAAAAACGAGGTATCGTAGGACAGTGAAACTTTGTGGAATCATTCGAGAGGCCATGCAGACGAGAAATTACAAATAAACCATTGAAAGGAATAGATTTTGATTTCCACATGAGATTATAACATTTGTTAATTGCATATCTTGTGTACGTTTCAGGTTACAAACGTTGCTCAAGACGACGATCAACCACATCCGCGACAGCCTGGAACCGCGCTATAGATTGCTATACTGCTGCCGGGAAACAAAGGTGGACCGTGGAATGTTCAGCTGTTGTGACACAAATCGTGAACTGCTTGGAACTGCGTGGAGATCGCACACTGCGTCCAACATTCTCAGCCATGACGATAGTAACTTCTTCAACAAATTGTGGCGCAACTAACCGCCAGCCTCTCCCGGGAGCAACCACCAATCGCCAGTTGATTCGAACTCCCGAATCATGGTCTCCAATCCCGGCGTGGAAAGAAGACCTCACCGTATTCCTTTCATGCGTCGATATTCGCGACGAGCAGCAGCACTATTGCTGTTGTTTTCGTAAAACAGCTTTACGAATAAAGTTCTACTCGCCTTGTCCAGTACCGACACCTCACGGCAAGCCATGAGACTAACGCAACTAACAACACAAATACTGTAGCGCTGAGTCTGAGCATCATTATTGTAAAGTTGGACATCTATACTGCAAATATCTTTCAGTCTACACTGGCTCAAGAATCTATAGTTTAATTTTAACCACACTGTATATTGATGATGGCCGATTTAAGTCAAAATTAATGTGTTTAATGCATTACAAAGCCAGATGCTTCAACGAAGTTTCGTCCGGTAAGAGAATATGGTCCACGTGGTCTGAAACTAGAAGCATCACCCTTGACTGTCGCCTCTCCTGAACCCCGCATCTGCGGACAATCCAAGCCAAGGCACCCTCCCGACTCCGTCTCCTCAAGCTCCTTTCTGGCCATACATGGGATCTGGACCCCTCCACCATCCTCCACACTTATAAATCCCTCATCCGCCCTATCCTCTGCTATGCCCACCCTGCCTGGATCTCTACTCCTCCTATCTTTTACAAATCCCTTCAAATCCTCGAACACCATGCTCTTCACCTCGCCTATCACATCCGTCTCCCCTTCTCCACGTGGATCCTGTACGACCTTATCCCGTTCCCTCCACCTCCTCCTTTTCCTCGAATGGATACGGATCCTCTACACCTCCCGTAAACCTGATACTCCTCACCCGCTTATCTCTCACATCCTCTCCCACCCCTGTCCGTTGCTGTGCCTGTATTTCCACATCCCACCTGCTCTCCATCTCTCCATTCTCCTTACCCTCTCCCAAGGTGGCTTCCGCCAGCTTCCCCTCCCTGATGATGCCCTCCTCCCCTCCATCTACCTCTCCTATCAACTATGATCCTACCCTCCCACTTCCTGTGTTTTTTTTCCTCAGGGCACCCTCTCTCCCCTCTCTCTCCCTTCCCTCACCCCTCCCTTCCTCCCCCCTCCTCCCCCGGGCTTCCCCCACCTCCATACCTTCATTCCTCCCCTCATCTCCCCTCTCATTAGCATCTCTGCTCTCCCCTCTCCCTCCCCTACCACCTTCTTCCTCTCTTGGCAGGTCCCCGGACTCGCACACATTAAGTGGAAATTCGCGTGCCAGAGATCATCGCCATCAGTTTAGTGTATGTGCCGTCATATTTGTGATTTAGTGTTTTTCGCCGCCCACGCTCCTTCGTTCGCATGTGCCTTCTAAATCATCAGTGTTTGTGCACAGTGCCGATAGTTTTCTTGTTTTTTCGTCGAGTGTGAATGGCTTCATGTTTTTAATTATTGTACCTATTGTCTTTGAACCACCAGTCTGTTACTTATCTGTCATCATTGATTTTCTCTTTTATTGTACTGCTTGTGGCTGAAGAGCGGAGTAAGATTTTCCGCTGCCAGCCCACCTTGTATGAGGTGCAAAATAACAATAAAGAAAAAAAAAAACTAGAAGCTTATTTCAATCAAGTTTGTTCAGCAGCTGATGGTATATAAACATATTACATCTGTGCAGTATACCTTCCAAACATATATTCAGATGTTGAAACGTTGGGATTTAATTTTATTCACATTATACCGGTGCACAAAATGAGTTGGATTCTTTTTAATTCGATGGAAAGAATGCTGCAAAATTTCTTTTCATCTACACATTTTTTTCAAAAATAATTTATTAATAGTAAATGTTCAGTCTTTCAACATAATTGAGACATGTTCACTTCAAGTAGCACACAAAAACGTCTTTCGTTATTGACACATTTTATTAGTTTCAGGCCTTTATCACAGTAATTAGCATTCCTTTCTTTTATCTACCTGAGCTACAGTTCATTAGTGCCAGCGGTAGTTAGGTCACCATCTTCTTCTTCTCCTCCTCCTCCTCCTCTTTTTTTATAATTGTGAGTTAACGAGCATTGCGCACTCATTTAAGTATATGGCCGAGCCGAAAGGGTCAGCTTACAGGAATTGTGAAACGAACCCTGTCTTCCAGGACAGCGTGACACAAAGGGCGCAGATTCATCACGAGATGGGGAAACTCACAGGCGTCTATTCTCTATTGAGGCCTAAACGCTGTAGTGGGCGAGTGAGACAGGCGAGAACCTTCGCCATAGGGAAACCCAGTAGAAACCTATTGTGGCCAAGGTTGTTGTTGTTGTTGTGGTCTTCAGCCCTGAGACTGGTTTGATGCAGCTCCCCACGCTACTCTATCCTGTGTAAGCTGCTTCATCTCCCAGTACCTACTGCAACCTACATCCTTTGCTTAGTGTATTCATCTCTTGGTCTCCCTCTACGATTTTTACCCTCCACGTTGCCCTCCAATACTAAATTGATGATCCCTTGATGCCTCAGAACATGTCCTACCAACCGATCCCTTCTTCTAGTCAAGTTGTGCCACAAACCCCTCTTCTCCCCAACCCTGTTCAATACCTCCTCATTAGTTATGTGATCTACCCATCTAATCTTCAGCATTCTTCTGTAGCACCACATTTCGAAAGCTTCTATTCTCTTCTTGTCCAAACTATTTATCTTCCATGTTTCACATCCATACATGGCTACACTCCGTACAAATTGAGAAACGACTTCCTGACAAATCTATACTCGACGTTAACAAATTTCTCTTCTTCAGATACGCTTTCCTTGCTATTGCCAGTCTACATTTTATATCCTCTCTACTTCGACCACCATCAGTTATTTTGCTCCCCAAATAGCACAACTCCTTTACTACTTTAAGTGTCTCTTTTCCTAATCTAATTCCCTCAGCATCACCCGACTTAATTCGACTACATTCCATTATCCTCGTTTTGCTTTTGTTGATGTTCATCTTATATCCTCCTTTCAAGACACTGTCCATTCCGTTCAACTGCTCTTCCAAGTCCTTTGATGCCTCTGACAGAATTACAATGTCATCAGCGAACCTCAAAGTTTTTATTTCTTCTCCACGGCTTTTAATACCTACTCCGAATTTTTCTATTGTTTCCTTTACTGCTTGCTCAATATACAGATTGAATAACATCGGGGAGAGGCTACAACCCTGTCTCACTCCCTTCCCAACCACTTCTTCCCTTTCATGTCCCTCGACTCTTGTAACTGCCATCTGATTTCTGTACAAATTGTATGTAAATAGCTTTTCGCTCCCTGTATTTTACCCCTGCCACCTTCAGAATTTGAAAGAGAGTATTCCAGTCACCATTGTCAAAAGCTTTTTCCAAGTCAACAAATGCTAGAATCTAGGTTTGCCTTTTCTTAATCCAGCTTCTAAGATAAGTCGTAGGGTCAGTATTGCCTCACGTGTTCCCATATTTCTACAGAATCCAAACTGATCTTCCCCGAGGTCGGCTTTTACCAGTTTTTCCATTCGTCTCTAAAGAATTCGCGTTAGTATTTTGCAGCCGTGACTTATTGAACTGATATTTCGGTAATTTTCACATCTGTCAACGCCTGCTTTCTTTGGGATTGGAATTATTATATTTTTCTTGAAGTCTGAGGGTATTTCGCCTGCCTCATACGTTTTGCTCACCAGATGGTAGTGTTTTGTCAGGACTGGCTCTCCCAAGGCTGTCAGTAGTTCTAATGGAATGTTGTCTACTCCCAGGGCCTTGTTTCGACTCAGGTATTTCAGTGCTCTATCAAACTCTTCACGCAGTATCGTATATCCCATTTCATCTTCATCTACATCCTCTTCCCTTTCTATAACATTACCCACAAGTGCATCGCCCTTGTATAGTCCCTATATATACTCCTTCCACCTTTCTGCTTTCCCCTCTTTGCTTAAAACTGGGTTGCCATCTGAGCTCTTGATATTCATACAAGTGGTTCTCTTTTCTCCAAAGGTCTCTTTAATTTTCCTGTAGGCAGTATCTATCTTACCCCTAGTGAGATAAGCCTCTACATCCTCACATTTGTCCTCTAGCCATGCCTGCTTAGCCATTTTGCACTTCCTGTCAATCTCATTTTTGAGACGTTTGTATTCCTTTTTGCCTGCTTCATTTACTGCATTTTTATGTTTTCTCCTTTCATCAATTAAATTCAGTATTTCTTCTGTCACCCAAGGATTTCTACTAGCCCTCGTTTTTTACCTACTTGATCCTCTTCTGCCTTCACTACTTCATCCCTCAAAGCTACCCATTCCTCTTTTACTGTATTTCTTTCCCCCATTCTTGCCAATTGTTCCTTTATGCTCTCCCTGAAACTCTGTACAACCTCTGGTTTAGTCAGTTTGTCCAGGTCCCATCTCCTTAAATTCCCACCTTTTTGCAGTTTCTTCAGTTTTAATCTACAGTTCATAACCAATAGATTGTGGTCAGAGTCCACATCTGCCCCTGGAAATGTCTTACAATTTAAAACTTGGTTCCTAAATCTCTGTCTTACCATTATATAATCTATCTGAAATCTGTCAGTATCTCCAGGCTTCTTCCATGTATACAACCTCCTTTTATGATTCTTGAACCAAGTGTTAGCTATGATTAAGTTATTCTCTGTGCAAAATTCTACCAGGCGGCTTCCTCTTTCATTTCTTACCCCTATTCCATATTCACCTACTACTTTTCCTTCTCTTCCTTTCCTGCTATCGAATTCCATCACCCATAACTATTAAGTTTTCGTCTCCCTTCACTATCTAAATAATTTCTTTTATCTCATCATACATTTCTTCAATTTCTTCGTCATCTGCAGAGCTAGTTGGCATATAGACTTGTACCACTGTCGTAGGCGTGGGCTTTGTGTCTATCTTGTTCACAATAATGCGTTCACTATGTTGTTTGTAGTAGCTTACCCGAACTCCTATTTTTTTATTCATTATTAAACCTACTCCTGCATTACCCCTATTTGATTTTGTATTTATAACCCTGTATTCACCTGACCAGAAGTCTTGTTCCTCCTGCCACCGAACTCCGCTAATTCCTACTATATCTAACTTTAACCTATCCATTTCACCTTTTTAAATTTTCTAATCTACCTGCCCGATTAAGGGATCTGGCCAACGTAGCAGTGTTAAATATGGCGGACCTAAGATCGGCCATAAAGGGAAACATTTATGGAAACTATTTAATTCTGTAGTAATGCAGGGAATCAAGCTACAGTAGTTCTATTCTGCCATCCTCCACAAAATCTCATGGTGATCCTAATAAAACTTGAATATTGATCATATGTATAATAGTTTAGGATTTACTGTTAAAGTGAAATTAACAAGTTTTCTAACAAAGACCTGAATGCTAAAATCTGAATGCTTTGGTCGCTCTTAACGATCGACATTTCATATAGAAGCGCATCATTAAAATGACAAATGTTGTAAATATCAACTCTGTAACTTTATTTGTTTAAAAGATAAAGTAAATTTAAATTATCAGTATTCACAGTTAAGCATCACATCAGCATTTCCTCCCCACAAAACACATTGAACGATGACAGCATGACACCTTAATGAATTGTTAGGTAATATAATGTTTGTTGTAAAGTTTAGTGCATAATAGTTACTTTTGTTCTTTATTTATTTATCAGAAGGCACATTGGTGCAAGGCTACTGACCGTGGTACTCAAAGCTAAGAAGGAAATTGTATTGTTTTTATGTAAAAGTATTTAACTTTTGTTATGCTGTGGATATTACCGTTACTTTATTTAGAACGTGAAAGTGGTCAAGCTTTGATTATTTAAATATGTTGAAATGTAAAATAATGTAGAATAAGCTGTAGCCAATCAGATGGACGGCTTCAGGAAAGTGAACTGCCCTAGTCAGTTGCGTGACGATGTTCGGTGCGTGGGAAAAACGTGGCCGGAGACGGGCAGAGAGGGTCAGTTCTGGTCTAGATTCCAAAGAGTACCGTTCGGTGGAGACACTCACGGGTACAGTGCGGACTGAGACGCAAAAGCGGACAGTCGGTCTTTAGGCAGCTAGGAAGTGAAACGACTCAGAAAATTTCGCGTTGTGTGCTATCGCGGGACTTAGTCTCTGAGCGGTGAGTAGCCACGCATCTGGTGTGAACTTTCCGTGTGGAGTATTGGACTTGTGTTTCGCGATGAGATTGTGAATGATCGAACTGTGTCAAATGGATACACGCTCGAGTGTAACAGTAACTCTAGACACGATCACTTTTGCTACTAGTTTGCTTTCTGAATAAACATTCTAACTAAATCGCAACTGTGTGGTCTACATCATTTACGGGTCGTTAATTTAGTTCCCGATATTATTATTACTGTTATTATATGTTATATTAACTTCGTATTTCGCAAACTTGCCATCAGCCAGACAATTTAACCAAAGGGTCACAAGTGTCTAATTTAGGGCGTGTAATGCGAGACGTGCGGTTCAACCCCTAGACGAGTTTGAGCCAAGACAGTTCGATGAAGAGGAACCGCATGTGAGCCTGAACGTCTTTGGGGATGTTAGCTCGCGTAATTGTCTTGACAACTTCACTGCACTGGTGTGTTAGCGTCATCAGCTAAGCACGTAAACAAGTTAAGGTTTCCTGTTGTTGTGAAAAACATGGTGGTTCTCTTCGTTGCGAATGCAAATCAAACGTAACGTTTTGTTCCTCAAAAAAAAAAAAAAAAAAAAAAACAACAAATTTTCATCAGTCACAGGAGGTTAAAATATTACACGTGAAAGGAAAATTTCATACCTTATCTCTCTTTTCCTGCGTATAATATTTAAAAATTAAAAATGAAAATACTATGGAATTATAAATTATGAAAGGGTATATGTGTTAAATGACAACGATTGCTTCCATTCGTTGCAGTCATGCTGTCGGCTATATTGTGTTTACGTCGAGGCCATCATTTTTAGCATCTTGCCACAGCTTTCCGTATGTTTGGCATACATAATGATTTCGTAGTGTTCGTTTTCAGTGTATGACAGAGAATAGGTAGGTGCTTGGTGATGTACTATACCCGGTGATTTAGTTGCCTCTACCTATGCCATTTTACGCAAGCCGCAGTTCTATATCTAACCTTCAAAAACAACGAGAAAGATGTTCATATTCTCTCACTCCCTACAGTGAACTATTAGTCCTATAGAAAAAATGAACAGGAATTTTGTGTAGGAAATTTAATGTAGTTAAATTTTGTACTGGGATACGTTGCCGCTGGAGACCACGGTTTTCGAGTTATGAAAGAAAAAAATATACAAAAGTGACCTTCAAACGCACCTCCAACCCAACTCAGCTCTCGCTAGCCTGGATTTCTAGTATGATGTTCGCGGCACTCCCTCCTACCACTGGGCAAAAATTTCCGACTGCACGAACATCTCCCAATACTCTATCTTTTTTCGGTCTCTATTGATTGGGCTATTACGCCACCAGCGTAGTCAGGTATTTCGTTAACACTGTCGATTTAAACGTGTCCATGGGGATAATGAAAGAATAACGACTTTAGGTAACCGTTACACTGAAACTAATCGCGTTGACAATTAACTCTTACAAACACAGCAGTTTCGTACTCAGAAGGCCTGAAGAATACAACACTGTAGTTATTATTTTATGCTCTTGAAATTCACATAATTGTTGCGTAAATCTTACAGCTGTCAGGGTATCGTAAATTTTTCTTTATATGTAAATTGAAGGTGGAGGGGGGAGAAAGAAAAGAAAAAGGAAGAGATTTCTGATGTCACCTGCATTGGGAATCAACGCGGAAGCAGCGGCGACGAGCGAAAATATGTATTGGACCAAGATTCGAACCCACGATCTCCTGATTAGCGGGCAGGTGTGTTAACACTGCACCGTTCAGGACACAGTGCTATCGCAACTTAGGCGGACTGTCTCGGCAGGGCCTCAAGGTCGACCCACATTCCCATCGAGCGCCACCTACCCAAAGGCCGGCCGCGGTGGTCTAGCGGTTCTGGCGCTGCAGTCCGGAACCGCGGGACTGCTACGGTCGCAGGTTCGAATCCTGCCTCGGGCATGGGTGTGTGTGATGTCCTTAGGTTAGTTAGGTTTAAGTAGTTCTAAGTTCTAGGGGACTTATGAGCTAAGATATTGAGTCCCATAGTGCTCAGAGCCATTTGAACCTACCCAAAGTCCCATGCCCATTTCCTCCATACTCGCTACTCTGAGATTCCTGCAGGAGACTGGATGACTTGTGCATCTGCACTGAAGAAGGTGGATCCATTGCTCATGTAGACGAATCAGTTATATGAATGTGTGGTGTCTGTTATTTCACACATGTCCTGCAGAACTGCAGATAAATAGCGCTTGGTGGGAATGTGGGTTGGCCGCAAGGCGTGCTAAGTCTGCGCAGTTGCGATAACATTGTGTCCTGGATGGTGCAGTGGTTCACGCACCTGCCTGGTAAGAGGGAGATCCCTGGTTAGAATCCGTGCCTGGAACGCGTTTTCGCTCATCGACTCTGATTCTGCGCAATGTCGCAATGCAGTAATCCTTCCCCCCCCCCCCCCTTTCGTTTCTCCCCTCCTCCACCTTCAATTTACATATAATATATCAGAACTTCGGATTGTGCATGGTGTCTGTTCTTCCCGACACATCTGTTACCATGCATTCATGTAAATGTTTCTGTTGCCAGCAGTTTCCGTTTGTCTGCCTTGCTGTTTATATAGCTTAAGTCATGATAGTTTGGCGTGTGTGCCTGTATTTATGGCGGGCGACAGTCAGATTGTTAGCTGATTGCTATCTGGTGTGTCTCCACATATGTCTAAGCTGACCATTGGGGATCAGTTCGAAGCAGGATTCATCCCTGAAGACAATTGTACTCGTACTCCAGTCAATGAGATACCGGGCTGAATGCGCCTGACACCTTGCAAACAGGCTTGCTGGTGCCCTGAATTCAGGCCCCTTTCTGTGGACCGCCTGTTAATGGTCCTTGTGGTCACTGAAGCACTAGTTGGACGCCGGATTGACGCTAATGATGAAGCCAGGGCTCCGAGTGCCTTTGTGATGATTGCTCTGTCCTCGCATTGTGTCATCTCTTGACACTGTGTTTGATTATGGTCAACCAATTGCTGCTAACATCAGTAGGGGGACAAGGCAAGCACGAGTGCAATTTGTTAGTGCAGGTTGCCTACATCAAGGGCAAGTATACATTCAGGGGCAGGCCTACTATTCTCTTTCGATTGACAGTTCCTTAACTTATTGTTCCCCACCCCTTCCCCTCCTCCTCCTCACACTCCACCTTCTGCTTTCCCATCCCTCTAGGAACTCCCCTCGCTAATATAAGCACACTTTTAATATCAATTTGATAGACTAATTAATTAAATCGATCAATTCATTAAATTCACCCTCTGGGATCCCACCAGCCCTCCCCCCTCTCCCCCTCCCGGAAATTGGCAGAAAAAGACTCAGTTGGTCGGCGAATTGGTGGAAAATCGATTGTGGTGTATGTAATATTGTTTAAACAATTTAGAGAATACATGGAATATTGTTTATTTAAACAATTTCGGGATAGAAGGTGATATATGGCATATTTAAACAATTGTGATGCTTTTTCATTCCTATCATGCAGGGAATACTATCATGAAACACACAAGTAATTGTTGTTGTTGTTGTGGTCTTCAGTCCTGAGACTGGTTTGATGCAGCTCTCCATGCTACTCTATCCTGCGCAAGCTTCTTCATCTCCCAGTACCTACCGCAACTTACATCCTTCTGAATCTGCTTAGTGTATTGATCTCTTGGTCTCCCTCTACGATTTTTACCCTCCACGCTGCCCTCCAATGCTAAATTTGTGATCCCTTGATGCCTCGAAACATGTCCTACCAACCGATCCCTTCTTCTAGTCAAGTTGTGCCACAAACTTCTCTTCTCCCCAATCCTATTCAATACCTCCTCATTAGTTACGTGATCTACCCACCTTATCTTCAGCATTCTTCTGTAGCACCACATTTCAAAAGCTTCTATTCTCTTCTTGTCCAAACTGGTTATCGTCCATGTTTCACTTCCATACATGGCTACACTCCATACAAATACTTTCAGAAACGACTTCCTGACACTTAAATCTATACTCGATGTTAACAAATTTCTCTTCTTCAGAAACGATTTCCTTGCCATTGCCAGTCTACATTTTACATATACAAGTAATTACACTGTTAAAAACGTGTCAGTGACGAAGCACACACCGTCTGCCATACCCCGTGCACTGGATCACGCCCAATACAGGCTCACACCATCGAACACGCAGCTTGCTGAGTGTTCTGCAAAGCGAAGCACCATGCACCAGTATAGGAGTGACTGCTTGGCACTGCAACTGACAGACTGGATACCACACTAATAACTGAAGAAAAGTACCTGAGAAATTCCTGTCAGAACATGTGCTCTTTCTCTAGTTCTCCTTCCATAATGTGCCACTGCTGAGTCTGCACTGCTGTCAGTTGCTGTCAGACCGAACTGCAAACAAAGCAGCGTTTACCCAGTAAACCTGTGCGGAATACTAATGCGTGTGGGATGCCTTCCTTCCAAGGCAAATTCCTGACTGAGAATGGATTTCATCATGGGTTTTAAGCTGCTGTCTGTGCTGGAGAGAAAGGATCTCACCAAAAGAAATTTAATTGTATAGCATAGGATATACTGTTTATTTATAAAATTCAAATTTGGTGGGGAAAGCTCACATCCAGCAACTACATATCCTAATTATGTAATTACACTATGGCCGATTGAGGGTGTCATCTTTTTGGGAAATTTTCCTATGTGCACGCACCTTGACCAGCAGGGATCGACTGAGCTAGTGTACAATGCCACCACCAAAGGACATTCCTCGTGCCACCCCTCGTCCCCTCCACTATGCCCCATAGAAAAATTGGTAGGAAAAAGACTCACTCTGTGCTGGAGAAGAAGGATCTCATGACACAAAATTCACATTCAAGTCAATAATATATTGATGGATATAATTTATTTAATCAATTTGTGGGAGACAGGGCTTCCCCAATTGGGTAGACACCATGACTGCATCTCCCACCCCTGCCCCCCATGACATAATAGCGAAGGAATGGAATGATGTGTGATGTAGTGGCCATCGTTTGGAATCTCCCATGTGTGTGTCTATCCTAAGGGCTCCGCCACGGAGGTCAAAACAGCCCAGTGTCCCAATTAGAGATCACGTTACTAAATACCACCGACCACAGACCGGATATCAGCCTCCTTTGCTCTCACAGCCCGCAAACAGAGCATCAAGTGGCGGCATTCTGCTGATCGGCAAATTCCAGATTTTCTTCCTGTATCTGTCGCTCTCAAGAGAACACTCCCTGCTTGTCTGTGTGAGCCAACGTCTCCAAACATGAAGATGGAGATTTTCATCTCTCCTCAGAGTACTGTATTCCTATTGGCTAAAGATGAGGACAAATGGAAAGCTGACACTATTTCGATATCAAAAACAGAGTGAAATAAGTCATTTGCACTGCCCTGTCAAATTGATTGGAGTCAAACAGATCGCTTAAAACAGTCAGTTCCACCTTCTGATGATCATTCTTCATAATAAAACATATTTTCAACGTTTGAATATCACATGCAAACATTATGCAAATCAAGTAAAGAAATTTCCATCACAAGTAGATCGTAGCGCTAAATATATCCGAACTCTTGTACATGCCCTCCTCCACCACAACCTGGGGAAGGGTGGGATAACAATACGTTAAGGACCTATCAATCAAAAAGGAGGATTATCCTAGGAGTCATAACCTGTCAATCAGAAGGATTCATTGTCCCCAGGGGTCTTAATCCTTTTAGCAGAACAATAGCTTAAGGACCTGCCAATCAAAAGAGAGCAAGAGAGCAATAGGGTTGCCACTGAATGTATACTTGCCCCTGATGTAGGAACCCACACAGACAAACTGCACTTGTGCAAGCCTTGTCCTATTAACACCGTCAAATAGTGGCATCACTACTATTCAAAAGTCAAGCGATTAGCTGAATACACCAATCAGCTGCTTCGAGTCCAATTGCACGTCCTCTCTCAAATGCTTGCTGCCCGACTGAGTACACAAAGTGAAATTCGTAAGGATATTATGCCCTTGTATCGACATGTCCCCTTTTTACTACTCTTGCCAGCTGCACAGTGTAATTGCACTGTAGTGTCACACATTCATCCACTGGCCGCCAAAGTTTACAATTTTGCATTTTCCGTGGATACCTGTATGAATAACAATTTGTGACCAATTTGCGTAAATCCTTCGTGGGGCATTTTCTTTTCTTTTTTGCCTTAGAATGTGTCCCCAATTGTAAGTTATCATCTGAGCTAGAAATTAGGGATATAGGCTATGTGATTTATGCGATATGCCAGTTTTGCATCAGGCCATGTTGCAAGTATCGTTGGTCTTGTCTGACGTTTATCAGTATCCTCTTCTTTATACTGAGATTGGCACCTGTCGCTGTTGTGGGCTATGTGATTTATGCGATATGCCAGTTTTGCATCAGGCCATGTTGCAAGTATCATTGGTCTTGTCTGATGTTTATCAGTATCCTCTTCTTTATACTGAGATTGGCACCTGTCGCTGTTGTGGGCTATGTGATTTATGCGATATGCCAGTTTTGCATCAGGCCATGTTGCAAGTATCGTTGGTCTTGTCTGACGTTTATCAGTATCCTCTTCTTTATACTGAGATTGGCACCTGTCGCTGTTGTGGGCTATGTGATTTATGCGATATGCCAGTTTTGCATCAGGCCATGTTGCAAGTATCGTTGGTCTTGTCTGACGTTTATCAGTATCCTCTTCTTTATACTGAGATTGGCACCTGTCGCTGTTGTGGGCTATGTGATTTATGCGATATGCCAGTTTTGCATCAGGCCATGTTGCAAGTATCGTTGGTCTTGTCTGACGTTTATCAGTATCCTCTTCTTTATACTGAGATTGGCACCTGTCGCTGTTGTGGGCTATGTGATTTATGCGATATGCCAGTTTTGCATCAGGCCATGTTGCAAGTATCGTTGGTCCTGTCTGACGTTTATCAGTATCCTCTTCTTTATACTGAGATTGGCACCTGTCGCTGTTGTGGGCTATGTGATTTATGCGATATGCCAGTTTTGCATCAGGCCATGTTGCAAGTATCGTTGGTCTTGTCTGACGTTTATCAGTATCCTCTTCTTTATACTGAGATTGGCACCTGTCGCTGTTGTGGGCTATGTGATTTATGCGATATGCCAGTTTTGCATCAGGCCATGTTGCAAGTATCGTTGGTCTTGTCTGACGTTTATCAGTATCCTCTTCTTTATACTGAGATTGGCACCTGTCGCTGTTGTGGGCTATGTGATTTATGCGATATGCCAGTTTTGCATCAGGCCATGTTGCAAGTATCGTTGGTCTTGTCTGACGTTTATCAGTATCCTCTTCTTTATACTGAGATTGGCACCTGTCGCTGTTGTGGGCTATGTGATTTATGCGATATGCCAGTTTTGCATCAGGCCATGTTGCAAGTATCGTTGGTCTTGTCTGACGTTTATCAGTATCCTCTTCTTTATACTGAGATTGGCACCTGTCGCTGTTGTGGGCTATGTGATTTATGCGATATGCCAGTTTTGCATCAGGCCATGTTGCAAGTATCGTTGGTCTTGTCTGACGTTTATCAGTATCCTCTTCTTTATACTGAGATTGGCACCTGTCGCTGTTGTGGGCTATGTGATTTATGCGATATGCCAGTTTTGCATCAGGCCATGTTGCAAGTATCGTTGGTCTTGTCTGACGTTTATCAGTATCCTCTTCTTTATACTGAGATTGGCACCTGTCGCTGTTGTGGGCTATGTGATTTATGCGATATGCCAGTTTTGCATCAGGCCATGTTGCAAGTATCGTTGGTCTTGTCTGACGTTTATCAGTATCCTCTTCTTTATACTGAGATTGGCACCTGTCGCTGTTGTGGGCTATGTGATTTATGCGATATGCCAGTTTTGCATCAGGCCATGTTGCAAGTATCGTTGGTCTTGTCTGACGTTTATCAGTATCCTCTTCTTTATACTGAGATTGGCACCTGTCGCTGTTGTGGGCTATGTGATTTATGCGATATGCCAGTTTTGCATCAGGCCATGTTGCAAGTATCGTTGGTCTTGTCTGACGTTTATCAGTATCCTCTTCTTTATACTGAGATTGGCACCTGTCGCTGTTGTGGGCTATGTGATTTATGCGATATGCCAGTTTTGCATCAGGCCATGTTGCAAGTATCGTTGGTCTTGTCTGATGTTTATCAGTATCCTCTTCTTTATACTGAGATTGGCACCTGTCGCTGTTGCGAAGTCTTTGAGAATACGTGTTGACCTCGTGAGGACTTCACACGATGAGACAGTTACAAGGATGTCGTCTGCGTATGTCATGCAAGACATCTTGATGTTTTGAAGCGTTAGAACTCGTATCTGAGGTGCTATCTTAACTAATAAAGGTTCGACGGTGATGGCATAAACGTTACTGATAGCAGACACCCTTCCCTGACGGACTGTCCAATAGAAAAATCTTTGCTCAAATGTCCATTGAGTAAGCTCTTGGAGCTGGCACTCGTGATAAATTTCCTTATGAAATAATCTGCGCAACGCGTTTCCTGGAGCGTCTGTAGTAGTTATTCGGGGCTAATACGATGGAAACTTTTTCAAAGTCGATGAAGAGTAAGCCATCCTTGGGTTTACTTCCTGTAGCTGTGGAGATGACGCCTCTGAGTGTACGTGCTGCAGTTACAACGCTTCACCCAGCTATGGCATAATACTGACATATTCCAAATCTTTTCTCCAAAACTGCTTCCATGCTGACTGTGCACGAATTTTTCTTCTAATAAGATGACAGCTATTTCATACTCACTGATTGTCCAGGGTTATATTGTAAACTTCCTTTGACGTTTTTGTCTGCGATTGCAATTTTAAGACGTTCTTCATGAAAGAGCGACCAGACATCTCTGAACTGTTGAGAGGTCCGTTAGATTTTGTGTTTAAACAGGCTGCCACAGCAGGATTTCCTTGAACCGATTTCCCAATAAGGCTTCTGATTGGTCGTGTATACAGTACACTATCGATTCTGGAAATTCTGTTCCAGCTGCCGTATTTCCGATCCCAAAAGCAATGTTCGTTCGAACGCATACGCTCTATCCAATTTAACTTTCGATTGGTTTATCAGGCTGCTATTTGCTTTCTGAAATGTTGATTAATGTGGATGAAGTGTTGTGCGTGGAGCGAAGGAAGAGATTTATTTGACTGATGTAGAGGTTATTTTCTTTATTTAATTGAAGGCAGGCACATCTTGTCTTTATTAGATCGGAAGAGAAGAAGAGAGGCTGATATATTTGCTGAATTAGCACAATCGAACGGCTTGGCAAAATCCCTGTGTTTTGCACAGCTGCCTAATTAACGCCTCAGTACGAGCTCTAATTTCCCTTTTCTTTGAATGGTGATCATTGCGCGATTTGAAAGTTGGTGGTAATAATATATACTCTACATCCTCGGTGAAGATCGGATTTCGGAATTTAGTGAGCAGCTTCCGTTTAGCGAGGCGTCTGTCTGCAAGTGTGTCCCACTTGAAACTTTCTATGAGATTTGTAACGGTCTCACGATGGCTAAATGTAGCAGTCACGAATCTTGCCGCTCTTCTTTGGACCTTCTCAATCTCTTGAATCAGATCCAACTGGTAAGGGTCCCATACAGACGACCAATACTCTAAGAGCGGACGAACTAACGTATTGTAAGCTATTTCCTTTGTTGAAGGACTGCATCGCTTCAGGATTCTACCAATAAACCGCAATCTAGAGTTCACCTTGCCCGTGTAATCTGACCATTCCAAAAATGGTTCAAATGGCTCTGAGCACTGTGGGACTTAATATCTGAGTTCATCAGTCCTCTAGAACTTAGAACTACTTAAACCTAACTAACCTAAGGACATCACACACATCCATGCCCGAGGCAGGATTCGAACCTGCGACCGTAGCGGTCGCGCGGTTCCAGACTGAAGCGCCTAGAACCGCTCGGCCACCAGCGGCCGGCTGATCATTCCATTTGAGACCATTTCGAATAGTCACACCCAGATACTTGACGGATGTTACCGCTTCCAAAGACTGGGTATTTATTTTCTACTCGTACATTAATGGGGATTTTCGCCTTGTTATACGCAGTAGGTTACACTTACTAATATTGAGAGATAACTGCCAGTCATTACACCACGTATTTATTTTTTGCAAATCCTCATTGATTTGTTCACAACTTTTCTGTGATAGTACTTTCCTGTAGACTACAGCATCATCGGCAAACAGTCTAATGCCGCTGTTAATACCATCAACCAGATCGTTTATGTAAATCGTAAAAAAGCAGCGGACCTATCACGCTGCCCTGGGGCACACCTGTTTCTGCCGAAGTCACCCCGTTGAGGACTACATACTGCTCCCTGTCTGTTAGAAAACTTTCTATCCAACCGCATACGTCATCGGATAGACCGTAAGCGCGCACGTTTTGGAGCAAGCGACAGTGTGGAACTGAGTCGAACGCCTTTCGAAAGTCGAGAAATATGGTATCAGCCTGGGAGCGGGTAGCTAGAGCCTGTTGTATATCACGCACAAAGAGGGCCAGCTGTGTGTCGCATGACTTTCATGGACGTCCACAGAAATTTATCCAAGAGGGGGCAAGAATCAAACATATGACAATTATTGGCGTAAATAAGTTATTGCATTCCAAATGTGTAATGTTTTTCATAATTTTATTCACGCTCTTTTATTTGCAGAAAACGATGTTTCTTCTTCGCGACTTTGTTAGTGCCCTTATAC
Source organism: Schistocerca serialis cubense (assembly GCF_023864345.2). NCBI lineage: Eukaryota > Metazoa > Arthropoda > Insecta > Orthoptera > Acrididae > Schistocerca > Schistocerca serialis. The sequence continues at coordinate 43,004,068 of NC_064641.1, forward strand.
ATTTATATATGTACAGGGGTCGAACAAAAATGTGGGAACACTGAGAGAAATGCATGCCTGAACATAAATGCAGATGCTAGCCATGCCTGCAGGTTGTATTTGACAACGAACGTCGCCTATGCGGTGTCCTCAATACGTTGTGCCAGCCGTGGCCAGAACGGTGTTCCGTGTAGTTGTGACTGCATTATGTCGGATATAAGTGAGGCGGAAGGAGTATATAGAGGGTCTACACAAGGGCGATGTACTTGAGGACAATATTATGGAAATGGAAGAGGATGTAGATGAAGATGGCTGGTTCAAATGGCTCTGAGCACTATGGGACTCAACTGCTAAGATCATTAGTCCCCTAGAACTTAGAACTAGTTAAACCTAACTAACCTAAGGACATCACAAACATCCATGCCCGAGGCAGGATTCGAACCTGCGACCGTAGCGGTCTTGTGGTTCCAAACAGCAGCGCCTTTAACCGCACGGCCACTTCGGCCGGCGATGAAGATGAAATGGGAGATACGATACTGCGTGAAGGATTTGACAGAGCACTGAAAGACTTGAGCCGAAACAAGGCTCCGGGATTAGACAACATTCCATTAGAACTACTGACGGCCTTGGGGGAGCCAGTCCTGACAAAACTCTACCATCTGGTGAGCAAGATTTATGAGACAGGCGAAATACCCTCAGACTTCAAGAAGAACATAATTATTCCAATCCCAAAGAGAGCAGTTGTTGACAAATGTAAAAAATACCGAACTATCAGTTTAATAAGCCATGGCTGCAAAATACTAACACGAATTCTTTACGGACGAATGGAAAAACTGATAGAAGCCGACCTCGGGGAAGATCAGTTTGGATTCCGTAGAAATGTCGGAACACGTGAAGCAATGCTGACCTTACAACGTATCTTAGAAGAAAGATTAAGGAAAGGCAAACCTACGTTTCTAGCGTTTGTAGACTTAGCGAAAGCTTTTGACAATGTTGACTGGAATACTCTTTCAAATTCTGAAAGTGGCAGGGGTAAAATACAGGGAGCGAAAGGCTATTTACAATTTGTACAGAAACCAGATGGCAGTTATTAGAGTTGAGGGGCGCGAAAGGGTAGCAGTGGTTGGGAAGGGAGGGAGACAGGTTGTAGCCTCTCCCGATGTTATTCAATCTGTATATTGAGCAAGCAGTAAAGGAAACAATAGAAAAATTCGTAGTAGGTATTAAAATCCATGGAGAAGAAATAAAAACTTTGAGGTTCGCCGATGACATTGTAAATCTGTCAGAGACAGCAAAGGACTTGGAAGAGCAGTTGGACGGAATGGACAGTGTCTTGAAAGGAGGATATAAGATGAACATCAACAAAAGCAAAACGAGGATAATGGAATGTAGTCGAATTAAGTCGGGTGATGCAAAGGGAATTAGATTAGGAAATGAGACACTTAAAGCAGTAAAAAAGTTTTGCTATTTGGGGAGCAAAATAACTGATGATGGTCGAAGAAGAGAGGATATAAAATGTAGACTGGCAATGGCAAGGAAAGCGTTTCTGAAGAAGAGAAATTTGTTAACGTCGAGTATAGATTTGTCAGGAAGTCGTTTCTTAATTTGTACGGAGTGTAGCCATGTATGGAAGTGAAACATGGACGATAAATAGTTTGGACAAGAAGAGAATAGAAGTTTTCGAAATGTGTTGCTACAGGAGAATGCTGAAGATTAGATGGGTAGATCACATAACTAATGAGGAGTTATTGAATTGAATTGGGGAGAAGAGGAGTTTGTGGCACAACTTGACAAGAAGAAGGGATAGGTTGGTAGGACATGTTCTGAGGCATCAGGCGCCACAAATTTAGCATTGGAGGGCAGCGTGGAGGGTAAAAATCGTAGAGGGAGACCAAGAGATGAATATACTAAGCAGATTCAGAAGGATGTAGGTTGCAGTATGTACTGGGAGATGAAGAAGCTTGCACAGTATAGAGTAGCATGGAGAGATGCATCAAACCAGTCTCAGGACTGAAGACCACAACAACAACAACAAGTGATTTCGAACGTGGACAAATTCCTGGTGCTTATATGGTGAGTCCATCCGTAACCAACGTAGCCGAAGTGTCTGGTACTTCAACGAACACCATATCGAAGATTTACAGTGGGCTGATAGAACTCATGGGATAACGATATGCTCATATACAGATGATGGTAGTATCGCCCACGAAAGATATAAAAGGGCAGTGCAATGGCTCAGGTGATTCACATGAAGAGGTTTGCGATGTGGTGTGGCCGCACGACGGAAATAATCGGTTTTGAACGCGGAATGGTAGTTGGAGCTACACGGGTGGGAAAATCCACTACTGAAATCATTAGGGAAGTCAGTATTCCGAGAATACGAATTTCAGGCATTACCTCTCATCACAGACAAGACAGTGGCCGACGGATCTCCACGTAACAACCGAGAGAAGTGGCGTTTGCGTGAATTGTCAGTGCCAACAGACAAGCAACACTGCCTGAAATAACAGCAGAAATGAATGTGGGACGTACGATGAACGTATTGTAATGGGATATTATAATGGGATACCTTCCCCTAACGTTACCTTTTTTTATAGAAATAACCGATCCATGTATACTATCGATTCTTGTACAGGTGACTATTCTCGACTGTTTAACTGAACGACCTTCATAGGATTCTGTATATGATGTGTTATGTTTCGGGCTAAAATACACTGCTGGCCATTAAAATTGCTATACCAAGAAGAAATGCAGGTGATAAACGGGTATTGATTGGACAAATATATTATACTAGAACTGACATGTGATTACATTTTCACGCAATTTGGGTGCATACATCCTGAGAAATCAGTACCCAGAACAACCACCTCTGGCCGTAATAACGGCCTTGATACGCCTGGGCATTGAGTCAAACAGAGCTTGGCTGGCGCCCATGAAGCTTCAACACGGTACCACACTTCAGTGACTGGCATATTGTGGCTAGCCAGTTGCTCGGCCACCATTGACCATACGTTTTCAATTGTGAGAGATCTGGAGAACGTGCTGGCCAGGGCAGCAGTAGAACATTTTCTGTGTCCAGAAAGGCCCGCACAGGACCAGCAACATGCGGTCGTGCATTATCCTGCTGCAATGTAGGGTTTCGCAGGGATCGAATTAAGGATAGAGCCACGGGTAGCAACACATCTCAAATGTAACGTCCACTGTTCAAAGTACCGTCAATGCGAACAAGAAGTGACCGAGACTTGTAACCAAGGGCACCCCATACTATCACGCCGGGCGATACGCCAGTATGGCGATGACGAATACACGCTTCCAATGTGCGTTCACCGCGATGTCGCCAAACACGGATGCGACCATCATGATGCTGTAAACAGAACCTGGATTGATTCCAAAAAATTACGTTTTGCCATTCGTGCACCCAGGTTCGTCGTTGAGTACACCATCGCAGGCGCTCCTGTCTGTGATTCAGCGTCAAGGGTAACCGCAGCCTTGATCTCTGAGCTGATAGTCCATGCTGCTGCAAACGTCGTCGAACTGTTCGTGCAGGTGGCTGTTGTCATGCAAACGTCCCCATCTGTTGACTCAGGGATCGAGATGTGGCTGCACGATCCGTTACAGCCATGCGGATAAGGTGCCTGTCATCTCGACTGCTAGTGATACGAGGCCGTTGGGATCCAGCACGTCGTTCCGTATTACCCTCCTGAACTCACCGATTGCATATTCTGCTAACAGTCATTGGATCTAGACCAACACGAGCAGCATTGTCACGATACGATAAACCGCAATCGCGATAGGCTACAATCCGACCTTTATCAAAGTCGGAAGTCTTTACACGAGGCATCACAGCAACGTTTCACGAGGCAACGCCTGTCAACCGCTGTTTGTGTATGAAAAATCGGTTGGAAACTTTCCTCACGTCAGCACGTTGTAGGTGTCGCCACCGGTGCAAACCTTGTGTGAAGGGCCTGAGAAGCAAATCATTTGCATATCACAGCGTCTTATTCCTGTCGGTTAAATTTCGCGTCTGTAGCACGTCATCTTCGTGGTGTAGCAGTTTTAATGCCCAGTAGTGTACATTATGTAAAAAGAAATCAATTTGTTAGTATTCTGTACATACTGTTGAAATTACTCGCCTTTTAAAAATATCTGAAACTACGAAATTTCTGGCATACTTAAAATTCACAATATTAATTGCACAATCTAACGCTAATTATTAAATTTATTTTTGGACTCATTTATAAAATAATGGTATATTTTAGCGAAGATTCTTTTTTTGCGAAGAAATTTTGTAAACTCTTTTGTTTTGTAGTCTCTATGAAATATTGTGAGTACCGAAGACTGTAGGTAATAGTGGGCATGTCTCTGATGGAATCAGACGTGTTTTTGATTTTGCCACCAATAATGTAATTTGTGGTGTGACAAGTGAAAATTGTAAAGTCAGTGTGATTTAGAAGAATGGGATGAAATAAGAAGGTATTCATAGCAACAGGCAAATCTTCATCAGTTATTCAGTTATCAGGAACTCATTAAATGAAAATTTCAGCGGCAAGAATGTACCACTAGACACAAAAAGACTCGGAGCCAGCAACAACGAGACAATGAAGATAAATAAAATGTTTTTATTTTGTATGTCTTACGCGTTTCGAAGCTTTCTAAATTTTTTTGCAGAGACATAGAACTTTAATGGTGATGTGTGGGAGGGTAAGGTTGCCGTATCCGTTACGACAGTGAGTCAAAATCTGCTGTCAACAAGTCACGGCAGAAGACGACTGACGCGAGTGCCTTTGCTAACAGCACGACATCGCCTGGGCTCGTGACCTTATAGATTGGACCCTAGGTGACTGGAAAACAGTGGCCTGATCAGATGTGTCCCTATTTTGTTTCATATGACCCGATGATAGGATTGGACTTAGGTTGTCAATAAGACAGTGTGCATGCCGGTGGTGTCTCCGTAATAGCGTGTGCAGTGCCTACGTGGAATGGACTGAGTCCTTTGCTCAACTGAACCGATTATTGACTGGAAATGGTTGTGTTCAGCTATTTGGAGACCATTTGCTGACATTCATGGACTTCATGCTCCCAAACAATGATGGAATTTTTATAGATGACAATACGCTATGTTACCGAGCCTCTGTTATTCACGATTGGTTTGGAGAACATTCTGGACAGTTCGAGCGAATGATTTGACCACGCGCCGCACATTTACGGGACATAATCGAGAGGTCAATTCGTGCACAAAATCCTGCACCGGCACCACCTTCGCAGTTACGGATAGCTGTATCGGCAGCATGGCTCTATATGAGCGGACATCTACAAACTTGTTGAGTCCATGTTACGTCGAGTTGCTGCACTGTGTCGTGCAAAAGGAGGTCCGGCACGATTTTAGGAGGGATCCCATGACTTTTGTCACCTCAGTCCATACAGAGAAAGCGGGAAAACAATCATCCGCTAAGTTACAACGCGGACGAAAGTCTATATTGATCGCGACAGAAGGTCACTAAAGAGAATTGTGATGAAAAATAAGGGGACGACAGATGACAAAGTCACTTCAGAATTGAATATCGCACTCGCGAACTCTTTCACCACCAAATCAACGTGAAAGAAGCTCCATAAACAGGGAACAGCAACATCAAAACCATGAAGCCTGGTTTATGGAGCAACAGAAGAATTTCCGTTGGTGGAGTGATTTGTTACATATTATAAGAACGTAGGCTTCCAAGGCCGACGTCATAGTGATTAAAATTCTTCTGGTTATTATGTCGCGTCACTGCTAAAAACTAACAACAATAATAAACTAAAACCGACGTTTCGGCCGAGTTGCAACGGCCTTCCTCAGGGCACGACTGGTTTTGCATGTTTTTTTTTTCTTTATTGTTATTTGGAAACCTGTATTACAGGCAGGCCTGCAGCAGCATACGACGCCGCTCTTTGGCCGCAGAGAAACACAAATATACAAATGAAGACATTTAGAGAAAAAACATGGTGGACATACAAACGGAGACAAACACTTTTTAAAATACAAGGTGCCGTTCACGGGCGTAGAGTCGAAGATAAAATTGTTCAGACACTTGGACACAGAGACGAGAATTGTCACACGTGAACGTAGGTGCACAAAACGAATAACACTGAATCACTTAAGCACATAACGACGGCACACACAGGACATGAGGCGTTGATCTCCGGCGCTCAAATGTTCACTAACCGTGTACGAGTCCGGGGACCTGCCAAGAGAGGAGGAGGGGGGGTGGGAGAGGGAGAGGGGAGAGCAGATGCAATGGGCAGGGGAGATAGGGGGAAGGGAGGAAGGGGGAGGGGAAGCCCGGAGGAAGAGGGAAGGAGGGAGGGGATGGGGGAAAAGGAAAGAGAAGGGTGGGAGGGTGCCTAAAGGAAAGGACACTGGAAGTGGGGGGGGGGGATCAAAGTTGATAGGAGGGGTAGATGGAGGGGAGGAAGACATCATCAGGGAGAAGGAGCTGTCGGAAGTCACCTTGGTGAGGAGGGTGGAGAGATGGAGACCGGGTGGGACATGGGAATACAGGTGCGGCAGCGGGTGAGGGTGGGAGAGAATGGGTGAGACAAGCGGATGAGGTGGATCGAGTTTGCAGGAGGTGTACAGGATCTGTATCCTTTTAAGGAAAGGGAGGAGGTGAGGGAAGGGGATGAGATCATACCGGATCCGCGTGGGGGAGGGGAGGCAGATGCGATAGGCGAGGCGGAGAGCATGGTGTTCAAGGATTTGGAGGGATTTATAAAAGGTAGGGGGGGCGGAGATCCAGGCCGGATGGGCGTAACAAAGGATAGGACGGATGAGGGATTTATGGGTGTGGAGGATGGTGGAGAGGTCCAGACCCCACGTACGGCCGGAAAGGAGCTTGAGGAGACGGAGTCGGGAGCGTGCCTAGGCTTGGATTGTCCGGAGATGGGGAGTCCAGTAGAGGCGACGGTCGAGGGTGACGCCAAGGTACTTAAGGGTGGGAGTGAGGGCGATAGGACGGCCATAGACGGTGAGATAGAAATCAAGGAGGCGGAAGGAAGGGGTGGTTTTGCCTACAATGATCGCCTGGGTTTTGAAGGGACTGACCTTGAGCAACCACTGGTTGCACCAAGCGGTGAACCTGTCAAGATGGGATTGGAGAAGGTGTTGGGAGCGCTGAAGGGTGGGGGCAAGGGCAAGGAAGGCGGTGTCGTCGGCAAACTGGAGGAGGTGGACGGGGAATGACGGCGGCGGTATGTCCGCCGTATACAAAAGGTACAGAAGGGGGAGAGGACGGAGCCTTGGGGCACACCGGCGGAGTTTTGCATGGGGATAGGTGCTTCTATTTATTACAGTCTATCGATGTCTGACGTAACTGTTGTAAAACTTTTAATTGGACCTCTAATATGATTGGCTAGTCATGACGTAAGGGAAGATGGAACGAAAGAGGCTATTCGTGGATGCCCATGTCGTCAACGATTGGCAGCTGTCCGCCAATCAGCGTACGGCTTCTGGTCGGCAAGTTTTCCTCCTGGTGTGCGCGGAAGTGGACTGACAGTTGCTCTACAGCTGTTTGTGCAGATACGTCCGTGTCCCGTGTAGCTTCTGCCCCGCGACCGCTCGCGGCCGGTTGGACTGGGATGGCCGGCAGCCAGGACGCTGGGAGTTTGTAGCCATCTTCTTTGTTGATGTTGTCAGGATGCTTAATAATTTCGATCGCCTCCGGTATTTTGCGTTCTCGCGTCCACGATTCTTTCGCCAGTACTCGGGCTTTCTGGGATCTGATAGGTTGTCCACAGTCACGGTGGTGTTCCGCTATCGCCGATTTATTATGTTGTTGTAATCGTACATAGTGTTCGTGTTCTGCTACTCGTAAGCTGACAGGTCTCCCTGTTTCTCCTATCACCTATCCCCATGCAAAACCAGTCGTGCCTTAGGAGGGCCTTTGCAATTCGGCCGAAACGCCGGTTTTAGTTTATTATTATTGTTAGTTTTTAGCAATGACGCGGCATAATATCCAGAAGAATTTTAATCACTATTGTTACATTTTGTTTCCAGCTTCTAGCCGAGTATGCTTCCCAAGAGTGAAACATGGCGGGGATTCGTTGATGATTTGCGCAGTCGTACCGTGGTATTCCACAGGTGCCAAGGTTACTATACAAGGTCATATTACTGCCAAGGATTATGTTATTATTTTGGCTGATCAGGCCGAGTCTACGGTACAGTGTTTGTTCCTCAGTGGTAATGCTTTGTTCCGAGACGACATGGCCGTTATTCACACAGTTGACGTCGTACAGGACTGGTTTTATGAGGATGAGGATAGATTGTCGCATATCTCCTGACTACCTCATCACCAGTTCTCAATATTATCGAGCCTTTGTGGTCTACGATGGAGAGAAGGGTGCGTGATCGCTGTCATCTTTGTTACCTCAACTTGCCACTATTTTGCAGGAAGAATGGTATAAAATTCTCTTGAAAACCACAAAGGACCTGTATTTATTCATTCCGAGGCGACTGTAAGCTGTTTCGAATGCCAAGTTTCCTACACCGCACTAGGCGTGCTGCTAGGTTTCGATATTTTTGTCCACCCACTGTATTGATCTACTGTGCCGAATTGGCCATGTTCTTCAAGAACGCACCAAGTGGGCTGTGGCATGAATGGGAATTTGGATTGAGGAAGAAGCCGTCCTGGGGTAGGCCATGTACTTGTGCACAGCAGTTAGCGCATCTGACGAGAGTTCAGGAGACCCGGGTTTGAATCCTGGCCTTGTTATAAATGTTCATTCATTATCATCGTATGTCCTGACAAAACTCTACCATCTGGTGAGCAAGATTTATGAGACATTCGAAATACCGTCAGACTTCAAGAAGAATATAGTAATTCCAATCCCTAAGGAAGCAGGTGTTGACTAATGTGAAAATTACCGAACTATCAGTTTAATAATTCGCGGCTGCAAAATACTAACGCGAATTCTTTACAGGCAAATGGAAAAACTGGTAGAAAGCCGATCTCGGGGAAGATCAGTTAGGATTCCGTAGAAATATTGGAACACGTGAGGCAATACTGACCCTACGACTTATCTTAGAAGATAGATTAAGGAAAGGCAAACCTACATTTCTAGCATTTGGAGACTTAGAGAAAGCTTTTGACAATGTTGGCTGGAATACTCTCTTTCAAATTCTTAAGGTGGCAGGGGTAAAATACAGGGAGCAAAAGGCTATTTACAATTTGTACAGAAACCAGATGGCAGTTATAAGAGTCGAGGGACATGAAAGGGAAGGAGTGGTTGGGAAGTGAGTGAGACAGTGTTGTAGCCTCTCACCGATGTTATTAATCTGTATATTTAGCTAGCAGTAAAGGAAACAAAAGAAAAATTCGCAGTAGGTATTAAAGTCCATGGAGAAGAAATAAAAACTTTTAGGTTCGCCGATGACATTGTAATTCTGTCAGAGGCAGCAAAGGACCTGGAAGAGCAATTGAACGGAATGGACAGTGTCTTGAAAGATGGATATAAGACGAACATCAACAAAAGCAAAACTAGGATTATGGAATGTAGTCGAATTAAGTCGGGCGATGCTGGGGGAATTAGATTAGGAAATGAGACACTTAAAGTAGTAAATGAGTTTTGCTATTTGGGGAGCAAAATAAATGACGATGGTCGAAGTAGAGAGAATATAAAATGTAGACTGGCAATGGCAAGGAAAGCGTTTCTCAAGAAGAGAAATTTGTTAACATCGAATATAGATTTAAGTGTCAGGAAATCGTTTCTGAAAGTATTTGCATGGAGTGTAGCCATAGCCGGACGAGGTGGCCGAGCGGTTCTAGGCGCTACAGTCTGGAACTGCGCGACCGCTACGGTCGCAGGTTCGAATCCTGCCTCGGGCATGGATGTGTGTGATGTCCTTAGGTTAGTTAGGTTTAAGTAGTTCTAAGTTCTAGGGGACTGATGACCATAGATGTTAAGTCCCATAGTGATCAGAGCCATTTGAACCATTTTTTGAAAGTGTAGCCATATATGGAAGGGAAACATGGACGATAAATAGTTTGGACAAGAAGAGAAAAGAAGCTTTCGAAATGTGGTGCTACATAAGAATGCTGAAGATTAGATGGGTAGTTAACTTAAACTAAAACTAATGAAGAGGTATTGAATAGAATTGAGGAGAAGAGAAGTTTGTGGCACAATTTGACTAGAAGACGGGATCGATTGGTAGGACATGTTCTGAGGCATCAAGGGATCACCAATTTAGTATTGGAGGGTAGCGTGGAGGGTAAAAATCGTAGAGTGAGACCACGAGATGAATACACTAAACAGATTCAGAAGCATGTAGGTTGTAGTAGGTACTGGGAGATGAAGAAGGTTGCACAGGATAGAGTAGCATGGAGAGCTGCATCAAACCAGTCTGAGGACTGAAGACCACAACATCAACATCGTTGTATGATCATACAAACGCCCAAAATGTTGCGTGATATGCTTGATGTCTGTGAGGGTACTTGTTTTAGCATAGCCATGCTGCCTCTTGACCGTTTCCATCTGCTTCACTGTACATAAACACCTTCTCCGCTTGTTACTCACATGAATACCGGACTATTCTGTTGCTTATAGTGCGCTGCGTCAATCACACTGCTTGCAACACCCAAGGAACGCATGGCACATGGTCAGAGGAACCGTCATTCGTCAGCACCGTCTACTGTGGCAAAGATGCATTTCCGGACACTTGTTCATAGGATATTTTTTCCTCAATTTCGCGCCAGGAATCCGTCGCTGCAGTTGGTCGGGTTTGTTATTGTTCGCCCTATTCATAGAGAACAAGACCGATCTCGTCATACTTCCCTGCGGCGCTCCTGGCGATATCCTTCTGTCGGATCAACTCGTGCCGTCGACGACAACGTACTGAGTTCTATTACTTAACAAGTCTTCGGGCCACTCACATATTTGGGTACCTATTCCTTATGCTCGGACCTTGTGTGTGTGAATTCCTAAGGGACCAAACTGCTGAGGTCATCGGTCCCCAGACTTACACACTACTTAAACTAACTTATTCTAAGAACAACACACACACCCATGCTCGAGGGAGGACTCGAACCTCGGGCGGGAGGGGCCACGCAATCCGTGACATGGCGCCCCAAAACGCTCAAAACTCCCCGCGGCTCTCGGACCTTCGTTAACGGTTTGCAGTGGAGCAATAAAGAATTTTGCGACGGTTCTGTGTTACAGTTTATCCATGCTAACGAAGCACACATTTTTCTAATACTTGAAAAATAGCTATTAAGGAAATTCTTGAAGGAATCTTCACATGTTTAATAATATTGTCAAACCATCAATATATTGACAACTTGATGGCGCATGCTGACGTATTGTCAATACCAGAAACACTGACGAGCAGTGATGATGATCAAAAAAATATTCGCAGTATTGTTGATACGTATACAGGGTGCTACAAAAAGGTACGGCCAAACTTTCAGGAAACATTCCTCACACACAAAGAAAGAAAATACACTCCTGGAAATGGAAAAAAGAACACATTGACACCGGTGTGTCAGACCCACCATACTTGCTCCGGACACTGCGAGAGGGCTGTACAAGCAATGATCACACGCACGGCACAGCGGACACACCAGGAACCGCGGTGTTGGCCGTCGAATGGCGCTAGCTGCGCAGCATTTGTGCACCGCCGCCGTCAGTGTCAGCCAGTTTGCCGTGGCATACGGAGCTCCATCGCAGTCTTTAACACTGGTAGCATGCCGCGACAGCGTGCACGTGAACCGTATGTGCAGTTGATGGACTTTGAGCGAGGGCGTATAGTGGGCACGCGGGAGGCCGGGTGGACGTACCGCCGAATTGCTCAACACGTGGGGCGTGAGGTCTCCACAGTACATCGATGTTGTCGCCAGTGGTCGGCGGAAGGTGCACGTGCCCGTCGACCTGGGACCGGACCGCAGCGACGACGGATGCACGCCAAGACCGTAGGATCCTACGCAGTGCCGTAGGGGACCGCACCGCCACTTCCCAGCAAATTAGGGACACTGTTGCTCCTGGGGTATCGGCGAGGACCATTCGCAACCGTCTCCATGAAGCTGGGCTACGGTCCCGCACATCGTTAGGCCGTCTTCCGCTCACGCCCCAACATCGTGCAGCCCGCCTCCAGTGGTGTCGAGACAGGCGTGAATGGAGGGACGAATGGAGACGTGTCGTCTTCAGCGATGAGAGTCGCTTCTGCGTTGGTGCCAATGATGGTCGTATGCGTGTTTGGCGCCGTGCAGGTGAGCACCACAATCAGGACTGCATACGACCGAGGCACACAGGGCCAACACCCGGCATCATGGTGTGGGGAGCGATCTCCTACACTGGTCGTACACCACTGGTGATCGTCGAGGGGATACTGAATAGTGCACGGTAGATCCAAACCGTCATCGAACCCATCGTTCTACCATTCCTAGACCGGCAAGGGAACTTGCTGTTCCAACAGGACAATGCACGTCCGCATGTATCCCGTGCCACCCAACGTGCTCTAGAAGGTGTACGTCAACTACCCTGGCCAGCAAGATCTCCGGATCTGTCCCCCATTGAGCATGTTTGGGACTGGATGAAGCGTCGTCTCACGCGGTCTGCACGTCCAGCACGAACGCTGGTCCAACTGAGGCGCCAGGTGGAAATGGCATGGCAAGCCGTTCCACAGGACTACATCCAGCATCTCTACGATCGTCTCCATGGGAGAATAGCAGCCTGCATTGCTGCGAAAGGTGGATATACACTGTACTAGTGCCGACATTGTGCGTGCTCTGTTGCCTGTGTCTGTGTGCCTGTGGTTCTGTCATTGTGATCATGTAATGTATCTGACCCCAGGAATGTGTCAATAAAGTTTCCCCTTCCTGGGACAATGAATTCATGGTGTTCTTATTTGAATTTCCAGGAGTGTATGTTATGTGGACATGTGTCAGGAAACGCTTACTTTCCATGCTAGAGCTCATTTTATCACTTCTCTTCAAATCAGATTAATCATGGAATGGAAACACACAGCAACAGAACGTACCAGCGTGACTTCAAACACTTTGTTACAGGAAATGTTCAAAATGTCCTCCTTTAGCGAGGATATATGCATCCACCCTCCGTCGCATGGAATCCCTGATGCGCTGATGCAGCCCTGGAGAATGGCGTATTGTATCACAGCCATCCACAATAGGAGCACGAAGAGTCTCTACATTTGGTGCCGGGGTTGCATAGACAAGAGCTTTCAAATGCCCCCATTAATGAAAGTCAAGAGGGTTGAGGTCAGGAGAGCGTGGAGGCCATGGAATTGGTCCACCTCTACCAATCCATCGGTCACCGAATCTGTTGTTGAGAAGCGTACGAACACTTCGACTGAAATGTGCAGGAGCTCCATCGTGCATGAACCACATGTTGTGTCGTACTTGTAAAGGCACATGTTCTAGCAGCACAGGTACAGTATCCCGTATGAAATCATGGCGGTGAATCGAGGAAGTACAGTACATACTAACGAAACTAAAATGAGCTCTAACATGGAAATTAACCGTTTCCGGCACATGTCCACATAACATCTTTTCTTTCTTTGTGTATGAGGAATGTTTCCTGAAAGTTTGGCCGTACCTTTTTGTAACACCCTGTATACTGAGCGCATGGGCTTTGGCAGTTTGACGGCATTACCCACTGAGATATTGACAGAGCTTCAAGAATCAGCTGGACGGCGTTAGTGGTCGCTGATGGTTTTCAGTTCTTTTTCTGCGTATCATACTTCAGGTTAAATTTTTCAAGTAGTATTTTCACAAAAAACAGTGTTAATAGGCCAATGTCGAGTTAGTCATTAAATTTTTCAGTGGAGGATCCGCTATGAGATGACTGTTTTTATTAATTTGAAAGCGCAGTATTTTCTTAATGAACTGCAAAGCAGCGTAGAAAAAAAGCGTCTACTTCGGAGAGTACGTTGTAGATATTCAATGACTAGCAAGAGGTCTGCGAAATGCATGCCAGTCTCAAGAAATTCTCACGAAACTTAAGAAAAGTTACGTTGAATGCTTAAATATATTCTTGCATAGCAGATATAATTACTCCAGGGATCCCCGTAACAGTTTTATACTTGTGTTTAGTGATATTACATCATTAAAATTCAAGCATTCGTATGGATTGCTTGTCGTTACGAAGCACAGAGTTACTTCTAATCTCTCGTGAATGCAATTCCTTTCTCATTAATATATTTTGATTCTCTGTTTTATGCGGTATCAATTTCATTGAGCTGTCGTACAATGCAGGATTGATCTGAAAATATCTTAAGAAATCTTTGGGTCCGTAGTTTTGATTTCAATCACTAAATTAATATGCAATCAGTCGCTCCACTACAGCCATTCTCGACCTCAGTACCTCTTCTTCGTTGTTTTGTTTTGTTTCTTGCCATCTATAGCACACTCTCTATTCCGGGTATTCGACATAATTCCTGACCATTTTAAATCCCGCTGCCAACTGACGTCCGACAATGCTGACAAAATTATCGATGGTGTTAGCGTTGCTTCAGTGTAGTGAAGGTTTGACAAAAAAGTATTGTCAATAAATATTGAACGTCTGCAGGCCCCTTTCCACAGATGGAGTTGAAATTTGAATTATATTATTGCTGCGCATATACCAACGTAACAGAAACAAGTTTTTTTTTATTGAGATCAACTCAATCTGTGTGGGAATGCGATAAATTTTCTCCTTGCTCCTACTGGTGCCTTCGTCTGATATAAATCGTGCTTCAGGTATCGAGCTTTCAGGAAGAACGGGTGGCGACAAATTACTTGTCAGGCAGCCTGCGGGAACCAAATAAGTTCTCGGAGTCCCGCGCGACAGACTTAATTTGTTCAGAGTCGGGTCACAGCCTACAGCTTGCTGTAGTGGCTGCCTCTTCGGCATGTTGGACGAGTCCTCCTGCCTTATATACTGACTTCACAAGGTGGTAATTTACAACCTGTTCCGCAATCCGTGAAACGAGTGTGATTATTCGCCGCTCGTACGCACTGTTAGCAATCAATATACCCCTCTACTTCTGCGCTTGCGTTACCCAAGTGGCGGTGTTGTAAACAT
Source organism: Schistocerca serialis cubense (assembly GCF_023864345.2). Lineage (NCBI taxonomy): Eukaryota > Metazoa > Arthropoda > Insecta > Orthoptera > Acrididae > Schistocerca > Schistocerca serialis. The sequence goes on from NC_064641.1 coordinate 43,019,095, forward strand.
TTCAGCAGAATAGGTGGTACCGTAGAGACTCGAATGCAAGCCACCAGGGAGTTACTAGTTGGTGCTAGTTGATATGGCTGTAATCACGATAACTACAATTTCTTCATTTCATTCCACACAGTATAACAGTATCGGCTCTCAAAATGGCATGAAGATTCATACGTAAGTTAAAAGGTTGCTCAATAACTGTCACACAGTAGATAAGTTTCAGAGCTGTAAATTAGTCATGAACACTTAAAAAGTTGTGATGCGTTACAAGAGTGGCCTTTTGAATTTTTACCTCAATTCAGGTTTCTCTTCTAGCTATAAATTTTTATCCTAGAGGTTTGGACACTCTGGGTAATGAATTATTATTGCCAACAAAGTAAAATTTTGTGGGTAGCATAACAAACTAGGAACTTCCGCTGACCAGTGACAGGTTATCTATCGGCATTCAGGTAACTGGTTTACTGGAACCACTGTTTCCAATGCAACTTGAAGCAAACATGCGGACAAACGGTACAATGAAGAGGAAGTACTCAGCTCTTGAACTGTTTAATCTCTAAGAGCACATCAAGTAGTCGCGCTGAGCAAATCGAAACCCTTTTCTTCTGACTTAAAAAACACCTTATCTTCATAAGTCACTCAATTCTAATTAATTACTGGATATGCTGATTCAGATTCTTTTATTGGAAACTTCTTCGAATTAAAAAAATGCAACGTGGAGTATTTGATACCTCTAAGTGCTTTGTGAATTTGGCTAGATACGTTAAATGCTAATCAAGTCCAGATTCCATACTAATCAATATATTAGTAACCTACCAGTGGTACTAAAATCATTAATTAACAAAAATCAGTCTTAGAAAGCGCGTTGTTTAAAATCATTAATTAACAAAATTCAGTCTTAGAAAGCGCGTAGTTAGTCCTTTTCAGAAGTTGGATGAGCCCTAAAGCTCTCACTTCGTCACTGAGTAACCAGTGCCAATAACAACGCTGCTACGCCGCAGATCTGAAACTGTAGCAGAAACAAACCTCACAAATAAAAATACTGTTCTGTGACGTTCGTGGTCATCTGATTTCTTACTTTCAAATTTACTAATATTTTTATAGCAATTTAGATACGACATAGGATCTTTGGTTCCCTAATAGCGTTGCAGCAAATGTCTGAATAAATCATAGTTTACTACGTGTTTTAATTAACCATTTTGCTCTGTCCATTCGTGCGCGTAATTATAGGTTTCGGAATCAAATTTTTCTACAGTGATACAAGCTACTTATCTGTGTGTCCAGCAGCGATTCTTCTGTAATTAGTTAGTTTTTAAAGCAAACCAATTTTTCTTGACACACAAGGTTCTCCTGGATTTACTTATTAACGTTAGTATTATTTTAAGATGAAGACTACTACGGGTTTTATTAGTTCACGCACATTACAACAATTTTTTTAGATGCACATTTCTCAGGCATTCCAATCCATTTCTGTTGTTTCCAAGGATGCAGTAGCGTAGTCCACAAGTAATGTTCTATATTTCTTCAGAGAACACAACTGTGGGGACAAAACAGATATTGGGGATTGGCAGACAATTCTCAGGACAATATTTTTAATGTAAAACATGCAACTGTTAATGTAAATAGAAGGCAATACTAAATAACTGATGAGGAAGAAAGAGAATTACTTAGACAAAGGAAAGGTTTTACTAAAATTCTGTGGACTATGGTACCTGTTACAACGCTTGCATGAGGCTCTCATTTCCAGTTCCTCAATTACGCTTCTGACTGGTCTTGTAAATACGTCGATACCCAGTCTCTAAATGCGGCTTCAGCCGCCGGATTTCCTCTTTCCCAATCGATATTCGCTCCCATGCAAACATTCGACCGTTCTTGGAACATGCTTGGATCGTCAAGTTCCTACTCACGTTTGAAATGTTGCTTGTTGTGGACGAAGCACTTGTACTTTTATAATTCGTTAATTGTTCGTGAATTTTTGTCCAAAAGACTGCTATAATATTGCACTAGATTGCATATTCACCAGGCATGGCCCCATGTGACTTTTTTCCAGTGAGGAAGAAGTCATTCATTCGTTTTATTTAATGGAAGCACATTTTACCTTTGGGTAACTCATCAGTTACATTTGTTGCATTAGTTGCTGATTTTATTAAAATGTTCCTTCATTGTGCAGACGAAATCGAAAAGTTGATTTGCAGACACCATTCGTGTAAAGCAATTGACGATCGCAAAACAGATAGGCCAATTTTATCGGGCTAGTAAATTCGATTTAGGCATAAAATGTGAACACGACAGTGGAACACGGCTTATGAAACTCGATTTTCGTCTTCAGGAAGTCATATAGCATGTAAACGTAGTGACTGTAGGTTTGCTCACCGAAAACGCTGTTGTGAAGTCTCATGGTTCCTACCATCAAAAACGCCTTGTAATACTACCACAGACACATTGGGAGTGTATACTCTCGCATTGTCCTGCTTGCAATAACACAAGGTCTTTTTGTTAGTTGTTACTTATGCGAAAAGTTATATGAGACTTGTTGAAGAAGCAACAGGGGTTTTGTAATTCCGCGTGTTGTGTTAATCCCATTCACGCTATTTTTTCATAGTTATATTGGTAAATATGTCTGAAAAGTATCTGTGCAGTGTTAGTCATACAGGATACTTAGTCTCTTGTCATCTGTAGAAAAGGTTGCAGGTATTTCAGTAGCATCGGCGATTACTTATTTTGTATAAAAATGGACCAGATAATTTGTATTATATTACGCTGTAAGAACGGATTAAATTGCAGCGAAGTTTTGCAAATGTTAAATGTAGAATTCAGTGAGTTTGCTGTGAATAACAGTAAACGAAGGCGTAGAACATGACGAAGGCCCTGGACGCTCCGGCACATCATCAACAGATAAAACTGAGGAAAGAGTGAAAGAAATGATTACGAACGATCGCCGAATCACAATCAGAAAACTCGCTGATGATGTTGGCTTTCCAACTCGCTCATCCCATGAACTTTTTCGGATGTTTTAGGTATGAAACATGACAGCATAATTTGTTCCACCAAAATAGTTGAGCCTCGAACAAAAACAGCGGGGATTGACTTTTGGATCATGATAATCCATCGACTCACACTTCGTTAATTGATCTTCAATTTTTCCCGAAAAGAATACCATAATGATGCACCATCTTTCATATTCAGCAGATATGGCCTCATGTGCCTTTTTTCTATTCCCAAAAAATAAAGAAAACATTAAAGAGCCGTCGTTTTGCGAGCTTAGATGCAATTAAAAAAACCTTCGCTGAGAGTCTTCAAAGCTATCCCAAAGATAGTATTCCAGATGTGTTCTGGGGACTGGAAAAGCGGCAGTATCACTGTATAATAATTAATGAGGACGGTTTTGAAGGGCTTTATTTTGACGTATACCAAAAAATAACATTCTTTCCAAGAAACAAAAATTATCGTTAATCTTTGAACACACTTCGTGTTGTTCGCATACCTGTCCGAAGTTATGGTTTGATGGAAAAAGATCGCTCTAATAACTTATGTTGCACAAACTACACACCAGACTGCTGTTATTTACATCATGCACACGCCCTTAATGTAAATGATACGGATTTTCAAACTCCAACATCTATTATTTTGCGCGTTTACCCAAAAAAATGGAGCCATGTTCTATTAGAAAAAGAGCATTTCAGGATCAACTTCTTTATCAAGCAGAGACCGCAGTATCATGTTGCTGTAGTGGCGTGCAGCAACAGTATCTGCAAATAGTATCTGAAATGGTCAATAGTCACGCTGCCATTGCTTTGTAAGGTTCCAGTTTCAGTTTATGCCCCATTCTGTGAGCAGATGCAACTCACTCACCAGTTTGAGGTGTCCTTTCCATGCCAAAGTTCGCTAGGACCGATATGCCACCTGCCAAGGAACGGGACAGAGCATATGTGGCAGTCGAAGCCTGCATCCCTGGTATTTTGTGTCGCACATCGCTGGCTACAGCGGCTATGTCGTACGTGAAACACATTAATCTACGTGTACTGGCACTGTTAAAGTCACAAACGTGTCTGAGGTGAGCTGAAGTGCAGCTCAGCTAGAAAAGCAGGTCAGGTAAAACGCTTTTGTGCGACCCACGCTTGTCTACTGTTCTATTGTTTGAAGGATAAATACGACATACAGAGTAAGGGATGCATATGTCAAAGCAATGGTCTCGCTTTCTACAGAAGTTGAGTTCAAATTTTCATAGGCCATTATTTCTAGCATTAATGTGTACGTAAGTCCTTTGTGACTCGCTGTTAGTGCAAGCATATTCTGGGAAAACTTCGCACATCACGAATGTGACAAGGAGTCAGAAAATCTGTGACTACTATTTTCTCTGATTCTGGACGGACTCCATTGCTGGTAAACAGGCGTCTCAAGATTTTTATTTCTTGTGAGGCGAAGGGGTACTTTTTGGTGAACAGTTGCTCAAGACACATGAAAGGTGGTATCATTGAAGTAGCAAAAGCAACAGAAATATTACAGCCATAAGGCATATGAACTTAGGAAATCACTACTGACAACAGTCAATCCACCAGAAAACATACACAGCTTCTGTAGCTGATATTATGAACTAAAATTTTGTTGCTATGAATAGGTGGTGACCTTCTACCGTTTACCACCACACAAATCAGAGCAGACACACTGCTTAGCCAGAGGACACAATTCTACCGTAGTCCTCTTCACCTGCCCATAAGCAGTTTTCACTATCACTGCAGACACACACTTAGAATGTCCGGGAAGCAGCTACTCGATGACACCCAGCCTCCACACCAAGGGAGGCAAGTTATCCTCCTTGAACAGAACATGATCGCCGATATAGGGCTGCCATGCTTCTTTCGATATGTCCATCTACTGCGTTGCTGCAGTTTTTCCAAAAGGACTGATGCAGGTGCTGTACAAGTTGCCACCTGTGCAATCTGTTGACAGGAATCTCAGGGATAGAGGGTTCTGGATGAGGTTCAGGATTCCAGCAAAGATGGTTCTCCATTAAATCTCCAATGTTTCAGTCGTTGAGGGGCTTGTCATGATTCACTAAATCGGCCTACAATCTCCGATTTCCATCACGAGATGTATATTGCTGAATGTGTGCTTCACATGATTTAATTTTCTGGCGCACAGCCCAGCGAGGTTCTGGAGGAATCCAACCTGACAACATCCAACCAAGGTTTGTGTTAACCAGTGAAGGATGATTTGGCTTCTCTAGTTGAGTAACATATCGAAGAAAACATCTGCCTCAAGAACCAAATCTATTCTGGTAGTCTTTTAGAGCTCGTTATCAGCAAGAGGCTGACGAAATGGAATGTTACAACCTGTTGCGTCTGTTTATCTAGATGGCAACTCACTGTTGACACTGTCCACAACAGCACAAGTAGTTGTAAGACTCAAGACTTTGTGATACAGACGTGCCAAGGTATTGTTAATGCTATTCAATGGAAATCACTATTTTATTAGTTTCAATTTCAGTTTCTGTGCCATACCCTTAGATATAAAGGACAGTTTCTAACACTATTGCTCAGCTCGTTACACGTACATGCAATTTACCTAGTGACAACAAGGTTTATTTTTGTCATAAGGCGGCCACGTATAACACTACTGTGGTACTAAATTTGCCAAATATGGCCTAAAATTGCAGTAAATGTTACACTCTGAGAGGAATTTAGAAATTTGACCGAGTTTACCTAACGGAAAGTTGGAATCGAACCTTAATTTCGTAAGAATAACTGTAGGTAGATGATAGAAAGAAACAATTTTGCAAGAAGTAATACTAACTGATTACTGTAAAATGAAATAGATACATGGTCGCTAGCCTAATTAGGCATAATAATGTGAAAAGATTATTTAGAAAGGTTCTAGTTCCACTATAGCAAAAGGCACTTTCACTAATTACTGATCAGTGAAATGCAAATGAACACCCACAACTAGACGAACTACAAAGTGGGTAGTAGTAGTAATTACTTTCACACAAAAACAGTCATAGAACTGCAATTGAGACCTTCTCTTTTATATATCACAGCCATTACCTTTACCTGTAACTAATTCAGCCTAAACTTGTTTTTCAGCACGCACACAAGACAAAATAGCACACGATAATAGCCCAGCTTCATTAACATACATTTACAGTACAAATGCAGTAAGACAACACTGCATACAAGCCTTTTACATTTATTCTTTCAGTAATCACTTCAGGTTTCTCTGGTTGCAAAATAACTACTCAAATCGATCTCTTTCTGATATAAAGAATGAAATGTAATCTCATAATCTATCTTTTCATTATATGAGCCAACTATACATATTTTCAGAAACAATTAGCTTTATGGTAAAAGTTGGATTACTTCCCCACTTAAAAACATGACTTCTACAAAGTTTTGACACTCTTTACACTAACAATAACCTCTACAACTTTAGAGATAACTCCCAATAAGAGTTCAACTGCAAACACCATCAAAAATAAATAAAAACTTTGAGGTTCGCCGATGACATTGTAATTCTGTCAGAGACAGCAAAGGACTTGGAAGAGCAGTTGAACGGAATGGATAGTGTCTTGAAAGGAGGATATAAGATGAACATCAACAAAAGCAAAACGAGGATAATGGAATGTAGTCGAATTAAATCGGGTGATGCTGAGGGTATTAGATTAGGAAATGAGACAATTAAAGTAGTAAAGGAGTTTTGCTATTTGGGGAGCAGTCACTGATGATGGTCCAAGTAGAGAAGATATAAAATGTAGACTGGCAATGGCAAGGAAAGCGTTTCTGAAGAAGAGAAATTTGTTAACATCGAGTATAGATTTAAGTGTCAGGAAGTCGTTTCTGAAAGTATTTGTGTGGAGCGTAGCCATGCATGGAAGTGAAACATGGACGATAAATAGTTTGGACAAGAAGAGAATAGAAACTTTCGAAATGTGGTGCTACAGAAGAATGCTGAAGATTAGATGGGTAGATCACATAACTAATGAGGAGGTATTGAATAGAATTGGGGAGAAGAGCAATTTGTGGCACAACTTGACGAGAAGAAGGGACCGGTTGGTAGGACCTGTTCTGAGGCATCAAGGGATAACAAATTTAGCATTGGAGTGCAGCGTGGAGGGTAAAAATCGTAGAGGGAGACCAAGAGATGAATACACTAAGCAGATTCAGAAGGATGTAGGCTGCAGTAGGTACTGGGAGATGAAGAAACTTGCACAGGATAGGGTAGCATGGAGAGCTGCATCAAACCAGTCTCAGGACTGAAGACCACAACAACAACAATATCATTGGTGAGGCAAGTGAGTTTCACTGACAACTTTAATGCAAATGAACATTAAAGCACTTTTTCCCAAGTAATACTCTTTCCTGACAAGTTCATTTCCTAGTTAAATGCCGGCCGGGGTGGCTGAGCGGTTCTAGGCGCTACAGTCTGGAACCGCCGGCCCGTTACGGTCGCAGGTTCGAATCCTGCCTCGGGCATGGATGTGTGTGATGTCCTTAGGTTACTTAGGTTTAAGTAGTTCTAAGCTCTAGGGGACTGATGACCTCAGAAGTTAAGTCCCATAGTGCTCAGAGCCATTTGAACCATTTGAACCTAGTTAAATTTCAAAATATTCACACATGGACAGTCGCTGTTACATGTATGAGAAACAAGTAATTATTGCCCAAAACATTAAGTGTACTGGCATAAAACTTTACCACACATAAAAAAAAATGCGCTATAGGATTGTTAATGCTCTTTGCGCAAAGGACAGTCTCGGATTTCATTACTTAACGGAGAGTATCCTACTTGGAAAAGTGCATAGGATGGACACATTGGTCAAACGCATTTTTGAATGTTAAGATTATATTTCAGGAGAACGAAACACAACATTTCTGGCTCACACATTTCTGACCTATCGTGAGTATGACGAAGTGGTTGTGCAACCGAGGTGGCGAGTGTGTGGCAGCTAGGTGATCTTTCCGTTGGCAATAATAAGCTCTATTTACCTCTTCATGGCGTTGTTCATAATAATTTTAGAGCTTTTCCCGAATCGAGAGCACCATTTTACAGCCGCATATTAAATCCGAGGCCATTCCATTCCACCTGTAATACTATAAGCCTCACTCGGCAGCTGCGCTGTTTGCTCGTCAGTTGCTTGCTGTCGACTGCCTACTGTGCTCTCTCGTTTGGCACTCGGACGAGCGCCACATCCATCTTTTCCTAGTGCGCCAACTCGCTTCCGTGGCAGAGGGGAACTAAATTGGATTTTTACATATTTTAAAAAAATCTCGTCATTTAAGCATATTAAGAAGTCAACACAATTAAACATAATTAAATGCTATTCTCCTCCAAATAATTTAAAGAACTTGACTTGCAAAGAGTAAACATGTCACGAAACCTTTACGTTTCTTTAAAGAAGATCAAAGACATTAAATATTAAAGAATATATACATTACTCACAATGATTTAATACAAATTATTTACAGTATTTAACTGTGGTGTTACAAGTTTTCTTGCACTGTCTAGGAGTACTCTACAAGATTGCTGTCTATTCATATTGTCTTTAATATTGACAACACTTGTTGCCAACAATGCATTACAGTTGCCATGTGGTCTGCCAAATAGCAGCTTCTACAGCCTTCAACCTGACTACACCATGTGTCAAATAACTTGTGGAGCAGTGTATTATGCCTTCCATTACATATATTGCAAGTAACATTACAGATATTCCAAGTAGGAGCCTTGTATTTACAAGCAAAGTGATCAGGACAGATCTCAAAAACACCGTTTATTTGTCCTCACAAATGCCCGTCGATCGTCAATACCTATTTCTCGAAAGCCCATAGACTTTATGACACAGTGATATTGGTTACAAAATCTGCAATTCTTGTTTCTGTCAGCATAAGCCAAGTGTGACTTTCTTACATGTTCCGCTTGATTGAGTTACTGGCATTCACTTGCGAATCCTTTGAGGTGATATCTCTGAATCTGATCAAGTCAAGAGCCTGGAATTTTGTTCCGAATAAAATCGATCAGTTGATTCAATATAGTGAACGTGGATCCAGACATTTTACCTCCAACTCTTGACGGTTTGTGGTCGCAAACAAGCCAGATCTGCTTTCGAAAGAATGACCTCATGAAGTGGGACTTCAGGTTTAGGAGCCTCTAAGGCCTGAAAATGATTACACACATAATTAATTAACTGCCTATAGTCGGTTGCAGTGTCATACCCAAGTATCGGTAAGACTGTAAGTAGGCTGTTTATGTTTTCTTATTGGTAACGCCACGTAGCGCTCTATATGAAAAATCACTGGCTGTGCTGTGTGCAGTCTGTGGGTAGCTTGCATTGTTGTCTGCCATTGTAGTGTTGGGCAGCGGCAGCTGGATGTGAACAGCGCGTAGCGTTGCGCAGTTGGAGGTGAGCCGCCAGCAGTGGTGGATGTGGGGAGAGAGATGGCGGAGTTTTGTAATTTGTCATGAACTGCTATATATATTATGACTATTAAGGTAAATACATTGTTTGTTCTCTATCAAAATCTTTCATTTGCTAACTATGCCTATCAGTAGTTAGTGCCTTCAGCACTTTGAATCTTTTATTTAGCTGGCAGTAGCGGCGCTCGCTGTATTCCAGTAGCTTGAGTAGCGAAGATTTTTGTGAGGTAAGTGATTTGTGAAAGGTATAGTTTAATGTTAGTCAGGGCCATTCTTTTGTAGGGATTTCTGAAAGTCAGATTGCGTTGCGCTAAAAATAATGTGTGTCAGGTTCAGCACAGTCATGTATAAATTTTTCTAAGGGGATGTTTCATATGTCGACCCTTAGCCTGGGATACCTCACTGGAATCTTCTGATTTTTTTTCTTGTAGTTTGTGTAATTAGTGTAGATTTTGCTTATTGCTAGCGTGTAATTGTAGAGAGAATCCCCTTTGTAGTTGCAGCCTTTCATTGTTGTACAGTAAAACAGTTGTGCCATGCATGTAGATTTGCACCAAGTATTTCGCAGCTGCGCTTGCAATTAACTAGATATTATTTTCAGTGCTATGTTAATGTGTTCTCTTATTTTTGCACTTCATATTGTGCTTTTCTGTGTTATGGTGTGAAATATTGTGACAATAATGGCGTGTGAAAAACGTAATACTAGGCTCCAAAGTAAACTGAGAAATGACAGTGAAGACGAAAGCAGTGTGTTAGCGCCACCGAGTAATGAATTAACTAATGTTCAAAGTAGTAATTTGGTAATTGTACATAGGGAAATGGAGCGGGCTGCAAACAATGGTGTAGACAGTGAAACAATTAGTGAACGGGGAAGCATTATCGATCGATCGGTCGGCAACAGCTTGCCTCAGGTATCCGAAATGACGGGACACAATCTTGCAAATACTGTAGATTCAGGTTTTGCGTCCTCATCCTTTTCTCAAATAAGTCAAGACACATTTTCCGCTTTTCAAACTGCGAGTATTGCCGGTTCAAATGCATTGCCGAGTAGCACTGAGGAACATGTTTCAGACACCAGTGCATTGTTATTACAATTAATGCAACAAATGGGACAAAAGCTTCAAAAGTTAGACACAATGGAACAAAATCTTCAAAAGTTAGACACAATGGAGCAAAATCAGAGACAAACACAGCAACAGTTAGACACAATGGAACAAAATCAGAGACAAACACAGCAAAAGCTTCAAAAGTTAGACACCACACTTGAACAAACACGTGAAGATTTAACTACTGAGTTACATAACATTGAATCGAAATGTCAAAAAGTCTGTAATGACGTAAAAACACAAATTTGTGAGCATTTTCAACCTATTTTTTCGCGGCATGAAAATGCATTACAGAATCACGAAGCAGCCATAAAAGAACTGCAAACTATTGTTCATCAAAATCATGAGACCCTGCAAGCTAAAATTGACTCAGTTGCATCTACCGATTCGGTTACGCAACTTGCAAAAACTCAAGAAAACTTAAAGGACACGGTAGATACTCTGAAAATTGGTTCAGAAAGACACATGGAGGAAATTAGTTCATTATCTGAGAAAGTAGTTGAACTTTCGGATCAGCTAAATAATTTATCTACGAAGGTAGATGATAATCTGAATGACACAAAACCGGTAGTCTTTAACGACACAGAAGAGTGCGAACAAATTAGGAAACTGAAACAAAATCTGCATCAGATTAATACGCAACACAAAAGAGAAATCCGGGAAGTACAAGATCAGCTGACACAGGTAATACAAGAATTACGTATTTCAGAGGACACTCGCGCTCCAATATGGGAAGAGGGACATAGAAATACGGAACAGCCACAAAATAATAACACAGCGCATTTCGGAAATTATGAAAGAAATTGGCAAGGTGCACCGAATTTTGAGATGGAACCGCCGAAACGACGTAACAATGACCGACATGCGACTCGCCGACATGATGATTTTGACTATAAGCTGTTCATTACTACACGTAAATTCAAAACATTTAAGAATTCTGGGAACGACATTCATCCACAAGCATGGCTTCATCACTTCTCTCATTGTTTTCCTCCCAAATGGTCATTGCAGCACAGATTAGAATTTATGTGTGGCTACTTGGAGAATGAACCAGCTGTAAGAATGCGATCGGTCATTCACGATTGTCACAGTGAAGGAGAATTTTACCATGCCTTCCTCTCAGCGTATTGGTCTCAAGCTACACAAGACCGAGTAAAACATAGCATCATGATGATGAAACATTTTGAACAATCTGAATTTTCCAGTCTTGTCAAATATTTTGAAGACATGTTGCATAAGAATCAATATCTTTCAAACCCATACAGCCCTTCAGAACTCATCCGCATTTGATTAATGAAATTGCCTGAACATTTAAGAAATATTATTTTGGCAGGGCGTTGCAAAGACGACATTGAAGCTTTTCAGGGACTCTTACAAGAATTAGAAATTGACACAGACAGTCGTGGGATGCGAAAAAAGGAAAACAATCACTACAGGTCACATCCGTCACGATTCCGTGACGACAGAAACAATAACTGGACACGACAAGCCTATTCATACAACGTAAATCGTGACCAAAACAGACACCACCCATATGACAACCACCGGCAAAGTAATAGTTACAGAGAAAGATCGCATTTCTGTAGTAATGAATATGACAGAGACAACCATAGAAACAGACAATTTGGCAACCAGAAGTATTATTATTACGGGAGACAGAATAACTTTAGACGCAACGGTACAGCGCGCAGTTACGATTCAGGGAGAAATTCTCCACCACTTAACCGACAAGAAAGAAACTACAGGAACTACCGACATGACGACAGACGATATGATCGTAACGACAGACCTGAATTGCATCAGAACTGGTGGGATTTAAACAGGGCAGGGCCCTCTCGACAAGGCGAATTTGTACAAGTTAGGTCTCCAAATCTCAATAACGACACGCGCCAACAAAGAGACAATAGGCAATGACTCATACCGCTGGCAGCCACGAAACGTACGTATGAAACTGACGACGCAGCTGCCGTAGCTAGTAATTACATAGTAATGGAAGACATTGGGGAAATCTTACTCCAGGAACACGACATAAAACATAACAACATTGCATATCCTGTGATTCACATTACAGTAAATGATGTCAAATTTACGGCAGTACTTGACTCTGGCAGTGCCATTTCAGTAATTAGTGAAACAGCCTTTAGCAAATGCAACAAATTGAACGATTGTCCCACACTTCCGTTACGTAAGATTAAATTACAAGGTGCAATCTTTGGAAAAAGTGTAGATGTACGCCAACAAACCAACTTAGAATTCTTTTGTCAAAGCCACAGCTTCTCTATGAGCTTTCTTATTGTTCCATTATTGTCGACGGAAATTATATTGGGAGTAGACTTTTTGAATGAATACAAAGCAATCTTAAACTTTCACGATGCTGATATAAGTTTAGAAAAAGAAGGTAAGTCAGTAGCTTTGAAATTTGAAGATTGGCTCTCAAACCATGACGAAGAAATTAATCGGCTTTACATTCTGTTAGACAACAGTTCGGAATTTTCTACGGAACTAGACCCTAACAATCACTCTGCAAGTACTGACAGGGATGATATCGACGGCATATTTGAAACTAATGAGTTAATTCAGAATAAAATTCAAACAATTGAGAATTGTAATGACACTGATAGGCAGGACCTCTTTGAGATTTTACAAGCACATTCCACAGTTTTTATTCACAAAACAGGAACAATCAAGGGATTTCAATACCAATTTCGTGTTCGTGAGCAAACTAAATTTTGTGTTAGACCATACGTAATTCCAGCACATTATAAGGACCGTGTTAGAACAGAAATACAATCTATGCTTGATGAGGGCATTATTGAGCCTGCAGTAAGCTCATACAACAATCCGTTACATGTTGTTGAGAAGAAAAATGGATCGATCAGGCTTGTCTTAGATTCGAGACAAAGCAATACTATCATTATTCCTGACGATGGAAGAACTTCTTCAAAATTTTAATGGTGTAAAAGTGTTGTCTTCCATTGATCTCAGATCCAGCTTTTATCAGATCGAACTTCATCCAGAATGTAGAAAATACACAGCTTTTCTTTGTTTCGGCGTTTGTTATCAGTTTCGGAAACTTCCTTTTGGTTTGAACATTTCTTCGGCAGCATTCATTCGCGGGCTAAATTCCGTATTACCTGTGTTCTTAAAACATCACATCACCTTATATGTAGACGATATTCTGATAGCAGAAGCCTCATGGGAACAACACAATCGCATCCTCAACAGCGTGTTACATATTTTTGCAGAATCTGGAATTACAGTTAACTTGGAAAAGTCTGAATTCGGTAGGACAAAGGTGAAGTTTTTGGGACATATTATTTCTTCTGAAGGCATTCAGCCGGATCCTGAAAAGTGAGAAGCAATCAGAGCCATTCCAGTTCCATCCACAAAAAGACAAGTCCGCAGTTTTCTAGGTCTCGTAAATTTTTACCGTCGTTTTCTGAATATGCAAATTCTTGTTACACCAAAACTTTGTTCTCTCACTGGAAAAAATACTATTTGGAACTGGGCCGAACAAGCACAGTTGGAATTCAATTCTTTGAAAGAATCGCTACTTAACGCGCCAATACTAGCTCATCCAGATCTGTCACAAGATTTCTGCCTTAGCACGGATTCTTCTAAAGTCAGTCTTGGTGCCCATTTATTTCAAGAAGCCATAGAAAATGACATTACTGTTCAGAAAACCATTGCTTTTGCTAGCCGAGTGCTAACAAAATCTGAAAAAAATTATTCCGTTACTGAATTAGAAGCTTTAGCTATCGTTTGGGCATTTAACAAATTCCATTTCTTTCTTTCTGGTAAGCACGTAAAAGTATACAGTGATCATCGTGCATTACAATTTCTTATGTCTTCAAAATTAAATCATGACAGGTTAAAACGTTGGGTATTGTTTCTGCAAGAATTCCGCTTCACAATAGTCTACATTCCCGGCAAGGAGAACATTGTTGCGGACGCGCTCTCACGCGCACCGGCTGGGCTTGAGAAAAGTAACACAGAAGGCCACATTGAGAAAAATTTCAGTATTCTTTACATTCAGAAAGTCGCCTTTGAAAACTTCATCACCACATCTTTAAAGGACATTCTCCTCATGAACAAGATAAAGATCCGATTTGGAAAGACATCAAAAGTAAATGGCATGAAAAGACACACTCAGATTCGGCATTATTACCTGGTTAGAGACAACATACTCTTCAAACGCTGCACTGTTGATGACAAGCTATGGGTACTTTGCATTCCAGACGATTTTGTTAATAAGCTTATTTGGTACATTCATTTCAGCTACGCACATTTTGGCCCACGAAAATGTTAACATATCCTTCGAACGACTTGTTATTTTAACAATATGGAAAAGCGAATTCGAAGAGTCTTGTCCATTTGTAAACTTTGTCAAAAGGCGAAACCATCTACCATCTCACATCGTGCTCTGCTGTTTCCTATCATTCCTTCTAAATTAAAAGAATTTGCTGCTGTTGATCTCTTGGTACCGCTTGTCAGAACATCTAATGGATTTTCGTACGTTCTAGTCGCTGTTGAACTTACTTCAAAATTTGTTTCTTTCACACCGTTACATAAAGCCACTGGACGGTCTGTATCCAACGCCTTTGTTAAAAATTTCTTACGTGAAGTTGGACACGTTAGTAAAGTCATTTCAGATAACGGACCGCAATTCAGATCTGCTGTTTGGTCACGCATGCTTCGCAACCATAAAATTAAACCTGTTTTTATTTCATTGTACTCACCACATTGTAACCCCTCCGAACGGATTATGAAAGAAATCAATAAGCTTTGCAGACTTTATTGTCACAGAAAGCATCAGCATTGGGACAGATATTTACACTTATTTCAAAACGTGCTGAATGAAATGCCTCATGATTCCACTGCTTTACCACCTACTTTGTACCTTTCCCGAATACACGTAAACTTCGACACAAAGACATAATTAATTTGGCTCTCAAAAATATAAAATCTGCAGCAGACAAAAAGAGAAAACTACACGGTAAAGCAAATGCAAGGAAATTGTATATTGGTCAGAAAGTTCTCATTAAAGTTCTTTCATTGTCACATAAGAAGAAACACTTAAGTCACAAATTCTTTCTAGTTTACAATGGACCATACAGAATCCGATATATACCACATGATAATTGCGTTGAAGTTGAAACTCTGCATACTAGGAAGAGTAAAGGTTTACACCACATTTCACATGTAAAACCATTTATTGAGAAATAATCTGCTTTTTAACTTTGACTTTGCCATATAACTTTTCACTTTACATTACTAGTATGCTTTGTCAGACTTAGAATCTGTTAATATGCAACAATGTTTGAAGTTAAATATCCAGTCAAGAACCAAGAGAACTTATTTAAACAGAAATTACGAATGCACTGTTATTGTGAACAGACGACACAGTGTTATTGTGTGTGTACATTCTTGCTTGTTAGTTGCACGTTTACGTAACGACTATAAGGCTCACATACTTAGAACATTTACCAGTACTGCTAATGAGATTTTAATGCAACATTTTGGTTTACTTGAAAATACATTCTGGATTTAAAGTACTTTCTGTGGAATTAATGATGACTTAGCATTTGGTTTCTTTGACAGCTACACGATTATATCATGACGCTACTAATGAGTGACAATTTACAATGTTCTTTTTGTGGTGTATCTGTATTATATCCGCACTGTTTTTCTGAATTCTTCTGGAAAGCAAAACATGTTTTAGTAGTAAGCTACAATGTGAGGGCCTTTTTCGTAGCACAACAATACTTTACAGTATAGTACTTTCTTGATCACAGTAATGTACGTAATAACTACGATATCTATACACAAAGCATTTCACTTTCGTTTATGATGGGGTAAGTACATTGACTTCTGCAGAACTTAGCTTTCGGAGGACGATAATTACGACACTTCCACAGATTTATCTTACAGCAAGACGCATATTTAGCGCTACAGGACACGCATTTGAGTGATTAATTTTGTACCTAAAACATTTATTTTTAAAGATATTTGAAGTACAATGATACGAAGTTTTTCCGTGATACATTTCATTCCATTGCTGTAATCTGTAACACCTGAGGGTATAATTACATTGATCCTCAGGGGGGTACACGCCTACTTTGTGTACCATGTGTTTGGCAAGCACAAGGAGCCCTAGCTAATATGGTATTTGCTTATACAACTTTACACATCGGTACCATATTTCTCTAACACACAAATTACACAGCTATCTGATCATTTAACTGAGAGATAAACTTTTTTTACTACATCAGTGACACATGTTTACGCAATTACACAGTTGGGTAACTTCACACTTACGAAATTGTATTTCGTCTGTACTTTGTAAACTGTTCATATTTTTTTCGGAACCATTATGATACTATGAGAGCTGTATGATGTATTTGGTACGGAATTATGATTTTTAAAGTGCGTTTGAGGCAGATGACACTTTTGACATGAGCAGAGAATTTTTTTAGGTTTTGAAATTATTGGAGGAAGCTACGACGTTTTTTGAGAGTTGACTGAGGTGTTATGATGTTATTATTACGATGACTATGTGTATTATGCTGTTGCAGTATGTTTATGATCAGTAAGCTGATGCTATATGAGTTATTTGATTATGCTACATATCTGTTATGATGAAATATTGAAGAAGTGTCGACAAATAAGGTAAGGAATAATGAGTAGTGGTTAGGGACTCTGACTTGTGAAAAAGGATGTTGGAAACCAAGAATCGTACTCTAAGAGTTATGAAATGTGTGTAGATGCTTGAATGTACCACAATGCCGACGAAAATTTTTTGGACACTGTTATATTTACAGGATTTTGTTTCTACACATTTGTAACGTAAATTTTCGACCTGTGAAATTTTTATATGAGATGGTCACTGTAACGGAAACTGGTGTCGTAAATATTTCGGTAAGAAAGTTAAGTGACCACCTGCACCTAATGCGTCGTGGGCACCCAGCTGGGCGACAGTCGCCTTGAAAAAAGCCATTAGCGTGTGCCTTCCAGAGGCACAGGTGGGAAAAAAAGGAGGCCATTATCCTCGCTATTGACATTTCTTTGTCGAAAGCATCGCAAATACGACACGCTCAAACTTGAAAACATATGATAACACTGTGGCGGTCTGAATTTATTATATTTACTGAAATGTCTAATGAAATGACGAGAAATATTTTATGTCTATACACGTGATTATGACTACGGTCTTTCTAGTTGAGAGATTTTCTGTACTACCTTATGAAATGCCATATGGCTAATGAATGATGTTTCATGCCTTCCTTTGTACATATTTGCTCATTTTCTTTAATATCTAGTTTCTAGCTGCACTGCAGCATTGCTTACTATAAAATTTAATAGATGTACTAATATCACTATTTTCTGTCTGCAGACCCAGTAAAGAATACGTTTCTGATAAACTTTCTTGGAAAAGAGAGCACAAATAGACATTTCCCTTCACAGGAATTGCATAAATACTATTTTTAATGACTTGGTAATTTCTTTTCTAGAATAAATTGTGATGCATCACTCTAGTGTTAAGATGTGACATAGGTATTAGACATGGCCATTTTTAGTGTAATATTTTTTTCTGCTTGAGCTATGTCATGTTTAGATATATGGTTTTTTATTTGCTGCTGCTGTTTGCCAGGCATAATGTTACTGAATTTGACTTTGTATTACGCTGTTAAGCCAGTTTACTACGCATTTATTTTTCTTGTTTGCTGCACAGTGCCTTATACTAGTGGTAATATTGCAATTTCTTTGCCAGTTTGAATTTTTTGTCATTGATGTTTGTGTTAATTGTTTTGTGCTGCTGCATTGCCTCGTCCCTTAGTTTAGCATCTGAGCTCAGTAGATTTAAGTTAGCTTAAGAGGTGGTAGACTACATAAGAAACTGACTATGGACAATAGGAAAAAAAATGCATTGAGAAGTTATATGAAAAAGATTTGGGCAAAAATGAGTATTGTACACTGAGAAATAATTATTTTGAAAGAAATATGAATAGAATACAGAAAGCAGGTATAGATAGCATTTTTTGAAATAATGAAGAACGAAGGGAGATCTCCAAGAAGTAAAGAAAGTTTTGTTTGCAAGATACTGCAGTAAAACAAACCCTGTACTTTCCCTTTCTGTTATTCCGCTGTGTTTGTGTACTCTTGTATATTTATGTTCTTCCTGTCTTTATATGTTTACCTCATAAGACTTATGTTGTAGAATTTTTCTCAAACTCAGCTACATGAACTATGATGAGGAATACTGTTATCCTCAAATATAATTTGCATTAATAATATGTTATTTACTTTGTAAAGATGTTAGACATTATTAATTCTGTTCTGTTTTGATGCTCATGTGTGAAGTCGATGTTTCAATAATTATTCTGATCTTTTATGTATGTACTCATGTCATAATTCCTGTAACACTGATGTATATGTTAGTTCGATTCTTTTGTAAAGCCTGTACCACAAACGTTATCTGTATCGTTATGTTCTTTAATGATGTATTTTGTACCCTTGTAATTGTATTCTTATGTCATAAAATTGTAATTGACACCAGTTCATCATATTATTAAATTGTAAGTTCCATTTCACTGCACACGTTTCTGTTGGTCATAGTATATGGACAATATGTGAGAAGTAGGGACTGATAGTGTTTGCACGTGTGTTAATAATTCAGCAAGGGACTGGTTAACAGCATTGCTGGTTCTAAGGACAATTCCAAAAACTTTGTGAGTGCACAAGTGGTGGTTATGGACTTGCTATATTGTCCGCAAGACTCTTCAGTGGTGATTGTGCACCTGCACAGTCGCAACAGATGGCTGCTGGCCATCTCTACAAGGACTACAGTGGGTCTACATCTTTGATGATTCATCAGTACCATTATTTCTACAAGGACTGTAGTGGGTCTGCACCTTTGGTGGCCCACCTATACCATACTCTCTACCAAGACTATAGTGGGTCTGCCCTGCGATGACCTACCTACCAATATTCTTCAAAACTTCGAATGACTCTGCTGTGGGTTTGCTCTGTTGTGGCCCATTACCTGTCTGCATGTCAAGAGTCAGCACTGTCTTTCCGTTGGAAGCACAACACTACTTCTTCAAGACTGCATGGAAATCTACTATTTCTGTGTGCATTCTCTTTTACTACTCAGACTTTGAGAAAAAAAAACACTGTAATTTCACTGTGATGAATGATCAGGACTGTCTTTATGGACTGTGAGAAAATTTTAGCTTTTGACCAACATTGTATCAATAAGTGTGTGCATTTGATATCTTTGTTATTGTAATTATGAAAAATTTTATCAAATCATTATTGGCCACTGACCAAAACAATTTGTAAAATTTTTTGTGGGGAGCATGGGGGCTATGTAAGTAGGCTGTTTATGTTTTCTTATTGGTAACGCCACGTAGCGCTCTATATGAAAAATCACTGGCTGTGCTGTGTGCAGACTGTGGGTAGTTTGCATTGTTGTCTGCCATTGTAGTGTTGGGCAGTGGCAGCTGGATGTGAACAGCGCGTAGCGTTGCGCAGTTGGAGGTGAGCCGCCAGCAGTGGTGGATGTGGGGAGATAGATGGCGGAGTTTTGTAATTTGTCATGAACTGCTATATATATTATGACTATTAAGGTAAATACATTGTTTGTTCTCTATCAAAATCTTTCATTTGCTAACTATGCCTATCAGTAGTTAGTGCCTTCAGTACTCTGAATCTTTTATTTAGCTGGCAGTAGTGGCGCTCGCTGTATTGCAGTAGCTTGAGTAGCGAAGATTTTTGTGAGGTAAGTGATTTTTGAAAGGTATAGTTTAATGTTAGTCAGGGCCATTCTTTTGTAGGGATTTCTGAAAGTCAGATTGCGTTGCGCTAAAAATATTGTGTGTCAGGTTCAGCACAGTCATGTATAAATTGTTCAAAGGGGACGTTTCAAGACCAACAAAGCCTTTGCATGTCTGACTGAAATTTTTGGACTCTGCGTAATAACTCCCCCCCCCCCCCCCCTCCAAGCAATCGATAAATTCCATGATGTGATAGGCATATGTTTCGAAAGATCCTTCGCTTCACCTCGCAAAGTAGAACTGAGATAATGAAATTTCTACACATCATCAACTGAATTACTATTCATGATTAAGCTGAGAGAGGTATCTCTATAGAACGACCACTTAAGATAGACCCCTTCGAATATTGGCAAGTTAATGGCAAGTAGTTTCACAGCACTGAAACTGCTTGATGGATTCGACTCCTTAGACTGTGATAGCCGAGTGTGCCTCTTCATTAAATCCTTGATAGTCTATTCACTGTAATCCTTGAATTCCGCCGTGTCCTTTATATGATCTGCGGATTCGTCTGGTTGCAGTCGGTGCGAACTGGAACAGCAAAGACGCCTCAGACGCTAGCTGCTGGTGCAGCAGCGGCTGCAATCTCCAATGGAGCAAAGTTTCGGGGGGATCAGTTGACGTCGGAGGAGATGGTTGGCGCGGTCTGTGACTGAACTTCGCGTGGTTTGAGTTCGACAATACACGTTAAGCGTCGATTGAAAAGTGTCTCCGAAAACAATTGTTAAGGGTGTTTCCGAATTCCTGAACAACTGCATTGGTACGTTGTAATACTCTACGAGGTGCCTACGAGCTGTACGGTTTGCAAAATGCCGATAGATGAGACTCGGAGTGGCAAGCGAGTTACGGAACTCAACAAAATTCTTTTCGCAGTATCATATCTCTTCACATTTCTGATTCATTTACGTCTCCTTCCATTTCTATAATGTTCATCTCCCATGTACAGAGCTTCTGTGTACTTCTCTTATGTTCCATCTTTCTCTTCTTTGCTTAGGACTAGTTTTCCATCTGAGCCCTTGATATTCATACAGCTGTTTCTCTTTTGTGCAAAAGCCTCTTTAATTTTGTTGTAGACGATACCTATCTTTCCGTTAGTGAAACACGTTTCCAAATCCTTACAGTTTTCTTCTAAACATTCTTCCTTAGCCATTTTGCACTTCCCAGCAATCTCATTTTTTAGACGCTTGTATTTCCTTTCGCCTGCTTCTTTTGTCGCATTTTTATATTTTCTCCTTTCATCAGTTAAATTCAATATCTCCTGTGTTATTCAAGTGTTTCTACTAGACATTGTCTTACGTATTTTATACTCAGGTGCCCTTACTATTCCATGTCTTAAAGTTACCCATTCGTCTTCTGCTGTATTCCTTTCTGCTGTTCTAGTCATCCGTTGTCTAATGCTCCCTCTGAAACTCTCAACAACCTCTGTTTCTTGCAACTTATCCAGGTTCCAGCTTGTTAATTTTCTAACTTTGCGCAGTTTTCTCTGTTTTAATCTGCAGTTTATAAACAATAAATTGTGGTCAGAGTCCACATCTGCCCCTAAAAATGTCTTACAATTTAGCCGGCCGCGGTGGTCTAGCGGTTCTAGGTGCGCAGTCCGGAACCGCACGACTGCTACGGTCGCAGGTTCGAATCCTGCCTCGGGCATGGATGTGTGTGATGTCCTTAGGTTAGTTAGGTTTAAGTAGTTCTAAGTTCTAGGGGACTGATGACCACAGTAGTTAAGTCCCATAGTGCTCAGAGCCATTTGTCTTACAATTTAAAATCCGATTCCGAAACTCTGTCTTATCATTATATAATTAATCTGAAACCTTCTGGTGTCTCCAGATCTCTTCCAAGTATACAGCCTCCTTTTATGATTTGTAAAATAAGTGTCAGCGAAGATTAAAATTATGCTTAATGTAAAATTCTGCCAGGTGGCTTCCTCTTTCGTTTCTTTCCCCCAGTCCACATTCGCCTAAGTTTTTCCTTCTCTTCCTTTTCCTACTATCGAATTCCAATTCCCCGTTACAATTAAATTTTCATGTCTCTAAACTATCAGAAAAATTTCTTGTATCATATTTCTTTTATCATATCACTATCTTACAATTTATGGTGAGCGGAAAGTGAAGTAATGTTTTTTATGAGTCGTCTGTTGTCGATGCATAGCGCAAATGGCGAAATATAAATACATTAAAGTGCGTCGCATCATAAACTAGCATCTTAGAAAGTAATATAAAAATTACAATATTAGAACAGGATGAGAAATGTTTAATAAGCGCAGTGACGTTGGTGAACATCATGTTCTTTCTGGGTGAAGCACGGTTGATCTGCATCTCATACTACAGATACTTCAAACAACGAGTAGTTTGCTAATAACGCAGTTTTTACTGCATATGTAAATACGAGGGCTATTTGGAAAGTGAGGAACGATCTGCCACGAAATGGAAACCACTGTGAAAATCCGACGAAGCTTTCCACAGACGTTTTGGGCAGTGTCTCGCCTTAATGAATGCAGCCCACCTAACACAACTGCCACACACTTTCTTCTTGATGGCAATTCTCAGCCGCACTCTGCAGGGGCAGTGAAGACGCTCCTGCAGTTTTTTCGATGGGTGGTGTTCGATCACCCACAACACAGCCCTAATTGGCTCGTCCTGAGTATCATCTCTGTTCACAGGAAACGCTGGATACGAAGGCAACACTTGGTCGCAGGCTACGCGCTATAGACCAGCATCGGAAAGCACAGACGGCTGCCCTCTACGACGATGGTGTTGGAAATTTGGTATAACGCTCCGACAAATGTGTAAGTCGGAGCGGGGACTATGCAGAGAAGTACCTGGACGGTGTAGCTAAATGTGCAAAGAAAACAGTTTTGATTTTCACTGTGGTTTCCATTTCGCGACCGATCGTTCCTTACTTTCCGAACAACCCGCGTAAGTGGCCATTTTCAAGAGAACAATTCCAACGACAGTGCGATTAAACAAATATAATCGGAGGTGTTGTTTTGAAAATCAGCCTTATGCAAACACAATTAGTTTATTTTTATAAGAAAGTTTATTTTCAAAACAACCCAATTTTTAAATCGCATACACGGAAGATCAAAAGGAGCGTCAAACCATAGCAAAATGAGTGTAATCAGAGGTGACAAAAGTCATGGGATAGTGACATGCACATACACAGATGGCGGTTGTACTGCGTACACACGGTATAAAAGGGCAGGGTATCAGCTGATTCATGTGAAAACGTTTCGGACGTGATTATGGCCGCACGAAGGGAATTAACAGAGTGCGGGATGGTGCTTGGAGCTAGACACAATGGGCATTCCATTTCGGAAATCGTTAGGGAATTCAATATTCCGAGATCCATAGTGTCACGAGCGTGCCGAGAATACTAAATTTTATGCATTACTGCTCACCACGGACACCGCAGTGGCCGACTGCCTTCAGTAAACCACCGAGAGCAGCGGCGTCTGCGTAGAGTTGTCAGTGCTAACAGACAATCGGCGCTGCGTGAAATAACCGCAGAACCTATCTGATTAGACAGTGCGAGGAAGCTTGACGTTAATGAACTATGGCGGCAGATGATCGACGCGAGTGCCTTTGCCAACAGCATGACATCGCCTGCAGCGCCTCTCCTGGGCTCGTGACCATATCGGCCATTCCCCAAACGACTGGAAAACAGTGGCCTGGTGAGAGCAGACCCGAGTTTAGTTGGTAAGAGCTGATGGTGGGGTTCAAGTGTGGCTACCACGAAGCTGAGAACCCATCTTATCAATAAGGCACTGTGCGGTTGGTGATGACCGCGTAATGCTGTGGGCTGTGTTTACGTGGAATGGACTGAGTCCTCTGGCCCAACGGAACAGATCATTGACTGGAAATGGTTATGTTCTGCTGCTTGGGATCTATTTTCAGCCATTAATGGGCTTCATGTTCCCAAACATGCCATCGGGCCACAATCGTTCGCGATTGATTTGAAGAGCATTCTGGAGAATTCGAGAGAATGATTTGGTCTCCCACATCGCCCCACATGAACGCCATCAAACCTTTATTGGACAGTCGAGAGGCCAGTTCGTGCACCAGATCGTGCACCGGCAAAACGTCCGCAATTACACTGCTGGCGACCGTAAATGCAACACCCTGAAGGAAGCATCCGAATCAAGTGAAATTTACACCATGAGTTTGCAGCGATGATTAGAATTTCAGCGCAGACGCACATCACGCGCACCTATGGCGCCACCTCATAGCGCCATTTAAGGCTTGGCGATTTCGACGAGTTTACGTTCGGCACGTGTGTTTACCTTGTGGTTGTTTCACAAGACCATCAGTTATGCCTCGTAGACAACAGCGAACATCTTTTGATCAAGTATCCGAGTTCGACAGAGGAAGGACAGTGGCTTACCGAGATTGTGGATTATCATACAGAGAAATCGCTAGTCGTGTTGGACGAAACCAAACAACTGTAATGCGGATATGTGACCGTTGGATGCAGGAGGGTACGACGGACCGACGTGGTCGATCGCATTCACCTCGGTGCACCACTGCACGTGCTGATAGGCAAACTGTGCGCATGGCAGTGACGGATCGCTCAGTGACTTCCCGAACCATAGCACAGCATATTGCGTCTGTAACGCATCATCCAGTGTCTGCGCGTACCATTCGACGCCGTTTACAGCAGAGTGGTCTGTCCGCAAGACGTCCATTGCTTCGTCTACCATTGACGCAGAACCACAGACGTCTCCGTCGCCAATGGTGTGATGACAGACGGATGGAATGACGTTGTCTTTACTGACGAGGCACGCTTCTGTCTGCAGCACCACGATGGTCGGATTCGAGTGTGGAGACACCGTGGAGAGAGGATGCTGGACAGCTGCATTATGCACCGCCACACTGGTCTTGCACCGGGTATTATGGTATGGGGCGGTATTGGATATTACTCTCACATGCCTCTAGTACGCATTGCCGGTACTTTAAATAGCCGGCGCTACATATCCGATGTGCTGGAGCCAGTTGTCCTTCCTTACCTTCAGGGCTCGACCACAGCCATATTTCAACAGGATAATGCGCGACCACACGTGGCACGCATTGTCCAAAGGTTCTTCGTCAATAACCAGATTGAATTGCTTCCCTGGCCGGCTCGCTCTCCGGATCTTTCACCGATAGAAAACAAGTGGTCCATGGTTGCTCAACGAGTGACCCAGATTACATCCCCAGCTGCCACACCAGATGATCTTTGGCAACGTGTGGAAGCTGCTTGGGCTGCTGTACACAAGGAACACATCCAACGTCTCTTTGACTCAATGCCGAGACGTGTGGCAGCGGTGATCTCCAACAATGGCGGCTACTCTGGCTACTGATTCTGGCAGGAACCACATGTCACAGACGTCTGTAAACGTAATCATTTGATACTTGGTCAACATGTTATCTACAAAATAAATTTTGTTGTGCTACCTCTTGTCTTTCTTGGTGTTGCATTTACGGTGGCCAGCAGTGTATTAAGTCAGCGCGGCTCATTATATCTGCAAGGGGCTTCCAACGACTTATTGAGTCGACGCCAAGTCGGACTGCTGCATTACGCCGGACAAAAAGAGATCCGACACGATGTCAGATGATATCCCATAACTTGTGCCACTTCGAGCCGGCCGCGGTGGCCGAGCGGTTCTAGGCGTTTCAGTCCGGAAGCACGCGACTGCTGCGGTCGCAGGTTCGAATCCTGCCTCGGGCATGGATGTGTGTTATGTCCTTAGGTTAGTTAGGTTTAAGTAGTTCTAAGTTCTAGGGGACTGATAACCTCAGATGTTAAGTCCCTTAGTGCTCAGAGCCATTTGAACCATTTTTTTTTGCCACCTCATTGCAGTTTATGAGCCACCAGTGTGGGATGAAGACACGCCAATTTCCACAGCTTAGTGTTCCTTATGGCTATTAAGAAGCTCTCTTTTCACGAATTTCTTCAAAAGGCATTCTTGTAACAAACATATGATTATTATTTTTTTGCTCTTTTACTACTACATACAAGTGTATATTGGCAGTGTTTGTGAGTAAAGCTCGTTTCCTGTGAATGTTTATACAAATTTCGTGTCGAATTACATGTTGTTTCATGCTATGTGCTAGTAAAATACGCATGTCTTGAAGTTGGTTACAATCAATCAAAAAAGAGTAGTTGGAATTACATTAGTGAAGCATTTAGTCCGCAGGAAACCTTTAAATCTGACAGAAGCGTGTTAGATATAGTTTGTTTACATCTCAGAACTCGTCATACTACAGTATTCCAGAGCCATCCTTACCTATTTTTGTGATATCAGTATTTTATCAGTCCGAATGAGTGTAATATTCAGTGAATTCTGGGGACAGTCAAAATTTTATGTTTTTAGTTATTGTAAGATTACATACACCTGCAGGGATGTTCATTTCATTAGAAACTTATTAAGTCCCCTCCGCTATTAATATTTTTGGTCGACTCCTTCTTCAGTTTGAAACAGAAGTCATTTTTATTATAAAACCTACTATAAGGAAACCGTCATTCCTAGCACAATTAATATTAGGAGGGGGGTGGGGTGGGGTGGTGGGCTCCTGTATCATTCCATACTGTATTATTTGATCATGCCGCACCTAAACTGAGTTTATAGAAGTCGAATCGTGTCGGACCTCCTTTTGTTCGGCGCACTGCAGCAACTCGAAGTGGTACATACACAACAAGTCGTTGGAAGTTCCCTGCAGAAATATTGAGCCATGTTACCTCCATATCCGTCCACAATAGCCGAAGTGTTGCCGGTGCAGGATTTTGTGCACGAACTGGCCTCTCGTCTATGTCCCACAAATATTCGATGGGATTCATGTCGGACGGTCTCAGTGGCCAAATCATTCAATTGTTAAGAATTGTTAAGAATGTTCTTCAGACCAATCGCGAACATTTGTGGTCCTGTGACATGGCGCACTGTCATCCACAAAAATTCCATCATTGTTTGGCAACATGAAGTCCATGGATGGCTGTGAATGGTCTCCAAGTTGCCGAACATAACCATTTCCAGTCAATGATCGGTTCAGTTGATCAGAGAACTCAGTCCATTCCACGTAAACACAGCCCACACCATTATGGAGCCACCACCAGCATGCACAGTGCCTTGTTGACAACTTGGGACCGTGGCTTCGTAGGGTCTGCGCCACACTTGAATCCTACCATCTTCCCTTACCGACTGAAAGTG
The DNA here is from genome assembly GCF_023864345.2 of Schistocerca serialis cubense. Taxonomy (NCBI): domain Eukaryota; kingdom Metazoa; phylum Arthropoda; class Insecta; order Orthoptera; family Acrididae; genus Schistocerca; species Schistocerca serialis. The sequence continues at coordinate 43,046,604 of NC_064641.1, forward strand.
AAACTCATCCTACCAATCCATGGCTTTCCAGTCGTCTGGGGTCCTATCGATATGGTCACGAGCCCAAGAGAGGCGCTGCAGGCGACGTCGTGCAGTTAGCAAAGGCACTCGTGTCAAACTTCTGCTGCCATATACAGGGTGATTCAAAAAGAATACCACAACTTTAAAAATGTGTATTTAATGAAAGAACTTCTGCTGCCATATACAGGGTGATTCAAAAAGAATACCACAACTTTAAAAATGTGTATTTAATGAAAGAAACATAATAAATCCTTCTGTTATACATCATTACAAAGAGTATTTAAAAAGGTTTTTTTCACTCAAAAACAAGTTCAGAGCTGTTCAATATGGCCCCCTCCAGACACATCGAGCAATATCAACCCGATACTCCAACTCGTTCCACACTCTCTGTAGCATATCAGGCGTAACAGTTTGGATAGCTGCTGTTATTTCTCGTTTCAAATCATCAATGGTGGCTGGGAGAGGTGGCCGAAACACCATATCCTTAACATACCCCCATAAGAAAAAATCGCAGGGGGTAAGATCAGGGCTTCTTGGAGGCCAGTGATGAAGTGCTCTGTCACGGGCTGCCTGGCGGCCGATCCATCGCCTCGGGTAGTTGACGTTCAGGTAGTTACGGACAGATAAGTGCCAATGTGGTGGCGCTCCATCCTGCTGAAATATGAATTGTTGTGCTTCTTGTTCGAGCTGAGGGAACAGCCAATTCCTGGGCTGCGAACAAATGCTTGCTGGATGCGTGCTACATTTTCATCACTCGTTCTCGTCCGTCCAGAACTTTTCCCTTTGCACAAACACCCATTCTCTGTAAACTGTTTATACCAACGTTTAATACACCACCTATCAGGAGGTTCAACACCATACTTAGTTCGAAATGCACGCTGAACAACTCTCGTCGATTCACTTCTGCCGTACTCAATAACACAAAAAGCTTTGTGTTGAGCGGTCGCCATCTTAGCATCAACTGACGCTGACGCCTAGTCAACAGCGCCTCAAGCGAACAAATGTACAACTAAATGAAACTTTATAGCTCCCTTAATTCGCCGACAGATAGTGCTTAGCTCTGCCTTTTGTCGTTGCAGAGATTTAAATTCCTAAAGTTGTGGTATTCTTTTTGAATCACCCTGTATTAACGCCAAATTTCGCCGCGCTGTCCTAACGCCCATACGTCGTAGGGCCCATATTAATTGCTGCGGTTATTTTACGCGGCGTTGGTTGTCTGTTAGCACGGACAGCTCTACGCAAGTCCTGCTGCTCTCGTTCGTTAAATGACGGCTGTCGGCCACTGCGTTGCCCGTGATGAGAGATGATGCCAGAAATCTGGCATTCTCTTCACACTCTTGACGCTGTGGATCTTGGAATAATGAATCCTCAATCGATTTCCGAAATGGAATGTCCCATGCGTCTACGTACAGCTACCATTCCGCATTCAGAGTCTGTTAATTCGCGTCTTGCGACCATAATCGCGTCGGAAACCTTTTCACATAAATCACTTGAGTACAAATGACAGCTCCGCCAATGTATTGCCCTTTTATACCTTTTGTACGCGATACTACCGCCATCTGTATATGTGCGTATCGCTAGCCCATGAATTTCGTCACCTCAGTGTATTTATAAATGCAGACTATACAAATATGATATTTGTGTATGGGTTCTGTAACGGAAACGCTGCTACTTGTAGAGGATATGGTAAACGATTTACTAACCGCAGAGTACCAGATTCAAGAGTGTTTTGCGTATTTTCACAAAACTGCGTGAGGCTGGTCAAGTATTCCGCAGTCATATTTCATCTGAACGTCAAATAAATAGAGTGTCGATGAAGTAGAAGACATTATTCAGATCAACAAGCTCACGCAGAATTTCTACACGTTAAGGTATTACTTTTAAAGTAAATGAAAACTGTGTCGTTTTAGAAGTAACGGGAATCTTAGTGGTACACCATTGAAACTTACATCTTAATGTAGAAAACATTTGTGTAAACGTTGTTATGGAATCGGATTATTGTTTAATTTTTCCAAAACTTAAAGAAATGAAAAAGGGTTGCGCTTTTACTTTCTGGAGCCAGCGAGCTCACTCCCTCTCTTGCCTCATATTTTATAGGAAACACGAAAGTTTGTTCTCTATGTTAAATTAATTGAATAATTGTTTAATATCTAGTATATTGCTGTGTCTGTCATTTCGATTCCATTACCTATCTGATTTCTTCTTACGCAAATAATTTTAGGTGTGTTTTTAGAATTTTATTTCAGGCTCCAAATACGAGGGACTGGTGAGGAATTGTTGGATGGAGAATGACCGAACGCTTGTCGCGCTTTCTCGTTATTTGATTCTTTAAATGTAAATAGAGCGGCCCTGAGATATTTTGCACCGATCATTCTTCAATAGCTTATGTAGGCTGATCGGTCATTCGCCGCCTAACAAACGTGTTAACCAATTTTCTCACTTGTCTGACATGAAATCAAGGGAAAAGGGAGTCTCTGCGGTAAAAAAAAAGTACTGACTCAATAGATAAGATGCAGTAAATCACATTCTCTTCCCCCATCTTCAATGAGGATACCTTTCATACATTTCAATTTTTTACGATACAGAAAGAACGCCTCAGTTGGACGTTAGGTATGCACGGCCTCTGTCATCATCTGCAGCGTATTCAACATCTTCGAGAGGGGTATGAAACAAAACAATTTGAATTTTTTGTCGCTGGTTAATTGCAAATCTCCGAGTTATCCCATTTATAATGTTTACTGGGGAAACCACTTCCACTCATGGCTGTATCAGACACACTATTATGTCACGTCGGTGGTCCGACGAAAATCCAAATGCCTTTGAGGAGACAGTTTATGAAGAACTCTTCTGTATAAAAGTATAGTGTGATAGACAATCATACCTCGTCGTCTTAGAGAGCCCTGTTATCTGGACGTTATTGAAAACGAGTTTCCATCGTTACTGGAAGAGGTTCCTTTTTCTAAACGGATGGGTAAGGTCTTCCAACATGATGGTGCGCTTGCTTATTCTAGTCGACAGGAGGCCCTACATCTAAATGAAACACTCTCCTGTAGACGGATCAGCGTATTTTACTCATCAGGCAATAGTGCGAGCATTAATTGTGTCCCAGAATTCTGCAACAAATTGACGTCAGCCATATAGACCTACAGTTGTGTTCGTGTGTTCGACAAACCTCGTTGAAAACAGGGATGGTTGCGCATTTTCAGGAAAGCTTTGCTTCTACAACAACCAACGGCAGACTGCTGCTAAAAGAAGAGCAGCTTGTTTTGCTTACTCTCATGTAAAATCGCACAGATACCCTATCTTGTCCCCCAGTTGCCTTTCCTCTGTTGAGAAGTTTTGGTTGTTTTTCTATCCTGCAGTCTTTTCGATATCTGTCATTTTAACGCCAGTACTACAATTGGAAGGAGGAACAACAGTACGACCTTCCATAGTGAAACGAACTCCGAAAAAGGAATTTAGTATTTCGCCCATCTCTCTGTCATCCTGTATTCAGATTCCAGTCTATACTGTGGTGTCAAAATTTATGGGATACCTCCAAATATCCTGTCGGACCTCCTTTTACCCGGCGTAGTGCAGTAACTCGACACGGCATGGACTCAGTAAGTCGGAAGCTCCCTGCAAAAATACTGAACCATGCCGCCTCTACAGCCGCCCACAGTTGCAAGAGTGAAACTTCCTGGCAGATTAAAACTGTGTGCCCGACCGAGACTCGAACTCGGGAACTTTGCCTTTCGCGGGCAAGTGCTCTACCATCTGAGCTACCGAAGGTAGGAGACGAGATACTGGCAGAAGTAAAGCTGTGAGTACCGGGCGTGAGTCGTGCTTCGGTAGCTCAGATGGTAGAGCACTTGCCCGCGAAAGGCAAAGGTCCCGAGTTCGAGTCTCGATCGGGCACACAGTTTTAATCTGCCAGGAAGTTTCATATCAGCGCACACTCCGCTGCAGAGTGAAAATCTCATTCTCGAGTTGCGAGTGTGTTGTGGGTGCAAGATCGTGTGCAAGAACCGATATTTCGATTATGTTCCATAAATGTTGAATGGAATTCATGTCGGACAATCTGAGAGACCAAATAATTCACTCGAATTCCTTCAAACCAATCGTGAACAATTGTGGCCCTGTGACATGGCGCATTGTCATCTGTAAAAATTCCACAAAGTTCGTGAATCGCTACAGTTGGTCTCCAAGTAGCCGAAGATAACCATTTCCAGTCAACGATCGGTTCTGTTTGACCAGAGGACACAGTTAATTCCATTTACACACAGCCCACATCATTACGGAGCCACCACCAGCTTGCCCAGTTTCTTGTTGACAACTTGGGTCTACGGCTTCGTGGGGCCTGCACCACAACTGAATCCTACCATCAGCTCTTAACAACTGAAATTGGGACTCATCTGACAAGGCCACGGTCTTCCAGCCATCTAGGGTTTCACCAATGTGGTCACGAACGCGGGAGAGGCGCTGCAGGCGATGTCGTTCAGTTACCCAAAGGCACTCGCGTCGGTCGTCTGCTGGCATAGCCCGTTAAAGCCAAATTTCGCCTCACTCTTGTAATGGATGCGATTCGTCGTAAGTCCCACACTGATTTCTGCGTTATTTCGCACATTGTTACTTGTCTTTTAGCACTGACAATTCTACGCATGCGCCACTGCTCTCGGTCCAGTGAAGGCCGTCAGCCACTGCGTTGTCCGTGGTAAGAGCTAATGCCTCAAATTTGGTATTATCGGCACATTCTTGACACTGGGATCTTGGAATACTGAATTCCCTAACGATATCCCAAATGGACTGTCCCATGCGTCTAGCTCCATCTACCAGTCCGCCTTCTGTTAATTCCCGTCACGTGGCCGTAATTACATCGGAAACGTTTTCACATGAATCAGCTGAGTACAAATGATAGCTCTGCCAATCTACTGTCCTTTATAGCTTGTGTACGCGATAATAGCGCCAGCTGCATACTTGCATTTCGCTGTCCCACGACTTTTGCCACCTCAGTGTAGTCGCAGGGTGTCTGAACCGAGGGTTTTGAACCGTTCTCCAGCTGCAGTTACGTCTGTACTCTGCAACCCAACATACGATGAGTGTCGGATGGCAATCTTTGTACTAAACACCTTCCCCTTCTCCTATCCCGGTCTCAAATGGTCCACAGGAAGCACTATTGTAAGCCTCCGTGCGGGCTCTAACTTTTCTTTCACGACATTTTCGCGAGATGTACGTATAAGGAAACAACATATCGTTTGACTCTTCTACAACGGTATTTTCTCAGAATTTTAGCAGTAAACCATATCGTGATACACATCTCTCTTGTAGCGTCTACCACTGGAGGTGGATGAACATCTCAGTGATGCTTTCGCACTTTCTAAATGAACCTGTGACGAAACGCGCTGCTCTTCTTTGGTTCTCTATGTTTCCTTTATCTTTCCTATCTGTTACTGGTCCAGACGCCAGCAATGTTCAATATTGGTCGAACGTAGGTTTTGTAAGCTTCTCATTTGTCGGTGGACTAAACTTCGGGAGTCATCCATTGAATCTCAGTCTGGCATCTGCCTACCTCACGATTTGGTTTAAGTCGCTCCTTACGTATACTCCCAGTTATTTAATGGATATTACTGTTACAGTGCTTGTACAGTAATCGTGTAATCATACAATAATCTGCCTTTCTGCGCTTTTTACGCTTTTTTTTTATATAGGATGGTGTCCCTCCACGCCCACACCAACGTGGTGGCCAAACCAAAAGTTCTACTGTCACCTCCGTAAACATGTTAGTTTTTGAATCAGGCGTCACAGGATGCGGGCTGTGATGTTATCCATGCGTCTGGGTAAGACTACTCGTTAACATGGTCCATCAGGAGATAGAAGTGGTCGAAAACGATCGAAGGGTAGCGGTTGTAAGGGCAGAGGGAAAAAAAGTGCCAAGGCCAGCGCCAAGGGAAAAAAACCTCTGCGACAATAGGACGGGTAGTAAGGGCAGTAGCGGCTTGCTAGCTGCGACAGAGCATGCAAGGTGAGGTAAGGTTAGCAGAGGTATCGTGCATCGTTACCTATGTACTGCGTGTTTGTTAGCTGAGTCAGTCCGGGTGCTGCGGCTGGGCTTGCTTGTAGTCTCCTGGGCCGGCCGCAGTGACTTCCTCCCTGTAACATAAGAGTTCGGCGCGGCAACTCATGCGTTGCTGTTAGGCCCTCTGCTGCGCCTTGTCGTCGGTGACTTGGTGCAGCTTCATCAGGCTGGTGCAGAACGGCAGCGATCGGCTACCGTTCAGCGTCCTCCTCTACTGCACGCCGCAGCCCTTCCGTAATGTAGCTTCCATGAGCTCCGCTTGTTCGGAGAGCTGCGCCAGTTCAGCGTCGGAGGAAGTATTACCGTTCGCTCGCGCTTGTGCGATAAAGGCTGCCCTTTTGGCTTCTCGATCCCTTGCGGGGCCCGCTCCCGCAGCAGTCGGCGTTGCCACCGGTTCAGCTGGGGCGGCGGTTTTCTTCTTTGCACCTTTCACCTGCGGTGCTGCTGGGGAAACCGCTGGGAGAGGCGCGCGAACGTCCTTCTGCGAGGTCGCAGGAGTGTTCGCAGGTACTGCTGCGCTGGGGTCTCGGGCGAAGACTGCTCGCAGTTGCCTCAAGGCCTCTTCCTTCTCTGTAGCCACGGCGGCTGCGAAGGCAGCCCTCTCTGCCGCCATGACGGCTTTGAGGGCTGCAGTGGCCTCCTTCACGGCGGTGCCGAGTTCGAGGTCACATATCTTCTCGGGAGCGCGGGCTGCGTCCTGGCCGCCCGTTTCCGAGCGGTCGTCCCTGCCCCTGGCAGGTGGAGCTGCTGCTGCGCCGTCCCTCTGCTGAGCCGGGCTGTTCTGCGCCCTACGCCGATTCCGACGTCGTCTTCGCTTCTGCCGCTGCGTCGGTGCGGCCGCCTCGCTGCGGCTTGAGAAAGCTGCACAACCGCGCCAACTGGCGCCACACCGGACACAAGTCGGCAGAACGTTGCTGCCGCGGTCGCAGGCGCGGCTGTCGTGCTCCCCTGAGCACTTGACGCACCGCGCCGCGTTGCGGCAATACTTCGCAACATGGCCCTCGCCCTGGCACCTGAAGCACTGGGGCTGGGGGTCCATGGCGGTCGGGAGAGCCTCCGTCGTAACCGGGAAGCCCAGCAGCTTCCGCAAGTCGAAGATGTCGCTCCCGCCGTCGACCGTTTGCACGGTCACGGCATAGAGCGGCGCCCTCTTCCTGTTGGTCCGGTTGTGCAACCTTGCGGCTGCATTACCAAACCCGGCTCGCAGCAGCCCTTCCCGGACCGCTGCCTCGTCACAGCACCAAGGCAACCCCCTGAGGAGTGCCTTAGTCGTCTTCACCCTTCCTACGGAAGGTGCCTTCTCACGCGCCGGCGGCGCGTCGACGATGCGGTCGGCCACTGCGACCTCGATCGCCCTGTGGTCGGCCACGTTTGCAGCTCGAACGCAGACCAGCGAGTCTGTATCGACAGACTCGTAGACCACCTCGTTCCGAGCGCAATTCGTCATAACGTCGAACAGCGCTGTCCACCCGTCTTTGCACTTGACGTACAAAGGGGGGACTGCTTGTGACTCGTCTTCTCGGGAGTTCCTTGCATGGTCGGCAGACTCAGTGAGTTGCACAACCGAAGGACCCTTCGTAGCGGCAGGTTTCCTCTGCGCACCCTTCTTTCCCATGCTGCGAGGCGCGGAACACGACAATCTGCACGCGTTGTGAGAACAACGCACGACAATTTGCTCTCCGCGGCGCCCACAGCACAGAAACCTCTTCACGAGCGCGCAACGGCAGCGATGCGCTCGCCTCGCCAGCTCAGGCCGCTCTGGTCGACAACGCCAATACGTTACACTTGTTTATATTGAGGTTGGTCTTCTGCCATTTCCTGTACCAAGCATCGATCCTCTACAGTTCGTCCTGCATTTCGCGGCAATTTTTAGCTTCGCGACTTCGCTGTATACAACAGCATCATCCATGACCAGACTCAAAGAGTGCCTGACGTTATCCTCTACGTCACTTATGTAGTGAATATGAGTGGTTCTATGAGGCACCTATGAGGTGAAGATTTCGCTCCGTTCAGATTGACGCCCTGTGTCTATGTGCTAGGAACTCCTCAGTCCAATTCGCACCTATTTTACTCACAAATGATAATGTGGAACTGTACCAAACGCCTTGCGAAACTCAAGGGACATATCCCCAACAAGGGCGCCAGTAACTACAGTGTTGTGGGTCTCGTAGACGAACAGGGAATGCTGGGTTTCAGATAATCCCTGTTTAAGAATCCATGTTAATTCCTATAGAAGACAAATTCGATCTGCAGAAAGGTAATAATACATGAGCATTAAACGTATTCCGAAATAGGCCTCTATACTAGCGTCTGCTGCAAGAGTTTGTTGAGCATTTCTGAAACGCTCTAACGCTTACAAAAATAAACCATGTCCCCCCGCATGTTGCTTTGGTTGTTTTGACTACACTGCATAAGTTTCACTGGGAAGCCCTTACACATCCTCTATACAGTTACGGTCTCCTCCGTCGCGCTTTTCGTATTATTGGAGGTCTCAAGAAAGATATTGGTGGTCGTCGTTTTGCTTCGAAGAGGCGCACGCCAGATACAGTTATGGTTCCGTAGGCGTACCCAGGAGCAGATACAGACTCAGATCACAATATAGTAGCGATGAAGAGTAAGCTGAAGTTTAAGACATTAGTAAAGAAGAATCAATACGGAAAGAAGTGGGATGCGGAAGTACAAAGGAATGACGAGACACTCTTGAAGTTCTCTAAGGCTATACATACAGATATAGGGAATAGCTCAGTAGGCAGTACAGTTGAAGAGGAATGAACATCTCTGAAAAGGGCAGTCACACAAGTTGGAAAGAAAATCACAGTTACAAAGAAGGTAACTGAAGAAGCCATGGGTAACAGAAGAAATACTTCAGTTGATCGATGAATCAAGGAACTACAAAAATATTCCGGGAAACTCAGGAATACAGAGATACAAGTCGACGAGGAATGAAATAAATAGGAAGCGCAGGGAAGCAAGGACGAAATGCCTCCATGAAAAATGTGAAGAAATCGAAAAAGAAATGGTTGTCGGAAGGACAGACTCAGCACACAGGAAAGTCAAAACAACCTTCTGTCTCATTAAAAGCAAGGGTGGTAACATTAAGAGTGCAACGGGAATTCAACTGTTAAATGCAGATCAGAGAGTGGATAGGTGGAAAGAATAAGCTGAAAGTCTCTATGAGGGGGAAGATTTGTCTGATGTGATAGAAGAAGAAATAGGAGTCGATTGTGAAGCAAAAAGCTTTCGACTACGTAAAATGGTGCAAGATGTTCAAAATTCTGAGAAACAAATTGAATAAGCTATAGGGAGAGACTGGTAACATACATTATACAAGAGCCAAGAGGGAATAATAAGAGGGGACGACCAAGAGCGAAGTGCTCGGGTTAAAACGGGTGTAAGACAGATGTAATCTTTCGCCCCTTCTGTTCAATTTGTACATCGAAGAAGCAATGATGGAAATAAAAGAAACGCATAGACATGGAATTAAAATTCAACGTGAAAGGATAGCAATGATACCATTCGATGATGACATTGCTATCCTGATTGAAAGTGAAGGAGAATTACCTGGTCTGCTGAATGGAGTGAACAATCTGATGAGTACAGAACATGGACTGAGGGTAAATGGAAGAAAGACGAAAGTAATGAGTAGTAGCGGAATGAGAACAGCGAGAAACTTAATATCAAGACTGATGGTCACGAAGCTAGATGAAGTTGAGGAATTCTGCTACCTAGGCAGTAAAATAACCAATGACGGACAGCATAAGAGAACATCAACAGCAGACTAGCACTGGAAAACAGGGCATTCCTGACCAAGTAGTATCAAACATAGGCCTTAATTTGAGGAAGAAATTCCTGAGAAGGTACATCTGGAGTAGAGAATTGTATGGTAGTGAAACGTGAACTGAGGGAAAACCGGAACAGAAGAGAATTGCGGCATTTGAGATGTGGAGCTGCAGACCAGTGTTGAAAATTAGGTGGACTGATAAGGTAAGGAATGAGGAGGTTCTGGACAGAATCGGAGAGAAAAGGAATATGTGGAAAACACTGATAAGGAGAAGGGACAGGATAATAGGATATCTGATACGACAATACTGAGTGACTTCCATGGTACTAGAGCAAGCTGTTGAGGACAAAAACTGCAGAGGAAGACAGAGATTGGAATAAGGAGAGGAATTCGTGGCGAGCCGCGTCAAACCAGTCAGGAGACTGAGACCCAAAGGAAGAAAGGCAACCGCAAAGATTTTTTCATGAAGAGATTGACAGTTTTTTCCTCAGTGGGATAAATGTACTAACACTTAGGGCGATTAATTTTGAAATAATGAACAGTTTACTAACTTTTCTTTTGTTCAACCGTCTGCTTTTCATTTGTCTGCCAGATATACGAGGGTTATTCGGAAAGTATGGAACGATCGGTCGCGAAATGGAGACCACAGTGAAAATCCGATTACGTTTTGCACAGGTGTGTTGGGCAGTGTTTCTAGCATGCCCGTCGATCGCTTTACGGCGTTCTTTTTAGTTCTGAGCACACAGGGAGCACATAAAGGTACCTAGATCAATAGTGTCTCCCGCCAACTACGAGGGCCTGGTGAGAAATTTCGCCTGAAGATATGCAGCCAACATTACATAACTGTCGTGCATTTTCTTCTTTAAGACAATTCTCAGCAGCATTCTGCAGGGGCAATGAAGATGCTCCTGCATCGTTTTCTATTGGAAATGTTTGATTACCCACAATACAGCCCGTAATTGTCTCCCTCTGAGTTTCATCTCTGCTCACATGAAACATTGGATATGAAGACAACATTTTGGCACAGACAACGAGCTGTAGGCCAGCGTAGAGAATTGGCCTAAAGCACTGGTGGCTGCTTTCTATAACGAGGGTATTGGAAAGATGGTACAACGCTACGACAAACGTCTAAGTCGGATCGTCGACTATGGACATAAGTAGCTGGAAGTTGTAGCTAACTGTTGCAAATAAAACAGCTTTGATTTTCACTGTGGTTTCCATTTCGCGACCTATCGTTCCTTACTTTCCGAATAGCCCTCGTATATCAATCTTGATTTGCCTGTAGCCTGTCCATATGTTCATAGTTGAAAAATATCTTACTGCTTTCAAGCAGTCCAGGTTGTCGTCAATGGGCGGTAATGAGTAACACCTTCCTTCATGATTTTGTTCAGTCGTCGGTAGTCGACACAGAAAAGTTATGGATAATCCTTCTTCTTCGTAAGGACAACATGTAGGACCAAGGAATCTGTGAGCGATCAAAGATGACATCTGACACTATCTTCTCCTCTTCAGAACTATGCGTCAGAAAGTCGGCGACACCCTGTAAGAGCGCTTGGTCTGCATTTTCTCCACTCTGGATCTGAAAACGTATGAAAATCGTCGCAGAACGGCTAACGCTCACCGACGTTGTTCCTCGGTCCGACCACATCCTATTGGCAGTTCGACAGTATCTTCCTCCACTGCGTAGCGGTGGCAGAGGACGAGTCTTTATGGAAGGCACTGAACTGCCCATCCTGGACTTGTTCGCCTGTTTCCACACGTGTAGCTTTAGGACTGAGATGTGGCTGCTAGTGACAGCTAGTGATCCAAAGTTCTCCTTGACTTCCTAACAATGCTAATAATCGTAGCTGATATGTAGATCTCTTTTGTAAGCCTGAGTGAGTTTTTGCGACTGAGAAAACACTTACAGTTCAACTAAGCATCTAGACTCTCGACTGAACTTTTCTCATATATTATGACGCGATGACAACGTCTTCAGCGCCACACAGCCCACCAGAGCAATTTTAGTTATGTGTGCTTGTTGGAATAGCTTCGTCAGTTTGGACTTCCGACTTTCAACAGTCTATGAGTGTTTGTGATTTATACAAGAAGTCCCATTACAGAATAGCATCATAACTACTTTCTGCTAAAGCAACAAAGTAGAAAGGCTGCATTCTGTTTTCGATAGTTATTGTTGCAGTGCGTGGTTCCTGTCGGCCAGACGTGTTTCCAAATTGAGACCTTCAGGACGATCGTTGTCGTATCCCGGAACGAAGCTTTAGCTGACGACGACAGACTTTCGACTTTACGGATAAAGAAGTCTATGAGTCAACTAGCATCCGGAAAAACTGGTCATCGGCAACGATGTTGATGAGATTTCCTGGAATCTTTGTAATTGTCGTCCACGGAGGTTCGTATCTGTGGCGACTTCGCCTCCATAATTGGTTGCCTCACTCTTCCTGAATGCATCGGCTTGGCGAGCAACTGGTACTTCTCTACGGTACCAAAATGGGCTGGGTCATGTTGGGCTCCACCTCGTCCAGGATACGGAAATGGACTTTGTTCCACAGGTAGACTATAATCGTAGACTATAATCGTGTGGAGTTGACTGTAGCAATCAAAGAAACGAAAATGGAAGTGAGAGGTAATAAATATGTAGGTGATTACATTATGATCTACAGTTCTAAAGTGAAACAGCAAGCAAAGGTGTGGCTTTACTCCTACACTGGAGATGGGAAAAAGAAATCAAAGGTTGCACATACACAAGCGAAGGAATACTCATAGTCAGACTGAAACTGAGAAGAGGTAAGGCCACCATTATAAGCGTATATGCATCAGAAGAAGGAAAAAAGTATGAGTCTAGAACATTTAATGAAAAACTGCAGAAGACTGAACAAATACAGTGCTGCTGATCAGATTATTATGATGGGTGATTTCAATCTCAAAATAGGAAACATCCTAGTAAGGAACATTATTATGGTTTTTGGAGACCCGGTAAGTAATGGAAATGGAAAAATTCTAACAGATTTTGCCACTTACAATTATCTGGAAATAACAAACTCACTTTTTAAGAAAAGAGATATTCATAAGATTACTTGGGCCAATAGAGGCCTTAGATCAATAATTCACTATATTTTAGTAGAAGATAAGCTAGCAGGTCAAGTAAGGGATTTAAGAGTTTATAGAAGACAAGATACAGGATCAGATCATTTTCCACTAATCTCCATAAAAGATCTTTTTTGCAAAATGGAAGAAAATGACAAAACATATAAGTAACCGACAAGATCAAAGCGTTTTTTGTTGGAAGAGGACACTATGAAACATCTTCACCAAAGAAAAGTGAATAAATGACTAGAAAACTCGCAAACTAAAGGTAATATAAAAGAAGAACGACAAAATCTAAAGAACCTGATATACAGAGTAGAGGTAAAATGAAAAAAAAAAATAAGGAAGAGAGAGGGCATAAAAATTTGGAATGAGTATATAAGAAAAGCTGTTAAAGAAAAACAGGATGCATGTATAAAACACATAAGCAGCCCCACAGCTGAAAAGATGCAGTCTTATAAGGAGAGAAGCAATAGTTCCAAATATGAGATAAAAATGACACACCATGGCCATTGGGATAGATTTATTTGTAATATCAAGAATGACATGCACGGGAGATAGCAAATGCCTATAATATTTTAAAACTATTAAACACAACAGCAAAAGAGAAGATACAAATAAACAGTATTGAAGAAGAACGATTGGTAAATTACAACAAAGCATTATGGTATGATGAAACAGCACAAGAAACTGAAATTGAAACAATGAATAACAAGGGATTAGATGAAATACAGCCTGACGAAATAAAATGTGCCTTAACATCACTTAAGAACAGATAAGCGATAGGAAGAGATAGTATTAATGCTGACTTGTTAAAATGCAAAGGAATGAAGCTCTATCTACTACTCTTAGTCTCTTAAACGAATGTTAGAAGAGCAAAAGCATTCCCAAAAACTGGAAAACTGCTAGAGTGATATTACTTTTAAAAAAAGGAGACAAAAGCCAATGCAGCACATACAGAGGAATAAGTTTACTAGAATCAGCATACAAGACGAATACTAAGATTTTAAACACAAACTTAAGAACATAACGGGAGTAGTGCTGCATGAGGAGTAACTGAGGTTCAGGAAAGGACGCTACACGATAGACGAAATTTTTATTTTACAACAGATATCGCAGAAAGCACAGAATATCATAAAGAAACACACATTGCTATTATCCATTTTAAAGAAATATTTTGACACTCTCAAGAAACAGAAATTTTGGAAAATAGTGACGAATCACCGATATGCAAAACAATAGTGCGATAAAAAAGTGTGTATCAGTTCCCAAAGGAAAAATGACTAATGAGATGCCAACTAACAAAGGAGCACGACAAGGCCGCTGCATCGTCCCAGCTTGAACATTTACATACATGAAACAATGCATAAATGAAAAGAAGAATTTCAAAAAGATATATAAGATACATACCTAGACAGGACGACTCTTGTAAATAACTTACTATATGCTGACGAAGCAGTCGCCCTAACAGATAAAGAAGAGGACCTTCATAAAGGAATTTACTTACCGAAACACGTAAATGTGAGATCTGACATGGAAATACCAACAGAAAAAACTAAGACAACGGGCTTCGTGGGGAAAGAAGACGTTAGAACCAAAACAGTGGTAAATAAAAGGTTTTGGAGCAAGTAAACTAATTGAGTTACCTAGGATGTGAAGTGACATACAGCTACAGCAAAGCAAGAAATTATGCTTAGTAAATTTAGCCGAGTATGTGGAACAATTAACAGAAAACTTAAAAACTAAACTAGGAAAGACAGTCAAATTGAATCCTACAAAACAGTATCAGTCCTCACACTGCTCTAAGGAAGCGAGACCTGGATGTTTAGCAAAAAGCAAGAAAGCCGTATTCAGACACAAGAAATGAAATTCCTGAGATGAAATAAAGGTACATAAAAGAAGATAGGCTAAGGAATCATGATATTAGAGTAGAAGGAAAAATTTTTGGTCTAAATGATAAAATTGTAGAGTATAGGAAAAAATGGAATGAACACCTAGAAAGAATCGAGAGTGACACTCCCCTTAAAGGCTAGAAAACGTAAGTGCCAAAGAAGAAGAGATAGACGAAGACCCTGGCAACGATGGGTACCGTAACAGGCTATTTCGCCTGATACCTGAAAAGAAGAAGAAGAAGATCAGAACTGTTGTGATAGACATCAAGTGGCGTGGTAACCGTCGAACACTAGTCTTCTTTCTCTGAAGTAACGTACAACGTGTCTAGGGCGCCAAAAAAAAAAAAAAAAAAAAAAAAAAAAAAAAAAAAAAAAAAAAGGTTCAAATGGCTCTGAGCACTATGGGACTTAACATCTATGGTCGTCAGTCCCCTAGAACTTAGAACTACTTAAACCTAACTAACCTAAGGACATCACACAACACCCAGTCATCACGAGACAGAGAAAATCCCTGACCACGCTGGGAATCGAACCCGGGAACCCGGGCGTGGGAAGCGAGAATAGGGCGCCCACACTGCAGACATACTGGGGAGATGTTGTCCTCTGTCCTCTAAATGCGGAGCGTTATACTTCGGAGGGAGGTGTTGGTTATATCTGCATTGGTCGGGTGCTGGGTTGTCGTTTGAGGGTTGTGGCATAAGTCCGAGTTAGCCATTCTTCCTGGTGCGTTCGAGTGGCGGAGATTGGTGCTAGAGAACGGTACAGAAAACTACCTGATGGCCTATGAGGTCCACATTTGTTACTGGTACCTCTTGCTTACTCGGTCCGACAGTCCTGGCTGCCACAAACTGCTATATTTCGTCTCTTACTACCAGGCATATGAGAGAGGTAACGTTATGGTGGTCTCAGACATCTGCCACAGGTACCATATTAGGGAGTCGGCCACAGTTCTTTCGTCCGAATCTCTGATGTTGCATTTCCTCGGTGCTCTGGCTCCATGTGATCACTTCCTCGATTGTTCTGACATCACTTACCAGAAGAGCTTGGTCTTCTGCGACGCCTTTCATCAAGGATGAGGTTTTGTCAGCTTCTATCATATTCGAATACATGATGTGGCAGAGTGCCACAACATTCTGTATGTACGTCTGTGTCGGTTTCCCATAACGCAGGTCTCTGTTCTTCAATTTTCTTCGCTAAAGGGACTTCCTGCTCGTTGTCACCAAATGTTTTCTTCTGCTCGGTTTAGAATTTGTCCCAGATAACGAGTTTGTCTTCATTGTTCTCGAACCACAGCTGGGCTGTGCCGTCCAGGTAAAAGTACGTATTTTCCAAACACGCCATGTTATCCCACCTTTGTATTTGGCGACTCTTTAGAATCCTTTCAGACGTTTCGTGGGGTCTTGATCAGTGTATCCGTAAAAGACTGATGGATGCCTGCTGCTCTCATCTATTACTTTCCCCTCTTTGGGGAAGTGTGAGGGGGAGTTTGTAGCCTTTCGGCTTTTACTCCCCTGTGAACGTGTGTGTGTGATTTTTCTATAGTTTTTGGCGTCTGTGATTTGTGATGATTGTTGTGAGTGTGACTGGTTCTTGCCTGAGGTAGGCGAGAAGATTGGTGTTATATGGGAAGGAACAGGATTATCGATTGGGTGTTGGGATTTTCTCTTCGACTTAGTCGTCAAAGATCGTCATAGGGCGCTTGTGCTTATCGCGGGACATGTCATACCGACCTAGGGAGTGGATGAGTGCGTTTCCGGATCTGGTAGTTCCCTCATAGAAGGCGCTTGCCAGATCTTGGAAACGCTCTCTCAGGAGTGGGATTTCGGCTGCGGCGTGCAAGTCGTCTGTGGGGAATCCAAGACGTAGGTGCAGTGCCCTTCTGAGGGCGCGGTTCTGCAGCCTCTGGAGTTTGTCCAGGTGCTGCTTTGCCGCGTATCCCCAGACAGGGCACGCATACTCCATTACTGGCCGGATCAGGGCCTGGAACACATTTACTGCTACTGGGCAGGGAAGGGAGCTGGTTGTGTTCAGGATAGGGTATAGGATGGACATTCTGGCGCAGGCCTTCCTGTGGACCTCGTCTATGTGGGGTTTCCACGTAAGACGAGAGTCCAAGGTTACGCCAAGGTACTTGGCGGTTCTGCGCCAGGGGAGTTGGGTTCCATTTAGGTGAAGGTGGAGGGGGGGACGTTGAGGAGGTTCGCGCCTTCCGAGCCTGCGGGTAATCAGCATTGCCTGCGTCTTCTCAGAGTTGATGGTGATGTGCCAGCGACGGGCCCAACTTTTTGTAGCCTATGGATGACCAGGTCCTTGTTCGCATTTCTCGTGTAGAAGGCTGTATCGTCAGCGTACTGTGCAGTGTGCACCAGGGGGGCTGTTGGAGTGTCCGCAGTGTACAAACTGTACAGTACGGGCCCCAGGACCGATCCCTGTGGCACCCCAGCACGAATACGCCTTCTAGTGGAGATGGCAGTTTCCACTTTGACGGAGAAAGTCCTATTCGTGAGATAGCTCTTGATCAGCTGAACTATGCTCCTGGGAAACCCTTGTGTGTACAACTTGTAGAGTAGCCCTCTATGCCATACTGAATCAAAGGCTATGGCTACGTCTAGTAGCACTATCCCGCAGTAGCCTCTGTGGTTGAAGCCCTCTGTAGCTGCTTCAACCATTCTCATGACCTGTTGAGGGGCAGAGTGGTTCTGCCGGAACCCAAATTGGAAATCCGACAGAATTTGCTCTCTGGTAATATGTTCTTGTATGGATCTTAGCAGGAGGCGCTCATAGATCTTGCTGAGAGTTGGCAAGAGGCTGATCGGCCTGTAGTGCTGCGGGAATAGAGGGTCTTTCCCTGGTTTGTGTATCACGACCACCTCCGCATGTTTCCAGCAAGCTGGGAAAATACGGGATCGAGTAATCTCGTTGAGGACGTTCGCGAGGTGTGTGATTGCTGTGGGTGGGAGATTTTTGACTAACTGATTAGTGACACTGTCGTGCCCTGGTGCCTTTTTTGTAGGGAGGGACCTGATTACTCTTGCCACGTCCTCGGGGGCAAAAAGTATGGGTTCGTCCTCTGGGTCCTCCTCGGCATTGAGGAAGACAGTCAGTTGACGACTGACTACCTCTTCATGCTCTTCATCCTGGGGTTCTGCCGCTTGGAACTGCTTCTCGAAGGAGTCGGCGAGGGCGTTGGCCTTTCCAGCATGGCTGTAGACCAGTCCCCGCTCGCCATGCAGTGGCGGCATTCTAGCGCGTCGTTTTGTGAACTGTTTGGTCGCTTGCCATAGTGTATGATCGTCTACTTTGAGAGCTGTGAGGCGGTTTTGCCATTGCTGGTTTCTGTGCTCATTGAGCGTTACCTTCAGTTCTCTCTGTAGACGATTGAGCAGCCTCCTGGTGGCCTGATTTCTGGTGATCTTCCACTCTTTTGCCACTCTGTTCTTATGTAGAATTTGAGCTAGCAAGTGTTCCGGGAGCTGTATTTGCGGCGGTGGGCCTTTGGGGAGGGGTGGCTTCTTCCGCTGCTTGCAAGATGGTGCCTGTTAGGTCTTGTAGCGCTTGTTCTACTGTTCCGGCAGTAGGTGGCGGAGCGCGAGCGATATCAGAGGCGACAGTTTCTTGGTATCGCTCCCAGTCTGTACGTTTGTACGACGTCTGGTACCGTGGGAGTGCTACCCATTCTCCCACATCGACCTCCAGAATCACTGGGTTGTGGTTGGAGGACATTCTGTTGATTGTCCTTGCGGCCACAAACCCTGCGATCCTCCTAGTGAGAGCTATATCTATCACGTCGGGCCTGCCTCCATTTTTTTGGAAAATGTGTGGGCTCGACTGGACCCCATGTTTCGAAGTGGTGGGTGCGCGCTAGTTGTTGCAGTTTGGCGCCTGCTCTGGAGGTTACTCTAGAATTCCAATCAGGATGTTTGGCATTGAAGTCTCCCCCTATTATGAGTTCGCCTTCAATTTGCCCTAGAGCAGCTATGTCTCCCTCATATATCTGGTCATGTGGGGGTCGGTAGACTGCAACAATTGTTAGGGGTCCAGTGGCAGTGGTTACTTCCACCGCCACTGCTTCGATTTTATTGGTAGCTGGTAAGAATACCTGGTGGTGGGGGATCCCTCTCTTTACATATATGGCCACTCCTCCGCCTTGGGTTGGTCTGTCTTTACGGTAGCTAATGTAGTTGGGAACTGTCGCTTATATTCCCGGTTTTAGGTGGGTTTCCCCCATCATGCATATGTCGATGGAGAACTCCTTCACGAGTTCTCTGAACTCGACCTCTTGATTAACAGTGCCGTCTGCGTTAAAGACGCACATTGTCAGGCCTTGAATATTTGGTCGTCTATTTATGATGGGGTTTTGATACTACTGAGGAAGTCGCAGAGGGGAGCGACTGCTGGACTGTTGCCTGAAGGGCGACGAGGATCTGTGTGTTCTGCTTCTGGGCTTCCCTGAATTCCTTCATCATTTCCATGACGAGGTTCATGGTCTGCACCATTACGCCTAACAACTGATCCATGGGGGGGGGGGGGGGGAGTGTGTGTGGGGTTCCCTAGAGCTTCCTCCGTCATGGTGGACCTGGTCGTTGTTGCTGTGTGTTTCCCGGTGTTGTTCTCGTGATAGTGTCTGGTGTTGTGATGATTGGGCCACGCTTTCATGGTTCCTCAGAGGAGAAACCACTTCCACATAAGTTGCCCTCGGTGTGTCCGGCCTTGGTTTTACCCAGGCCTTGTCCATGTGTGTTGTCATGTTTTGTTTTCTTGTATGTCTGGGTGGGTTTATGGTGTTTCGTTTGTGTGTGGGGGGGGGGGGGGGGCCTTTGCGCCCTTTGCCTGTTGTGTGTGTCGTTTGTGGACCTCACAACCTTGGTAACCCGCTGTGTGGTTTTTGCCACACAGCGCGCACCTTATTTGTGGGTCCGTGTGTAGAAGTGTACATGTTCTTGTGTCGTGGGCCTCGGCGCACTTCCTGCACCTTACTGGCATGGTGCAGTAGGCGGCGATGTGATTCAGGCCCTGACATCTGAAGCACTGCACCGTCTTGTTCTTACGGCGCAGCGGTTGAGTGGTGACAGGCACAGCCAAAACCATTTTTATCTCCCTTTTGTTCTGGGGGATGTCCGGGAGTGTAGCCTGGTATAGTGGCCACTTACGGTTGATGTTGCCCATCTGTGATGGACGCCTCATGTATAGCTGAATTAATACTGACAAACTGCCTATTGGCTTCTGTCTCCGGTTCTTCGGCCGACGTTCATCTAATGATTTTTCTGACGTTTCGCCAGCACGAGTGGCTGGCATTGTCAAAGCTTCACCCTCCATTGCCGGTGGTGAACTGGAGACGAGCTCGCGGCCGCAGACTATATGTACCTGGCGCGCCAACGTTCGAGGGCTTCTCCGCGGTCATTTCCGGTGCGGTTCTCCTCTTGCTACCTGCGACGGTCCTTCGCTGCAGTACGGGAAGCCAGGATCCGTTTACCTTAAGGCTTTCCTCTTTCTTGTTGAAACTGTTCGCGTGTTTATGTATTTCTACAGCTTCTCTGAACAAGCACGTGTGATAGTGCTTCTCTACAGCCAGAACTTCCGTGTCGGCGAATTTTATTACGTGCACGGTCTCATTCAGTGCGTGCTCTGCCACGGCCGATTTCTCCACCTGCCCCAACCTGCAATGTCGCTTATGCTCTTTGATCCTGGTGTTACTTGATCGTCCAGTCATTCCGACATAAACTTTTCCGCATGTGCATGGTATACGGTATATTCCCGACATTGCAAGTGGGTCTCTTTTCTCCTTCGCCGATCTAAGATACTCTTTGATCTTCCTTGTCGGTTTGAAAATCGTCTTTACGCCGTGTTTGCGCAATATACGGCCGATTCTGTCCGTCACTCTGGGAATGTATGGCAGAAAGGCCGTACCCGACATTTCTTTTTCTGGTTCCTTACTTCGCCGAGTGCTTGGCTCTGTTACACTTCTAATGTAATTTGTGGAGTACCCATTGCTCCTCAGAACAGTTTCCAGGTGTTGCATTTCTCGTTTGAGGTGTTGAGGCTCACATACTCGTCCTGCTCTCGTTACGAGCGTACTAATCATGCCTCTTTTCTGGCTCGGGTGGTGGTTTGACAGTTTGTGCAGGTATCGGTCCGTGTGTGTCGGTTTTCGATACACGCTGTATCCCAGGTTTTCGCCGTCCCTTGTGACCAGCACATCTAGAAACGGCAATTTCTTGTCCTTTTCTACTTCCATGGTAAATGTATTGTTGGCATGGAGGCTGTTCAGGTATCTCAGGAATTCACCGAGCTGATCTTCACCATGGCTCCACACCACGAAAGTATCATCGACGTACCTGTACCACACCTTAGGTTTGCAAGTCGCCGAGTCCAGTGCCCGAGACAGAAGCCAATAGGCAGTTTGTCAACAAGTGGCCACGAAAGCCTTAACAATTTTGAATTAATGCTGTTTTGGAATCCATTGGCTTCCTAAATATACGGACATTAGAAACGATGTATGGCTTGTACTCTGGTGCCTGTCTGTGTAGGTGACGGCTTTTACGTTGCCGAATATTGGAGCCACGATGATGTAGATGTTTTGAAGTATCTGGCGTTTCCACCAAACAATGTTTCTTCGTAACCACAAAGTTCAAATCCAAAAGAGGACTCATCAATGAAGAACAACACTGAACACTGAAAGTACATTCCTTACGAACATCAGCGTACAGATACAACTTTCCCCGAATACAGCGGCTAGACTAGCAGTTGGTATTGAACACCGGGACGCCGACTGTTGCCTTTTATACAGACATCGAACACGCCAGCACGTACAAACATAACGGAAATAAGAAATTTAGAGGACTTTCCAGAAATTATAAATACCAAATAAGGAGTAATTGCTGGTGGGTGGCGACCCCAACACGCCAGCTAAGTGACATTAATTGCTACGCCGCACTGCATGCAGCACAGCATGCGGCGCCGTACTTATATTCCGCTCCAGGCATCGAAAACAGTCTACCCGGTAAACACGTTACTCAAGTGGGCGAAGATTGTAGTCTTCAAATTATTATTTTCTGAGATAATAGTCTATAACAAGAATCACCCTGATTTTATCGTTATTAAGTACACAGTTCACGCTCTGCACGGAAAACTGTCCGCGTTCTAGACTGAAAAAACATCCTGAAGCTGCTGCTACATACACACATTTTCCTCGCTCGCGCACTTCAGTTAGCAGTCTCTCCACTTTCCTCCACACTTCTTTCTAAGCGCCCCACTAAGCGACCTATCGATAACTTTTAGAGCTCTTCTCTCTAGTAAAATATTACACTAATTACTATTTTGCATTAGCAGGCAATTTCATGCACGTACACTTATTTTAACAAGTTGTTAATAAATTCGTAACCACACAATAGCAGAAAATGAAAAATAATAATTCCTTCGATGACATTTATAGAAAGAAACAAAAGATCTGTACAATTGCAGTTCCCGAGGTTGCGAAAAGAAACGAAAAAAATTATATAAGATTGTTTCACAAGCAGAACTAGCCAACAGAGTAAAATCGTGCACAACTTCAAAACAAAAATGACACTCTATAAATAAACCCGTAGCAACTGGAGTACGCGAAACGAAAACTTATATCTGTGTCGTCAGTAAAAATTGGTTACATGTTATCAAAAAGTCAAAGTAGTCCCACACTCTGGAGGAGGAGAAGCAAATAAGCAGATTAGTGTAACATCCCGTCGACATAGAGATCAGCGGAGACGGAGCACAAGCTTGGATTAGGGAAGGAAGGGGGAGGAAAGGGCAGTAACCTTTCGAAGTAACTAGCCCTGCGTTTGCCATAAAGGATTTAGGGAAATCACGGAAAACCTAAATCTGGATGGCCAGGCGCAGGTTTGAACCGCCGTCTTCTTGAATACGAGACGAGTTTGCTAACCACTGCGCCACCTCGCTCGGTTCCATAGTCTGGAAGTGAGCGTACGACAGCAGATGCAGGAGTCCTGCATCGCCGTTCTAGGCAAAGTCGTAGAGGAGGTGGTTTACCATTGCCTTATGATAGAATGAAGTCTTTCACGACCATAGAATGAAGTCTTTCACGACCAGATGGCATTGCCGCTGGTAAACCTTTCTGGGTATAAGGTCGTAGTCCACGTAACTCTTCTGTTCCTTACGTTTCGTTCAGAACTGCATTGGACATCTTAAGAGGCGTTGCTCCTCCGTTGACTCTTGCCTTCCTCTGACCTGATGTGAAGTGTTAATCTGTGACCTGTGATGACTGCGATTAGTACTTGTACAGTGAAGAGGGTGAAACACAGTGCCGAAACGCAGCTTACTCCTTTCGAAAAGTACCAAGGATGCTGCAGGGCTTAACGTTCCAATCCCACAGGGGCATCACCATCAACAGTGTCAAGTGAACTCACTTCATGACAGCCGGGGAAGAGGTATGGAATTTAATGAACGCCATTGGCGATTATAGACTTTGCACCACCACTTTCTCCCCACATCCGGCTTGTGCTACCATCTCTTGAAATACTTACACTACTGGCCATTAAAATTGCTACACCAAGAAGAAATGCAGATGATACACGGGTATTCATTGGACAAATATATTATACTAGAACTGACATGTGATTACATTTTCACGCAATTTGGGTGCATAGATCCTCAGAAATCAGTACCCAGAACAACCACCTCTGGCCGTAATAACGGCCTTGATACGCCTAGGCATAGAGTCAAACACAGCTTGGATGGCGTGTACAGGTACAGCTGCCCATGCAGATTCAACACGATACCACACTTCATCAAGAGTAGTGACTGGCGTATTGTGACGAGCCAGTTGCTCGGCCACCATTGACCAGACGTTTTCAATTGGTGAGAGACCTGGAGGATGTGCTGGCCAGGGCAGCAGTCGAACGTTTTCTGTGTCCAGAAAGGCCCGTACAGTACCTGCAACAGGCGGTCGTGCATTATCCTGTTGAAATGTGGGGTTTCGCAGGGATCGAATGAAGGGTAGAGCCACGGGTCGTAACACATCTTAAATGTAGCGTCCACTGTTCAAAGTGCCGTCAATGCGAACAAGAGGTGACCGAGACGTGTAACCAATGGCACCCCATACCATCACGCCGGGTGATACGCCAGTATGGCGATGACGAATACACGCTTCCAATGTGCGTTCACCGCGATGTCGCCAAACACGGATGCGACCATCATGATGCTGTAAACAGAACCTGGATTCATCCGAAAAAATGACGTTTTGCCATTCGTGCACCCAGGTTCGTCATTGAGTACACCATCACAGGCGCTCCTGTCTGTGATGCAGCGTCAAGGGTAACTGCAGCCATGGTCTCTGAGCTGATAGTCCATGCTACTGCAAACGTAATCGAACTGTGCGTGCAGATGGTTGTTGTCTTGCAAACGTCCCCATCTGTTGACTCAGGGATCGAGACGTGGCTGCACTATCCGTTACAGCCATGCGGATAAGATGTCTGTCATCTCGACTGCTAGTGATACGAGGCCGTTGGGATCCAGCACTGCATTCCATATTACCCTTCTGAACCTACCGATTCCATATTCTGCTAACAGTCATTGGATCTCGAGCAAAGCGGGCAGCAATGTCGGGATCAATAAACCGCAATCGCGATAGGCTACAATCTGGCCTTTATCAAAGTCGGGAACATGATGGTACGCATTTCTCCTCCTTACACGAGGCATCACAACAACGTTTCACCAGGCAACGCCGGTCAACTACTGTTTGTGTAAGAGAAATCGGTTGGAAACTTTCCTCATGTCAGCACATTGTAGGTGTGGCCACTGGCGCCAACCTTGTGTGAATGCTCTGAAAAGCTAATCATTTGCATATCACAGCATCTTCTTCCTGTCGGTTAAATTTCGTGTCTGTAGCACGTCATCTTCGTGGTGTAGCAATTTTAATGCCCAGTAGTGTACTATTCCTCCTAATACATCCTGTATATAAGATAACGAGGTCAGTGGCAGTGAAGAAGATCATGTTGTCATGACGACACAATGCCAATCAGATTACGATGACCTTGGTATTTCTGTTCTCCTGCAATAAAATTAAAAGTAAAGTCGTCATTCGTTGCTTCATACGTAAGGTTTCTGGACTTTGTTGTTCTTTGTGAGTGGTAGCAAGCTATTGTGTCACACACAATAGCTTGTGTGTGTGTGTGTGTGTGTGTGCGTGTAAGTGTGTGTGTGCGTGTTTGTAAAGAGGTAAATACTGCTATTGTATGAACATTTTGTCAATAAATTTTCAGCTTCGCTATTGCCGTCGGCCTTTTGCACTTCGCGGTTGAAAGCCTGCAACAGCATTACCGGTTGTAAGGAACTTCCTTCTTCGTGGTAACTGTACGAGGTGCGACAATAAGGTAATGAGACTGATGTGAAAAGAAATGTTGCTTACCGTTTCAGTCAAGTTTAGTGTTGTTTCCTTCAAAGTAGTTCCCTTCTGATTGCACACACTTTTTCCAGCGCTTCTGCCATTGATGGTAATATTTCTGGAACTCATCTTCTGTAATATCCTCCAAGAGCCTCGCCACAGCTTTTTGGACATCTTTTGTTGTTTGAAAATGGTGTCCCTTGACCGCCGTTTTGACCCTTGGAAATAGAAAAAAGTCACACGGAGCGATATCTGGTGAATAAGCTGGCTGTGGTAGTACCGAAATTTGTTTTCAGGTTAAAAATTGCTGTACTGACAGTGTAGTATGGCGCATTATCGCGATGCAGAATCCAATTATCAGCAGTGTTGGCACAGACACAAAGAACTCTTGTACGGAGTCTTTCTAAAGTTTCTTTGCAGTAATACTGGTTAACTGTTTGTCCAGGAGGCACCCACTCTTTATGTACCCTTGGAATCAGAGAAGCACACAAGCATGCATTTCACTTTTGTCTTTGACATGCGAGCTTATTTTAGTCTGAGTGATCCCTCTGAGCACCATTGCGAACTTTGTCGAGCTCTTGACCGCTGCACAATATTATACGGTTCCATTTCCGTAACGAGAGACACAAACACGTGTTAACTTATTACAGCACAACCCACGACTGAGCTATTGCATCGATGTGCCCCTTAGACTAGAAGCAGCTTATAGACCAAGGTCAAAGATATTGTGGCTACACAAGCCTGCAGGGTTGCCACATCTTGCAAAGAAAATCAGCCTCATTACTTAATTGTTGCACCTTGTATACATATATACTGTCCAGTCACATTATTGTAATGACCTATCAAAAGCCAGGGTAGCCACCTTTTGCAGCGTGGACTGCTGTGAGACGTACAGGAAGAGACAGACAATGAGGTTATGGAAGTTACTGACAGGGTGTAGAGCCATGTCCACTGCGGAGCCTTGGCCAGCTGCGCTAGATTTCTCGGTTGAGGATCCATGGCGCGAACGGCCCTATTCAGGTAGTTTCATAGATTATCAATTGGATTTAAATCTGTGGAGTATGGTGGTCAGAGGAATAGGGTAATCTTATCCTGGTGCTCTTTGAGACAAGCATATACACTGTGAGCTGCGTGACTTGTTGCATTGTCCTGCTGGTAGATGCTGTCGTGTTGAGGAAAACCAAGCTGCATATAGGGGGACATGGTCCCCCAAGGATTGTCCGATGGTAGATGCTACCAGGTTGAGGAAAACCATGCTTTATGTAGGGGAACACGGTCCCCCGAGGACAGTGTGCTATTTCTATTGATTCACTGTGCCTTCCAGAACGACGGGATCACACAGGGAATGCAACGAAAACACTCTCCAGACAATAATGCCCCCTCCTGGTTGTAGCATATTCGCTTTCAGAGGTTTCACGCCGTACGCGAGAACGGCCACCTGTCCAATGGAACATAAAACGTGATTCACCTTAAAAGGCCACTTGTCACCACTCAGTGGGCGTCCAGTGCAGATTCCAGCCATCGTCGCCGATCGCCGATTCACAATATACATAAATGACCTTGTGGATGACATCGGAAGTTCACTGACGCTTTTTGCAGATGATGCTGTGGTGTATTGAGAGGTTGTAACAATGGAAAATTGTACTGAAATGCAAGAGGATCTGCAGCGAATTGACGCATGGTGCAGGGAATGGCAATTGAATCTCAATGTAGTCAAGTGTAATGTGCTGCGAATACATAGAAAGATAGA
Organism: Schistocerca serialis cubense; assembly: GCF_023864345.2. Lineage (NCBI taxonomy): Eukaryota > Metazoa > Arthropoda > Insecta > Orthoptera > Acrididae > Schistocerca > Schistocerca serialis. The sequence goes on from NC_064641.1 coordinate 43,073,562, forward strand.
TCCCTTATCATTTAGCTGCAATATAGCAGGTCAGCAACTGGAAGCAGTTAATTCCATAAATTATCTGGGAGTACGCATTGGGAGTGATTTAAAATGGAATGATCATATAAAGTTGGTCGTCGGCAAAGCAGATGCCAGACTGAGATTCATTGGAAGAATCCTAAGGAAATGCAATCCGAAAACAAAGGAAGTAGGTTACAGTACGCTTGTTCGCCCACTGCTTGAATACTGCTCAGCAGTGTGGGATCCGTACCAGATAGGGTTGATAGAAGAGATAGAGAAGATCCAACGGAGAGCAGCGCGCTTCGTTACGGGATCATTTAGTAATCGCGAAATCGTTACGGAGATGATAGGTAAACTCCAGTGGAAGACTCTGCAGGAGAGACGCTCAGTAGCTCGGTAGGGGCTTTTGTTAAAGTTTCGAGAACATACCTTCACCGAAGAGTCAAGCAGTATATTGCTCCCTCCTACGTATATCTCGCGAATAGACCATGAGGATAAAATCAGAGAGATTAGAGCCCACACAGAAGCATACCGACAATCCTTCTTTCCACGAACAATACGAGACTGGAATAGAAGGGAGAGCCGATAGAGGTACTCAAGGTACCCTCCGCCACACACCGTCAGGTGGCTTGCGGAGTATGGATGTAGATGAACAGCAGTCAGCATGGTGGAGAGGCCCAACTTCTACATCGTTCGCTGAACGATCGTTGACAAGTCAATGTTTGTAGCCTCTTGGTTCATCTGGGCTGTCATTTCCTCAAAAGCTGCACGTGTCTTCGCCTGTATACATCTCTGCACGTGGCTCACCCCTGCCACCTACGCTCTTGGTGCACTGTAGTTACCCTGGCGCCGGCTTTGGACAGCGCCATTTTGCCATGCACGGTATACTTTAACCCCGGCGGCACGCGAACAGTTCACAGACTTAACCGTTTCGGAAATGTTTCCACTCTTGACCCGAAGCCAATCATCATGCCCTTTCGGACGCTAGGGGTAAATCGCTTCGTTTCCAAATTATGACAACGACTGCACTGTTTTTCACGTTCCCCGTACACGTTTCATATAATCTCCAATGCAAATGCTGCCACCAGCGGTCTGTGAGTGTTTCTTGCATGTTCTCGGCCGGGGTGGCCGAGCCGTTCTAGGCGCTACAGTGTGGAACCGCGCGACCGCTACGGTCGCAGGTTCGAATCCTGCCTCGGGCATGGATGTTTGTGATGTCCTTAGGTTAGTTATGTTTAAGCAGTTGTAAGTTATAGGGGACTGATGACCTCAGAAGTTAAGTCCCATAGTGCTCAGAGCCATTTGAACCATTTGTTGTCGGACATAGTCAGTCATCACATTAATGTGACTGGACCATGTGTGACCAGCAGTCAAACGGTGACAAGTTTCACAACAGTAATTGTCGCGACACTATACGTCAGACTGTCGATTGATTATATTGCTGGAAGCCTTGAAACGAACAGAAATGAGTTTTTGTGGTATTCCTAGCTCCTTAAATGTACTGGTTCCTCATGAGAAGGCACATGGAGTAATATAATGTAACCTTGCCTGTTGTTAAGTTTGCAGTAGCTTTTAGGTACAGGTAGATTATTTGTTTTGTGGACTTGGATTTTTGTAAGTTTATCATTAATTATGATACTGAGTGACATTAGTGCCGCTACAAGTTCAAGTAATATTAATCTGGACGAATGTTTTATCCGTGTCATAGATTTCTATTCTCTCGTATTGCCTGGAAGTTTGCTTTCTGGTTTAAGTGTGTTTACATTTTTAATTAGTTTCTTTACCTCACACGATATAGTGGCATACGACGATTTCCTACTGTCGTGTTCTAACACGGGACGGAGGGAAGACAGGGGGGTTAGAGGTCAGTCTGCAATTTCCAAGTGGTTAGGCACAAATGAAGAAAGACAAACTTCCAGTAAAGGCAGATTGTTTGCATGAATCTGTGGTGTCACCGCCAGACAGCACACTTGCTAGTTGGTAGCCTTTAAATCGGCCGCGGTCCGTTAGTATACGTCGGACCCGCGTGTCGCCACTATCAGTGATTGCAGACCGAGCGCCACCATATGCCAGGTCTAGTCTATAGAGACTCCCTAGCACTCGCCCCAGTTGTACAGCCGACTTTGCTAGCGATGGTTCACTGTCTACATACGCTCTCATGTGCAGAGACGACGGTTTAGCATGCCTTCAGCTACGTCATTTGATACGACCTAGCAAGGCGCCATATTCAGTTACTATGAATGTAATCTGAACAGATAATATTGTGAATCATGTACCGTCAAGAGCGACGTTCATCATTAATGGATTAAAGTTAAGTATCAAACGAATTACGTGCGCTTTCTGAATTCTAATTCCTAGTCATGTTCCAGACCTCACGTCAGTATAGTTCTTCCCTCCTCACGCCAGCCTGCGTGCGTTTCGGCCTCCACTAGTAACACGGTGTAGGCTCTTCTGCCAACACAACAGAATCTGCGCCAAACACCGTCAGGGGGCACCTTGAGACTTGGTAGGATGCTCGCAGCAGGAGATTCTAGGATGCTCAGGGACTGATTAACACTATTTATTTGCAGTCAAACTAACCGCTACAAAAGCTATGCATTTTCAACTTCTCGCGGCGTAATGAATAGTCCATTAAATTTCGGGCATGCATTATACACCAAGATACCTTTATAGAACTCTTTATCTCTTATCGGCCAACATTTTGATAAGAAGATTACGGCCTTATTTAAACATGTGCATTTATCATCTTATTTTCAGTTTAATGGTGAATTTTATGAGCAAATTGATGGTGTTGCCATGGGAAGTCCCCTCTCCCCTCTCGTAGCTAATTTATTCATGGAAGACTTGGAGGACAAGGCAATGGACTCAGCAAGTTTTAAACCGAGGGTCTTCTGGAGGTACGTGGATGATACATTCGTGGTATGGCCCCATGGGATGGATGAATTACATCGATTTCTTGAGCATTTAAATTCCATCCATTCTAGCATTAAATTTACTATGGAAATAGAAAAAGACGGCTGCCTCCCTTTTTGGATGTTGTTGTTCGCCGTAAAGGTCATGGCACATTAGGACATGCCGTATATCGGAAACCAACACACACAAATCTATATCTTCATTCCAGTAGCTGCCATCACCCTTCACGGACCGTAGGTGTTCTTAAGACCTTAGTGCATCGGGCGCACTGTATATCCGATAAAGACAATTTGCAAGAAGAGCTCACATACCTCAGGAGAATTTTTAAATCGAATTAATTTTCTCCGCAACAAATTTGTAGAGCATTCTATGCAAATCCTAAAATGCAGGTCTGTGATGGGCAAGAAGATAGTAATTCCTTCAGATCTAGTGCGTTTTTGCCCTATGTGGGTGCTCTTTCCTCGAAGATAGGCCGTATTCTTGAGAAACACTGTGTTAAGGTGATGTTCCGGCCCCCCACGAAGATTGCAGCTTTACTCGGCTCTGCGGAGGACGATTTACAGCTTCGTAAAGCTGGTGTGTATCAGATTCCTTGCGGAAATTGTGAGAAGTCGTACATAGGTCAAACAACACGCACCGTTCATGAGAGGCGTGTGGAGCATCGAAGGTACACACGCTTATTACAGCCAGACAAGTCAGCTGTGGCCGAACATTGTATTGATATAGGTCATTCCATGAATTACAGTGATATGAAGATTTTAACATCCACCTCTTCTTTTAGGGAATCTGTCTTCAAGGAAGCCATAGAGATTAGATCAGCTAATAATTTAATAAATGGAGATAATGATTTTAATTTGGACAAGGCATGGAATCCGACTCTTGGGGTAATTAAGCCGCAGAGAAGTCTTCATGGTGTCACCGCCGCCTATCATACATCGATAAGCGAATCGAATGTCTTTACGCCTTCGCCATAGGCGGCGCACGTATAAACGTATTTCTCTGCCGACGACCAGCAGCTGCAACCCGCATGCGCAGTACCGCCGCGGTGGAGCAGATAAGGTCGCGCTTGGCATCTTGTCTTCAGTCTTGTGACTCACTCTGAGGATGGCCGGACGATACGCGGCCGAAATATCAGTGGAGGAAATTTTATTTTGCGCGGCTGCATTCCCGAAATTTAATGGACACTACAAAGGCTAATTTTAAACATTAGAAAAAGCAGAGGATGCAATTGGTTGCACAACAGAAGTCAGTGTCTGAGTACATGGGTGAGAGCTAACACAAATAGCCGTGACTAGCAGCACTGTAAAAAAATGTTCAAATGTGTGTGAAATCTTATAGGACTTAACTGCCAAGGTCATCAGTCCGTAAGCTTACACACTACTTAACCTAAATTATCCTAAGGACAAACACACACACACACACACACACACACACACACTCACACACACACACACACACACACACACACACACCCACACCCATGCCCGAGGGAGGACTCGAACCTCCGCCGGGACCAGCCGCACAGTCCATGACTGCAGCGCCTAAGACCGCTCGGCTAATCCCGCGCGGCAACACTGTAAAGAACGTAGTTTTACAGCAGCACTGCAAGTGAGAAAAACAGGCTTGTCGGAGCTTACCCGAGGATGGTAATGAGTGAGATGGAGTTGGCGTCCAAACTCTCTGAGAACTCCCTCCGAATTCAAAAACTTGGGCTTTTAAGGAATTGTGATGGTGCACGATTTCCGCCTTCCTGTACTCGACCCACCAATCCACTGTGACTTTGCCAGATTCGGCCAACGTGACGAGTGGTTCTGCACTTCCAGGGCTTCTCTGCCTCGTGATGACTGGGTGTTGTGTGATGTCCTTAGGTTAGTTAGGTTTAGGTAGTTCTAAGTTCTTGGGCTTCCCCCATGAACCATGGACCTTGCCGTTGGTGGGGAGGCTTGCGTGCCTCAGCGATACAGATGGCTGTACCGTAGGTGCAACCACAACGGAGGGGTATCTGTTGAGAGGTCAGACAAACATGTGGTTCCTGAAGAGGGGCAGCAGCCTTTTCAGTAGTTGCAGGGGCAACAGTCTGGATGATTGACTGATCTGGCCTTGTAACATTAACCAAAACGGCCTTGCTGTGCTGGTACTACGAACGGCTGAAAGCAAGGGGAAACTACAGCCGTAATTTTTCCCGAGGACATGCAGCTTTACTGTATGATTAAATGACGATGGCGTCCTCTTGGGTAAAATATTCCGGAGGTAAAATAGTCCCCCATTCGGATCTCCGGGCGGGGACTACTCAAGAGGACGTCGTTATCAGGAGAAAGAAAACTGGCGTTCTACGGATCGGAGCGTGGAATGTCAGATCACTTAATCGGGCAGGCAGGTTAGAAAATTTAAAAAGGGAAATGGATAGGTTAAAGTTAGATATAGTGGGAATTAGTGAAGTTCGGTGGCAGGAGGAACAAGACTTTTGGTCAGGTGATTACAGGGTTATAAATACAAAATCAAATAGGGGTAATGCAGGAGTAGGTTTAATAATGAATAAAAAAATAGGAGTGCGGGTTAGCTACTACAAACAGCATAGTGAACGCATTATTGTGGCCAAGATAGACACAAAGCCCAGGCCTACTACAGTAGTACAAGTTTATATGCCAACAGGCTCTGCAGATGACGAAGAAATAGATGAAATGTATGACGAGATAAAAGAAATTATTCAGGTAGTGAAGGGAGACGAAAATTTAATAGTCATGGGTGACTGGAATTCGTCAGTAGGAAAAGGGAGAGAAGGAAACATAGTAGGTGAATATGGATTGGGGGGTAAGAAATGAAAGAGGAAGCTGTCTGGTAGAATTTTGTACAGAGCATAACTTAATCATAGCTAACACTTGGTTCAAGAATCATAAAAGAAGGTTGTATACATGGAAGAATCCTGGAGATACTAAAAGGTATCAAATAGATTATATAATGGTAAGACAGAGATTTAGGAACCAGGTTTTAAATTGTAGGACATTTCCAGGGGCAGATGTGGATTCTGACCACAATCTATTGGTTATGAACTGCAGATTGAAACTGAAGAAGCTGCAAAAAGGTGGGAATTTAAGGAGATGGGACCTGGATAAACTGAAAGAACCAGAAGTTGTAGAGAGTTTCGGGGAGAGCATAAGGGAACAATTTACAGGAATGGGGGAAAGAAATACAGTAGAAGAAGAGTGGGTAGCTCTGAGGGATGAAGTAGTGAAGGCAGCAGACGATCAAGTAGGTAAAAAGACGAGGGCTAGTAGAAATCCTCGGGTAACAGAAGAAATATTGAATTTAATTGATGAAAGGAGAAAATATAAAAATGCAGTAAATGAAGCAGGCAAAAAGGAATACAAACGTATCAAAAATGTGATCGACAGGAAGTGCAAAATGGCTAAGCAGGCATGGCTAGAGGACAAATGTAAGGATGTAGAGGCTTGTCTCTCTAAGGGTAAGATAGATACTGCCTACAGGAAAATTAAAGAGACCTTTGGAGAGAAGAGAACCACTTGTATGAATATCAAGAGTTCAGATGGCAACCCAGTTCTAAGCAAAGAAGGGAAGGCAGAAAGGTGGAAGGAGTATATAGAGGGTTTATACGAGGGCGATGTACTTGAGGACAATATTATGGAAATGGAAGAGCATGTAGATGAAGACGAAATGGGAGATAAGATACTGCGTGAAGAGTTTGACAGAGCACTGAAAGACCTGAGTCGAAATAAGGCCCCGGGAGTAGACAACATTCCATTAGAACTACTGATGGCCTTGGGAGAGCCAGCCATGACAAAACTCTACCATCTGGTGAGCAAGATGTATGAGACAGGCGAAATACCCTCAGACTTCAAGAAGAATATAATAATTCCAATCCCAAAGAAAGCAGGTGTTGACAGATGTGAAAATTACCGAACTATCAGTTTAATAAGTCACAGTTGCAAAATACTAACGCGAATTATTTACAGACGAATGGAAAAACTGGTAGAAGCGGACCTCGGGGAAGATCAGTTTGGATTCCGTAGAAATGTTGGAACACGTGAGGCTATACTAACCTTACGACTTATCTTAGAAGAAAGATTAAGAAAAGGCAAACCTACGTTTCTAGCATTTGTAGACTTAGAGAAAGCTTTTGACAGTGTTAACTGGAATACTCTCTTTCAAATTCTGAAGGTGGCAAGGGTAAAATACAGGGAGCGAAAAGCTATTTACAATTTGTACAGAAACCAGATGGCAGTTATAAGAGTCGAGGGGCATGAAAGGGAAGCAGTGGTTGGGAAAGGAGTGAGATAGGGTTGTAGCCTCTCCCCGATGTTATTCAATCTGTATATAGAGCAAGCAGTAAAGGAAACAAAAGAAAAATTCGGAGTAGGTATTAAAATTCATGGAGAAGAAGTAAAAACTTGGAGGTTCGCCGATGGCATTGTAATTCTGTCAGAGACAGCAAAGGACTTGAAAGAGCAGTTGAACGGAATGGACAGTGTCTTGAAAGGAGGCTATAAGATGAACATCAACAGAAGCAAAACGAGGATAATGGAATGTAGTCAAATTAAATCGGGTGATGCTGAGGGAATTAGATTAGGGAATGAGACACTTAAAGTAGTAAAAATTTAGGGAGTAAAATAACTGATGATGGTCGAAGTAGAGAGGATATAAAATGTAGACTGGCAATGGCAAGGAAATCGTTTCTGAAGAAGAGAAAGTTGTTAACATCGAGTATAGATTTAAGTGTCAGGAAGTCGTTTCTGAAAGTATTTGTATGGAGTGTAGCCATGTATGGAAGTGAAACATGGACGATAACTAGTTTGGACAAGAAGAGAATAGAAGCCTTCGAAATGTGGTGCTACAGAAGAATGCTGAAGATAAGGTGGGTAGATCACATAACTAATGAGGAGGTATTGAATAGGATTGGGGAGAAGAGAAGTTTGTGGCACAGCTTGACTAGAAGAAGGGATCGGTTGGTAGGACACGTTTTGAGGCATCAAGGGATCACAAATTTAGCATTGGAGGGCAGCGTGGAGGGTAAAAATCGTAGAGGGAGACCAAGAGATGAATAAGCAGATTCAGAAGGATGTAGGTTGCAGTAGGTACTCGGAGATGAAGAAGCTTACACAGGATAGAGTAGCATGGAGAGCTGCATCAAACCAGTCTCAGGACTGAAGACGACAACAACAACAACAACAACAAGTTCTTGGGGACTGACGACCATAGATGTTAAGTCCCATAGTGTTCAGAGCCATTTGAACCATTTTTGAACTTCCAGGGCGCCTTTGGCCAACCACAGTCAGATTCCTCCCCTTCTCCTACTCGGCAGTAGGGATATTTCTGGACTCAACATTAACAAACTCAAAGTTTGATAGCAAGAGCGTTCAGCGGAAAACTGATTGTCACTGTCCTTCCTCTTACGGCTACCAACAACAGTGTTTTATGTCACTTGACCCTGCCCAGTGGCCCCTTTTGAGCGAGAACCAGTTTTGCAGCGCTCTAAACTGTGTACGGTACAGTTCTCAGGGGCAAGTATCAAGCTTGGTGCCTTTCCTAAGACGTGATCATCGTGTGTGTGTGTGTTCTGAGCTTACAGTCCCCACACCCCCACACCCCACACGCCCACAACCCCACACGCGCACACCCCCACACTTCCACACGCCCACACACCCACGCCCCCACACGCCCACACCCACATACGTTCGCGCACCCATTCGCGCCCACCGCGCGCCCACGCGCGCCCCCCCCCCCCCTCCACGGCCCCCCGCGGCCCCCGGCGGCCCCACACGCCCATAAGCCCACATGCCCACACACATGCAGTAGCTGCTGTTTACCCCAGGTAACCTAAACACTACCACTTTTGCCTGGTCTCTGCGTTGTGTCCCTTGCTCGATTTCAACAGCCTTAAGCTTAAAAAATGTACTCATTACATCGTCAATATAAGACACTACGAAGTGTTGTGCACTTATTGTGATAGCTGGCTAGTTCTCTGAGGCTGCTCAACACTTTGTAGTGGCTCATATTGACGATGTAATGAATACATTTTTTAATCTTAAGGCTGCTGGAAGTTCTCTGAGACATTCCTTTAATATTGCACCATGACTTGGAGTGAGTCAGTTTAAAAGTAATTTACTATAATTCGTATTTAACATGACAACATTCATTCATTTATATTTCAATATATTGCTATCTGACTGGCACTTTATATCATTATGTAAGTGACCACACACTTTGGCAGCAGGAAAGTAAAAAGTTAATAGTAACTAGGTTTTTTTCTCCCAGTAGGTTTGGCTTAGTATTATGGACATCATTACTTGTTCTGGGACGCGCGGGATTAGCCGAGCTGTCAGGGGCGCTGCAGTCATGGACTGTGCGGCTGGTCCCGGCGGAGGTTTGAGTCCTCCCTCGGGCATGGTTGTGTGTGTTTGTCCTTAGGATAATTTAGGTTAAGTAGTGTGTAAGCTTAGGGACTGATGTTCTTAGCAGGTAAGTCCCATAAAATTTCACACACATCTGAACATTTGAACTTGCTCTGGCATTCAGGTGTAGTACAGTTAGCTTTGAAAAGCGCGCCGCAGCGCATAGCGTGAAGCAGTCGTCCTCCGTTTTCTGGCGGTGGCGATGTTGTCGCAATTGAGGGCCTCGGTGTCTCCCTCTAGCGGGAAATGGGAAAAGTGGGCTGTTCGCGTGGGTTTAAGAAGTGGCTGTATGGGCTCTCGTGGTGAGTTGGCAGTCGGGGCATCAAGAAGCGACTTCTCTGCCGGTGTTAGAGCGACAGCACGTAGACCGCGACATCAGCGTAAGCGACCCGAGCAGCGGCTCCGTGGTGCGGGGCGTTAACTGCTCGTTGCGAAAGGAATCTTCCTGAGCGTGGGTCCGCAAGGGGCCTATCTGCAGTTCGGTCCTATGCTGTCGACTGGCAAGGAGCGCGCCGTTGAAACGGCTGGCAGCGGGCGGCTCGGCAGAGCATTTGGAGGTGCTGCGTTGGTTCAGTCCTGGGAGTCGTAACGCACCAGAAGTTGAGTATTGTTTTTAACAGATTTTATGAAGTTTAATTGAATTCAGTTTGATTATTCTTGTTAATTATACCAGCCGTATTTTTTGGGGGTTTCCCGCTATTCATTCTCGTCTGCCCACCCGCGGGAAGGTGGTAATATTAGAAAGGATGGTCCATTTGTCCCCTTTTGAGACGAAAGGGGGAGGAGTCAGAGTAAATCTGTGGTTCGGATTGCTTCTTTTCCCTTCCAGCTTTATTCGACTGTTAGCCTCTGTCATGTCTGTGGAAGTCTAAGGCACCAATGACTGGACCGTTTAAAATGCAAGGCACTAAGACCTGATCCATTCTCTCGCCTGTCATAACTAATATTACTAGACTCACGTGTAAAAGGTACTCTAAGAAAGAAGGAAAAATTCCTTTTGCTTTGTGGTAAGAACTAGTCAATTGCATAACGAATTCCTGCTCATCTGGAAGCTGTAACTTACGTAAATTTGTGTTTATGTATATTTGGCTATAATCAAGCAAGGTTTTTAATGTATGTCATAGGGGATTTTTTATATTGTTTCTAGTCAGCAAAAACTGTTGTGTATTTTTCCAATTCAGTACCTTTTAAGGCTTTTACTCAACGTGCTTATGTGTTTTATACAGGTAGTTGGTTATCAGTGTGTTTTCTTGCCATGCAAAAGTTTGCCATTTCATTACGGGTAGAAATTGTTGCCTTGAAAGGAGAATGTTGTAAAAGTTCGCAAGTCCTACCTGGCGAGCGTGTGTGTTTGCCGTAAGTTAACTGGCAGAAATTTGTAAAATTTGTGTTTCTATATATTTTGGAAATGTTAATGTTATTAACTGTGAGTGTCCCCCCCCCCCCCCCCCCCCCCACCCTGTGCATGAGTCATGCGTTTTGGTTTTTCTATTTTGAGAACTTTTGTAAACAGGATTGTCTTTATACACTCCTTGAAATTGAAATAACAACACCGTGAATTCATTGTCCCAGGAAGGGGAAACTTTATTGACACATTCCTGGGGTCAGATACATCACATGATCACACTGACAGAACCACAGGCACATAGACACAGGCAACAGAGCATGCACAATGTCGGCACTAGTACAGTGTATATCCACCTTTCGCAGCAATGCAGGCTGCTATTCTCCCATGGAGACGATCGTAGAGATGCTGGATGTAGTCCTGTGGAACAGCTTGCCATGCCATTTCCACCTGGCGCCTCAGTTGGACCAGCGTTCGTGCTGGACGTGCAGACCGCGTGAGACGACGCTTCATCCAGTCCCAAACATGCTCACTGGGGGACAGACCCGGAGATCTTGCTGGCCAGGGTAGTTGACTTACACCTTCTAGAGCACGTTGGGTGGCACGGGATACATGCGGACGTGCATTGTCCTGTTGGAACAGCAAGTTCCCTTGCCGGTCTAGGAATGGTAGAACGATGGGTTCGATGACGGTTTGGATGTACCGTGCACTATTCAGTGTCCCCTCGACGATCACCAGTGGTGTACGGCCAGTGTAGGAGATCGCTCCCCACACCATGATGCCGGGTGTTGGCCCTGTGTGCCTCGGTCGTATGCAGTCCTGATTGTGGCGCTCACCTGCACGGCGCCAAACACGCATACGACCATCATTGGCACCAAGGCAGAAGCGACTCTCATCGCTGAAGACGACACGTCTCCATTCGTCCCTCCATTCACGCCTGTCGCGACACCACTGGAGGCGGGCTGCACGATGTTGGGGTGTGAGCGGAAGACGGCCTAACGGTGTGCGGGACCGTAGCCCAGCTTCATGGAGACGGTTGCGAATGGTCCTCGCCGATACCCCAGGAGCAACAGTGTCCCTAATTTGCTGGGAAGTGGCGGTGCGGACCCCTACGGCACTGCGTAGGATCCTACGGTCTTGGCGTGCATCCGTGCGTCGCTGCGGTCCGGTCCCAGGTCGACGGGCACGTGCACCTTGCGCCGACCACTGGCGACAACATCGATGTACTGTGGAGACCTCACGCCCCACGTGTTGAGCAATTCGGCGGTACGTCCACCCGGCCTCCCGCATGCCCACTATACGCCCTCGCTCAAAGTCCGTCAACTGCACATACGGTTCACGTCCACGCTGTCGCGGCATGCTACCAGTGTTAAAGACTGCGATGGAGCTCCGTATGCCACGGGAAACTGGCTGACACTGACGGCGGCGGTGCACAGATGCTGCGCAGCTAGCGCCATTCGACGGCCAACACCGCGGTTCCTGGTGTGTCCGCTGTGCCGTGCGTGTGATCATTGCTTGTACAGCTCTCTCGCAGTGTCCGGAGCAAGTATGGTGGGTCTGACACACCGGTGTCAATGTGTTCTTTTTTCCATTTCCAGGAGTGTATGTTGCAGTCAAGTTAGATTCCGCGCCATTTAATGAATGGAGTGAAATTCACCTGTAATTTGGCTGAGCTTGAAATTTTATGCAGCGTCGCGTTGTATACGTTAAATTGCTTGCCTGTACTTGCCCTTTGCTCGCGCGAAATTTTTTATAATAATTTAATAATTTAAAAGTCCTTTCCTATCGTAAATAGTGACTTATTTGTTAAATGATTGTTGTTTTTTTTAAATATCGTAAAGTCTTGCACCAAATTTGAATAAAGAGTGTTACTGAAAATTGTGTGTAAATTTCACCAGTTATTCCTTGGCACCTACTTCCTCTTTACATTTTTTCTATTGATTGAGATTAATAACCTTTGGTGAACGAGTAATAAGTTTACGGTTCAGGCATACAAAAGACTTTCAAGCGTCACTGTGATTGCTGGTGAATAACTATCTCGGAAATACGTCTGCCCAAAAACACTAACTCTCTTCTTCTATGTTATTTGTATGATCTACAATCATTCTCCACCAAGAAGGTAATCAACAGATCCAGATTAAAATATTCGTATTAATAAAATGTGTTTTTAAAAATTTTGTTCCTCAACTCATTAATTTCCTAGAGGTAAATAGCAGCTGTGCACTAATGAACGGAGGAAAAAGGCGAAAAACCCCTGTTTGTGTTTTTTCCAGAAATATTGGAGGTGAGAGGAAGCAGTTAACCTTGGGTCTTCATTTTACAAACAAAAAAAGTCTGCTTCATTTTGGGTAAACTGCACTTAGAAGTAATAACGTTTTGTATTTCGCAGGGAAGTTGTGAAATAAAAATTGTGCATTGACAGAACGGATACGCTATTTTCCTACTTCAGTAACAACATTGCGGTTGCTCGACGATAAGTTTGCAAATGCATGTCGATGACAGCCGCTCGGCGTGCCACATGCTCAGTGGCTACGCGTCTCTGTTGACCCTCATCCGTCACGCGTATCGGGCAGCCTCAGCTACGCCGCCGAGTCATGCGTCAGGGTGTGACGGCAGCTGCAGGGCTCCGCCGTAGTTAATGCAATGTCGGCCTGCATCTCCGTCAGCCTACTGCACAGTCCTGTGTGCGGGCCAAGCGACAGAGAACAGAAAAGTTATACTGCTACACGTAAGCCCACGCCTAATGATTCTCAGCTGCGTTGGACTATTGTTGCACAGTCTTTTTCCAAGCGTCTTTTTTTATGCTGAAAGGGGACGAAATTTTGTAGTTGTATTTTCGTTGCCATACGACGGATAGTTAATTTATGTGGTGATACGTTTACTTACTATTCATCGGGAGAAGCTAAGTGTCATTAATTGCATTAATTAATTATAAACAATGCACCTAAATGTGACCTGGACAATTTATAATTTATTTATTTATCGCCTGGCTTTTTGACACAATAAAAATATACGAAATTTTTTCGCAATTGCGGAATATTTCTGATATCAGCTGCATTTAGTAATCGCTAAAGCGTTACGGAGATGATAGATAAACTCCAGTGGAAGACTCTGCAGGAGAGACGCTCAGTAGCTCGGTACGGGCTTTTGTCAAAGTTTCGAGAACATACCTTCACCGAAGAGTCAAGCAGTATATTGCTCCCTCCTACGTATATCTCGCGAAGAGACCATGAGGATAAAATCAGAGAGATTAGAGCCCACACAGAGGCATACCGACAATCCTTCTTTCCACGAACAATACGAGACTGGAATAGAAGGGAGAACCGATAGAGGTACTCAAGGTACCCTCCGCCACACACCGTCAGGTGGCTTGCGGAGTATGGATGTAGATGTAGATTAGGAATGAAGACATTACCTATTGGCGACAAGCAGGAAATCCAGATTCAAGATACAGTCTGGCACAAACTTTCATGTGTCACTAATAGGTAATGTCTTCACACCTCATGCAGCTAATGTCAGAATGATTCAACAGTTGCGAATAAATTTAGTTAAGCTGCAAGATCGTCACCAGTATCTGTTTCTTCAGTCATTGTTAGGTGGTCAAAATGACGATCGTAATACTGACGTTGAATATGGTTCAAATGGCTCTAAGGACTAATGTCTACACATTGTTGATGGGTTGGGCATACACCAACGCCTGTGAAAGTCCCCATAGCAGGTCTAATGGATTTAGGACTGGTGAACAGGGAGGCCATGCTAGTGGACCTCCTCGACAAATCTGTCATCCATGAAACGTTGCGGTGAGGTAATGTCGCTCGGTTCTGACGAAATTGGGTGGCGACCCGTCGTCCATAAACCACAGTCGTTGTCTTGCTGCAAAGATATCGTTTTCCAGTAGGACTGATAATCATTGCGCAGAAGCCGGCCATAAACAATAACTGATGATCTCTTTGGTGACGAGCATGGCTCTATGAATTACCGACTATTCCTGCCCATACACCGATACTGATGTAACCCTGGAGCCTCGCGCTCTCATTACTCGAAGATTTACATTTGACCAACGTGCGTCTTGAGGTAATTTACTATGCCACTCGTCACAAGTAAAACAGCCCATATCTCGACAGATGCTAATTTTCGCAAATATAATTATGGGAGGTTTTCTTCTAGTTTTGACCAATATTATCTCCTTTAGGAACATATGACACTTCTTAAAACATTTTTTATAGAAGTAATAACAGAATACAGAGCGTAATTTATATAATTACATAATATAAAACGTTAAAAACGAATATCTAGGGTACTTACGTAATCTATCGACTATGGGGTCGCCAGCAGGAAGTCTTCTGGCCATCTATCGTATGATCTTGGGGACATTATTCTGCGATGTGGCTGATGATTTGCAGTTCTGCGCTATCACATTGTGGCCATGACTGCTTCCCAAACTTGTGTAAAAAATATGCACATCTGCCATTTTGGGCTCTAACTCTATTAGCAGGGTCTGTGTTTTGAGGCTCAGGTCTAAATCCGGTGGTGACTGCGTGAGCCACCTCATATTATTATTTCACTGTCAAGTTCATTCTTGAGTCCAAGTGTTGTAAAAGTTATCTTTGACTCTGTTCCTTTCTGTTTTTGTTAATGGTCGTCCAAAGCGAATCCGTTATGGTTGGCGTCGTCGATAATCTTGATCGTTTGGTGGATTTCTATTATCCATGATCTCTGTCTACTCTATGTGAGGGCATTTATAAGTCGTAGTTGAGGGGGTGGAATATGGCTTAATACTGGTAATCATTTCGTCGGAGCTGATTTGGTAACAGCAGCAATCATTTTCGTAGTTTTTCTTTTTTTTCTTTAGTTGGACGTCACTTTTCTGCGTATGTGGGCTGTCTAGCCAAACAGCTGCAAAATAGTCAGCCGTTGAGAAGACAAGATACAGGGTGGAAGAATGATGCAGGGTGGGTGCCGATGTTTCCGAGATTGCCCCATGTAGCTTTTGAATGATGTTGGTTGTTGTTTGCAGTTTGACACATACAAAAATCCAAACAGAAAACATTAAATGTGTTTTATGTAAAAAGTAATTTATTTTGAAAATATCAACGTTTTTCCATCACACAATAAGATTGAAAAGAAAATAACATGGCCATTTCATTAGTGATTATATCAATGTATTAATTATTCCTTTGAGGCAAATGGAATTTTGGAAAGTGAACCGTTAGACAGATGTGTACATTCCTCTATCAAGTGATGTGTGGCTGATGAGTTGACCTCAAGAGATTCGTCTGCATACCAGTTGGGAGCAATCCTGGACGGTGGGTGTTATTTGAATGAAGCGGCAGCTAGGTTACCCCAGTGTCATTTTAGATTAATGACTCCAACAGCCATCGGTTTCACCCGTGTCTAAAAACCTGAGCGACCTCCCAGCAGAGGTTGATATACCTCACACCAGGACTAACAGCGAAGTGTTCCGCCGTGCGAGGTTGTATAAAAAACATCTCCCTCTGACGTTCTGCAAAATTCGGCGTGGCCATATCCGTACGTTTAATCGGCCAGCTCACATTTATTACTCGCCGATAAAATTATTTGTTAGCAAAATCTGTTGTCCAATTTTTCCACGGTAAGACCTATACACTGCGATGAAACGGCTTTTTGCGGAATATCTGTTACCATATTTGTAAAAAAAATCAAATGGCTCCGAGCACTATGGGACTCAACTACTGTGGTCATCAGTCCCCTAGAACTTAGAACTAATTAAACCTAACTAACCTAAGGACATCACACACATCCATGCCCGAGGCAGGATTCGAACCTGCGACCGTAGCAGCAGCGCGGCTGCGGACTGGAGCGCCTAGAACAGCACGACCACCGCGGCCGGCTCCATATTTGTAGTGCTAAAAGTGACCTGACAACTATGACATACGCACAGTCCAAGGTAACTGAAAAAACAATTGCAGCACTATTACGCAAAAGAGTCCCGTAGTAGACCTATGGGATGCTGTCGTCCCGACGTATGTGGTAAAATAAAATATTTCTGCAGGGCAGTGAGACCCATTTAATGTCAGTCCTAACGCTTAAAAGGCCTACTGTTTTACCGACTGGCTAAAAGACTAATCACCTGTTCCAAGATAAAAGAACTGACGATAATAAAGAAACGGGATTCATCCAGTGAGGCATTCGTATCGACACATCTACTAATCATGCTAACACAAATATAGCAACTAAAAGCATCACAGTTTACGTCAAGTTACTTAGACAATAGCGATTAGCCTCTATAGTGGAATGTTACAGACACAATTCCTACATAAATGGCAGAACGAAATCAACACTTTCATAAATTTTACAAGTGACTTTGTCTTTTATAAAAACGTTAAAAATGGTATCCTCTTTTGAAGTTGTTAATTTTGAAGTGACTCACTAGGAGAGAGGAACTAATTGTTGCAATTGGAAAATCATGTACTCGAATCCAAGCTTTTTTTTTAGTCTTTATGAATGAAGCGGTGGCCAAGTTTAAAATTCCAATTCAGTCCGTCTTGGATGGAGTCGGCTGCAGTCCACGCACCCAACGGAGCGATTCTCAGTATACCTACACTACATCTGGATGACTCTCCTACTCAGACCATGTGCAGTTTAACGGGCGCGTCGCAACCCTCTGTCCACGCCAAATCGCGTAACGGCTGACACCTATCGCAACCACAATGGCTCTTCCATCACGAGCGTACCATACTGTCCAGTGTCTCACACCCGACAATCACTTTACATCTACGTCTTCATCAACACTCCGCAGGGCACCCGACGGTGTGTGACGGAGGACAGTTCTGGTACCACTAACTGATGCCGCCTTCCTGTTCCATGCTCGAATGGTGTGTGGGAAGAATGATTGTCGGTAAGCCTCTGTGTTAGCTCCAATTTCTCGAATTTTCTCGACGTGATCATTTAGCGAGACGTATGTGAATGGAAGTTCGCATGGCAGAGGTGTAGGCCAGCAGTTGCAGGAAGTGCTGGGGAATGAGTACCAGGTCACCAGCATTGTGAAGCCTAATGCAGGGTTGGCTCAGGTGACTGTTAACATAGGGGGGTTATGTAGGGATTTTACTAAAGAGGATCAGGTAGTAATTGTGGGTGGGGCTGGTAATAGTATTGGTAGGGATGGGGAGTGTAACATAGATGGTGACCTGGAAAAGATAGCCACTCAGACTGGCAACACGAATGTGCATTTCGTGGAACTGTTTCAGCGTCACGATCTGCCTCATCTTAATACAGCCGTCCGGCGTAATAACATGAGACTTGGGGGTGCGCTGATGACAGAAAGCATGGGTCACATTTCAGTGGTGTCGGCGGAGTCTATCAGCAGGACGGGTTTCACTAGACATGGCCTGCACCTCAACAGGTATGGGAAGGGGAGGTTGGCAAAGCTTCTAGGTGAGAGCATAGGTGGGGTTGGTGGGATCACTCATGGGAAAATTCCTGCAGTAGTGGGTGTTCGAGCTGCACCTTTTTTAGATTGAAGTCAGCTGATAGGTATTCCTGCTTAAGGGAAGTCTCCCTAACAAGGGAATCACTTTTGACAATGCTTAGGTATCCGAGTAATGAGGGAATTAGTATATTTCATCAAAATATACAAGGTATTAGAGATAAAGTTAGTGAACTGCTTATAGATGTTGACTCTGAAATTATTGGTATATCTGAACACTTCTTAAATAAGGAGATAATTCAGAGGCTTCCTTTACCAGGATACAGGTTGGCTGGCAGCTTTTCGAGGAGCTCTTTGCGGTGTGGGGGAGTAGCCATGTATGTGAAAAACGGCATCCCATTTGAGTCAATTGATGTTTCAAAGTACTGCACTGAAAAGGTGTTTGAATGTTGTGCAGGTGTGGTTAAATTTAACGGAGCTAAACTTCTAACTTTTGTTATTTATAGATCCCCAGACTCTGATTTCACAACATTTTTGCTAAAGCTAGAGGAGGTTCTTGGTTCACTTTATAGGAAATACAAAAAGTTAGTTATAAGTGGTGACTTCAATATTAATTGTATAAGTGATTGTGCAAGGAAGAGGATGCTGGTAGACCTCTTTAATTCATATAATCTTATGCAAACCGTATTCTTTCCAACGAGAGTGCA
Source organism: Schistocerca serialis cubense (assembly GCF_023864345.2). Taxonomy (NCBI): domain Eukaryota; kingdom Metazoa; phylum Arthropoda; class Insecta; order Orthoptera; family Acrididae; genus Schistocerca; species Schistocerca serialis. The sequence continues at coordinate 43,092,342 of NC_064641.1, forward strand.
AGGGAACAGTAGAACAACCATAGACAACATTTTTGTTCATTCCTCATTACTAGAAGGGCATTCTGTTAGCAAAAAGGTGAATGGCCTTTCAGATCATGACGCACAAATTTTAACTTTAAAAGATTTTTGTGCTGCAACACGTGTTAAATATAGCCATCAGTTGTTCAGGAAAGCTGATCCAGTTGCTGTAGAGACCTTTGTAAACCTTATAAAGGAACAAGAGTGGCAAGATGTTTATAGCGCTGATACAGTAGACGATAAATATAATGCTTTTCTCAAGACTTTTCTCATGCTCTTTGAAAGTTGTTTTCCGTTAGAACGTTTAAAACAGGGTACTAGCACAAGCAGGCAGCCTGGGTGGCTGACTAGAGGGATAAGAATATCTTGTAGAACAAAGTGGCAATTATATGAAAACGTTAGAAACAGTCAAAATCTAAAAGCAGCAGCCCATTACAAACAGTATTGTAAGGTGCTTAAAAATGTTATCAGGAAGGCAAAGAGTATGTGGTATGCAGATAGAATAGCTAAGTCTCAGGTTAAAATTAAAACCATATGGTCAGTCGTAAAGGAAGTGGCTGGTCTGCAGAGACAGGTCGAGGATATAGAATCAGTGCGTAGTGGGAATGTCCGTGTTACTAATGTCGCATATATGTACAGTATTTAATAATCACTTTCTGAATATAGCAGGTGAACTGAATAGAAACCTAGTCCCAACAGGGAATCATATAGTGCTCTTAGAAAAAAGTATTCCGAGACTGTTACCTGAAATGCTCCTCCATGATACTGACAAGAGGGAGATTGAGTTAATAATTAAATCACTAAAGACTAAGAACTCTCATGGATATGACGGGGTATCTAGCAGAATACTGAAGTATTGTTCTATGTATGTAAGCCCAGTTCTCAGCCATATCTGTAACTTTTCCTTTAGGAGTGGTCGGTTTCCTGACCGATTAAAGTACTCGGTAGTGAAGCCACTTTATAAAAAGGGAGACATTGATAATGTTGACAATTTTAGACCTATTTCTATGCCATCGGTGTTTGCTAAAGTTATCGAGAAGGTTGTATATACAAGGTTACTGGAGCATTTAAATTCACATAATTTGCTGTCAAATGTTCAGTTTGGTTTTAGAAATGGTTTAACAACTGAAAATGCTATATTCTCTTTTCTCTGTGAGATTTTGGACGGATTAAATAAAAGGTTGCGAACGCTAGGCGTTTTCTTTGATTTAACGAAGGCTTTTGACTGTGTTGACCACAAAATATTACTGCAGAAGTTGGACCATTATGGAGTAAGGGGAGTAGCTTACAATTGGTTCGCCTCTTATTTTAAGAACAGAAAGCAGAGGGTAATTCTCCGCAATATTGAGAGTGGTAGTGATGTTCAGTCCCAATGGGGCACTGTTAAGTGGGGCATTCCCCAAGGGTCGGTGCTGGGGCCACTGCTGTTTCTTATTTATATAAATGAATGCCTTCTAGTATTACAGGTGATTCAAAAATATTTCTGTTTGCTGATGACACCAGCTTGATAGTGAAGGATCTTGTGTGTAATATTGAAACAGTAACACATAATGTAGTTCATGAAATAAGTTCGTGGCTTGTGGAAAATAATTTGATGCTAAATCACAGTAAGACTCAGTTTTTACAGTTTCTAACTCACAATTCAACAAGATCCGATATTTTGATCAGACAGAATAGGCATATTATAAGCGAGACGGAACAGTTCGAGTTCCTAGGCGTTTCGGATAGATAGTAAGCTGTTGTGGAAAGCCCATGTCCAGGATCTTGTTCAGAAGCTAAATGCTGCTTTATTTACCATTAGAACAGTATCTGAAATAACTGACACTTCAACACGAAAAGTAGTCTACTTCGCATATTTTCATACGCTTATGTCGTATGGTATTATTTTTTTGGGGTAATTCTTCTGACTCAAAAAGGGTATTTTTGGTTCAAAAACGGGCTGTTCGAGCTATATGTGGTGTAAGTTCGAGAACGTCTTGTCGACCCCAATTCAAAAATCTGGGAATTCTGACATTGCCCTCACAGTATATATTTTCTTTAATGTCGTTTGTTGTTAGCAATATTATATTCCCAAGAGTTAGCAGTTTTCACTCAGTTAATACTAGGCAGAAATCAAATCTGCATGTAGAATGCATTTCCTCGAGTCTTGTGCAGAAAGGAGTGCAGTATTCTGCTGCATCCATTTTCAATAAGCCACCACAAGAACTCAAAAATCTTAGCAGTAGCCCAAACTCTTTTAAGTCTAAACTGAAGAGTTTCCTCATGGCTCACTCCTTCTATTCTGTCGAGGAGCTCCTGGAAGAGCTAAAAAATTTAGCAAATTCCAGTGTTACATTGTTGATTTTCTTCATATAAACTTACGACTTGTCACCTGAATATGTTTTTTTATATTTCATTTTATCTGTTTCTAATATCGTGTTATAATTTCATGTATTGACTCGTTCCATGACCATGGAGACTTCTCCTTAATTTGGTCCCACGGAACAATAAATAAATAAAATAAGTAATATACACATCAAAAAAGTATTGCATTACCTCGTTTCCGAGAGTTCCAGAACCTGTCCAGAAAATTGGAATAGAGATCCATATAAACATCATTTCCGCCTCTTTTATTGCTCATTAAAACGACACATTGCATGTTGTACCACCATACAGGCAGACCTGCAGAGGTGGTGGTCCAGATTGCTGTACACACCGGTTCCTCTAATACCCAAAAGCTCGTTCTCTTGCATTGATGCGTGCCTATATTCGTCGTGGCATACTATCCTCAAGTTCATCAAGGCACTCTTGGTTCAGATTGTCCCGCTCCTCAACGGCGATTCGGCGTAGATCTCTCAGTTTGATGGATCACGTCGTCCATAAAGAGCCCTTTTCAGTCTATCCCAGGCATGTTAGATAGGCTTGATGTCTGGAGAACATGCTGGTCACTCTAGTCGAGCGACGTCGTTACTCTGAAGGAAGTCATTCACAAGATGTGTACGATGGGAGCGTGAATTGTCGTCCACGAAGACGAATGCGCCGCCCATATGCTGCCGATATGGTTGTACTATCAGTCGGAGGATGGCATTCACGTATTGTACAGCCATTACGGCGCCTTCCATGACCACCAGCGGCGTACGTCGGCCCCACATAACGCCACCCCAAAACATTAAGGAACCTCCACGTTGCTGGACTCGCTGGACAGTGTGTCTAAGGCGTTCAGCCTGACTGGGTTGCCTCCAAACAGGTCTCCGACGATTGTCTGGTTGAAGGCATATGCGACACTCATCGGTGAATAGAACGTGATGTCAATCCTGAGCGGTCCATTCGGCATGTTTGTTGGGCCCATCTGTACTGCGCTGCATGGTGTCGTGGTTGCGAAGCTGGACCTCGCCATGGACGTCGGCAGTGAAGTTGCGTATCATGCAGCCTATTGCGCGCAGTTTGAGTCGTAACACGACGTCCTGTGGCTGCACGAAAAGCATTATTCAACATGGTGGTGCTGCTGTCTGGATTTCTCTGAGCCATAATCCGTAGGTAGCGGTCATCCACTGCAGTAGTAGCTCCTGGGCGGCCTGAGCGAGCCATGTCATCGACAGTTCCTGTCTCTCTGTATCTTCTCCAAAGTAACAGTGCGGGCGCGATCGAACCGCGGTGTTGACCATGTAGGCATGGTTGAGCTACAGACAACACGAGCCGTGTACCTCCTTCCTGATGGAATAACTGGAACTGATCGGCTGTCGGATCGCCTCCGTCTAACAGGCGCTGCTCCTGCACGGTTATTTACATCTTTGGGTGAGTTTACTGACATCTCTGGACAGTCAAAGGGATTGTGTCAGTGATAGGACGTCTATCGACGTCTATCTTCAGGAGTTCTGGGAATCGGGGTGATGCGAAACGTTTTTTGATGTGTGTATGTCGCCCGACTCTTACCGGACATTAGTCTCTTGAAATTTCAATAATAAACCTCTCCGAGATGCACAGCGCCCCTCTTGTAGCGTCTGCCTCTGGAGTTTGTTGAGCACCTCTGTAAAGTTATCTATCCGACTAAGTGAGCCCGTGACGATATGTGCCGCTCTTCGTTGGATATTCTCTCTGTCTTCTTTCAGTCCTACCTAGTAAGGGTCCCATATTGATGAACAGCATTCAAGAATCGGTCTAGCAAGCGCCCTATAAGCCATTTATTTCGTGGATGAGTCACATTTCCTTAACATTCTTCCCATAAATCTGTCTGGCATCTGCTTTCCTACCATTTGTTTTATGTGGTCATTTCATTTAAGGTCGCTTTGGATAGTCACTCCTAATTATTTTAAGATACATACTGTTTCAATTAATTTGCCATCAACAGTGTAGTTGTATAGTAATGGATTTCGTTTCTGTGTATGCGTAATGTGTTACATTATTTACGCTCACGGTAAACTGCTAGTCTCCTCATAGTTCTTCTGTAGTCCAGTCTGCAAATCGATTATTGACAATCGCATCATCTGCGAACAGTCTTAAACAGCTTCCGACGCTTTCTTTTAGGTCGTGTGACTAGGGCCTCCCGTGGGGTAGACTGTTTGCCGGGCGTAAGTCTTTCGATTTGACGCCACTTCGGCGACTTGAGCGTCGATGGGGATGAAATGATGATGATTAGGACAACCGAGTACCCAGTCCCTGAGCGGAGAAAATCTCCGTCCCAGCCGGGAATCGAACCCGGGCCCGTAGGACTGACATTCTGTCGCGCTGACCACTCAGCTACCGGGGGCGGACTCTGCTAGGTCATTTATATACACTGTAAACAGTAACGGAACTATCATACTTCCTTGGGGTATTCCGGAAATATCCCTTACATCTGTCGATTTTGTTCCGTTAAGAGCGGCGTGTTGAATTTCATCTGCAAGAAAGTTTTGGATCCAGTCTCAAATCTGGTCCGATACTCAATAAGCTTGTAGTTTTTTCACTAACGGCAATGCAGGACTGTGTCAAACGCCTTTTTCTTTATTGGCTTTCAGTATATGCCCTTACAGCCTTCTCAACAGTGGGAAGGCGATACGACAGTGTGTTTCGACAACTCAGAATATCCATTATAGTCACTACGTATCCTGATACGAAACTGCATAGGCTGGGGCTTTTCATGTGAGGCGACGCAGGCGATTTTCATGTCATTTATGACCATAAGAAGTTAAGAAAAACACAAGACCCAGTCCTCGAGCGGAGAAAGTCTCAGACCTGACCGTAAATCGAACTCGTCTACGTCTACATCGTCTACATACGTCTACATATATATTTCGCTAGCCACCAAGCGGTGTGTGGCGCAAGGCACAATTCTGCCAAAGTCTTATTCCCCCCCCCCCCCCCCCTCCCCGTTCTAATCGCGGATCGCGCGAGGGAAAAACGACTGTCTGAAGGCGTCAGTACGAGCTCTAATTTCCCTTATCTTTGAATGGTGATCATTGCGCACTAATATATGCTCTACATCCTCGGCGAAGATCGGATTTCGGAATTTAGTGAGTAGCTTCTTCCGTTTAGCGCGTCGTCTATCTGCAAGTGTGTCCCACTTCAAACTTTCTATGAGATTTGGAACGCTCTCGCGATGGCTAAATGTACCAGTCACGAATCTTGCTGCTCTTCTTTGGACGTTCTTCATCTCTTGAATCAGACCCAACAGGTAAGGGTCCCATACAGACGAACAATACTCTAAGACTGGACGAACTAACGTATTATAAGCAATTTACTTTATTGAAGGACTGCATCGCTTCAGGATTCTACCAATAAACCGCAGTCTAGAGTTCTCCTTGCCCGTTACTTGTGTAATCTGATCATTCCATCTGAGATCATTTCGAATAGTCACACCCAGATACTTGAGGGATGTCTCCGCTTCCAAAGACTGGGCATTTATTTTGTACTCGTACATTAATGGGGATTTTCGCCTTGTTATACGCAGTTGCCCCCCCATGAACCATGGACCTTGCCGTTGGTGGGGAGGCTTGTGTGCCTCAGCGATACAGATAGCCGTACCGTAGGTGCAACCACAACGGAGGGGTATCTGTTGAGAGGCCAGACAAACGTGTGGTTCCTGAAGAGGGGCAGCAGCCTTTTCAGTAGTTGCAAGGGCAACAGTCTGGATGATTGACTGATCTGGCCTTGTAACAATAACCAAAACGGCCTTGCTGTGCTGGTACTGCGAACGGCTGAAAGCAAGGGGAAACTACAGCCGTAATTTTTCCCGAGGGCATGCAGCTTTACTGTATGATTACATGATGATGGCGTCCTCTTGGGTAAAATATTCCGGAGGTAAAATAGTCCCCCATTCGGATCTCCGGGCGGGGACTACTCAAGAGGATGTCGTTATCAGGAGAAAGAAAACTGGCGTTCTACGGATCGGAGCGTGGAATGTCAGATCCCTTAATCGGGCAGGTAGGTTAGAAAATTTAAAAAGGGAAATGGATAGGTTGAAGTTAGATATAGTGGGAATTAGTGAAGTTCGGTGGCAGGAGGAACAAGACTTCTGGTCAGGTGACTACAGGGTTATAAACACAAAATCAAATAGGGGTAATGCAGGAGTAGGTTTAATAATGAATAGGAAAATAGGAATGCGGGTAAGCTACTACAAACAGCATAGTGAACGCATTATTGTGGCCAAGATAGATACGAAGCCCACACCTACTACAGTAGTACAAGTTTATATGCCAACTAGCTCTGCAGATGACGAAGAAATTGAAGAAATGTATGATGAAATAAAAGAAATTATTCAGATTGTGAAGGGAGACGAAAATTTAATAGTCATGGGTGACTGGAATTCGAGTGTAGGAAAAGGGAGAGAAGGAAACATAGTAGGTGAATATGGATTGGGGGACAGAAATGAAAGAGGAAGCCGCCTGGTAGAATTTTGCACAGAGCACAACATAATCATAACTAACACTTGGTTTAAGAATCATGAAAGGAGGTTGTATACATGGAAGAACCCTGGAGATACTAAAAGGTATCAGATAGATTATATAATGGTAAGACAGAGATTTAGGAACCAGGTTTTAAATTGTAAGACATTTCCAGGGGCAGATGTGGCTCTGACCACAATCTATTGGTTATGACCTGTAGTTTAAAACTGAAGAAACTGCAAAAAGGTGGGAATTTAAGGAGATGGGACCTGGATAAACTAAAAGAACCAGAGGTTGTACAGAGATTCAGGGAGAGCATAAGGGAGCAATTGACAGGAATGGGGGAAATAAATAAAGTAGAAGAAGAATGGGTAGCTTTGAGGGATGAAGTAGTGAAGGCAGCAGAGGATCAAGTAGGTAAAAAGACGAGGGCTAGTAGAAATCCTTGGGTAACAGAAGAAATATTGAATTTAATTGATGAAAGGAGAAAATATAAAAATGCAGTAAGTGAAACAGGCAAAAAGGAATACAAACGTCTCAAAAATGATATCGACAGGAAGTGCAAAATGGCTAAGCAGGGATGGCTAGAGGACAAATGTAAGGATGTAGAGGCCTATCTCACTAGGGGTAAGATAGATACCGCCTACAGGAAAATTAAAGAGACCTTTGGAGATACGAGAACGACTTGTATGAATATCAAGAGCTCAGATGGAAACCCAGTTCTAAGCAAAGAAGGGAAAGCAGAAAGGTGGAAGGAGTATGTAAAGGGTCTATACAAGGGCGATGTACTTGAGGACAATATTATGGAAATGGAAGAGGATGTAGATGAAGATGAAATGGGAGATACGATACTGCGTGAAGAGATTGACAGAGCACTGAAGGACCTGAGTCGAAACAAGGCCCCTGGAGTAGCCAATATTCCATTGGAACTACTGACGGCCGTGGGAGAGCCAGTCCTGACAAAACTCTACCATCTGGTGAGCAAGATGTATGAAACAGGCGAAATACCCTCAGACTTCAAGAAGAATATAATAATTCCAATCCCAAAGAAAGCAGGTGTTGACAGATGTGAAAATTACCGAACTATCAGCTTAATAAGTCACAGCTGCAAAATACTAACACGAATTCTTTACAGACGAATGGAAAAACTAGTAGAAGCCAACCTCGGGGAAGATCAGTTTGGATTCCGTAGAAACACTGGAACACGTGAGGCAATACTGACCTTACGATTTATCTTAGAAGAAAGATTAAGGAAAGGCAAACGTACGTTTCTAGCATTTGTAGACTTAGAGAAAGCTTTTGACAATGTTGACTGGAATACTCTCTTTCAAATTCTAAAGGTGGCAGGGGTAAAATACAGGGAGCTAAAGGCTATTTACAATTTGTACAGAAACCAGATGGCAGTTATAAGAGTTGAGGGACATGAAAGGGAAGCAGTGGTTGGGAAGGGAGTAAGACAGGGTTGTAGCCTGTCCCCGATGTTGTTCAATCTGTATATTGAGCAAGCAGTAAAGGAAACAAAAGAAAAATTCGGAGTGGGTATTAAAATTCATGGAGAAGAAATAAAAACTTTGAGGTTCGCCGATGACATTGTAATTCTGTCAGAGACAGCAAAGGACTTGGAAGAGCAGTTGAACGGAATGGACAGTGTCTTGAAAGGAGGATATAAGATGAACATCAACAAAAGCAAAACGAGGATAATGGAATGTAGTCTAATTAAGTCGGGTGATGCTGAGGGAATTAGATTAGGAAATGAGGCACTTAAAGTAGTAAAGGAGTTTTGCTATTGGGGAGCAAAATAACTGATGATGGTCGAAGTAGAGAGGATATAAAATGTAGGCTGGCAATGGCGAGGAAAGCGTTTCTGAAGAAGAGAAATTTGTTAACATCCAGTATTGATTTAAGTGTCAGGAAGTCATTTCTGAAAGTATTCGTATGGAGTTTAGCCATGTATGGAAGTGAAACATGGACGATAAATAGTTTGGACAAGAAGAGAATAGAAGCTTTCGAAATGTGGTGCTACAGAAGAATGCTGAAGATTAGATGGGTAGATCACATAACTAATGAGGAAGTATTGAATAGGATTGGGGAGAAGAGAAGTTTGTGGCACAACTTGACCAGAAGAAGGGATCGGTTGGTAGGACATGTTCTGAGGCATCAAGGGATCACCAATTTAGTATTGGAGGGCATCGTGGAGGGTAAAAATCGTAGGGGGAGACCAAGAGATGAATACACTAAGCAGATTCAGAAGGATGTAGGTTGCAGTAAGTACTGGGAGATGAAAAAGCTTGCACAGGATAGAGTAGCATGGAGAGCTGCATCAAACCAGTCTCAGGACTGAAGACCACAACAACAACAACAACAACATACGCAGTAGGTTACACTTACTAATATTGAGAGACAACTGCCAGTCATCACACCATGCATTTATTTTTTGCAAATCCTCATTGATTTGTTCACAACTTTCGTGTGATACTACTTTCCTGTAGACTACAGCATCATCGGCAAACAGTCCAATGCCGCTGTCAATACCATCAACCAGATCGTTTATGTAAATCGTAAAAAGCAGAGGACGCGTTACGCTTGTTTCTGTTGAAGTCACCCCATTCAGGACGACAGACTGCTCTCTGTCTGTTAGAAAACTTTCTATCCAACCGCATATGTCATCGGATAGATCTTAAGCGCGCACTTTCTGGAGTGAGCGACAGTGCGGAACTAAGTGGAACGCCTTTCGAAAGTCGAGAAATATGGCATCAACCTGGGAGCCGGTATCTAGAGCCTGTTGTATATCACGCACAAAGAGGGTCAGGAGTGTCTCGCATGACCGCTGTTTCCTAAAACCGTGCTGGCTTCTGCAGATGAGCTTCTCAGAGTGTAGAAAGGTCATTATGTCTGAACACAAAATGTGTTCCATGATTCTGCAACAAATCGATGTCAGTGAAATTGGTCGGTAATTATGGGCATGACGCTGACGCCGACACTGAAAAAGACGAACCTATCCTTGGCCCGAGATGGTGCAGTTTGGACAAAATTTGCCATTCCTGTGGTTCCTGTAAAAGAGAGAAAAGAGAAAAATATATTACCACTCTTGTTGATTGGTCCTTGCTGGTGTAACCTGAAAAAGAGAAAGACATACTCTGAAGTAAATAACCTCGGAGTAGTGAAGCAACTTAAATCACTTAATAAAAGCAAGTCTTCTGGTCCAGACTGTATACCAATTAGGTTCCTTTCCGAGTATGCTGATGCATTAGCTCCGTACCTAACAGTCCGGAACCGCGGGACTGCTACGGTTGCAGGTTCGAATCCTGCCTCGGGCATGGATGTGTGTGATGTCCTTAGGCTAGTTACGTTTAAGTAGTTCCAAGTTTTAGGGGACTGATGAGCTAAGATGTTAAGTCCCATAGTGCTCAGAGCCATTTGAACCAATCCATACCTAACAATCATATACAACCGTTCTCTCGACGAAAGATCCGTACCCAAAGACTGGAAATTTGCTCAGGTCACATCAATATAAAAGGTAGTACGAGTAATCCAGTAAATTACAGGCCCCTATCTTTAACGTCGATATGCAGCAGGAATTTAGAACATATTTTGTGTTCGAACATTATGAATTACCTCGAAGGAAACGGTCTATTGACACACAGTCAACATGGGTTTAGAAAACATAAGGTACAATACATACGTAGAACTGTGGACAGTTGGGAATGATTCTCACGGGAAGCGTGCAAAGGATAAGTCCCTGCAGTCGCGCTTTTGATCTTCTGTGTCCTCGGTGGCTCAGATGGATAGAGCGTCTGCCATGTAAGCAGGAGATCCCGGGTTCGAGTCCCGATCGGGGCACACATTTTCAGCTGTCCACATCGAGGTATATCATCAACATCTGTCGGCATCTGAGGTTTTCAGTTAGTCATCGTTTCTGTGAAACACAACTAGCTCTTTATTCACATGAAGTGCTGAGTGCTACTGACCAGGGATTTCAGATCGATTCCGCATTCCTGGATTTCCGGAAGGCTTTTGACACTGTACCACACAAGCGGCTCGTAGTGAAATTGCGTGCTTATGGAATATCGTCTCAGTTATGTGACTGGATTTGCTATTTCCTGTTATATATATATATATATATATATATATATATATATATATATATATATATATATATATATAAAAACCGCAAGACGATTTAGAAAAAATATCTGAGTGGTGCGAAAAGTGGCAGTTGACCCTAAATAACGAAAAGTGTGAGGTCATCCACATGGGTGCTAAAAGAAACTCGTTAAACTTCGGTTACACGATAAATCAGTCTAACCTAAAAGCCGTAAATTCAACTAAATACCTAGGTATTACAATTACGAACATCTTAAATAGGAAAGAACACATAGAAAATGTTGTGGGGAAGGCTAACCAAAGACTGCGTTTTATTTGGTGGACACTTAGAAAATGTAACAGACCTACTAAGGAGACTGCCTACACTACACCTGTCCGTCCTCTTTTAGAATACTGCTGCGCGGTGTGGGATCCTTACCAGAGAGGATTGACGGAGTACATCGAAAAAGTTCAAAGAAAGGCAGAACGTTTTGTATTATCTCGAAATATGGGAGAGAGTGTCACAGAAATGCTACAGGATTTGGGCTGGAAATCATCAAAAGAAAGGCGTTTTTTGTTGGGACGGAATCTTCTCACGAAATTCCAATCACCAACTTTCTCCTCCGAATGCGAAAATATTTTGTTGACACCGACCTACATAGGGAGGAACGATCACCACGATAAAATAAAAGAAATCATAGCTCGTACGGAAAGACATAGGTGTTCATTCTTCCCGCGCGCTATACGAGATTGGAATAATAGAGAATTGTAAAGGTGGTTCGATGAACCCTCTGCCAGGCACTTAAATGTAATTTGCAGAGTATCCATGTAGTGTAGATATCCGATTTTCTAGCTTTTTTTATAATTGCTGTAACCTGAGCCTTCTTCCAGTCCCACGGATCTTTCCGCTGTCCCAATGATCTCCGATAGGTGGTGGATAAGAATGGTGCTACATTTGTAGCATATTGTTGTTGTTGTTGTGGTATTCAGTCCTGAGACTGGTTTGATGCAGCTCTCCATGCTACTCTATCCTGTGCAAGCTCCTTCATCTCCCAGTACCTACTGCAACCTACATCATTCTGAATCTGCTTAGTGTATTCATCTCTTGGTCTCCCTCTAGGATTTTTACCTTCCACGCTGCCCTCCAATGCTAAATTTGTGATCCCTTGATGCCTCAGGACATGTCCTACCAAACGATGCCTTCTTCTAGTCAAGTTGTGCCACAAACTTCTCTTCTCCCCAACCCTATTCAATATCTCCTCATTAGTTACGTGATCTACCCACCTAATCTTCAACATTCTTCTGTAGCACCACATTTCGAAAGCTTCTATTCTCTTCTTGTCCAAACTATTTATTGTCCACATTTCACTTCCATACATGGCTACCCTCCATGCAAATACTTTCAGGAACGACTTCCTGACATTTAAATCTATACTCGATGTTAACTAATTTCTCTTCTTCAGAAACGCTTTCCTTGCCATTGCCAGTCTACATTTTATATCCTCTCTACTTCGACCATCATCAGTTATTTTGCTCCCCAAATAGCAAAACTCCTTTACTACTTTAAGTGTCTGATTTCCTAATCTAATTCCCTCAGCATCACCCGATTTAATTCGACTACATTCCATTATCCTCGTTTTGCTTTTGTTGATGTTCATCTTATACCCTCCTTTCAAGACACTGTCCATTCCGTTCAACTGCTCTTCCAAGTCCTTTGGTGTCTCTGACAGAATTACAAAGTCATCGGCGAACCTCAAAGTTTTTATTTCTTCTCCCTGGATTTTAATACCTACTCCAAATTTTTCTTTTGTTTCCTTTACTGCTTGCTCAATATACAGATTGAATAACATCGGGGAGAGGCTACAACCCTGTCTCACTCCCTTCCCAACCACTGCTTCCCTTTTATGCCTCTCGACTCTTATAACTGCCATCTGGTTTCTGTACAAATTACAAATAGCCTTTCGCTCCCTGTATTTTACCCTTGCCACCTTTAGAATTTGAAAGAGAGTATTCCAGTCAACATTGTCAATAGCGTTCTCTAAGTCTACAAATGCTAGAAACGTAGGTTTGCCTTTCCTTAATCTTTCTTCTAAGGTAAGTCGTAAAGTCAGTATTGCCTCACGTGTTCCAACATTTCTACGGAATCCAAAGTGATCTTCCCTGAGGTCGACTTCTACCAGTTTTTCCATTCGTCTGTAAATAATTCGCGTTAGTATTTTGCAACTGTGACTTATTAAACTGATAGTTCGGTAATTTTCACATCTGTCAACACCTGTTTTCTTTGGGATTGGAATTATTATATTCTTCTTGAAGTCTGAGGGTATTTCGCCTGTCTCGTACATCTTGCTCACCAGATGGTAGAGTTTTGTCAGGACTGGCTCTCCCAAGGCCATCAGTAGTTCTAATGGAATGTTGTCTACTCCCGGGGCCTTGTTTCGACTGAGGTCTTTCAGTGCTCTATCAAACTCTTCACGCAGTATCGTATCTCCCATTTCATCTTCATCTACATCCTCTTCCATTTCCATAATATTGTCCTCAAGTACATCGCCCTTGTATAGACCCTCTATATACTCCTTCCGCCTTTCTGCTTTCCCCTCTTTGCTTAGAACTGGGTTACCATCTGAGCTCTTGGTATTCATACAAGTGGCTCTCTTTTCTCCAAAGGTTTCTTTAATTTTCCTGTAGGCAGTATCTATCTTACCCCTAGTGAGATTAGCCTCTACATCCTTACATTTGTCCTCTAGCCATTCCTGCTTAGCCATTTTGCACTTCCTGTCGATCTCATTTTTGAGACGTTTGTATTCCTTTTTGCCTGCTTCATTTACTGCATTTTTATATTTTCTCCTTTCATCAATTAAATTCAATATTTCTTCTGTTACCCAAGGATTTCTACTAGCCCTCGTCTTTTTACCTACTTGATCCTCTTCTGCCTTCACTACTTCATCCCTCAGAGCTACCTACTCTTCTTCTACTGTATTTCTTTCCCCCATTCCTGTCAATTGTTCCCTTATGCTGTCCCTGAAACTCCTGTACAACCTCTGGTTTAATCAATTTATCCAGGTCCCACCTCCTTAAATTCCTACCTTTTTGCAATTTCTTCAGTTTCAATCTACAGTTCATAACCAATAGATTGTGGTCAGAGTCCACATCTGCCCCTGGAAATGTCCTACAATTTAAAACCTGGTTGCTAAATCTCTGTCTTACCATTATATAATCTATCTGATACCTTTTAGTATCTCCAGGATTCTTCCATGTATAGAACCTTCTTTTATGATCCTTGAACCAAGTGTTAGCTATGATTAAGTTATGCTCTGTGCAAAATTCTAACAGACGGCTTCCTGTTTCATTTCTTACCCCCATTCCATGTTCACCTACTACGTTTTCTTCTCTCCCTTTTCCTACTACCGAATTCCAGTCACCCATGACTACTAAATTTTCGTCTCCCTGCACTACCTGAGTAATTTCTTTTATCTTATCATACATTTCTTCAACTTCTTCGTCATCTGCAGAGCTAGTTGGGATATAAACTTGTACTACTGTAGTAGGCATGGGCTTCGTGTCTATCTTGGCCACTATAATACGTTCACTATGCGGTTTGTAGTAGCGTGCCCGCACTTCTATTTTTTTATTCATTATTAAACCTACTCTTGCATTACCCCTTATTTGATTTTGTATTTATAACCTTGTATTCACATGACCAGAAGTCTTGTTCCTGCTGCCACCGAACTTCACTAATTCCCACTATATCTAACTTTAACCTATCCATTTCCCTTTTTAAATTTTCTAATCTACCTGCCCGGTTATGGAATCTGACATTCCACGCTCCGATCCGTAGAATGCCAGTTTTCTTTCTCCTGATAACGACGTCCTCTTGAGTAGTCCCCGCCCGGAGATCCGAATGGGGGACTGTTTTACCTCCGGAATATTTTACCCAAGAGGACGCCATCATCATTTAACCATACAGTAAAGCTGCATGCCCTCGGGAAAAATTACGGCTGTAGTTTCGCCTCGCTTTCAGCCGTTCGCAGTACCACAACAGCAAGACCGTTTTGGTTAGTGTTACAAGGCCAGATCAGTCAATCATCCAGACTGTTGCCCCTGCAACTACTGAAAAGGCTGCTGTCCCTGTTCAGGAACCGCACGTTTGTCTGGCCTCTCAACAGATACCCCTCCGTCGTAGTTGCAACTACGGTACGGCTATCTGTATCGTTAAGGCACGCAAGCCTCCCCACCAACGGCAAGGTCCATGGTTGAAGGGGGGAGGCATTAGTCAACATATAGTCTTACGGGGATACTGTCTGGACCAGATGCCTTTCGATTAGCAATCTGCCGCACTGCCCCCTCAGCTACCAAGGCAACACCGTTAAATATCTTACTGAAGTCAAGGTATACAACATCAACCCTAGCGCTGTTGTGTACAGCACTGTGGAGCTCATTGAGATCGACAACACTTGACATCTGCGGATACTGTACGAGGGCGTGCTGAAAAAGCAATAGCTCCGAATTTTTTATATGAAAACTCTTAAAGCTTTTTGAATAACACAAAAGTTATTAATATTCTACATCTTTATTCTTCATATCTGCATATTTGCAGACCTCTGCCGTGAGAGGGCTCCGAAACTGTAGCGTGTAACATGGCGGTGTGTGACATAGCTATGTCGGTGCGTGAGAAACAGCGTGCTGTAATCGAGTTTCGATTTCGAAGAGTTCGTCCAAAATCTTCTCCTTCAGCATGACAGGACCCCACCACTTCTCGAACAATCCGACGTCTTGGGCTGACTGTCATCGATCATCCTCCGTACATTCCGGACTTGGCCCCAGTCGATTTTTATCCGTTTCCAAAACTTAAAAGAACACCTTCGAAGCCTTTCCTTCGATAGTGATGAAGCGGTGCAAACAGAAGTGAGGCTGTAGTTCCGTCAGCAGTGTCAGATATTCTACAAAGACGATATCAACAAACCGCTCTCTTGTGTTCGTCGCCAGGGTGCCTGCTTTGAGAAATAAATACAATATGAGTATGCAGACATGAAGAATAAATATACAGATTTTAATATTGTTTTATTTAAAAAGCTTTAAGAGATTGCACGGAAAAAATGGGAGACATTATTTTCAGCACACTCTCGTATATTTATCTACAGCTTTCGGTCTTATCAGAGATAACATTAATAATATTAAAATGAATGTCAGCGTTGGTCGTAATATTGATGTTTTACTGACAGCAGAATCTATTCATATCACATAGTGACCATCTTCGGTGCTGTACACATTAAACTCAGGCACTGGTATCAAGTTATCAATAACCAGTGTCTGAGTTTAATGGTTCAAATGGCTCTGAGCACTATGGGACTTAACATCTGTGGTCATCAGTCCCCTAGAACTTAGAACTACTTAAACCTAACTAACCTAAGGACATCACACACATCCATGCCGGAGGCAGGATTCGAACCTGCGACTGTAGCAGTCGCGCGGTTCCGGACTGAGCGCCTAGAACCGCTAGACCACCGCGGCCGGCTGAGTTCAATGTGTACAGCACCGAAGATGATCACTATGTGATCGGAAATCGAGTCTGCTCTCAATAAAACATCAATATTACGACCAACGCTGACCTTCCTTTTAATTTAACATATATGGTGGTTGCACACACAGCACTCCATGGAGCCGCCAATCATTAATAATATTTCTGTGAATAATACTGGTAATTCGCTCTCTGCAATTACCTTCTTAATTACGAACGAAAAACACTTGTTCACAGCAAATGAAAATTGCGAGAAATTTAGATCATTACACCAATTAGAACGCAAACGAGAAAAAAAATTGCGTCTTTAGGTGTAGATTGCAACTGTTGTCAAAAATGTTCATTCTACAAACATTCCAAAGCAATGCGTCCGAGATGCCTCAAAAACGGAAATTTTTGAAAAGAATTTTGTTTGTTCTTGTCAGTATTACCCCTTCAAAATAGGCTCGGTTAGATATTGTACGTTTAAGCCAGCGTTTTCCAGTCCCAAAGCAATTTTAGAACTCTGTCTTCGCAATAGCTTCCACCCCTCTCAGCGAAGTGTTTAAATCTGACAGGCCTTCAAAGTTTTGTTTACATCTGCGCCTGTGTATAGAAGGCCCTTAAAGGTTTTATGACGTATTACTGGGAATAGCCGGCCGCAGTGGCCGAGCGGTTCTAGACGCTTCAGTCCGGAACAACGCGGCTGCTACGGTCGCAGGTTCGAATCCTGCCTCGAGCATGGATGTGTGTGATGTCCTTAGGTTAGTTAGGTTTAAGTAGTTCTAAGTCTAGGGGACTGATGACCTCAGATGTTAAGTCCCATAGTGCTTAGAGCCATTTGAACCATTTTTTCTGGGAGTAAGAAAATGTACAAGATGCTATGTCTGTCTAATATGGAGACTGGGCCATTATTACGGTATTGGGTTTGCCCTAAATCATGCACAAACAACGAAAAGTGAACAGATGCATTCTCGCGTGGCAAAACACATGAATTAGCTACAAATCTGGGCATTATTTTCAAGCTGCTTCACGTAAACGACACTGAACTTCTTAGTAGTACTCCTTATTGACCTTTAGACCTGGCAAGAACTTGTGGTGCACTACGTATTTAAAATTGAAGAACACAATGAGCATTTTATACATTTTATCGCAACTTGTTGAACTTCCCTCGGGATTGGTGATCCAGAGTACTTCTTCTGGGAAAATTGAGGCTTTGTTTCCAAGTCGTATCCGTAAATCCATATTTCATCACATGTCATGATGCGTTCAGTAGTTTTACATCGACTTCAGCCAGAGATTTCTGAAGAACTAGCATTCGCCGCTGTTTTTGTTCGAAATTCGACAATTTTAGGACAAATTTTGCTGTCTCTTGTTTCGTAATCAAAACATCCGGAAACTTCTCATGACATTGGGTCTACGCAATTAAAGATTTCTGTGACTGTGATCTGGCGATCGTTCGTAATCATGTGTTTCACCTTTTTCACGGTTTCATCGGTTGATGACGGCTGGAGCTCCCAGTGCGTTCGTCTTCTTCAACATTTCACGGCGTTCTTCGAAACTCTATGCCACTCTTAAACCCTTGTTTTACTCAGAGGAGTTTCGCCAAAGGCAATATTTAATGTTTCTAAAACGTTATTGCGCTATATTCCGTTCTTATTCCAAAGTCCAATACAACTGTTTTTTTCTGATCCTTTTTTATACAAAATTAATAATAGCCGATACTACCAAAACAGGTGTAACCATTGACAGTAAACAATAGCTGCCTGACAGTGTAAAGATCCTTTTCAAACATGTTTACCAACGCAACAACGAAAAAAATCGCGCGAATTGGACTAATTCAACTCGCGACATTATTGAATACTCATTATTTTTATTCTGTGCTGTTGTGTACTTATCCATTTAATATCACGTTGTTACTTTTGAGCCACTATTTCTTTGAACACAAATTTACATACTCATGTGAAAAGCTTAAACAACTGTAATTCATCTAATATTCTGCGAGAGAGACGAACTTTCTACTACGTGTATACGTCGCTACATGAAGCGCTACCGAAGCTATCTGGATAGGCTAGAGACTTGTTGACAGAGAGAGGCATCGTGCGTAGAACGTAGCGCCATAAGAGAATGTGTGTTTGCTTAGATGTGAAGTTCAGCAGAAGCGGGCAATTACTTATGCTAACGCGTTCACCGTCAAACACACGTCTTCCTTGAATTATAATGTAGACTGCTATGAACACACTGTGATATCAAAAGGATCCATTTGAAGTGGACTGTTTTCCGCCGTGTAACGAACTGTGGTTTGAACGTGGCTTGTAGTCTGATAACTATTTTATATGTTTCCACTGAACTGACATATGCAGTGCAACATACAGTATGAAAGACGTTAAATAAACTGCCATCGCAGGTTCTGTGAACTGTGATTTAGTTACTCACATGTGTTTCGTGCACTGGTAGCTGTTATTTGTGGCTGGCCGCTGTGACCGAGCGGTTCTAGGCGCTACAGTCTGGAACCGCGTTGCTGCTACGGTCGCAGGTTCGATTCCTGCCTCGGGCATGGATGTATGTGCTGTCCTTAGGTTAGCTAGGTTTAAGTAGCTCTAAGTTCTCGGGGACTGATGACCTCAGAAGTTAAGTCCCATAGTGCTCAGAGCCATTTGAACCATTTTTTGTTATTTGTGTTTCATACATTGGTTGCTATTACTGATTGTAATTGAATTAATGTACAGGTTCGACCTTGATGATTTTTGTTTTATGGGCATTAGGCCGTGGTTCAGGTTATATCATGTTCCGACACGACCTAATGCCTATAAAACTAAAGTCATCGAGGACTCAAATACCGGTCGTGGGAACATGAGGCATGACTGTGCACAATGCCACTTGTGAATTACAAGATGTTTTTCAACTGAATTTTTTCCTGTGGTGAAACGAACTGTGAATCGGACGTTACACGTGGTTCAAGTGTTGCTATTACACTGCTTGACAATTGCTAAGGCACAGAGACATTGTTGGGCAGGAATAATCACAGTCGATGATGGGCGATATGAAACACAGTATATACTTAGTAGAGGTGGAGTTGAATGTTTATATCGAAAAATGATACAGATTTCAGCATATGATAAAGCAGGACAACAGTCATAAATGACGTTCGTGTTTGACACAGGTCAGACTTCCGACATAAATTTCGATATCGGACTCTCAGTAAGGTATATGTCCTCATCGGGCAGTAATGGACATTTTGGACCTGTTATTCATGCTGGATGACGAACTGTCGAGGAATCTTTGGGGCATATTGTCTGACTCCTCTCTCTGTGGGATTTGCGGGGAGGGGGTGTTCGCTGAGAAACATGTCTGCCAAGAGCATCCGAGGCATGCACTATAGGGTTTAGGTTAGCAGAATAAGCAGGGCATTCCATACCTTCAACATCTCCACTTTCCAGTGTGTCCGAGACCTCAGCAGTCCTGTGTCCATAAATAGAAACTTGGGACCTACCGCACCCCTGAACAGATGGACATGATTCAGAATAATCTCCCTGCAATACTGCTGTGCTTGCAAAGGTACCTCACGCAGATATATGGAGCAGTGTTCGGCCATAGTGCATAATGCTTTCTCACACCATAACACCTAGGCCATACTTATGACGTTCATGAACATTCTGTGATGTTTAACGTGTTCTCCTCTTCCTCTACACTAAACGGTGGCCAGAATCATTTGCCACAGTGAAGAGTGATTCGTCGGAGAACATCATTCTAGACCATTCGTTACTACAGATCCCAACAACTTTCTTTCTACACCAACCAACTCTTTCTCAACGATGGTATCGTTGAAGTACGATGCATTTAACAGACTTCAGAGGATACAAAACAGCCTGATTTATTCATTATTGCGAAATGTTTCTGGAAGAGACTAGCTGTTGAAAGTCTGCAGCGATCTGCCAAGGATAATATGTCTGATCCTTTTCGCCACTAGGCTACGTACTAAGAGTTGTAAAACTACCATTCGCTACCGTAGACTACGGTAGTTTTCCTAGTGGCTTTGGTCAGCTAACCTGCATGTTAGGTGTGTTGCATGTCTATAGGCGTTACCTCATTTCGATCTCAATTGTCTGAGTATGCAACCAATGTCTTCATAGATTCCGCCAGAAACCGAAAGCGATGAACTGTCCACAAATTGAATGACGATATGCAAAGGGCCGCATAATCTACAGAACATTTTTCTTCTACATATTGTGAGTTAACGGGCATTTCACTCTCATTTAAGTATATGGCCGAAAGAGTCAGCCTTCAGGAATTGTGAAACGAACCCTGTTGTCCAGGATCGGATGCCACAAAGGGCTCCGATTCACCACGAGATGGGGAAACTCACAGGCGTCTATTCTCTATAGAGGCCTAAGCGCTGTAGCGTGCGAGTGAGATAGACGAGAACGTACGTCATAGGGAAACCCAGTAGAAGGCTTTTGTGACAGAGGAGGCATAGCAGTGTAAAATATGGCGGACCTAAGATCATCTATAAAGGGAAACATCTATGGAAACTATTTAATCCTGTAGTAATGCAGGGAATGAAGCCACAGTAATTTTAACATACCATCCTTCATAAATTTTCGTGATGATCCCAATAAAATTTGAATGCTGATCATAATAGTTTAGGATTCACTGTTAAAGTGAAATTCACAAGTTTTGTAACAAAGACCTCATTGCTAAAACCTGAACGCTTTAGTCGATCTTAGCGATCGACATTTCATATAGAAGCGAATCATTAAAATGGCAAATGTTGTAAATATCAACTCTGTAGCTTTACTTGTTTAAAAGATATAGTAAATTTAAATTATCAGTATTTACAGCTAAGCATCAGATAATCATTTCCTCCACATTGAACGATGACAGCATGACACCTTATTGAATCATTAGGTAATAGAATATTTCTTGTAAAGTTTAGTGCATAATACAGTAGAGCGTCGATTATCCGAACGTCGGTCAACCGAACGACCGCTTAACCGAACTGTGTACTCGCTCGCGCCTGTTACTCTCCCACCCTGCCGTCCATCATCCCCCTCACTCCCAAACCAAGTTTCCCACAGTAGTCGCCGCAATGGGCCACCGCTGGCGGAACATTGCTTCTAATGGGGCCTTCACAGGGTGCTGCTGACCGGCCAAGCCGCCAGTCGCTGTGTTTCAACAATCAGCACACTTCTGTCGGCTTGGCACTGGCAGTAGAAGTAGCAGCAGTATCAAAGCTGTGCACAGCAACAGCTGCGCCAGCTTAGAGTTGAGGCGTGCCGCTCCGCGCGGTTTGAAGGATTGCGCGCCCCCAAGAAGAGCTTCTCACGGTGCAAACAGTCACCTTCCGTTCTGTGTTACGACCACTTGTGTGCTGCTGCTTGAAGAAGTGAACTTGACGATACAAAATGCTTAATCGTAAACGTGTTGTCCTTTCTATGAGGGACAAGTACGAGATTAATGAAAGGTTAGAAGAAGGTGAATCTGCAACCACTTTATCCAAGTACAAGGTGGGGAAGTCGACAATTACGGATATAAAAAAACAAAAGACGAGCATAGCAAATTTTATAGCTATGCTTGATTCTACTGATGGACCAACAAGCCGTAAAACTATGAAGCTCGCCGCTAACACAGATCTAGATGATGCTGTTTACAAGTGGTTTACACAAAAGAGATCGGAAGGAGAACCTATCTCAGGTCCCATTCTGTGTGAGAAGGCAATGCAGTTCAACGAAAAACTTGGAGGGCCTTCGAACTTCAAAGCGAGCACGGGCGGGTTAAAACGCTTCAAGTCAAGACACGGCATTCGTGAGCTTACAATACAGGGAGAAAAACTGTCGGCTGATTCTTCAGCGTCTGATTCTTTCAAAATCAAACTAAAGGACGTATTAAGGGAAGAGATTATGCTCTCGAAAACGTTTACAAAGCTGACGAAACTGGTCTTAACTGGAAAGCTTTACCGAGAAAAACTCTTGTTTCACGTCATGAATTAGCAGCACCTGGTCCTGAAACAAGCAAGGACCGTATTACAGCTTTGGCTTGTGCTAATGCTACTGGAAGTCGTCGACTGCCTATGTTCGTCATTGGTAAAAGTAAAAAACCGCGTTGTTTCAAGCACGTTAATATGTCAGCCTTACCTGTTGTGTACACCTCACAAAACAGTGCCTGGATGGATAGTATGGTTTTTAGGAAGTGGTTTCTGGACGTTTTCGTACTCTCTGTAAAAGCTCATCAGCTAAAGAATGGGAAGAGGGAGAAAACACTACTTCTCCTTGACAGTGCACCAACTCATCTGTCATATGATATTTTAAACGAAAAAGACGAGTTCATAAAGGTAATATTTCTTCCACCTAACGTAACCTCCTTATTACAGCCCATGGATCAAGGCGTTATTGAGACTTTCAAACGATATTACAGGAAAGAATTGTTGCGTAAGTTATTCTTAGAAAGAGAAGAGAAGAAAGTCTCTGAAGAAATCATAAGAATATTGACTTGAAAGACGCGTCCTACATGATCAGCGCAGCATGGAATAGTGTAAAGGAAGAGAATTTGAAGAGAAGAAAGTCTCTGAAGAAATCATAAGAATATTGACTTGAAAGACGCGTTCTACATGATCAGCGCAGCATGGAATAGTGTAAAGGAAGAGAATTTGAAGAAAGCCTGGAATAAAATTTTGGACACAGAAGAAAACTCACAAGATATGATTGAAAATGACGAACAGAATGATATGCCCGAAATTCTCGGCATGCTAAAAGAAATAGATTGCCACGAATGTGATGAAGAAGATGTTCATGAATGGATGAATATCGATGATACAGATCCAGGACAGCGAGATTGTAAACGTCGTCACTGATAAAGATGATGCCGCCAGCATCTCATCAATCAGTGCTCCATAAAGTGAAGATGAAAGTATACCAACAGCTTCTGAGGTGTTCACTTGTTTAGATACTGCCTTGCGATAGTTTGAAACCCAAGATGAAAGTGACCAGTTTCAGATATCTGTAATGAAAAGAGTACGTGACTTAGCTGCTCGTAAGCGTGTAGGCTTGCTTAGACAGACCAAAATAAAGGATTTCTTTAAACGTTACTTTTGTATACTGTGTTTATTGTTCATGCAAAATGCGAACGTAATATGTATATATTTTTGTTTAATAAACTGTGCCACATACTATATATTCCTACTGAAGTTGCCTTTGTATGATACTTTGTAATACTAAAAGAGATGCCTCTTTTTATGAATAAATTTACTGTACAGTACTTCTTTTTGGGAAATAAACATGTACAGTTCGATTATCCGATCAAACCAACTTTCCGAACAGCCATGTCCCCCAATTACTTCGGACAATCGACGCTCTACTGTAGTAACTTTTGTTCCATATTTATTTATCAGGAAGCACGTTGGTGCAAGGCTACTGGCTGCGGCATTCAAAGCTGAGAAGGAAATTGTATTGGTTTTACGTAAAAGTATTTAACTATATATATGAAGACAGTAACTGTTCTCGAAAGAACAGATACTGTAGATGACCGTGCAGCTTTTCCCTGGAATAAATGATGACTGACTGAAACCCTCAGCTGCCGACAGGTGTTGTTGAGTGGATGGGCAAATGTCTATAAGGTACATTTGATATGTAGAATTGTGGACAGTTGGGAATGTGGGTCTCACGGGAAGCGTGCAAGGGATAAGTCCCTGCAGTCGCGCTATTCATCTGTGTCCTCGGTGGCTGAGATGGATAGAGCGTCTGCCATGTAAGCAGGAGGTCCCGGGTTCGAGTACCGGTCGGGGCACGCATTTTCAGCTGTCCACATCGAGGTATATCAACAAGACGTGTCGGCAGCTGAGGGTTTCAGTTAGTCATCATTTAAAGTATTTAACGTTTATTATGTAATGGACATTATTGTTACTTTATTTAGAACGTGCAAGTGGTCATGTGGTGTCACCGCCAGACACCACACTTGCTAGGTGGTAGCCTTTAAATCGGCCGCGGTCCGTTAGTATACGTCGGACCCGCGTGTCGCCACTGTCAGTGATCGCAAACCGAGCGCCACCACACGGCAGGTCTAGAGAGACGTTCTGGCACTCGCCCCAGTTGTACAGCCGACTTAGCCAGAGATGGATCACTGACAACTACGCTCTCATTTGCCGAGACGATAGTTAGCATAGCCTTCAGCTACGTGATTTGCTACGACCTAGCAAGGCGCCATAGCATTTGATATTATTTTATATTGTGGTTATAACATGTACCGTCAAGAGAGATGTTCTACAATTGTGGATTAAAGTTAAGTATTACATCAACTACGTACTTTATTTGCTACTATTAATTCCCTTAACTGTTCCAGACCTCACGCCAATCTGCGTGAGCTTAACGCGTGCCTTTCGGCTTCCTCTCATTGTGACTTGGCTGTCTTGCCAAGTCACAACAGGTCAAGCTTTGATTATTTAAATATGTTAAAATGTAAAATAATGTAGAGTAAGTTGTAGCCAATCAGATGGACGTCTTCAGGTGAGGTAACTGCACTAGTCAGTTGAGCGATATTCGGCGCGCGGCAAACGCGGCCGGGCACTGGCAGACTGTGCTTGCTGGTGCAGGCACGAAAGCGGACAGTTCGGCTGGAGACACCAAAGTGAACAGTTCGGATTGAAACGCGAATGCGGACAGTCGCTCTTTAGGTTGCTAGGAAGTGAAACCACTTAGAAAATTTCGCGTTGCATGGTATCGTGGGACTTAGTCTCTGAGCGGTGAGCAGCCGCGCGCCTGGTGTGAACTGTAACTTTCCGCGTAGTTAACGAGATGGAATATTGAACTAAATCACGATGAGATTGTGAATGATCGGACTGTGTGAAATGGATATGCCCTCGAGTGTAATAGTAATTCTAAATACGACCACTTTCGCTATTAGTTTGCTTTCTAAACAAACATTATTCTAACTAAATACCAACTGTGTGGCCTACATCTTTTATGGGTCGTTAATTTAGTTCCCGATATTATTATTACTGTTATTATATGTTGTATTAACTTCGTATTTCGCAAACTTGCCATCAGCCAGACAATTCAACCAAAGGGTCACAAGTGTCTAATTTAGAGCGTATAATGCGACACGTGCGGTTCAATCCCTAGACGAGTTTGAGCCAAGGCATTTCGACGAAGAGGAACCGCATGTGAGCCCGAACATCTTTGGGATGTTAGCTCTCAGTATTTATTCACAAAAGTCTTACTTAAAATAAACAGTTTTTACAGAAAATTTGAAATTCTGAATGTTTAATTCAGTTTTTATTCGAAAATTGTTGGTATGGAACGTGAGACAAAGGGCTGTTGTAGCAAAAATAAAAAAAAAAGAAATACACGTCTATCATACAACGTTAGGTAAGGCAGTTTCTGAAAATAAAATAAAAATAAAAAAATACAATGCAAAAATATATGGAACATCGCTTCAATGTTTCGTCGAGTTTATATAAAACACGTTTCCTTCACACTTTTCAGTAATAACATGAAATTGTTGTTTTTGATCACGAAGAAGAACGTTCTACTGAGTAGAAAATAACAAGAACAACTATGCAGATATTTTTAGTGTTCGTGGATGTAAACTGTGCTTGCAATAAAAGCAACTGCTTTGCTTAGCCTACATAAAAGCGCAGAAGTTACAGGATGAACTAATTTTTATTACTTATAACAATTCATCGTACTGCATGAATTGTCGAATGCTTACAGAGCGTGTACCAAGCTGTGTGCTGTTCACTATCCGCCACCAGCAGCTGACTTTAGAGTGTACTACTTACAGAGTGCGAAGTGAACAAAGTGTTATGTGAACAGTTTTTGATGTTGCTTTCGATTGAGAATCCATGGCGCGAATAGCCCGATCTAAGTAGTTCCACATTCTCGATTAGGTTTAAATCCGTCCAGAGAGTACGGTAAACTCATTCTGGTGCTATTGGAATGACGTACCTATGTTGCAAGGTGTGTGACACGTTGCTGTATCCTGCTGTTAGATGCCATCATGCTGAGGAAAAACAAACTGCATGCAGGAGTAGACTTTGACCCCCAGCATAGTTGCATACTTGGGTTGTCCATTGTGCCTTCCAGAGTGACTAAAACATTCCCGAGGCCATAACTCTTCCTCCTTTGGGCTGGACCCTTCCGATGATTGCTGCAAGGTGTTTGCTTTCAGACGATTCACGCCGTTCACGCCAACGGCCGTCTGTCCGATGGAGCATAAATTATTATTCATCTGAAAAAGCCACATGTCGCCACCCAGTGGACGTCCAAATGCGGTGTTGGCGTGCAAAGTCCAGCATTAATCGCCGATGATCAGCAGTCAACGTGGATGCATGAACCAGGTAGCTGCTGGGGAGGTCCATTCGCCCGTTCGCGGAATGGTCGTTGAGGAGACACTGTTGGTAGGCTCTTGGTTTATTTGGGCGGTCAGTTGGTCAACAGTTGCACGTGTATACGCCTGTACGCTTCTACGAAGCCGTCTTTCATCTCCGTCATCTATGGCCCATTATGCACCACAGTTGCCTCTGTGCCGGTTTTGGATAGCGCCATTTTGCCGTGTACGGTATACTTTAACCATGGCGACACGCGAACAGCTTACAAACTCAGCCGATTCGGAAATGGTTCCACCCTTCGGCCGAGAACCAACGATCATGCCGTTTTGGACGTCAGATAAATATCTCCGTTTCCGTATTACAAAAACGACAGCACTGTTTTCCGCATCCTTCGGAGACGCTTAATATGCCCTCCACTGCTAATGCTGTGACCTGCCGCTTGTCTGTGGTTGTTGCATGTTGACGTCGAAGGTACGCGGTGGTCACATTAATGTGACTGGACCGTGTATAATGCTTGCAGTCACTTGTGCCAAATATTTAATGCTACTAAATTTTTTCGTTTGTCGTTAGTTTCTAACAGAGAGTGTCGTACCTAGAGCATAGTGTACCTAGGAAGACATGATGTTTCCAGGCCAGTGTTTCAATACTGTGACCGATTTTAGATTCACATAAAGGAAGGCGCACTAGAATTCCTCGTATTTAAGAAGTTTCTGGCATTTGGTACTGTATTTGTTGTTCTGATGCATGATGTGTTGCGTGCAGAATTAATTCTGCACATTTAAGTAGTGCATAATATATTAAAGCTATTTGATGAGATATTGTTAATTCTTCAGTTACAGACTTAATGATCAATAAAATTCTATCTGTTTTTGGAACCCCTTATACAGCATGTGTACAGCTGAGTCATACTTCATCGGTCGTGCACCACCTTCTGTCTGGGAACGGTAGAAGGTCTTCTAACATGAAATGTGATATTTACAAATGAACCAGTTTGCAGAAGCTTCCATTTCAGAATACATTTAACTTGTAACTGGTTTCTGATAGCACTTTTATTTAACCTGATCTCACTAATTATTGGCGTGTAATAGAATAATAATGTAACAGATGGATTAGTAAATGCGATATTTCCAAAATCTTCCCGAGTGCGCCATTTTAAGTTTCAATAGAATATTTGTTCCTAAATATGAGGTGTGACAGGGGAGTTTTAAGAATGGATTCGCTACAGCTTACTGGTTTGGTGGGCAGGTACACAGAGGATGGGGAGTGAGTCATTGCCTTATCCTTGACCGCCCTCTGACGGGAAACTGCGTTTCCTTCATTCAGTTCGTTGTGGCAGCTGGTTGAGTGCGGGTCTGTTAGGGCTTGTTGCCGGATTCTGTCTGCGTGAAAATGGACGTAAAAACAGAGCAACGAGTTTGTGTAAAACTTTGTTTTAAAACCGGGAAATCAGCTTCTGAGACTTATGAACTATTAAAAACAGCTTTTGGAGATAATTGTATGAGCCAGTCAAATGTTTTTGTCTGGTTCAACAGATTTAAAAATGGCCGCGAATCATTTTAAGATGGACCACGGTCCGGCCATCGTTCCACCTCAAAATCGAATGAAAGTGTTGTGAAAGTTTGTGACTTAGTGTGCTCTGATTGTAGACTTACAATTAGGGAGACGACTGATGCACTTAATTTAAGTTTCTATGCAGTTCAGTTAATTTTAACTGAAGATCTGAACATGCATTGAGTGGCGTCAACATTCATTCCAAATGTGTCGTCAAGTGACCAGACACACAATACCGACTTGAAGTGTGCTAAGAACTGATTAATCGGACTATAATGACCTAGATTTGTTAAATAGGGTAATTACAAGTGACGAATCGTGAGTATATGAATATGATCCTGAAATCAAAGTGCAGTCATCACAGTGGAAGGCTCCAGGTTCACCACGACCGAAAACAGCAGGCAAAGTCGGTCGAAGGTGAAGACAATGCTGGTGATTTTGTTCGATTCTCCCAGTATTGTGCATCATGAGTTTACCCCTGGAGGACAGACAGTTAACCAGGAATACTAAAAATGTGTCCTTGAGCGTTTGCGCGAAAAGGTGCAGAAAATAGGCCTTCATTGTGGAAAGACAGGAGTTGGGTGCTACACCATGACAATGCTCCAGCTCATTGTACCTTATCCATTGTGGAATTTTTGACCAAATTCAAAATACCTTTGTTTCCACAATCTCCATATTCCCCTGATTTGGCCGCTGCGGACTTCTACCTGTTTCCTAAACAGAAATTTTCACTGAAAGGGAAGCGATTTGATTCGATTGAAGACATCCAGGAAAATACAGAGAGCATCCTTAACACACTTCAGGAAAAAAATTTCCTGGAATGTTTCCAAAAGTGGAAACACCGCTGGAGTTGGTGGGTTCAATGAGAAGGGGACTATTTTGAAGGAAATGCATTACAGTAGCATGTAAGTGCCATCACTGTACAATTACAAGCCCATTTTTAAAACTTTCCAGTCACACCTCGTACATGACGATGTTCTATCTTCGAACTTTTTTCACATATCGAAAAATCTTACTTTTCCGTAGTAGTTTTTCTAATTTCAGAAAAAGGCTGCAACACACCGAAAATGAACACAATCATTTAAAAACTGGTGACGTGCAAGTAGGATTCGCGTACTCACAGTACATAACTATGTATACAGACATAGCATCCATTCCGGCAATCGAGGAACTCTAAGATTTTTGCCTGTTATCGAGATTGATACTGGCAAGATATCGGTTCTAGGGTTTCCAAGACTTTCGAGGATGTTTTAATTTCAAATTTTAAGCCGGGTAATAAATGACAAAAACCATTTTTTCGTGTGATTTAATTACGAATTGACAACTTTATGATTTTTTCCCTTGTTCTGTGAAACCTTTTTTCCTGTCAAGTTTAATGAGTCGACGTTAAGGAGTATTACCCTACAGGATTGAATGAGTTTACGAGTATCAAAGTATGTGACATAAATAGCCATATCTCCTGAATGCATTAACTTCGAAACTTAACATTTTTCATCGCGGTAGGAGAATAGTACGTCTACCCATTTCTGAGAAACAGGGGTCTTAACAGACGGAGGACAGACAGACAGCCTGGATCAAACGACATTTTCTTTCCGCGTGATGTAATTATAATATATCAATTTTTGAATTTTTTCTTTTGCTTGCACAGTGAAGCAACATTCCTGTCAAATTCCGTGATTCTAGACCAATGGGAAGTACTCTATAAGCTTTTATGACTACATCAAAATATGACAGAAATGGCCGTATCTTTTGATTGCGTTGGTTTAGGAGCTAACGTTCATTCTATCGTCGAGAGACCATAGTCCTTCGAATGTGACATAAACTTGACCTTATTGCGTCTATCCGTTCCTCTGGAAAAGGGTTTTGAACAGGTGGTCAGACAGACAGAAAGACAGGACAACAAGGTGATCGTGTAAGCGTTGATGTTTTATCGAGCAAGATACGGAACCCTAAAAATTGAACAAGAAAAGATATTAAAGTTCTATTGCAGGGGTGGATAGTGGCAAAAGCCTGAACAGTTCTGCAAGATGCAATACTTTTCCCCACTGTTGCTCACGTACAGCAGCCAGTATTTTGAGCCATTCGTTCATGTATTAGATTAGATTAGATTAGATTAGCTTCTGTTTTCGTTCCATAGACCCCAAAATTAAGATGATTCTCATAGGTGTGGAACATGTCAGAAAGATTGACATAAAAACATTAATCATTTGAATATAATAGTACTTACTACCCTGATCATTTGTCAGGAGATAGTCGAAAATAAGTTAATACAATGCAGTAAACTGGGACAGCAAATATTTACAGAATTAACACTGTCAGAATGAAACACTGTTATCCAATATTAAAAAATTTATCGTGTTTATTTATCATGTTGTTTCCCAGTTTAGATATTTGGAAGAGCTTGCAAAATAACAAAAGCTTTTATAAAGTATGTTATGGGGATGCGTATTTTGCATTATGATTCATACACCGTCGAAAAAAAATAGAAACACCAAAAAATAATTAATGTAGAGCGATGAAATTTTGCGAATACATTTGTCTAGGTAATATATGTAAGTGATTGACATTGTTAGATCACAGTTTATTGGAAACGCGAGGTAACCCATTGTAAATGTGAAATACTGATACATTCATAAACTGTGTAACCGTCAGAATGTTGAGTGCAAGCGTGCAAACGTGCCTGCTTTATCTTTTACAGATGCCGGATGTCAGTTTGTGATACGGAGTTCCATGCCTGTTGCAGTTGGTTGGCCAGTACAGTGACGGTTAATGCTGTTTGTGGATGACGCTGGAGTTGTCGTCCAATGATGCCCCATATGTGGTCGATTGGAGACAGATCTGGTGATCGGCAAGGGCAAAGCAACATGTCGACACTCTGTAGAGCATCTTGGGTTACAACAGCGTTACGTGGGTGAGTGTTATCCTGTTGGAAAACACCCCCTGGAATGCTGTTCATGAATGGCATCACAGCCGGTTGAATCTCCAGACTGACGTACAGATTTGCAGCCAATGTGCGTCGGATAACTACGAGAGTGCTCCTGCTGTCATACGCAATCGCGCCGCACACAATAACTCCAGCCGTTGGTCCATTGTACCTAGCACACAGACAGTTTGCTTGCACGCCCTGAATTGGCCTTCTTCTAACAAACACACGGCCATCACTGGCACCGAGACAGAACCAACTTCCATTAGAAAACACAAAAGACGTCCGGCCTGCCCTCCAGTGAACTCTCGCTTGACACTGCGGAAGACGCAAATGGCAGTGATTTGGGTCAGTGGAATGCGCGCTACAGGGCGTCTGGCTCGGAACTGTCCTTGAATTATACCTGTTCGTTGTGTTACTGTGGTGCCAACTGCTGCGCAATTTGCTGTTGCAGGTGCAGTAGGGTGTATCAGAGACATACGACGAACATGGTGGTCTTCCCTTTGTAACATCCACGAGATAAATTTTAGCTAAAGTGCGATGAGAGGAAATTATGCCTCTAACAATTATAAACATTATCTATTCAAAATATAAAAAAACAGTGAAAACGACGATAAATATTAATTATTTATATAATATTTTATGATGTTATTGGACATATCGATATGCATCATACAAAGATAATGATAATTATAAATTCCTTTTATGATCTGCATTTGTCTTCCTTTGTTTTTACCTTTTGTGGGTTGGCTTTTGTAGGTTCAGGACGCAAGACGCATATCAAACTGAGGTCTGTTAAGAAATTGTAATTATTTGTTAATTATTACTTGAGAAAAGAGTTTATTATTATTATAAATATGAGTGAATAATTATTTGTAACTTTAATTCCTCTGTCAGTAAGCATTATCTGTGTTAATTATTTCTTTCCGCTGCAAGGAGCGCAGCCATTGAAGATAGCGATTTGTATCGCGTTTATGTCTGTGTTTTCTTAAGAGAAAAAACCAAATGTTTGCCTGATGAAGTCTAAATAGTGCACAATACGAAAGTAAAGTTTAATAAGCATTTCAAATACTTATCTTATTTGCTCTAACAATAGAAGGTCTCTATCAATTGTCTGTCGCCATCTTAACAATTACCTCAGCGGCAAATTCAAATTACGCAACTCTGCAGACATAAATGCCGAAGGTAATACAAATGTGTAAAAATAAATGTGTACCGGTGGTCTCGAACTCATTTTAATGAAAATAATTCGAATCAGATTGGTTCTTTAAAAACAGTGCTCATAGCACGATCGTTATAACAAACTTTTCTAGCTGATGTATGGAGCCGAAATTAATTAAGCACGAGTTGCGAAGAATATTGTTTCAGGTAACATACGTCAGTGTTGCGCGCGGCTGATATTCGGTGGTTTTAATGATCATTTTGCTGAAGATAACTGCTTCCACCATAATCAATAGTTGTATGGACTCTGTTGTATGAACTGTGATTTAGTGACACTTATTTATTTATTTATGCATTTATTTTACCTGGCAAGATTAGGGCCTTCAGGCCCTCTCTTACACCTAACCAGGCATACTCAGATTCAACAAATTTCAGTGTCTACAGAAAATTAGGACATATAACATGTTATACAGTATTAATGTTAAAGAAAAAAAATAGAGATTATAAAAGTAGTACAATGATAATTATAACAATCAAAAAATAATTATAACAATCAAGAATAATAAAAATAATAATAATGATAATAATAATAATAATAATGACTATGTATATGAAAGTAAACATATTTTTCTTTTATGAGTGTCAGTCCTATTGCTAGTTGGGAATTTTCTCGTTATATTCTTGCAGCTTGTGAGTTATTCTCATCAAGCAGAGACATAAGACGATGGAATGGGGTGAAAGAGATATAGAAGAGGTAGATAGGTTAGAGGAAGAGAAATAGAATGGTAAAATTCGAAGCTATGATGGAGAGGAGAAAGAAAAAGATAAGGGGGGGGCACAACAATGGTGGCTATACTGTCCCTAATATGTAAGTCTTAAGTTCCCTCTTGAATGTTGAGTGGTTTTGGATAAGACGCAGATCACAGGGGAGCGCGTTCCATAGTCGTATGGCTGAGATGGAGAATGACACGGAGAAAGATTTTGTGTTATGTAAAGGTACAGCCAAGATGCTAGACGTATCCGATCTGGTATTGCGGTTGTGGAATGATGATAGGTGTTTAATGTGAGAAGATAAGTATTGGGGGCACCAGTGGCTAAGAAATCGAGGAAGTAAGCACATCGTGTGGAGATCGCGTGCCTAATGTGGGCGTATCCAACCTAGCTGGGAGTATGAAGGACTGATATGATCATACAACCGTATATTGCATACGTATCTAACACAAGCATTCATTACTAGCTCGAGGCATCTCGAATTTTCATTATTTGTGCCATGTTGAACTACATCACAATAGTAAAGATTAGGCAAGACTAGTGTTTGGACTAATTTTTGTTTAACATGGGTTGGAAATATTTTTCTAAATTTTTGAATTGCATGTAGGGAGGAGAGCGATTTCCGGCAAGCTGTGACTGTTTGTTCTTCCCGGTTTAGGTGTTCATCCAAGATTATTCCAAGGTCTTTTACTGTTTTTTGGTATGGTAGTTGGGTACCATTGAGGAGTATTTGAGGGACTGTTTCGCGAAAGTACCGACTGATTAACTTTGGATGAGATATAAGTATGACCTGGGAATTCTTGGGGTTTAGTTTCAGACCTAGGTTCTGTGCCCATCGAGAAACAGAGCAAAGATCTGCGTTCATACTCGCTACTGCGTCAGCAATGTTCTTGGGGCTTGCACTTATGTACAGTTGGATGTCGTCGGCATATAGATGGTAGTTGCAGGAGTGAATCACTGAAGAAATATCATTAATGTACAGTGAGAAGAGTAATGGACCAAGGACGGAGCCTTGGGGAACTCCAGAGCGCACGTTTTTCCATGATGACTTTTCCGACCCACAAATGACTTGTTGATTTCTGTTTTTGAGGTAGCTGTCGAACCAGTGTATTGCGCTGTTTGAGAAATTCAGCTGCTTCATTTTAATTAGTAATATATCAAAGTCAACTGTATCAAAAGCCTTGCTAAAGTCAAGCAGTGTTAGGATGGTAGCTTCACGTCTGTCCATAGCATGTTTAATGTCATCAGTTACTTTGATTAATGCAGTTGCTGTACTATGGTGCTTTCGAAAGCCTGACTGATATTTGTCGTGGATGTTATGAGTTTTGAGGTAATCCGTCAGCTGTTCATGGACGATGTGTTCTAGGGCTTTAGATATTGCAGGAAGTATGCTGATCGGCCTGTAGTCACCTGGCGACTTAGGGTTGTCAGTCTTGGGTATAGGTTGAATTAAGCTTTGCTTCCACTCAGTAGGATATGTACTACTGACAAGAGACAGGTTGAAGATGTCTGTGATAACTGGAGTAATAGTGTGTACGACGTTCTTAATCATGCCAATGCTCACTCCATCATTTCCTACTGCCTCGGAAGAGATTCTCATAATTGCCTTGTGTACTGTGCCGGTAGTGACATGTTTTAGGAAAAACTTGTCTCTCGAGAGATTGATATCTTGGGGCTGGTAATTTGTCGCTGCGTGGCAGTTTACGGCTGTTGAGAAGAAATCGTTTAATTCTTCTGCAGACGCTTGATAAACAGCGTCAGATCTTCGCTTCCCTATACCGAAACTGAGCAGCTTTTTCCACAGTGCAGCAGGTTTTGATATGCCGCATACGACAGAGCGGGCATGTCTGATTTTGGCATTCCTCACGCTTTGCTTGGTTCTATTTCGGAGTTTCCTATAAGCTTCGTACGCCTCGGGAGTTGGGTTACGCTTGAAGGCCCTATGTGCAGCATCACGTTCATTCATTAACTGGCGTAATGCAGTGGTGAGCCACGGAGCGGGAGCTCTCTTTACCTTGACAGTGCGTTGAGGAGCATGTTTATCATACAGTGCAATAATTTTGCGACATAATTCCCGAATTTTTCCGTCTAAAGTCGGTTCATTGCTTATATCATGCCAAGGGATGTCTGAGCAATCCTTTTGAAGAGCGTCATGGTTAACATTTTTTAGGTTTCTGTAGGTTACCAGGTGAGATTTTTCTTTGGTAGTATGTACTGAGTAATTTAAGAAAATCACGTCATGAGCAGAGAGTCCTGGAGCGGATGTCTGATTGGCGCGAATTATTTTATCTGGTCGCTTTGTTGCTATTATATCTATGAGTGTATGGCTGTGTGGCGTGTGATGAGTTGGGTCCAACGGTGTTAAACTCATATCATTGGAGTGGAACAGTCTCCTAAGTTTTTCTGCAGAGGGAGATTTTAACTGTAAGTCGATGTTTGTGTCGCCCATAATGATTATGTGTTCATACAGTGTCACGAGCGAGGACAGGGCAGACTGAAAGGAGGACATAGCACCGACGTTTGGAGGTTTATAGATTACTCCAATTAGCAGTTTCTGATTTGATGTATTTATTTCGAAAAACAAGAACTCTGCTTCTCCTTCGCCCTTTGCATCCGATGTGCATAGTATAGTAGGTCTCAGATCAGAGCGAATATAGGCACCCACACCACCCCCGCGTCGTGTTTCACGATCTGCCCTTAGGAGAGAGTAACCAGTGATTCGGATAGCGTCGGAAGAAATGTTTGGTTTCAACCAAGTTTCAGAGACGAGGATAATATGGAACAGCGATTGGCAGAACAGGTCACAGAACTCGTCGAAGTGAGCCGTTAGCGACTGAGCGTTCGCGTGGGCCACAAAGAGCCCGCCACCGGAACCGGTCCGTCCCATTGTGGCCGCCTGTAGGACCGAGCGCGCTCCGTCTACCTGCTGGCCGGAAGAGGGACAAAAGCTGGATTTCGCGGGGGAAGACATATTTACAGGTGTGTCCAAGGTCGTGACTGACTCAAGCGTCCGTGGGCTAAAGGTGAAAGACAAGCTGGAGGTATCGGAGAAGGGAGCGAAAAGAAAGATGGAAAGTGGCAGTAGTGGTTACGAAAAAGATAGTAGTAGTAGTAGTGGTAGTGACGAGGATGAAAATAACAGATATAGAAAGGCGGTTTTAAGGAGATTCCTGTTAATGGAGAATGTTAATTCCCGTTTGACTGACAATATGAATATAAATGAGCACTTATGATAGGCAACTAAAGAAGCAATATTTATATGAAACAATTGACTGATTTTAAATAGAGTACTTATGGTACATATAGAAATAACGAAGCAATATTTACGTAAAAAAATGAAAAGAAAGAATAAAAATTAACTTATATTAGACAGAGTAAAATATGAGACTTTGTGTCTCGCGAGATTTCGCTCAGTCTTTCAGTTCGGACATGTTCGTCACCGTTTTCCTCCCTCCTTCCGTCTCGACTACGATCCTGCCATCCTGGGTCCATACATTTTGAAGGCCGAACTGTGTGATCGCAGTGTTCAAAACTTTTAGTCTTTCGCGCGTCAGATCTTCCCTCAGGGTAAACCCACTCTTGGCGAGTTTTCTTTTCTGAGCAAACACTTCAGCTCTTTTCCGGTATGACACAAATTTAATTATTATGGGCCTGGGTTTCATCGCACCTGGTATCCTGCGCTCGACACGGTGGCTTCTGTCAATATCGGCCACGTCGATCTGCACACCAAGTTTTTCACGCACGAGGCTAATGGCCAGGTCGTCGGTGTTTTCACGATCGTTTTCAGCTATCCCGAACAAGCGCAAGCTGTTCCTTCGCTGATACTGCTCAATTTAATCGGTGGCCGCAGACAGTTTAGCTTCTAGGTCGGCGGCTTTTTTCTCTTGTGCGGCCAAGGACTTTTTAAGAGACTGGATTTCGGTGCTGTTTCGCCCGACAGACTCTTGCAGTTTGTCCATGACCGCGGCCGTCACAGAGTCCGTGATGGACTGCACGATTACACCTAGCGTGTCTTTACTGTGCAGCGCCGCACTCACCTGGGACCGGACGAGCTCCCCGATGTCGGGAAGCGAGGCCTCACCTGCCGCCGGAGACGGGGCGCCCGCGCTGCCTGCGCCCCTGTAGCCTCGCCTGCTGCCGCTTACTCGTGCTCTTCCCATTTTTCACTCACTTATCACTTGTGGTAATCAACGGAGAACAACACACCACGGCAAGTAACACTTGTTTAGTCGGATGTACACGTTGTGGACTGCCGCACTTCTCTGTAACACCTTCAATGAGCGGAAAAACTCGCGAGCCAAAGAAACGCGCGTCACTCAGTGGCCGCCATCTTACACAACTTACAGACAACACTTTAACACGACGTTAACTTGGAGTTCTTTAGCAACTTGACCAAATCTTTAGCCGGGAGAAAAATTATTTAGTAATTACTCAATGTAATAAAATAAGATAATCATTTTCAATTACAAATTAGTTAAATACCAAACCACTGGATAACACAGCGAACGCCACACCTTTCGGTAGTGCCACGTGGTCGTCCGGAGCCCGGTCTTCTTGCGACAGTACATTATCGTGACCATCGCGGCCAGTAATCATGTACAGTGGCCACATTCCTGCCAAATCTTTCTGCAGCGTCACAGAAGGAACATCCAGCCTCTCGTAAACCTGTTACACGACCTCGTTCAATCTCAGTAAATTGTTGATAATGGCGTCTTTATTGCCTTAAAAGTGTTCTTGTCTAACAACAACTCGCCACGTCCAGTCTCAAAGGTAACCAACGTTCACGACCGTTGTAGCATGCATTTAAAGCAAACCTGATTTGCATCCTCATAGTGGTGCTACTAGCATGAACTTTCAATAGATAGCATCTTTCAGATGTAGGGACACACTTACCAACTTCCTTTTATGCCGCACAGCTCCTTCTTTGTGTTGCGACTTTTTTTCCGTCAGTGTACTTTCAACTTTATCTATCCAGATACAAATATATATCGATGCTGTCGATACACCGTTTTGAACAACTTGCTTGAGTTATTGAAAAGATATTAGTTTATATTTAGGGCAGAGCTTCGCAAAAATAGCCCACAAATACGCACAATGTGAGGGCATGACGAGTGGTGCAGTATAGCTTATTACCAAGTGAACATTTCGAAGAAGGCGACTGACGCGAGGTGCTCTTCTGCGATAGAGCTAGACAGAGACTTATAAAAACGTTACTAGGTGCATCCAGTTGTAAGTGAAAGGTGGACGAAGGCTATTGCTACAAAGTAAACAAACGTTGATCAATAACCAACCGCAGCGATGAAAATGTGAACCACTAACCAACTAACTAGTCTCAATACATCAAAGGTAAAGTCGATACAATCATAGGCAGCGTTCGCAATATCAAACATGAGAGCTGAAGTGTA
This sequence comes from Schistocerca serialis cubense, assembly GCF_023864345.2. Lineage (NCBI taxonomy): Eukaryota > Metazoa > Arthropoda > Insecta > Orthoptera > Acrididae > Schistocerca > Schistocerca serialis. The sequence goes on from NC_064641.1 coordinate 43,130,908, forward strand.
AGGAACGTGTCAGCGAAGTTCGTAGCTCAGTCGTTGAAACCTGAGCAAAAGAATAAGCCAAAACAGGCCCAATATAACGTCCATGGCCAGGTCCATCTTTGCAACCACGACACCATGCAGCGCGGTACAGATGGGGCCCACAACATGCCGAATGGACCGCTCGGGATTGGCATCACGTTCTCTTCACCGATGAGTGTCGCATATGCCTTCAACCAGACAGTCGTCGGAGACGTGTTTATAGGCAATCCGGACAAGGTGAATGCCTTAGACACACTGTCCAGCGAGCGCAGCAAGGTGGAGGTTCCCTGCTGTTTTGGGGTGACATTATGTGGGGCCGACGTACGCCGCTGGTGGTAATGGAAGGCGCCGTAACGGCTGTACGATACGTGAATGCCATCCTCCGACCGACAGTGCAACCATATCGGAAGCATATTGGCGAGGAATTCGTATTCATGGACGACAATTCGCGCCCCCATCGTGAACATCTTGTGAATGACTTCATTCAGGATAACGACATCGCTCGACTAGACTGGCCAGCATGTTCTCCAGGCGTGAATCCTATCGAACATGCTTGAGATGGATTGAAAAGGGCTGTTTATGGACGACGTGACCCACCAACCACTCTGAGGGATCTACGCTGAATCGCCGCTGAGGAATGGGACAATCTGGACCAACAGTGCCTTGGTGAACTTGTGGATAGTATGCCACGACGAATACAGGCATGCATCAATGCAACAGGACGCTCTACTGGGTATTAGAGGTACCTGTGTGTATAGCAATTTGGACCACCACCTATGAAGGTCTCTCTGTGTGGTGGTACAACATGCAATGTGTGGTTTTCATGAGCAATAAAAAGGACGGAAATGATGTTTATGCTGATCTCTATTCCAATTTTCTGTACAGGTTCCGGACCTCTCGGATCCGAGGTGATGCAATACTATTTTTGATGTGTGTATTTGTATGTATGTATGTATGTTTGTATGTTCCACATCTCCTCCTAAACCACTGGACCCATTTCAACCAAACGTGATACACATATCACTTACTGTCTGGAAATAATCATTGGGGGAGGGGGGGGGGGGGGTGGGAACCAACTACCTGTCGAAAGTGTAGGGTTAGAATGAAAAAGCAGCATAGCCCACGATGTGTGAATACCCATGCTTTAGTCATTCAGTAGTTGAGAGTGAGGACTCTTAGTGATTTGCAACAATTGCTACACGTAACTTCAAAACTTTACGAAAGTTTTTCTCGCTGACAATCCCTACAAAGTGTTGAAAGGAAAAAGTTTGCTGCTTACTACATTTTCGCTGTACATGGAATAAAGCTACATGAAGCATGACTTTTAATTTATTACTTTTTTATTACTAACTTAATTCCCGACACATTTTGCTTACACTAATCACATATACCACTAAATGTACCAGCAAAATCATATCACTGTACATAGGAGATATGACGTCATAAATACTAAATGCATGAAAAACTGCCGCATCGTGAATGAGGTTTTAATTTATTGCTTCGTTGTTCCTACCTCTGTTAGCAATAGTTTTCGCAGACAGTATCCACGTCTGCCGCTGAATGTATCTAGAAACATAATTCATTCTGCCACATATACTTAAGGAGATATGAGGTCATAAATACTGAGATGCGTGAAAAACTGCTGCGCAAGGTACGACGTTGTAATTTATTACTACTTTACTACTAATTTGATTCACAACACATTTCGCAGACAATATTCACATATGCCACTGAATGTACCTACAAAAATATAACATTGTATGATACATAGTTCAGTAGATATGACGTCATAAACACTGAGGTGCGTGAAAAACTGCCGCATCATGTATGGCGTTTTAATTTATCACTTATTTACTACTAATTGTGTTCACAATATATTCCGCAGACAGTAGCCACATATACCACTGGATGTACGTGAAAAATTGTACAGTAGTACATCACGCAGTTCAGGAGATACAAAATCGTAAATACGTGTGAAATATTTTAAGCATATGTGAAATGTATTTGACATGATTGTATGCAAGCAAAACCACGTGTAGAAAACTCATCTTAAACCCCTGGAACGACGTCTACCAAATTTGGTACAATATTAATTACATCTAAGATAGACACGAAGCTCATGCCTACCACTTTAGCACAAGTTTATATGCCACCTAGCTCCGTAGATGACGAAGAGACTGAAGAAATGATGAGATAAAAGAAATTATTCAGATAGTGAATGGAGACGAAAATTTAATAGTCATGGGGGAATTCGATAGTAGGGAAAAGAAGAGAAGGAAAAGTAATAGGTGAATATGGACTGGGGTAAGGGATGAGAGAGGAAGCTACCTGGTAGAATTTTGCACAGAGCATAACTTAATCATAGCTATCACTTGGTTTAAGAATCATGAAAGAATGTTTTATATGTGGAAGAGGCCTGGAAACACTGGAAGGTTTCAGATTGATTATAGAATGATAAGACAGCAATTTAGGAACCAGGTTTTAAATTGTAAGACATTTCCAGGGGCAGATGTGGACTCTGACCACAATCTATTGGTTATGAACTGTAAATTAAAACTGGAGAAACTGCAAAAAGGTGGGAATTTAAGGAGATGGGACCTAGATAAACTAAAAGAACCAGGGGTTGTAGAGATTTTCAGATAGAGCATTAGGGAACAATTGACGAGAACAGGAGAAAGAAATACAGTAGAAGAAGAATAGGTAGCTTTGAGAGATGAAATAATGAAGTCAGCTGAGGATCAAGTAGGTAAAAAGACGAGATATTTAACTTAATTGATGAAAGGACAAAATATAAAAATTCAGTTAATGAAGCAGGCAAAAAGGAATACAAACGTCTCAAAAATGAGACTGACAGGAAGTGCAAAATGGCTAAGCGGGGGTGGGTGGCTAGAGGACGAATGTAAGGATGCAGAGGCATATATCACTGTGGGCAAGATAGATTCTGCTTACAGGAAAATTAAAGAGGTCTTTGGAGAAAAGAGAACTACTTGTGTGAATATAAAGAGCTTAGATGGAGAACGAGTTCTAAGCAAAAGAGGGAAAGCAGAAAGGTGGAAGGAGTATATAGAGGGTCTATACAAGGGCGATGTACATGAGGGCAATATTATGGAAATAGGAGAGGACGTAGTTGAAAACGTATGGAGTGTAGCCATATATCGAAGTGAAACATGGACGATAAATGGTTTAGACAAGAAGAGAATAGCAGCCTTCGAACTTGAGTGCTACAGAAGAATGCTGAAGATTAGGTGGGTGGATCACGTAACTAATGAAGAGGTACTGAATCGAGTTGGGGAGAAGAGGAATTTGTGGCACAACTTGAGTAGAAGAAGGGATCGGTTGGTAGGATATATTCTGAGACATCAAGGGATCACCAGCGTAGCACTGGAGGGCAGCGTGGAGGGTAAAAATTGTAGCGGGAGGCCAAGAGACGAACACACCAAGCAGATTAAAAAGAATGTACTGTAGGTTGCAGTAGTTACTTGGATATGAAGAAGCTTGCACATGATAGAGTAGCATAGAGAGCTGGATCAAACCAGTCTCTGGACTGAAGACTACAACAACAACAACATTAGTTACAGTGAGGAAATAAATACTTTGGGGGTAAGAACCACCAGCTTTCTATTGGGGTGAGCATGGTAACATGGAAGGGAAGGGGTGAGGAGGAAGGGGAGAGACAGCGAGGGGGAAGGAGGAGTGGACACAGATGGAGGAGGACGTGATGGACAAGGGGAGGGGGAGGGGAAATGGACAGAGAAAGGAAAGGAGAGGAACAGATAAGCCATGACAGGGCAGGAGGAAATGGACAAAAAAGGGTAGATGGCAAGATGAGAGAGAGAGGGGGGGAATGAGGAGATTGACGTAGAGAGGGGGTGGAGGAGATGCATGGAGAGCGGCGAGGAGGAGATGGATGAAGAGAAGGAGAGTAAATATATGGAATTAGAGGGGGACAGATGAGGAAGGAGCACATAGATGGGAAGGAGCAGATGGACAGAGAATGAGCCAGGAAGAATGGACAGAGACAGCGCCTGGAATAGGTGGAAAGAGAGTGTAGGGGGGGGGGGGGAGGATGGAGGAGGTAGACATAAAGGGTGATTCAGTTGCTCCTACCTACAGGTTTTAGGCAACGCGCAATGCCTTCAAAACTGCACACAAGACTTTCATATTCTCTCACTCACTACGCGCAAACTATCAGTCCTATGGCAAAAATGAACAGGACCTTTTTGTAGGAAATTTAATGCAGTTTCGCTGGAGGTCACGGTTTTCGAATTATTCAATAAAAACGCATTTGAAGGTCACTTTTGTAAGTTTCTCTCGAACAGTTCGTAAGTTTTTCTGGAATAACTGGAGAACTCTGGTCTCTAGCAAAAACGTATCCCAGTATATAACTTAACTACATTAAATTTCCTACAGAAAGGTCCTCGTCTTTCTTTCTGTAGGGCTAATAGTTTGTGTATATCGAGCAACAGATTAAGAAAATCGTGAAAATGGTGTTTGAAGGCATTGCGGATTGCATAAAAACCATAAGTGGGGTCAGTAGTATATTAATATGTACAAACATCAGTGTTTCCGTTGTTGTTTTTTTTCCCTGTGCCGAATACGTCACAAATTTTACGACGCGAGGTTTTCTACACTTTAGTACCTGAACCACTACGTGGACATTAATGGCTTGCTCTTGCCGCATTTACTTAGAAGGGCTATCCTACATAAAAACTTATTACTTGTAATGGTTATAATTATTAGTCTACAAATACATAAATACTGATGTAATGTTCAGTTCATAGTCCTCAGTGGGCAACAGAAATATCTGTACTTACACCCGTTCCACCCTATATGTACAGTCATGCGCAAAAGTATCCGAACGACCTGAACTGCATTTTGACTGATTCGCATGCAACCCACATAACACAGCTGTCTAGCAGGTTCTCTAATCGCTCCTTGGTACAGTCATTTGACTATTGAAAATGGTACCAACAAGTCACCACTAGAAAACACTGCTCTGTATCGCAATAACTTAAGACGTAAAGTAATACCACGATACTAGAAATATCAGGGAACACCTTATCACAGATAAGACTGTCCTTAAGGCTTGTAAGCTCACATTTATTGCAATAAATGACATGCCTGAAATGTTACCACTCTCATTATTACGTCAGATAGGTAATGCACGTAGTAAGTTCGTCGTATTCATGATTTCCTCTTCAAAGTAACATACCGCACTTGTTATTTAACACAAAATGACATTAAAAATTTAAGTTATTCACGAGCAGCTCGTTGAGAATATTAATGAACTTCAAATGACACGACGAACCGTCTCGTTCTGCATGTGGATTCAAACCCAGGTCATGCAGACTAAGATTTCGTGACTGACGTAATCTGACAGTCATTACAGACTAGGCATTCAGAGAGTGATATACCTCGATTTTAGACAGTATCAGTTAGCAAATATTAACTTTAAATTACATAACATAAACAATTTTAACGGACGCGAATTCCTACCCAGCATCTATTGTCTCTGTTACAGAACTACGAGAGATGTTAAATATTGCCTCTTCACAAGTAACTTCCTTGAAATGAGGTGAGGTAAAGCTTTGTGTCGGACAGGGATTCGAACCCAGAACCTAATCGGATTGTTACTGAAGCACAATCAACTGTGACATATCGGATTTTCTCGGCAGTAGCTAGATGTTTTAACTGAAATGACGAGACGAAACATTAATTTTTTCCTTACCATGACTCCAACCCGGCACCTATCGCTGTTATATTCTAGAGAAAACTAACGTTAAATATGGGTTTTTACACCAACAGCGACATGTGAGCATGTTTGAACTAGAAATAATATGACGAAGAGTTCAGTGCTGACTGGGAATCGAACCCCACACATATCGTTGTTGACTGCACACAAACAGACGTCAGCTACCGAATTTTCCTCCACCAGCAGCTCGCAATAACATCCTTGAGCTTACAGTGATCTCGCAAATAGTTGTATGTCTGACTGGTAGTAAAAATGTCAGATATCGTTAGTGTTGGCAACGAATGGAAATGCATTAAAAATCATTATTATTATCCACCAGCAGATAGGTGTTCTCATGCTAGAGCTTGATAATTCATAATGAAAACCTTTTTCCGGGCCAGGATTCGAACCTATTCACGAGCAATATGTGGAGATGTTGAGGAATCTGCAGTTTTGAACAAACAACAAATTGTAGTCGAGCTGTATTGTCACGAAGGGATCAAATTCCGCGTTAACGGTGATCTGAGTTGCATTCCCAGTTGAGAACCAATTTTATCGACATACAGAAGCTCAAATAAAAGATGTAATAAGTGTCCTGTGACCCTACATAGCGTTTGTTTCGCCACTAGAAATAAATAACTACTATAAGAAAGGATACTGGTGATAGAGTTTCTACATGTCACAACTTCTGACTTCTTTGTGGTTCAACCTAACGTCTGCTTGGTAGAGAAGGAATATCATGTTTAATGTGAATTTCAGACCACAATGCCATTATACCTTCTTCACTTGGTGTAGCCAGAAGCGAATAGAATCTGTCTCTCCCTGTCAAAAAGCATCGCCAGAAGTTGGAACCGAACCTAGACCGTCAGTAAATGAACCTATCATCGATCCAACAGACCAACAAATCCTCTTGTGCATTACTCATTTTTCTATCACGACACCGATGCGGCACACCCGATGATAATTCTGACACACAGGCTCCTTATAGTGGTTTGTAGCAGCGTCGCGCACTGTAGATAAGATGTCGCGAGTTGTATTACATTCGCTGCTACATGTTTTAAAACGCATTTCTGCTGTCTGCTAAAGTTATCAATTTAATGGAACTTTGAACATACTTCCCTTCACTTCTCATCCCAGAATAGTCGCATGTGGAAAAAGGGCTAACGTCTGCGACTTTTTGTTCTTTTCAGGTTTAATAGACGGCCTGGCAGCAGATGAATCTCGAAAGCTTTTGTATTATGTATGGGGAGAACGCATCGTGCCAAAATAGTCATAATAGTATTTTCTACATTAGTTGTCGTCTGGTAGTGGCACTTTATCCTTCTTCAAACCTTGTTTGACAGATTTATCTCAGAACAAGTGTTCTACATGCATGTAATCAATAAACTACATGTGCATTGTCAGACTGTTATAGATAACATAATAGAATTCGCATATATCGTTGATGATTAATTTCTCTCTCATGTTTAGCATTGTTTTAACAACACTAAAAGAAACCTTACGAAAATTGTGCACTGTATTATAAGAAATGAAATAAAACTACCCACGATAACATTACGATGAAAGTGTGTTTTAATAAAACTGAGTATCTGTACACAAGCGTGCCTCTATCGGCACGAATTAGTAAAAGTACTACTCACTTAGATTTTGATTGGGTCTGTGTTTAATTGGTACGCTGTGTCATACTCAGCAGGTATGTCAATGTGGCATTTCAAAAATAAAGTTAAGTATTCCTAGAAACCCAAAATTTGCTTGTCAGCAGAGGAAAGAGGCGTTACCTGTTGTGCAGCATTGTAAGTTTTTCACTATTGCACTATGAGCTGAAAGTATTTTCTTGCCATTTGCTTATCGATGTTTGATCTGACTGCGTGTAGCTCTTTCATAGAAGGGATAAAAATGTTATAGTCAGCGAGACTGGAACAGCGAACCATAACAGACGCTTTCTCTCAGGTTAGCACGTCACAACGGAGCTAGCGAATAGGTGTGCGTTGTGCCTTCCTCTTACAAGGCTAATAGTGGCTAGAACTCGTAAACCGATATTTAAAGGACGAGATTAGTTTCGATTTCCACGTGCAACGACTCTCCTGGGCTGAAAACCGTAAATTTACAATCTTCTGTTACACCTCAAGCGATAATAACTCATATTATTCAATGGAAATGACAGGAAAAATCAAGTGAACTTTTAGGCTTAATTCCGTGCACACCAGGAAGTAACTCGTCGATCACAGTGTTGCCGCAGTGTTGGCTTGTTGCCAAATCTCAGTTACAGTACCAGCAGGAAGAAGACGAACCGATGTGATCCTACAGCGGGCTGGGAAGTGACCATAGCTGGTGTCTCAAAGACGCGGCTGCTACGGCCTGGAATATGTACCGTGATGCGTCTGATTCGCATTTCTGTAACTAGGTTTAGGGACTGGAGCGTAGTTACTAATAATACTCAGAACTGACTGCTAACTAAGCATCATAAATCAGTAATTCTCATAGTTGTTTTTATATTTCTTTCGTAACTGTACTCAAAACTAAGAAACTAATTCATGGACGTTTTCGTGCCTCGCAAATGTTCGAGAACAATAAACAAACTAAAATAAAAAGAGAATATGTGTGTGTATGTGTGTGTGTGTGTGTGTGTGTGTGTGTGTGTGTGAGAGAGAGAGAGAGAGAGAGAGAGAGAGAGAGAGAGAGAGAGAGAGAGAGAGAAATAAAAAAGAATGAGAGAGAGGGTAAAAAATTGTTGTAAAGAAATTGAATAATGGATTGAAAGGCAATCTTTCATTAAAATGACACGTTCCACTTCATTACGAAATGTTGTATTCATGATGTATGGAACAAGTATGAATCTAATCTAATATAATCATATCATATTGCTGACTAGCCATGAAGAGTCGTGAATTACCTAAATTTTCGCCAATATCAGTTACCAAATCTAAACTTGAAAATAAAAGACGACAGTTTTTGTAATAATCCGGGACTCCTATCAAGCCTCTTTCATCCCCGTTAACTAACCGCGAAAGATGTCTGATATACCTCAATTCAGAAGTAACAGAGTGTGTATGCATTTAAAGATGAAGCGCATGATGTGAAGTTCTGTGACGGAGTTACGAATCCAACATGTAATCGGATTATTAACTAAGTAAAACCAAATATTATTTATCGGTTTTTCTTACCAGTTGACAGGTGTTTGAATCTAAAATAAGGATGCAAATTTTTGTGCCCGAGCGACAATAGAACCGCACCGCATTGAACTTCTGATAGTTCGTTCCACCAGACCATTGTGGCCACATTTCCCAGCCCCAGGAGTGTGTAGTAACGGATGATGTGCTTAGCTTACAAAATTAGTCACAGTGGAAAAAATGCGAGTCTATTAAATGGTTAAGTAGAAGCAAGCTTCTGACGTGGAGATTATGCTATTCTCATGTCAGCAGTATGTAAAGACTCTTCTAGGCATCATAGCCTCAATGTGAAGCCATTCTGAAATTTTCACTAATCTAGGAAATTTCTAATTCGAGAAAATCCACTGTGAAGTGTGAAGTTACCAGATAATTCGATTATTACCGTCATTATTACTATCATTTTCTTCATAATGCTGCTGGAACACATGTGCTTGAAGATCATTTAAGGCCTTTTGGTCATTATACACTCCTGGAAATTGAAATAAGAACACCGTGAATTCATTGTCCCAGGAAGGGGAAACTTTATTGACACATTCCTGGGGTCAGATACATCACATGATCACACTAACAGAACCACAGGCACATAGACACAGGCAACAGAGCATGCACAATGTCGGCACTAGTACAGTGTATGTCCACCTTTCGCAGCAATGCAGGCTGCTATTCTCCCATGGAGACGATCGTAGAGATGCTGGATGTAGTCCTGTGGAACGGCTTGCCATGCCATTTCCACCTGGCGCCTCAGTTGGACCAGCGTTCGTGCTGGACGTGCAGACCGCGTGAGACGACGCTTCATCCAGTCCCAAACATGCTCAATGGGGGACAGATCCGGAGATCTTGCTGGCCAGGGTAGTTGACTTACACCTTCTAGAGCACTTTGGGTGGCACGGGATACATGCGGACGTGCATTGTCCTGTCGGAACAGCAAGTTCCCTTGCCGGTCTAGGAATGGTAGAACGATGGGTTCGATGAGGGTTTGGATGTCTCCATTCGTCCCTCCATTCACGCCTGTCGCGACACCACTGGAGGCGGGCTGCACGATGTTGGGGCGTGAGCGGAAGACGGCCTAACGGTGTGCGGGACCGTAGCCCAGCTTCATGGAGACGGTTGCGAATGGTCCTCGCCGATACCCCAGGAGCAACAGTGTCCCTAATTTGCTGGGAAGTGGCGGTGCGGTCCCCTACGGCACTGTGTAGGATCCTACGGTCTTGGCGTGCAACCGTGCGTCGCTGCGGTCCGGTCCCAGGTCGACGGGCACGTGCACCTCTCGCCGACCACTGGCGACAACATCGATGTACTGTGGAGACCTCACGCCCCACGTGTTGAGCAATTCTGCGGTACGTCCACCCGGCCTCCCGCATGCCCACTATACGCCCTCGCTCAAAGTCAGTCAACTGCACATACGGTTCACGTCCACACTGTCGCGGCATGCTACCAGTGTTAAAGACTGTGATGGAGCTCCGTATGCCACGGCAAACTGGCTGACACTGACGGCGGCGGTGCACGAATGCTGCGCAGCTAGCGCCATTCGACGGCCAACACCGCGGTTCCTGGTGTGTCCGCTGTGCCGTGCGTGTGATCATTGCTTGTACAGCCCTCTCGCAGTGTCCGGAGCAAGTATGGTGGGTCTGACACACCGGTGTCAATGTGTTCTTTTTTCCATTTCCAGGAGTGTAGAAGTAGTTGCCCAAGAACAGGTTCTTTCCCTGTCTACGGAATCCTTTTCATGTTAATATCAAACATCAGCAATTACTCATAGATCACATTAAAACTAAAGTAAATGAGGAAGATGTTACTTGACAACAAAAACGTGCTGCCTTTCTTCATTTACTTGCGCCTAGAAATGACTGTCGAATACTGCTAAACCAGAAGCCAAGGGATCTTACTGCCTTCCAATATACGTCGCTGTCAGTTCTTCCATATGATTTGGTCGAAGTGACCTGTCTGAAGTTGTGTATGACAGAGAATGTTTTAGAAAATCAATTGTTTTCCTTTGGAATAAAGAGAAAGATTTTCATTCCAAGCTATTGTAATGTGACAACGTGCCATTTAGTGAAGGCCAGGCATAGTCAAGGCGCAAAGATAGAGAAAGTGGACGCTTATGCCATCTGTGGGCCAGAATCGAAGGCAAAGCGGAAGTGCTTCCGCCTGGTGGCAGCTAAATTAAAGAACGCTATGCAGGAGACAGTGTCTGGCTTGTGCTGTACTCTGACAGTGAAATAGCAAAAGAATTAAAATAAATAATATTGTTATGTGTTGTAAAAATATAAATGTAATTTTACTTTAATATATGAAAATGACTGTAATTGAATATTGTAATGCTATGGTATGTTTAATTGTAAACAGAGACCTTGGCGTAGTGTAAAATAATGTTTACGTGTGGGGGGAATCCCCGTGAATGAGAACAGTGTACAGGTTGGCGCGTAATATTGGCAGTAGAAGTAAGTTGGCGTAGCTGAGAGGCAGAACTAGTGTTAAGTGGCGTAAAAGTGACTGCCGATGTGTGCTACGGTAACGTTGTTAACAGACCATTTAGAAGTGAGCTGAAAACAGGTATGGACTTCGTTTATCGTATGGCTACAAGCTAAATGGACACTAAGGCTTCTAAGACGCGGTATTTCGACGGAGATGGATTGTGATCGGCAAAATAGTACGGTTTCCCGCTCTGGGGTACATGGCACTGCATGGTGCAATGCTGAGTTAATTGCGACGAGTCGTGATGACTGGGTGTTGTGTGCTGTCCTTAGGTTAGTTAGGTTTAAGTAGTTCTAAGTTCTAGGGGACTGATGACCATAGATGTTAAGTTCCATAGTGCTCAGAGCCATTTGAACCATTTTTTTTTTCATTGCGACGAGTTGCTTGTGCCTGCGGCGAGGTGTGAAGGGACCAATAGCCGCATCCAACGGCGTATTGTGATCTCAATAACTGATGAGGTCCACTGGTGACCTCACTTCGATAGCAACGAACCTGAAGTTATCTTACAGTAGTATTATTATGAACAGTGGTGGTTATACCGACGCCATTACCAGTATATTTATATCCTGTGAATCAGTTTGTGTAATAGTCAAACCAATTTCTCTACAGAACGTAAAGTTTGGAGGCGATAATAATTTTGTGGTTTAAATTGCATTCCTCGAGTGTAATCAATTATATAAAGGAAATAGCTCATTATTACCCCACATCCAGTGATTTCTATGTATTGCAACATCAGTGAAAAGTTATGGTGCGTGAGTATCGGCGTAGCTTTGTTACAAGAGAAAATAGCCGGAATTAACGCCGAAATTGCCAGCAGACGCCGCTTCATGCAACGGATGGAAGATGCCAGGTACTGTGCCACCTTAATTACTAATCCAGCTCGATGTGGTGGCTCTTCAGTAGATTGCCATTGTCAAAAATTACTCGGTTCCGCCCGAACAACGTGATTCTCAATTAGTGTTTTCAGTAACTGTATTGACAAGCAGATTTTTATTGTTCTTTAATTAAGCGTTCAAGGAAATTGCTGCCACCACAGTACACATTGTGCCTTCAGCACAATGCAAGCTCAATAACATTAAATTCAGTACTGACAATTTGTGTAGTTTACATTAACCTAAAACAAATTCAAGTGTTTATGATGTGTGTTCATGTATTGTGAAACGATTTCAGGCTGTGGTAGCGTTTTAAATGAATAATGTCCTGCTAGGCAATATCAATCATACAGAGTTCAGTGCTCCCTGTTCAGTCACTTCAAACAGATTATCAGTGCTACTAATAATCAAATCTAGACGTAAAAATAAGTTGGTTAGGCGCCATTATCATTATTTATTCCAAAAATTCTGTGTAGTAGTTGGATCATCATAGTGTGTCTATTCAAACCTATTACACGCGAGTGCCGCTTTCCGGAAGTCCGATGCCGCATGGTCTAATAATAATACAGTAAATTCGGGTACTGGCATTGCACTATCCAAGTCCAAAATTTTCGCAATATTATTTCAAATTTAATATTCGCTTCTACAATGCAGGAAAGTATTTGACAGTTGCAAAACCCGCATCCGACTCATTGTCCTTACACTTAGTCGCTGACCATAAATTTTAGCACAGAGTGACACCAGTTTAAGTAACCTAATGTAGCGACGACTGTTTGCCAGTGCTCTTTCTCACCGGAAAATTGCAATTCACTCATTGGGCTCCGTAAGTACACTGTAACAGTAATTTCTGTGTTTATGCAATGCATATGGATTTTAGAATTTAGTGGTGCTCTCTCTTCCGCTTCTGTATGCAATATGCCTGATCTAAACGGGCCCTTTATCATTACAGGCTCTGGGCGGTGCAACATCATATTCACAACATTAATGTGCTCATACTGACAGCCTCACTGTTCGTTTTACCTGATTTTGCAATCATTTAAATAAAACAACATGACTTTCCAGTGGGAGACATTTCGTTCCCCTTTTCCTTCTGTGAAATTTGTCAGTAAGCTTTTTGCCTTCGAACCAGCGTAATGCGGCAGAGTACGGCCGGTAAACGACTCACAAACCACGATTTAGTGCCGTTAAGATGATTTCTTTAAACATTGGCGTAGCTGAAGGAATTTAGTTTCTTCTCAACGTTCACAGATATATCAAATAGGAAAAGCTCTTTATCCAGGTACGAAGGTTATAAAACAAACTTCCCACAGTTTATGTCAGGTTGATCTTTTTGTCTGATATCACTGCGTAAGTATTTTGTCCAAGAGGTGTCACCAGTAGTGTTCCTGTAGCTGTGGGAATCATTGGTTGCAAACGAGTTTAACACCAATGGGTACAGTACTGCTAAATATTCTAAATGATTATCAACCTAAGTCTGTGTTCAGCCACAAACTGAGGAGTATTTGTAATATTGAAGCTAGACTGTGTATCCTTGTCTTCCTTGAGTGGGCATTGGAAGGCGTTTTACACACACGTATATGAGGGTAATCCCAAATGTAAGGTCTCCTAAGGGACACGCAAGTGCCAACGTAGGCACAAACGAGAGATCCTAATTTTCATGCCAAGCATAAACCATTCTGTTGGCTGCATTGTGGCAAAGAAGCCAGCACGCTAGCTCAGCTTGTAGTGGACCAGTCTCCAGCAGTCCGCCACCAGGCCTACCGGACAGCAACCATCAACACCAACAACATATATTCCAGCGTGAAAATCTACCTTATGCAGGAGATGTTCTGGTCTTCGGATATTGATTTCGCCCTTCTGCAGAAAGTTCACTTGGCTAGTCTCCCGGATATCAATGACTATACCGCCCACGCCTCCGCGAGTGATCCTATGGGCTGCAGAGTGGCCATCTACGTCTGCCACGGGATTTCTGTAACCGACGTCGCCTTTCTTCGATCAGCTCGGGGCATTGCACTCACTGCCATGGGGACATGCATCATTAATGTCTACGCTCCCTCAGGTATCGACCAACGGCACGAGGCCTCCAGTTTTATTCCGAGGAAATCGCTCCCCTGTTTTTAGGGTGTTATGACCACTGCATACTAGGAGCTGATTTCAACTGCGTTCTGCATCCCAAAGATCGGATTCCCCACTATACTACATGCCAGGAACTACGTATACTGATGCGAGACCTCCTGCTTCACGATACCTGGGAAGTTCAACACGGCGACCGTTCTGGCCATAACTTTCTTACCAGTCATTCTGCAAGCCGACTGGACAGGATATATGCCTCACAAACTCTTAGATCTGCCATACGGGGCATCGAACGCTGGCCGCTGGCCTTTTCCGACCATTGCGCTTACATCTGTACGGCCCTCCTTCCACCGCAATCAGTATGGCGCACCCGTGGGCCATGGAAACTCAATATTTCTCAGCTGGCATGTCACCAACAAGTCACTGAAACGTGGACAGCCTGCGAACGACGCCTTCCCCACTAGCGCTCGACATTGACATGGTGGTTGGACTGCGCCAAGCCGGCGATCTGGAGGACACTGATGAAATACGGGAAGGACATGGCCGATTGGCATCGCACCACTGTTGACTTCTATTATGCGATTCTCTGAGATCTGGACGCTCAACCGCCAACCCCAGATAACCAACTGGAACAGCAAAGAACTAAGGTGAAGATAATTGCGCTGGCACGCCGGAAGTTGCAAGGAGTGGTGATACGGACGCGACGCCACGATCACGCGGGTTTTGAAATTCCATCCATGCATCATATAGTGTCCGACGAACGACGGCGTCGTCGGTAGATCATCAGCACTCTGACAACGCCTCATGGCACGCAGGTGACCACTCAGAATGACATCGTCCACGCATTCGTCGAGCACTACCGTCGTACTTACAGTGAACAAGATGCAGATACTGCAGCAGACGACTCCATTTTGCATTTCGTCGCGCGCACCCTCCCACACACGGAGGCGGATGCTTTGACAGTGGCGGTCATGCAAGACGAAGTCAACAACGCAATCGCCAAGGATGCTGTCAACAGATCGCCCGGCATTGACGGCTTACCGATTGAGTTTTACTGTACCTTTCGGGACCTCATGGCACCGCGGTGGACGACTATGTAACAAGAACTGATGACATCTGACCAAGCAATCCCACCCGCCTTTGCTGAGGGCATCATCATACCAGTGCACAAACCAGCCCATGGTTCGATGGTCACGAGTTACAGACTGCTGACCCTACTCAATGCCGATTACAAGATTTTCGCGCGCTTACTGGCAATGTGGCTCCAAACAATACTCCCTCATATCCTCTCGCCAAAGCAAACGACGCCTGGAGAACAGGTTAACATACAGACTGCTACAGGGGAATGCCGCGACTTAATTGCGATGGCGGCGGCCTGCAGACTCCGTGCAGCGGTCGTCGCTATAGACTTCGACAGTGCCTTCGATGAAGTGCGCCATTGTTTCCTGTTTTCGGTGGCAGCTCGAATGGGCATCCCCCCTCCGTTTCTCGACGTCATCCGGCGTCTTTACAACAGTGCCACTTCACGTGTCCAAGTCAATGGACGTTTAGCAGGGCCGGTACTTATCTGCCGTTCGATATGGCAGGGATGCCCCCTCTCTACCCTCCTGTATGCCATTGCCCTTGAACCCCTCATTGGTGGTTTGACGACCAAGCTCTGTGTCCTCACCCTAAGCCAACACATTTTTTGCTGTCGGGCATATGCTGATGAACTCCTCCTCCTCATTCGCTCCAGCTCTGAGATTCGAGCAGTCCTCGAATTGATTACCCTTTGTGGGGCTGCCGCTGGCAGTGCCATGAATGTCGCCAAATCTTCTGCAATGAACATTGGACGAGGCCTCCAGGAGGGTGAAGTGGCGCCCCTGCCACATGCGCGGACTTTATGGTACCTGGGCATTACCTTTTAGCCCCACGGTCACATGCACAGCGGCAACGAATTTTCGTCGGCTGTTACACGTCATACGCAACGACGTCCGCCAGAACCTCTTGTGCCACCAGGACGCACTTCAACGGGTTGAGTTTCTTAATCTTTATGTGGCATCAAAATTGATCCACATCACACAGGTTCTCCCTCTGCCAACTGAAATTGGGCGCAACCTTCAGGCGGCTTTTGGCTATTATCTCATGGCTGGTTCCATGTTTGAATCCGTTATGAGATACTTACCCTGCCCCCATGTGATGGAGGTGTCGGGTTCGTCAGTGTCCGTATGGGAGCTGCAGCCTTGTACATGAATACCTGAGAAGACAGTGGACCGGCCAGGGTACATCTCTAACACGCAGCTTGCTTGAGGTCCTTCTGCCTGCATCCACCTCACCACCGGTGTCTGTTGGCCATATCGTGCCTCATTTGTCTCATATTTCGACGTTTTTCGTCGACTACAGTTACATACATAGCAGTCTCCCAGATACGCGCCCACGCAGGACTAAGGATTTTTACAGGCTGCTGCGTTGTGTTGGAGACCAAACATCCCTCCATCCAGTGGCCCATAGTGTGGACTAACGTCCACCAGCCCTTCCTCCCTACGAATGTCCGGGCACTGTGGTATCACATAGTTAACAGGAAATTTGCCACGAAGCAGCGACTGCACAACATTGGCTTGTCAGAATCCCCTCTTTGTCTCCTTTGCCAGCAACTGGACACTGATGAACACTGTCTGACACGCGCCTCTTTGCAAGATGTATGGCGCTTCGTGCAGCAAATCATTGCCTGCTATCTCTGGGTGGCACTAGACACAATCTAACCTCGAATGTTCCTATACCCGGAGGACAAACATTTTCCCGCTGCCAAATGTCATGCTATTACGTCGGTCAAAGGGTGGGTGATCGCTTATCTCTTTCATGAGGGACCTAAATCCCGCCTCGACTTCTGGACCTATTTACGAACAGCCCATGCAGCTCTCGAAAACACGCCACGTTACCGAACATTATTTGCTAACTATCTTCGATGGTTCTTTGTTAGACCTCCACTAAGTTGGGGGGTGCCTGGAGCTGAGGGCACCTACCCCTCCTCCCCAGGCAGTGTCTGAGTTTAAGCCACCTACGATCGATTGTACTTCAGACCTCCACAGATGGGAGAGTGCGTCGCAGATTGCGCGGATTTTATCGCTTTTTGCTTTTCCTTTTTCTTTACCCAGAATTTATATTTTTTTCTCTTTCGCCGATGTGTTCATATAATTTCCTGGTAATAGTGAATATTACAAAAACAATGCAAATAAATAAATAACAACAACGCCTTCCACTGCTGTTGATGCCTGTGTCTCCCTGCCGGCCGCGGTGGTCTAGCGGTTCAGACGCTCAGTCCGGAACCGCACGACTGCTACGGTCGCAGGTTCGAATCCTGCCTCGGGCATGGATGTGTGTGATGTCCTTAGGTTAGTTAGGTTTAAGTAGTTCTAAGTTATAGGGGGCTGATGACCACAGATGTTAAGTCCCATAGTGCTCAGAGCCATTTTTGAACCTGTGCCTCCCACTTCCCTAGGCAACACAGGATCGGTGGTGGTGAGGGGGGGCACTGTGGTGGCCAGGCCTCGGGTTTCGACCCCTGACCACTTTGCCCCCCAAGCCCCCACCGGCCCCCAACCCCCCCCCCTCCCAAAAAAAAAATAAAAATTGCTTGAAAAAATAAAATAAAAGAAACAAAATAAAAAAAATAAAAAAATAAGTAAAAATAAAAAATCAAATAAACATATTTTTAAAAAAGAAAGAAATAGGAAAAAAACGCGAGTTCTGTCAGAGGGTTAGCAGCTCTCTGTAATAAAAAAAACTGGGTTACTCGATCAACAACGAACTTAAACGGATGTCTTACAACGTCCGCCCCGAGCAGATGCAACGAACGAAAGCAAACAAAATGAGATTTTTTTTTAAAAAAAAGGTGATAAAGAGCAAGACTACAGATACTAAGGTCTCAGGTTCGATCCCTCGTCAGGCCCACGATTTTTGTGTGCCATTTTACGCTTATTTCCCCTCGGGCAGTGTTTGTTGATGTGAAAAATGCCGAGTTGCACTGTGGTCCGAAAGCCATGTTAAACTGTAGGTTCCCCTATTAACTGGCTAGGTAAGTCAACTCGAAGGTCGGAGGAAAGCAACAGCGTACCACCTCCAACAAGACCGTGCCTATTAAAGGACTGTGGTGTTCAAACCACTTTCCGGAGTGATAACTGCTTTACTTTCTATGGGTTTCAAAATTCTTGATCTTCAGGTTATTAACATTTTTGTGTTTTCATGCTGTAGCTTTGATACCAGTAAACGTAAGTAACCGGCCGAGCACTGTCACCGTTCGAGTTGTCAAGGTGGTAGACGCCCAGTTACAATCTTGGTCATGGCTATGTTTCAGCCGAATACCAACCTCTACGTGCCTTTCTGCGTATTTCAAGACATACTTTTATACAGTTGGTACGCATCCAAATCGATATCTGATAGAGCTGTATTTAGCAACATGAATCAGATACGTTTTCCATGCATTATATCGGACAACACGTCAGTGCAGCGACATTTCGTTTCTGTGTGCGCATGGTGCAAGAAATAGTTGTGTTTTGCTTGCTTCTGTGATAAGTTTCTCCCCACTGAATGCGAGCAAGCTCACGAATAGATTGTCAATAACTGGAATTACGCAATGATAATCTTAAAAGTTGTATTTTTGCATTATGTATCCCGATGAAAATAATTGTAAACAGGTTATTACCTATTTGCTTATTACTCGCGCTTTCCTAAAAAAATAAAAGCAAAAATAAAGAGAGAGCGAGAGAGAGAGAGAGAGATAGAGAGAGACGGAGAGAGAAAACAGAAATGTATTTCAAATATCGACTCAGTGACGCCATGTTCGTCTCGTGATGTAAAGCAAGGATAGTTGATAGGTAATATCTCGTTGTACTAGCGATATGTATGGCTACAGGGTTCTTTCTTTTCTCTCTGCAAACAACCAGAACAGAAATCAGTAACGAAGTGGTAAGAACACCTACGCAGTGCGCCAATTAAACACTCAGCTTTTCTTGGTTATTTTGTTAATCGTCTGTAATGCAGTAAACATCCTTGATTATTGATTTGTTATTACTACCATTGTTATTGTTATTCGTCACCTCACAACAGCTTTCCTATCACTCATTGCCGCCGATGCACGTAACGAATGGATCGGGATGAATGGAATGTGGGATGTTTCGTCACGGAGAATATACACATTTATCTCAGCGTCTTGTGTTCAGAGTAATATGAAAATCTCAATAAGAGAAGACGACAACGGCATACCGGTGATGCAGGCAATAATACCCAACTATTTCTGTCGACTTAACACCATGACGTCAGACAAATTGGCGTCTCACTGTATTTTGATTATATTTCGTTAGCCTTATTGCGACCTCGTTCTCATACCTCGTGGGAGCAGGCATAATATTTTGCTTTTTGAACACCGAACAAAAACACACAAATATAGTAGGTGGAAGGGTACAAAGATACAATCAGACTCATGGGTGTGGATCCAGTTCATCATTAGAAGACTAAACAAAAGGGAAACATCACGAAAGCAATGAATACGCTGGTTGGTATACATTATTTGTATAGATCTGAAGATGAAAATGCGCAGATTTGCACAGTGCCCGCATCTGCACTTTAGTTTCTGTCTTAATGGGCATTAATTTTTAGTTTCTTCTCTTCTGAATTTTCAAATGAATTGATTATTACGTGGTACAGAATAATTAGTAAACTGTGTTTCTTACAGCTTCCATTTGCACCAACATTTTTCTACTTTCTCGTGCAGTTCATGAAATTCTACTTGTATGATCACAAGACTGCACATAGATGCAATCGATTTCGAGGTCAAAAGTGTTTGTTATCTTACTTTTCGTGACAGGTGGGCAAAGTTGATTTCCAAAGACTTTTTATTGTACCGAAATAGTCTTTTGTCACCAAGTAACAAGGTAAGTGGTTTATTAGTATATATTTTGTGGGAAACTGTAATCGTGATGGAATGTTTGACACAACTGGTAGGAGAAAATGCTGCATGTTAACCAAACCCCGCGCCTCCTCTCCGTATCCTGCTACGATACGAGCTCGATTCTCCTCCTATAACGCTACAGAGCTGTTCCTAGCATAGCTGAGAATTGGCAACATCGTCACAAACATTTGGCAACACTGTGAGAGTGCAACCACTTCCACGTATGGTACTGAATTGACTCGCTAAATTCACTTGATATTCCCTTTCCATTTGAATGACTCGTGCTATATAATCCTCATGTAAACTAAGACACTGAGACAGAAAATTCAATTTTTTGGCTAAAGAAATGCTATTCTTCACATAAGTGACAACTTTTATTATCTTTCACGATGCGTTATGAGGCTGAGCGACAAATATCACGATGAGAGTGGCGTACAGGCAGCAGTGTGTCCGTAGCCCGGTGGTACCGCCCGTGTCTCGGGTCAGAACGGCTTAATCAGTCGTCAGTTGTAACCGTGGTAGGGGCCAGCGTATGCGAGCTTTTTTTCTGATATATTTCATGGAGCTGCGAATTTCCAGAAAAAATTCTGTAATGAAATCAGAAGAAAACCTTCACACATCAAATCCTCTTGGCAGCTCTACTCAGTAAGTTGTGTTAACGGTCATAGATCTCGGCTTTCTGACTGCCAAGCTGCTTCACAGTACAAGCGTCTCTGAAGAAATTCGAATCGACCGTCAACGATACGAAATCCAATATTGTTCTTCACTTAAGACTCACATGCCAGGGTGATAAGTATGAAGTGAATTGATAAGCAAATCGCAAGAAAATACTTTCAGCTCATAGTGCAATGGTGAAAAACTTCCAATGCTGCACAACAGGTAACGCCTCTTTCCGCTGCTGACAAGCAAACTTTGGGTTTCTAGGAATACATAACTTTATTTATGAAATGCCACATTTGCATACCTGCTGAGTATGACACAGCGTACCAATTAAACACAGACCCAATCGAAATCTAAGTGAGTAGTATTTTACTGATTCGTGCTGATAGAGGAACGCGTGTGTACAGATACTCAGTTTTATTAAAACAGACTTTCGTCATAACGTTAGCGCGGGTAGTTTTACTTCATTTCTTATAGTGCCGTGCGCAATTTCCGTAAGGTTTTTTTTAGTGTTGTTAAAACAATACTAAACATGAGAGAGAAATTAATCATCAACGATACATGCGAATTCTCTGATGTTATCTATAACAGTCTGACAATGCACATGCAGTTTATTGATTACATGCATGTAGAACACTTGTTCTGAGATAAATCTGTCAAACAAGGTTTGAAGAAGAATAAAGTGCCACTACCAGACGGCAACTAATGTAGAAAATACTATTACGACTATTTTGGCACGACGCGTTCTCCCCATACATAATACAAAAGCTTTCGAGATTCATCTGCTGCCTGGCCGTCTGTTAAACCTGAAAAGAACAAAATGTCGCAGACGTTAGCCCTTTTTCCACATGCGACTATTTTGGGATGAGAAATGAAGGGAAGTATGTTCAAAGTTCCATTAAATTGATAACTTCAGCAGACAGCAGAAATGCGTTTTATTTTTTTTATTTTTCTTTTTTTTTTTTTTTTTTTTTTTTTTTTTTTTTTTTTTTTTTTTTTTTTTTTTGACGGCCGAAGTGGCCGTGCGGTTAAAGGCGCTGCAGTCTGGAACCGCAAGACCGCTACGGTCGCAGGTTCGAATCCTGCCTCGGGCATGGATGTTTGTGATGTCCTTAGGTTAGTTAGGTTTAACTAGTTCTAAGTTCTAGGGGACTAATGACCTCAGCAGTTGAGTCCCATAGTGCTCAGAGCCATTTTTTAGAAATGCGTTTTAAAACATGTAGCAGCGAATGTAATTCAACTCGCGACATCTTATCTACAGTGCGCGACGCTGCTACAAACCACTACAAGGAGCCTGTGTGTCAGAATTCTCATCGGGTGTGCCGCATCGGTGTCGTGATAGAATAATGAGTAATGCACAAGAGTATTTGTTGGTCTGTTGGATCGATGATAGGTTCATTTACTGACGGTCTAGGTTCGGTTACAACTTCTGGCGATGCTTTTTGATAGGGAGAGACAGATTCTATTCGCTTCTGGCTACACCAAGTGAAGAAGGTATAGTGGCATTGTGGTCTGAAATTCACATTAAACATGATATTCCTTCTCTACCAAGCAGACGTTAGGTTGAACCACAAAGAAGTCAGAAGTTGTGACATGTAGAAACTCTATCACCAGTATCCTTTCTTATACTAGTTATTTATTTCTAGTAGCGAAACAAACGCTATGTAGGGTCACAGGACACTTATTCCATCTTTTATTTGAGCTTCTGTATGTCGATAAAATTGGTTCTGAACCGGGAATGCAACTCAGACCGCCCTTAACGCGGAATTTGACCCTTTCGTGACAATACAGCTCGACTACAATTTGTTCAAAACTGCAGATTCCTCAACATCTCCACATATTGCGCGTGAATAGGTTCGAATCCTGGCCCGGAAAAAAGGTTTTCATTATGAATTATCAAGCTCTAGCATGAGAACACCTATCTGCTGGTGGATAACAATAATGATTTTTAATGCATTTTCATTCATCGTCATCACTAACGATATCTGACGTTTTTGACTACCAGTGAGACATACAACTATTTGCGAGATCACTGTAAGCTCAAGGATGTTATTGCGAGCTGCTGGTGGAGAAAAATTCGGTAGCTGACGTCTGTTTGTGTGTAGTCAACAACGATATGTGTGGGGTTCGATTCCCAGTCAGCACTGAACTCTTCGTCATATTATTTCTAGTTCAAACATGCTCACATGTCGCTGCTGGTGTAACAAACCCATATTTAACGTTAGTTTTCTCTAGAATATAACAGCGATAGGTGCCGGATTGGAGTCCTGGGAAGGAAATAATTAATGTCTCGTCTCATCATTTCAGTTAAAACGTCTAGCTACTGCCGAGAAAATCCGATATGTCACAGTTGATTGTGCTTCGATAACAATCCGATTGGGTTCTGGGTTCGAATCCCTGTACAACACAAAGATTTACCTCACGGCATTTCAAGCAAGTTACTTGTGAATAAGCAATAAATAACATCTCTCGTAGTTCTTTAACAGGGACAATAGATGCTGGGTAGGAATTCGCGTCCGTTAAAAATGTTTATGTTATGTAATTTAAAGTTGATATTTACTAACTGATACTGTCTAAAATCGAGGTATATCAGTCTCTGTATGGCTAGTCAGGAATGACTGTTAGTTTCCGTCAGTCACGAAATCTTAGTCTGCATGACCTGGGTTTGAATTCATATGCAGAACGAGACGGTTCGTCGTGTCATTTGAAGTTCATACATATTCTCAACTAGCTGCTCGTGAATAACTTAAATTTTTAATGTAATTTTGCGTTAAATAGCAAGTACGGAATGTTACTTTGAAGAGGAAATCATGAATACGACGAACTTACTACGTGCATTACCTATCTGACGTAATAATGAGAGTGGTAACATTTCAGGTATGTCATTTATTGCAGTAAATGTGAGCTTACAAGCCTTAAGGATAGTCTTATCTGTGATCAGGTGTTCCCTGATATTTCTGGTATCGTGGTATTACTTTACATCTTGAGTTATTGCGATGCAGAGCAGTGTTTTCTAGTGGTGACTTGTTGGAACCATTTTCAATAGTCAAACGACTGTACCAAGGAGCGATTAGAGAACCTGCTAGACAGCTGCGTTATGTGGGTTGCATGCGAATCAGTCGAAATGCAGTTCAGGTCGTTCGGATACTTTTGAGCACGACTGTATATACGTGCTGACAAAGGTATTGGTTTGCTGCTGTGCTTTCTGGCAACTACTAGATACATTGAAGAATACTAATAAGAGGCAGATCGTGCATTACAGTTTTGAAGTATGCGAAGTGAACTAAATACAGAAAAGAAATATCCACAGGTCGTTTACGAGCGATTTAATTGTCGCCTATTTCCATCCCCACCCCACCCGTAGGGGCAGTAGGGATATCTTACTCCACAGTATGTTTCTACAAACTGTAAGTCATGAATACTGCAAACCTGGTGAAATTTCTCTGGGTATACCTGAGTTATGGTTTTATGTTATCCATGTCAATCCCCAGCCTCATCCAAGTGGGATACCTGTGTCTTTTTGTCACCGTATTTTTTTTTCCAGAGATACGTGTTGAAAGTTTGGTAGACTCTGACTCAGTCGATACAGAGATATGATGATGTGTCACTGTCTTGGCACCGTCTACCCTACGCACCCCCACTCCTAGGGGTGCAGACGTATCGAGATTTTCATCAATGAGGCTAGTGACCCCAAAAACTATGGATTTGATACTAATATCGATACCATATTTTTATGTGATATTTTCACACCCACTCCTAGGGTGGTTCGGATATACGTACTACCCCCAGAACAGTTTTACACAAATAATGAGTCATAAACAGGGTTATTTTTTCCACCGTGTACAAACTCCGGGGATTGATCGATGAGAGGATACAGAACAAAAAAAAGTTTAATGAACTTAAGTCCGGAAATGTTTGGTTTTTCCTCTCATCAAAAAAAATGGTTCAAATGGCTCTGAGCACTATGGGACTCAACATCTTAGGTCATAAGTCCCCTCGAACTTAGAAATACTTAAACCTAACGAACCTAAGGACATCACACACACCCATGCCCGAGGCAGGATTCGAACCTGCGACCGTAGCAGTCCCGCGGTTCCGGCCTGCAGCGCCAGAACCGCGCGGCCACCGCGGCCGGCTTCCTCTCATCGATCAGTCCTTAGAGTTTGTACACGATGGAAAAAATCACCTTGTACATACGAAATTTGGTCGAAATTCCTCGAGACGTTCCCGATTTATGCCGATATGTCGTTCCCATTTTACTATTCACCGCTATGGGAGGTAAATTGTTCTTACCCATTGAGAAACCTCACCAAACTGTCATAGCAATCGGATTTACGGTGTAGGAACGCATAAAAGATGAAAAAACCTAAATTAATTCTTATATTGTGGACTTAGAGTTAGTCCTGGAAGTTAGTGAACATACTGTAGTATTAAGGAGTTGGCATATGACATCTGTAACTCTGAGGCTTATCGCAGACGACTCATTTCTGTAGAGGAATGTGATATAGGTGCAAAATTATTTGCGAAAATCACAGAGATTTGCAGATGATAAGCGCGAGGTATAATGATTGGCTCCTGGCTGTGAACATAAATACATATAATACAATGCCCATAAACATACAAAAAACATCCGTTACCGTTTGCGTACCCGACCTGCGATCAGTCGCTGAAATCAATCGCAGACGTAAATTATGTAAGAGTTTCCGTCTGGAGCGATTTCAGGTGGAAATTCTAGGCGTGTAGAAGGCGCATTCCACTGTCAGACTTCTTGGAAGAATGGCAAGGAAGTATAATTCATGTAAAAATCAGTAGCTAAGATAATCCAATTACGAACAACTTTTGAGTATTACTTATGTGCCTGGGATTCTTGCTAAATCGCTTTATTACAAAAGTTATAAACAGTTCAAAAAAGAGCTGTCACAGAAATCCGCAAGAGAAATACAGCTAGAAGACGTTACAATAAAGGCGTTGTGCGTCGCTGAGTGCTTTACTCCCAAAACCGTGAGTGTTCACGTTGTAGAACGACTCAAGAAATAAACTACCTCCGTCAGCACAGGTGTTCCGTTGTAACTGTGTTGTTGTGTGGTCTTCAGTGTGACGACCTGTTTGTTGCAACTCTCCAGCATAGTCTGTCCCGTGCAAGCCTCTTCATCTCTGCATAACTGTCGCAGCCCCCATTTGAACCTGCTTAAGGTGTTCAAGCCTTGGTCTCTTTCTACAATTTTTAACCACCACAGTTCTTTCCATTATTAAACAGACAGTTAATTGATGCTTCAAGATGTGTCCTAACAACAAACCAGTCAAGTTGTGCCACAAATTTATTTTTTCCGCATTTGGATTCAGTACCTCCTCACCTGTTATTCTGTCTACCAATCTAACCTTCAGTGTTCTTCTATAGCACCACAATTCAAAAGCTCCTATTCTCTTCTTGTCTGAATTGTTTATCATCCATGTTTCACTTCTATACAAGGCTACACTCCAGACAAATATCTTCGTAACACTTATATTTAGAGATATTCTTTCCATGATGTTGCCCATCTGCGTATTATGTTTTTCCTACTTAAACCGTCATCTGTTGTTTTGCTGACCAAGTAACAAAACTCATCTATCACTTTTAATGTCTTACCTTGCTTCCTCAGCATCACCTGATTTTCTTCGACTGAATTCAATTAACCTTGTTTCAGTTTTACTGATGTTCATCTTATAATCTCTTTTAAAGACACGACTCATTCCGTTCAGCTGCTCTTGCAAGTTTGTAGCTGTCTCTGACAGACGTACAATGACATCGGCAAACCGTAATGTATTTATTTCTTCTCCCTAAACTTTAATTCCTTTTCCAAATTTCTGCTCCGTTTCCTTCACAGCTTGCTCAGTATACAGACTGAGAACATCTGGGATATTCTACAACCATTCCTCAGTCTCTTTTCAACTATGGTTTCCCTTTGACATCTTTCGGCTCATACAACAGCAGTCTGGATTCTTTACAAGTTGTATTTTATCAGTTTAATTGAATCGACTGTGGGTTCTTGTTGAAACATAGTAAATTATCTAAATAAACACTGTTTTTTGCCTTGTTTCACAATTGTATTATTAATATTACTGCACAACCTAGGTTTTCAAGCAAATTACTGATTCCCAAAGATGATAATGAACAGATAAACATGATGACAAAGCAAAGATAATCTCAACTTCTTGAGGTATCGATCCATAGCTTAATGTACAATTACGTCAATGACCATTTTTAAACAAATTACATACATTATTACACATTCAGCAGTTACACTACAATGACCAGACTAAAGTAATGCATCAGCCAAGAACTATTTACCTACGATGGACTGGGGCCCAAAGTTTTGCTTCTATCCTGGGGTTGTGATCTCATCAAAAAGAGGTGAATAATTGAATTGGGTTTGTTCGTTTAATAATAGATGTGGGGATATACACATCTGTCTTTTAATTTATAAAATTTATAATTGGCTGAACTTAAAGGACAGAATAGTGGGCGGGATTTGAGACTGACACACTGTGTACCCTCCACCATACACCATCTGCTGGCCTGCGGCATACAGAAGTACAAGTAGACGTAGAAGTTAGGCAAATAATTAAGTAAATATCTTCTCTCAGTACTATCAGATAAATACAAAGTTTTTGATGCATCGTTTCATGTGATAGAATTAAACTTAATTTGGAGAGAGATTATCAGTAACTCTGGATTAATTAGACATTTTTAAATTAGTTTTTATTGCTTTTTATTTTTATACTAGGCTTTTCCTCATGGGTTTACTTACATATCCATGTTGAACACACCTTGTTCTTCTCCTTTCTTTGTCCATTTGATTCATCCCCCCCTCTCTGACCATTTCTTCCTCCCCCTGTGACTCTGACGATATCGTCCTCCCCTCTCTCTTTTCACCTCTGCCTTCCTCTCTTCCATCTTTTCACTACCATTCTACACCTTCCACCTGCCTCATGCATCTCCCCTTCCTCCCCTCTCTCTGTCCATCCTCTCCTCTACTCATCTCAACACGTCTGCTGCCATGTTTGTGTGGAAACAAGCGCTGTATCATTGAAGAGATACAGAGGCGAGCGAGTGTGCCAGGACATACCCCAGTTCACTGCTACTAGCGCCACGTCACCACAACACGTCTGTGGGTAGCACACAAGTATTGCACCATAGATTAAGAATGGAATTAAAACTTAAAGTTGCTTTTCCAGACTTTTTTAGGATGTGCTTTAATACATTAATTTGTAAACTGTCAAATCTCAGAATGATCAGGTCAATACTTTTCCCTAAATACATCGTTTTAAGAAAAAAATAATTGGCGCTAAAAATACAGCTAGAAATCCAAAAATTGGTCATAATGTGCAGTTGTATGTCAAACTTAACTGGTACAGGTCTCAACGTGATGAAACAAATATTTTGGTCAGAATCCGCGATTTTAAGAAAAATTGAAAAAATTTTGGTTACAGCGCATGATGAGACTTATTAAATAATAGAGATGTAACAAGTTTCAAGGCCTGGATGTAAACAATAACGAATACAAGGTTTCTTAAAGTTGTAATTCAGAGGTCAGGTTCTACTGTCAGTTCCGTTCTGAAAATTCTAGACGGCAAAGTTTAAATGCAGGCCATCTAAAACGTTTTCTGTTACTTTAAACAAATTAACTATATGCATACAAAAATTACGAAGATTCTAAATTAATACACAACAATGTTATAAAATATTATGTGTAAGAGAAAGCGGCCGTTTAGAGGCTGCTACCATGGGCATAGGGCGGATGACAGCAGGTATTCCCTTGGCCGTCTGCTGCGCCAAATATATAAATACAGCCTGCGAGTCCGCAGCTCGTGGTCGTGCGGTAGCGTTCTCGCTTCCCGCGCCCGGGTTCCCGGGTTTGATTCCCGGCGTGGTCAGGGATTTTCTCTGCCTCGTGATGACTGGGTGTTGTGTGATGTCCTTAGGTTAGTTAGGTTTAAGTAGTTCTAAGTTCTAGGGGACTGATGATCATAGATGTTAAGTCCCATGGTGCTCAGAGCTACAGCCTGAGAGGCAAGACCAAGCTTCACTTCACAACCAGCCACTGTACAATCCGCTTCAGTCAAACATCGGAGTGCGTGCTGCCTCAGATGGCTTCAGAGACGGCCTGTTACAAAACACATACTTTTAGTAATAGTAGAAAGTGAACTCGCGAGGACTGTACACCATCCTGGATCGCTTAGATTTCGCAGAAGTAACTGTTAGTGTGCTGTTAAACCCGCGTGGCAAAAGGTGACAGTTATTTGCCACTTTTGTGGCGAGCAATTAATTTGATTATCAGAAGACAAGGCAAAAGACAATTTAACAGGAACTTACTGTAGATTTCAAATGGCTCTAAGCATTATGGGACTTAACATCTGAGGTCATCAGTTCCCTAGACTTAGAACTACTTAAACCTAACTAACCTAAGGACATCACACACATCCATGCCCGAGGCAAGATTCGAACCTGCGACCGTAGCAGCAGCGCTGTTCCGGACTGAAGCGCCTAGAACCGCTCAGCACACCGGCCGGCCTTATTTCATCATTAAAGTTCTTGCAATAAGACATCGCAGAACAGCTGACACTCAGATACGTTCTGCTGACACGGAACAAAGAGAGTCGGCAACTATTCGCCACATGACGCTCGAACAGGACCTACCTAGCTTAGAAACCGGTGGTCCATAGGTAAACGTGAAAGAAAAGAATAAAAGATTATTTTCGTCAATCATCTCCGATCCTTAGTTCCTTCCTCGAAACAACTTTGCCGGCGCCGGGAACAGGATCGAAAAGTTTTACGCCAAAATTTTCTTCCAGCGACTCTTAAAGCAAGGAGTCCGGACCTCTAATGAAATTGGTCATCTTCATTTTGTGTTTGATACTAATCTTTCTGGACAGAAAACTGCGGACAGACACCTGAATTCCCGTTTGCCCGGGAGAGCAAATACGGAACTTGGAGAGTGGAGATGGACGACCAAAAAAAAAAAAAAAAGAGAACGCCAGGAAGCGTTGTTTTTACAGCGACCGACGGGCGGAAATCAATCGTGGTTCTGTCGCATGCTGGCACCAACGAAATGAATGTTTTCTCAGTCGCAGCTGCGTGTTTCTGTAACCGCGAACAATAACATTTTCGAAACACGACAGAGTACCCTGCAGGTCGTGAGGCATCGGCGGCAGAATAAAAACTAATCGTGTCTAGGGATCGCGGGTCACCAGATGTGGGTTTCCCCAGTATAACTTCGGGACGGCAAAGTTCCCGAACCGCAGTGCAAGGCTGGGGTTCCACTCTGTGAATGCTGCCCTTGGGTAGTTCGCTCAGAATATTATATAAAGCCGAATTTATCCGCTTCTACCACCACAGTCATTACATGGGTTGCGTACTGCTGGCGATCAAAATTGCAATAGCATAAAGAACGGAATGCAACAAACGTCAAAATGGCAAGAAGTGTACTACTGGTTGAGTTCGCAAATAGTTAGTATGTCAGCGCAACCTCAAAAAATTGTGTAGGTTCAACGGCTTCTACATTCTGTTTATAAGCATAAATATGCCGCAGGTTTCTCATTCAGAAATCGCTTTTGAATATTTGTAAGATGATCGTCTCGTGCCCCGAGTTAGCAGGATGGTAATATCCATAGTTTGTACTTCTAATTGCCTGATATTTCAGTGTAACACTCTAGTCAGTGAAACCTTCGGAGTCTGATCTTTTACTGGATAACATTCGTATACCTAACTTTATGAGACCTTCTAATTGTACAATTTTTCTGTGTAATGGAAGATTCTAATTGTGATTACTGTATAATATTTAAGCTGTATAGCCGATACACTGTAACTCGAACGTAATACAATGAGATGACAAAATCATGGGATAGCGATATGCACACATACATGTCGCGGTAGTGCCGCGATACAAGGTATAAAAGGGTAGTTAGTGCATTGGCGGAGCTGTCATTAGTATGCAGGTTATTTCTGGGAAAAGGATTCCGACGAGATTGTGACCGCACGACAGGACTTGTAACCTCCCCCTCACTTATCGACCTTAATGACAGTGAAAAATTAAACCGCGTGTACCTAATGGAAATTTAGGAAAAGCAATCGTCACCGAAGTTAATCTGTTGATAAAGAGGGAGGAAAGGGTTACATCTAAATGAAAGGAAAAATGCAAATGAAACTGGTGGAAATTAATTTTGAAAAGGGGTAAAGTTAATAAAGAAAGTAAATGTGCGGCCGTTACGTTAACAATTAACTAGCGGTAATTAGATATTTGAGATTTGGGGGAAAACACGGTCGCCAGTCCTATGGACAATTACTATAGTAACTGAAAAAGAAAGGTTATTACACATATAATTAGCACTAGAAGCGTGGCAACTGAAGGTTGACACGTGTAGTGTGAAAACTGAAAGTTTGTCAGAAGTAATAAGTTTCGCTACACTCTGACTTAATTTAGCAAAATAATTAATAAAACCGGAAAATTGAAAGTTAATTAAGCGACTGAAATTAATAGTGAGCTTTGTGTTTCTGAAGTACATCGAAATTCAGTAAAATACGGTTAGTCTTAGGCTACCTCAACAATCATTTCAAAAGGTACTTGAATCTACGCAATTTAGAAATAAGAGATTTAACTTTGAACTTGAATTAAATGATCTGAACAATTAACAATAGTAAAATTTAGTACTTACCAAGCTGAGCTGCAGTCACAGGTAAGCTAAAATACGGTAACAAAACTCGCACTCTTAATTTGTGCTTTTGTAATATAAATATTGTAGCCAGCTATGAATACCTTAACTGAACTTTGAAATTAAAGCAGTGAAATCGAATGATATTACTTCAATGCTGGCGTCTGAATTTCAACGACACTCGGGTTCATTTCGGAAAAGGAAGGGACCCTGCTTGGTAATGCAATTGGGACAATGCTGTAATTTTGTGATGCAACAACTTTAAAAGCTGAGGTCTGCCATACAGTTCTAAAACTTTGCGTGCTTTCAGTCTTCCTTGTTGGTTGATGGTTTGAAGTCGTCGGTCGAGGAGGTGGCGACAGTCACTCATTGTCGGCCGTCGCTGTTGCAGAAGCCGGATGTTGGGGCGCCTTCTTCTCGACACGGTCACCAGGCGAAACGGGCTCTTGATGTGCGCCAGCTAATGCTTCCCGTCCGCGACACCGTGTCATAAACTATCATAGCAAGTCGAGCGCAATTACATGCTGCCAAAGCCCCAAAGTGCGGCAACTCGCGGGAGCGTCACACAACACACCTGCTCAACCGCACTATTCCCGCCAGACTCTCTCTGCCTGCACTCCACGCGGCAGAGTTAACACTACCAAAGATCCTAAACACTTTGGTTCTCCACACGACCTACCGATGTAGTCGTTCGATAGCATAGTTTTCCCTAGGCCAGACCCAGCGTAAGATACAAATAATATTTACAAAACGAACCAATTATACATCGACATAAGTGCATATATATACAAATAGTAAAACAATTACAATATTCAAAGACACAAACGTCATATCTTCAGGTAAAAAAATAAGGAAAAGAATTTATAGTACAATAGATGGAAATAGGAGGATATGCATTTCCGGCGTTACAGACTTAACAGACTTTGAAAGCGGAATGTCAGTTGCAACTAGACGCATGGGACTTTCCATTTCGGAAATCGTTATGAAATTCAATATTCCGAGAGCCACAGCATCAAGAGAGTGCCGAGAATAACAAATTTCAGGAATTACCTGTCACCAAGGACAAGCAGAGGCCGACGGCATTCATTTAACGACCGAGAGCAGCGGCGTTTGCATAATGTTGTCAGTGCTGACAGACAAGCGACACTGCGTGAAATAACAGCAGAAATCAATTACGGACGTGCGAAGAACGTATCAGTTAGATGTTGTTGTTGTTGTTGTTGTTGTGGTCTTCAGTCCTGAGACTGGTTTGATGCAGCTCTCCATGCTACTCTATCCTGTGCAAGCTTCTTCATCTCCCAATACGTACTGCAACCTACATCCTTCTGAATCTGCTGAGTGTATTCATCTCTTGGTCTCTCTCTACGATTTTCACCCTACACGCTGCCCTCCAATGCTAATTTTGTGATCCCCTGATGCCTCAGAACATGTCTTACCAACCGGTCCCTTCTTCTTGTCAAGTTGTGCCACAAACTCCTCTTCTCCCCAATTCTGTTCAGTACCTCCTCATTAGTTATGTGATCTACCCATCTAATCTTCAGCATTCTTCTGTAGCACCACATTTAGAAAGCTTCTATTCTCTTCTTGTCCAAACTATTTATCGTTCATGTTTCATTTCCATACATGGCCACACTCCATACAAATACTTTCAGGAACGACTTCCTGACACTTAAATCTATACTCGATGTTAACAAATTTCTCTTCTTCAGAAACGCTTTCCTTGCCATTGCCAGTCTACATTTTATATCCTCTCTACTTCGAGCATCATCAGTTATTTTGCTCCCCAAATAGCAAAACTCCTTTACTACTTTAAGTGTCTCATTTCCTAATCTAATTCCCTCAGCATCACCCGACTTAATTCGACTACATTCCATTATCCTCGATTTGCTTTTGTTGATGTTCATCTTATATCCACCTTTCAAGACACTGTCCATTCCGTTCAACTGCTCTTCCAAGTGCTTTCCTGTCTCTGACAGAATTACAATGTCATCGGCGAACCTCAAAGTTTTTATTTCTTCTCCATGGATTTCAATACCTACTCCGAATTTTTCTTTTGTTTCCTTTAGGATACTGCGGCGAAATTTGGTGTTAAGAGGACCGACGGGAGTGCCTTTGCAAACAGCAGGAAATCGCGTGCAGCTCTTCTCCTGGGCACGTGGTCATATTGACTGGACCATAGACGACTGAAGAAACGAAGTCTGGTCGAGTGAGTCCAGATTTCAGTCGGTAAGAGCTGATGATAGGATCCGAGTGTGGCGCAGACCCTACAAAGCCATGGGTCCAAGTTGTCACCGTGCATGCTGGTGGTGGCTCCGGAACGGTGTGGGCTGTGTTTGCATGTAATAGACTTGTATCCTCTGTTGCAGTTGAACCGATCATTGACTGGAAATGGTTATTTTTGGCTACCTGGAGGCTATTTTCAGTCATCTGCGATGTTACTTTTGTGTATGACATACGCCATGCCACCGGGCCACATTTGTTGTCGACTGGTTTGAAGAACATTCAGGACAATTCGAGCAAATTGTTTAGCCATCCAGATCGCCCGACATGGATCCCATTGAAAACTTGTGGGACATAATACAGAGGTCAGTTCGTGCACAAAATTCTGCATCGGCAACACTTTCGCAATTATAGACGGCTGTAGAGGCTGCATGGATCAATATTTCCCGTCGAGTCGCTGGACTACGCCGGTAAAAAGAAGGTCCGACACGACATTAAGAGGTATCACGTGACCTCGGTCACCGCCTCTCGGCTGCACAGTCTTGTGAGAGGCGTAGAGTTGTCATGGGGATTTTCCTGGTGGTGAACACGCTGAAGTCCCAGCTGTGTGCGGTAGGCTGTCACTCGGGAGATCGAATAGGCTTGCGCGACCTTGCTGCGATGATGACAGACGCATCTCCGACGACACACAATGGTTTCGTGCACTGCCAGATCTCCTTAGATATTCTGCAAGGGTCTATCAATACTGGCGGTGCTCTGGTTTTCCACCAAAAGAAACTCAATGACAGATTCTTGCTTGGAACGCACCTCCGTCACACATGCCATTTTGAAGGCTACACATAATGCCATCTGGTGAGCAAGATGTATGAGACAGGCGAAATACCGTCAGACTTCAAGAAGAATATAATAATTCCAATCCCAAAGGTAGCAGGTGTTGACAGATGTGAAAATTACCGAACAATCAGTTTAATAAGTCACGGATGCAAAATACTAACGCGAATTCTTTACAAACGAATGGAAAAACTGGTAGAAGCCGACCTGGGGGAAGATCAGTTTGGATTCGGTAGAAATATTGGAACACGTGAGGCAATACTGACCCTACGACTTCTCTTAGAAGCTAGATTAAGGGAAGGCGAACATACGTTTCTAGCAGTTGTAGACTTAGAGAAAGCTTTTGACAATGTTGACAGGCAAACTATCTTTCAAATTCTGAAGGTGGCAGGGATAAAATACAGGGAGCGAAAGGTTATTTAAAATTTGTACAGAAACCAGATGGCAGTTATAAGAGTCGAGGGACATGAAAGGGAAGCAGTGGTTGGGAAGGGCGTGAGACAGGGTTGTAGCCTCTCCCCGATGTTATTCAATCTGTATACTGAACAAGCAGTGAAGGAAACAAAAGAAAAATTTGGAGTAGGTATTAAAATCCATGGAGAAGAAATAAAAACTTTGAGGTTCGCCGATGACATTGTAATTCTCTCAGAGACAGCAAAGGACTTGGAAGAGCAGTTGAACGGAATTGACAGTGTCTTGAAAGGAGGGTATAAGATGAACATCAACAAAAGCAAAACGAGGATAATGGAATGTAGTCGAATTAAGTCGGGTGATTCTGAGGGAATTAGATTGCTATTTGGGGAGCAAAATAACTGATGATGGTCGAAGTAGAAAGGATATAAACTGTAGACTGGCAATGGCAAGGAAAGCGTTGCTGAAGAAGAGAAATTTGTTAACATTGAGTATAGATTTAAGTGTCAGGAAGTCGTATCTGAAAGTATTTGTATGGAGTGTAGCCATGTATGGAAGTGAAACGTGGACGATAAATAGTTTAGACAAGAAGAGAATAGAAGCTTTAGAAATGTGGTGCTACAGAAGAATGCTGAAGATTAGATGAGTAGACCACATAACTAACGAGGAGGTATTGAATAGAATTAGGGAGAAAAGGAGTTTGTGGCACAACTTGGCTAGAAGAAGGGATCGGTTGGTAGGACATGTTCTGAGGCATCAAGGGATCACTAATTTAGTATTGGAGGGCAGCGGGTACGGTAAAAGTCGTAGAGGGAGACCAAGAGATGGATACACTAAACAGATACAGAGGGATGTAGGTTGCAGTAGGTACTGGGAGATGAAGAAGCTTGCACAGGATAGAGTACCATGGAGAGCTGCATCAAACCAGTCTCAGGACTGAAGACCACAACAACAACAACAACAACATAATACCATCACCAGTGGGAACTTTATGGAACTATAGGGCTGAAGCAGCAATATTCCGTGACGTCCCACACCAGTTTTATAAATTTTTCAACGTTAACTGACCGAGAAAAGTTATTCAACTCCCCTCGTAAGTTCATTCTTCCTAATATTAGCCAATGTGCTATTTAATAACTTTTGAAATGCCAGCATGTAGCCATACTCATAAACTAATCATGTAGCCTGTAAACTGTACGTAGCCTGTAAACTGTTTTGCTCCACGCCCTTTCCTTGAAGATCCTGCAAATGATCTACAGAGCTAAGGTGCAGGCAGAGCTTGCACTATCGATAGGTAAACCACTCGTCTCTGAACAGTCTTAAAGTAAGGTATCATTATGAACGATAGAAAGACTTTAAAGTCACGGAAATAACTGCCAAACACGGAATCTAGTAATAATGTCCATTATGTCCAGCTTCTACAAAAACGGGCAAGGCGCTAACAAAATTGTTGACATTAAAGGTACTTAAGACTTTCATTTGCAAAGCTTTTGAAATACTGACGGAATACAAATAGCGTCGTCAGTTATTTTGGTCAAGTCAGCCCATCACTCAGAAACTGCAGAAACTGACAGTGGTTAACCAAACGAAACTGTTCACTACTAGTTTCAGCAGAAATATACTGTAACTCTAATTTTAATTCAGTAATAAAAAATATATTTTGAAATTAAATGATCGAACTTCATATAAGATAGTAACTGTTCTCGAAAGAACAGATACCATTTATGACCGTGCAGTTTCTATAGAATAAATTACAACTGATTAAAAGCCTCAGCTGCCGACAGGTGTTGTTGGTCTACCTCGATGGGGACATCTGAAAATGTGTGCCCCTACCGGGACCTGAACCCGGGATCTCCTGCTTACATTGCAGACGCTCTATCCATATGAGCCACCGAGGACACAGAAGAATAGCGCGACTGCAGGGACTTATCGCTTGAACGCTTCCCGTGAGACATTCCTGTCCACAATCTACATACCTAATGTTCCTAATAGACGTGTGTGGACAGTTGGGAATGTGGGTCTCAAGGGAGGCGTGCAAGGGATAAGTCCCTTTAGCCACGCTATTCATCTGTGTCCTCGGTGGCTCAGCTGGATAGCCAGCTCGGTAGCTCAGCGTGTTCGGTCAGAGCGCTGGCTGGCCTCTCTAATTAAAAACTGAGTGGAAGGACCAACAAACGAACTTTAACGGATGTCATATGACGTCCGAAACGACCAAACTCAACGAAAAAAAAGGAAGAGGGATAGAGCGTCTGCCATGTAAAAAGGAGATCCCGGGTTCGAGTCCCGGTTGGGGCACACATTTTCAGCTGTCCCCATTGAGGTATATCAGCAACACGTGTCGGCAGCTGAGGGTTTCAATTATCATTTATGCTGGAACTTCAGTACTAAGTGCTACACATAACGACCAGGGAATTGTCAAGGGAACTATGGAATGAGAACATCGTATGCTGAACCGTTCCTGTACAAATATTTTCATTTTGTTCACACCTACTTGTGCTCACCGGAATGGTGTAGTGGTGAGACAATGGATTCGCATCTGGATGGACGCCGGTTCAAATCCCCATCTGACCATCCCGATTTAGGTTTTTCGTGGTTTTCTTTAATCGCTGAAGGCAAATTCTGGATGCTCCGTTGAAAAGGACATGACTTCCCTATCCTTCTCCAAGAAGAGTTTGTGACCTGTCTCTAATGTTGTCGTCATCGACGGGATGTTGCAAATTTTACTGTTAATATTTGGATGACAAGAAGAAGGAGGCTTGGCATGCAGAATCTGATCACCAGACTTTGCGCCAGAGTCCTGGGTTACGTTTCGAACATTTCCGCAGTATCTCAAGGAGCGAAGGCATGTGACACTTTAATGGTAGTCCTTCCGTCAGATGGGGAAGTTAAGCTTCTACCATCTACATCTACATACACACTACGCAATCCACCATACGGTGCGTGGCGGAGGGTACCTCGTACCACAACTAGCATCTCCTCTCCCTGTTCCACTCCCAAACAGAACGAGGGAAAAATGACTGCCTATATGCCTCTGTTTGTAGGACATGTTCTGAGGCATCAAGGGATCACCAATTTAGTATTGGAGGGCAGCGTGGAGGGTAAAAATCGTAGAGGGAGACCAAGAGATGAATACACTAAGCAGATAAAGAAGGATTTATGTTGCAGTAGTTACTGGGAGATGAAGCAGCTTGCACAGGATAGAGTAGCATGGAGAGCTGCATCAAACCAGTCTCAGGACGGAAGACCACAACAACAACATATGCCTCTGTACGAGCCCTAATCTCTCATATCTTATCTTTGTGGTCTTTCCGCGAAATATAAGTTGGAGGCAGCAAAATTGTACTGCAGTCAGCCTCAAATGCTGGTTCTCTAAATTTCCTCAGTAGCGATTCACGAAAAGAACGCCTCCTTTCCTCCAGAGGCTCCCACCCGATTTCCTGAAGCATTTCCGTAACACTCGCGTGATGATCAAACCTACCAGTAACAAATCTAGCAGCCCGCCTCTGAATTGCTTCTATGTCCTCCCTCAATCCTACCTGATAGGGATCCCAAACGCTCGAGCAGTACTCAAGAATAGGTCGTATTAGTGTTTTATAAGCGATCTCCTTTACAGATGAACCACGTCTTCCCAAAATTCTACCAATGAACCGAAGACGACTATCCGCCTTCCCCACAACTGCCATTACATGCTTGTCCCACTTTATATCGCTCTGCAATGTTACGCCCAAATATTTAATCGACGTGACTATGTCAAGCGCTACACTACTAATGGAGTATTCAAACATTACGGGATTCTTTTTCCTATTCATCTGCATTAATTTACATTTATCTATATTTAGAGTTAGCTGCCATTCTTTACACCAATCACAAATCCTGTGCAAGTCATCTTGTATCCTCCTACAATCACTCAACGACGACAACTTCCCGTACACATTGCATCATCAGCAAACAGCCGCACATTGCTATCCACCCTATCCAAAAGATCATTTATGTAGATAGAGAACAACAGCGGACCCACCACACTTCCCTGGGGCACTCCAGATGATACCCTCACCTCCGATGAACACTCACCATCGAGGACTTCTATTACTTAAGAAGTCTTCGAGCCACTCACACTTGGGAACCAATCCAATATGCTCGTACCTTAGTTAGGAGTCTGCAGTGGGGCACCGAGTCAAACGCTTTCCGGAAGTCAAGGAATATGGCATCCGTCTGATACCCTTCATCCATGGTTCGCAAGATATCATGTGAAAAAAGGGCGAGTTGCGTTTCGCAGGAGCGATGCTTTCTAAAACCGTGCTGATGCATGGACAGCAACTTCTCTGTCTCAAGGAAATTCATTATATTAGAACTGAGAATATGCTCGAGAATCCTGAAACAAACCGATGTTAACGATATTGGTCTGTAATTTCGAGGATCCGTCCTTCTACCCTTCTTATATACAGGCGTCACCTGCGCTTTTTTCCAGTCGCTCGGGACTTTACGTTGGGCAAGAGATTCGCGATAAATGCAAGCTAAGTAAGGAGCCAATGCAGTAGAGTACTCTCTGTACAACCGAATTGGAATCCCATCAGGACCTGGCGATTTATTTATTTTCAACCCATTCAGCTGCTTCACAACCTCAGGGATGTCTATCACTATGTCCTCCATACGGGAATCTGTACGAGACTCAAGCGACGATATGTTTGTACGATCCTCCTGCGTGAAAGATTTCTCAAATGCTAAATTTAAAATTTCAGCTTTCGTTTTGCTGTCTTCCGTTGGCAGGCCAGACTGATCTTGGTGGTCTCTTTGATGCTATTCCAGAGGAGTAGGCTATGTGTTGCACCAGGATTCACACTCTCCCGTCATCCACAATACAAACAACACTGCACTGTACAAGCGCTCAACATTGTCGTCAGCACAGTATAGACGGACAGCTGAGAAAGGCAGTGGCAAACAGCGTGGACTAGGACCTTGCCCAAGACTGCAATGAGGGTTTTCCAAATCTGTCGCCAGCACACATTCTTTGAGTGTGGGTCTGACTTAACTCAGTTGTGAAAGAAATGAACACACATATATGAACACCACAAGTGTGCCTACTCTACCAGACATCCGCCGCCCCTCCTCACCACACTCCAACACTCTATATTCTTCACCTGACCTAGCAACGAGGACAAGTGCAGTGAACAGTAAAGTGGTGATATGCAACCTGGGACATCTGTTAATTCCTCTTGTGTCTGAAGTTAATTTCATTTACCCTCGTTGGTGCTAATGAGAACAAAATGTATAAGTTTCCAATGGAAGAAAATAACTGCCCAAACTTTAACCAACAACATACTACAGAAGAACCTGCCTGCAGAAGCCTCACAGAGGTGTATAACGCAACTGCAACGCAGGCTTACCTGTTGGTACTGCACCTTGGAAATCCACTGCACATCCTCGAGCTATTGAACTTACCAGCCATTACCTGTAGAAAAAATATGAGCTCTGATGATGAGTTATTCCAACGCACTAACACCCTGGGAAAGATTGGTACACACGTAAATGAATAGCAAACAAATCTGGTGAAATCTTAATATACTGTTGAGGCCCAATGTCTTCCGGGTAGGTATATGTACAATCGTTATGTCAACTGTGCCAACTTACAAGTGCATTTATCAGAATTCACGGAGCTAACGCGACTCTGCTCTCGATGAACAGTGCATTATGTCACGAATGAAAAGATTACTTGAGTATGAATTTACAATTCTAAGCTGTCACAAACGTCCTGTACTTTGCGGCATATGTTTTATGCCATGTGAGACCTGACCTAACGCAAGGGTACTTTTAGATCTGCTGGCAGGTAATAACCCAGTATTTTCCAAGGCAAAAAAAAAAAAAAAAAAAAAGTGATCTAAGCCCACCATCGCGACCAGAAGGTCATCAGCGACACGATAATCACAACAATGAGGTAGTAGAAAGCGAGACAGTCACTCTGCTCCGCTTCCAAATATGTGTTGGAGTGACAGCGTATCATATGATACAAGCTTAGCTCATTGTCCATTGCCTTCTAAGTTGGTGTAGACTGTCACAAGTAAAATATACTTTATCAACACCAATCACAACTACTGATTACACAAGTGTACTCGACTGGACGTTGTTAACTCGACATGAGCCAAAACAAAGCTTGCCAGGCCATAGAAGAGGACCTGCCATTCGTTGCAGATCCAACCTCTTCGAACACTCGATGTGTTCTCCCCGCGTGTCAGCCCCACTGCTAAAATTTCTCGGCTGCACTAACGTCAGACGATCCATTTTAGGAATGGTAATCTTCCACATAATTTAATAGCCTAACTCGATTTGCTCCAGTGGAGATATTCTTAGAATGATACGTGAAATAAGTCCTCCTATCTCCTCGTCTTGGGCTGTTCTACCAGGTCGCAGTTTATGGGGTGTCTGCCTCTGCAAAATACTACGAATTTTTTTTATGCTCCAGCCTTACGTTAGCCTTCCAGACACGTTAGTCTGAATTTCAACCATGCTCACTGCGTTTTCTTGTTCACATCCTCGCTCTCCAGTGCGACAATGGATTCTCGCATCAGCCGCGGCCTACTGTGAATCCTGATTGTTGTGCTCAATGAAAATAAAAATATCTCTTGATCCTAAGTTTGCATCACAAGGCTGTTTTCACCAATCTCACTTTAATAAAAATTGACATCCATGTACATAGGTTTCCACCCGTTTCCTTCTCTTAATCGTTATTTTAATCCAAAAATTTATTAACTCTGAGATGAGCGAGTGCAATGAGATGACACATTATTGCCAAGTCTCAAGCTCTGTGAAAACGTTTTTCCAAACGGATCTGAGCCCGAAAAGATTAGTGAAGAGCCAGTGGACATTCATAAAACACAAGAGGTGTAAAAGTAAATGTGAATAATGTGTATGTTAATTGAAGCTAAAAGTGTTGCTCTCAAAACAAAATATTTACAGTTAAGGAAGAAGATATTTCTTTTATTTCCTTATATACCACCAAGAATGTCTATAACAGTAGCGTAAAACACATGTGGTTGGAAACAAAAATTAAATTCAGTTTCTAAAGACAAGTAATAGATGTTTTTGCACACAAGATAAACAGTAGTAATACATTTAGTTCGTGTCGACATGAAAAGAAACGTATGATCATTTCAGGGCGAATTAGCACTAGCGCATTGTTTTAAGCAGGGGAGTTATAGAAGAGGGGTGGAAGCTACTGTTAATTACAGAAGATGTGAAAGAATGTTACAGTATCTCATACTTTTTCTAGAAATTAACGGTAGCAATATGAGAGCTAGAACTATGGTAATGGATAATAGATGTCGGCTAGGATTTTCAACGAGCGTAAATATACTTTCGTGCATAGTTATTTCCCGCCTCCTCTGCAGTAATTACATTCTGGAAATTTGCCCCCAATTAAAGTGAGTGCCTTTCCAAGCTACAGCAGTAGCTGCTGATCCAGTGAAGCGCCGGCGTGTTTCTACTTAGCGGCTGTAATGAAGAAGAGGGGACCTAATCGCCCAGTCTTCCAAGAAAAGAGGCGCCCAGTCTACTCACGGGGCTTAATTATTACCGGATGAACGATGCCGGCTGAATTCTGTAATGCGCCTTAGCGCTACTTCCGAGTGCTTTTTCGCTGTTATTTTTGCGAAGCAAGTAACAAACAGGAATAAGGGAGTATTTCATTGCCGTTAGCAGAGTGCCGTGTTCTGCAACATGATTAACAAAGGTCTTATATTATCTTGCGTGTGATGATACATTAACGAAGCAACACATTAATGGCGGAGGGCTTAGGGCTCTCTGTCGGTTTCTCGTAGGCAAATGTCCAGTTCATCCAGCCAAGTGAGAGATACTCGATTTTTCTTTTTTCTCTCTTTCTTTTCTTTTTATTCATTGGCTTTCGGGACCTGCCCATACAGACATTTCAACAGTGTAATGCTAACCATGACGATACGACGTAAGGACAAGACAACACTGAATCTCCAGTGGAGAAACTCTCCAACCCAGCCGGGAGTAGAACCCGGGCCCCTTCGATTAGCAAACTGCCTTGTCGCATCTGAGGCGGACATCCTTGATTTTGCTTTCGCATGATTTTCCAGACAGATTCACTGGATAGCTACACGGAATAGGTCGAGCGAGTCATTGACTTTACTCCGTTACACACGTGAAAACAAACACACCCTCTGCTTTCAAATTTTTGTCTGGGATGTGCAATACCAGAAATAAATTAACAATCTCTCCATTCCTCCGTTTCGCCGGCCGCAGTGGCCGAGCGGCTCTAGGCGCTTCACTCTGGAACCGCGCGACCGCTACGGCCGCAGGTTCGAATCCTGCCTCGGGCATGGATGTGTGTGATGTCCTTAGGTTAGTTAAGTTGAAGTAGTTCTACGTTCTAGGGGACTGATGACCTCACATGTTAAGTCTCATAGTGCTCAGCGCCGTTTGAACCATTCCGCCGTTTCAGCCCAAGGTTTTTGGCAGGTTTCAGTTGCTTACTAAGCAAATGTCGAAACTGGAAATACATTGCCTGACAAAAACAGTGCAGCACCCAGAATACAAGATAGGAAATGGAAATGCCGTGTGGCTAGGGCCTCCCGTCGGGTAGACCGTTCGCCTGGTGCAAGTCTTTCGAGTTGACGCCACTTCGGCGACTTGCGTGTCGATGGGGATGAAATGATGATGAAAGACCCAACACCCAGTCATCACGAGGCAGAGAAAATCCCTGGCACCGCCGGGAATCGAACCCGGGACCCCGTGCGCTGGAAGCGAGAACGCTACCGCAAGACCACGAGCTGGGTTTGGAGGGGTGCCGCGATCGTGAAGCTAGGATTGCTGGTAATGGCGTCGCATTGTGTTCAGTGATGAATAATAGTTCTTCTCGATTATAGCTGCCACGATGTGCGGTGGTAACTGACGCGACAAGTCTCGTGATGGCTGCGGTCCTCTCGGAATAGCAGCATTTGCTGCTCAGAGTATTATTTGGTTGAAGAAGGGTAGGGCTGCGTTGGCCCAGACGACTTCGGGGTTTGCTGTGTCTTCGAGTGACTCGAGTATTTACGTGTTGAAACGCTCGCAGTCCATGTTTTTATAACTCTGAAGTTGGTCTGGAAGGGAGGCGCCAATGACACCCATCTCACAGATGGTCGTGCCTAGGACACTCCGCATTTCACTATACGTGTGTTGTCCAATGTCCTACAGCAGTGCGAAGTCGGTCACATACTGTCGGCCTTAGGCGGGGAAGTGCATGGGGTCAAACGACCCCAGGAAGACTGCGCCGCTTCGATGAACGATGCGGGAGAGTCGCCGCCCTTTGGTGTTTGTGAGGCGAGAGTTTCATTCCGGGCATTTCGCGTTAAAATCCACTCCAATGGAACGTCGTCCCTCCAGTGACTGCAGAGCACCGAAATCTGCTTCATGTATCAGCCTATCAGGCCGTCGATATACCGACTAAGGAGAATCTTCCCAGTGGCCACAGCCCTGGTCTCCGTCAAGGTGGGTTCCAGCAGGTGATGCTGCAGTGACCTCTTGACTCAGATGGCGGGGCCGCCAATGTGGTCGGCTTTGTCGTCTCATTAGCAGCTGTAGTTTGCTGCCCACACATTCACCGCAAGTTTGAGAAATGTTTCCTGCACCAAACAGGTATTAATATCCTCGTCCCGTAGGCAACGATGGTATTCGCCGTGCTGGGGTCAGTCCGTTCGCGTGGAACGTGCATATCGTTAATCCATGGGTATGAGCTTTACCCATGGTGTCCGGGCTTTTGACGGCATTGGCCGCCGTTGCTGCTTCGACGAATGCCGGAATTTATCGCATAACTGGTTCACTGCACTCAGGAGCGTGA
Organism: Schistocerca serialis cubense; assembly: GCF_023864345.2. Lineage (NCBI taxonomy): Eukaryota > Metazoa > Arthropoda > Insecta > Orthoptera > Acrididae > Schistocerca > Schistocerca serialis. The sequence goes on from NC_064641.1 coordinate 43,175,819, forward strand.
TGAGTTCGCTTTCGTCCGTTCGGACGGCTGTGACATTGTTCTTAGTCGCCGGCCGCTGTGGCCGAGCGGTTCTAGGCGCTTCAGTCCGGAACCGCGCTGCTGCTACGTTCGCAGGTTCGAATCCTGCCTCGGGCATGGATGTGTATGATGTCCTTAGGTTATTTAGGTTTAAGCAGTTCTAAGTCTAGGGGACTGATGACCTCAGATGTTAAGTCCCTCCTCCTGCGAACTGTGGCGAAGTTGACGGCGCGGGCGTGTTGATTGTGGGTGGTGCTTTTCCTTGCAGCTTCAGCGAAGCTGTGTCCTGGCTGGAACCGTCTGGTGGCTGTCTTGCGGCGGAAGGCATTGCAGCCCCTGTAGATTACATGTGGCTCGCCAGACTTTCAGCAAGTCGGCGGGTCTTCATTCTTCTTGTTGCACTCCCTTGCCTGGTGCAGTCTGGCGCACTTGGCGCAGCGAGCTGGCATGTGACAGCAGGGCGCCTCATGGTCCATGCCTTGTGGAAGTAGCACTGGGCTCTCCTACCTTCTGCACGAAGGGGCTCCACCTTCAAGGAAAACTTTGTCACCTTGTCCACCTCGAATATTAATCGAGTTTCGACGTTTTTGTCCAGGAACAGAGCCATGATCCTGTTAGTCCTAGGTGACTTCATCAGGCTGGCGGAGGGGACTGAGAAACCCTTAGCTGCGAGCTGCTGCTTCAGAACTCCAGCTGCATCTCGATTGGAAGACCCCTTTCAGCTGATTCTGCCTCGGGCATGGATGTGTGTGATGTCCTTAGGTTCTAGGGGACTGATGACCTCAGTTGTTAAGTCCCATAGTGCTCAGAGCCAATTGATTAAAACATCGTTGTTCGTGAGAGCTTCTAGACTGTTTCTAGCTTGCAGTGGAAACGTGATGTGCACATGTACATAGTATAATGTTTCTCATTGGACCCATATCCAAATAACGATATTGAAACTGTAACCTCCCCCTCACTTACCGACCTTAATGACAGTGAAAAATTAAACCGCGTGCACCTAATAGAAATTTGGGGAAAAGCAATCGTCACCGAAGTTAATCTGTTGGTAAAGAGGGAGGAAAGGGTTACATCTAAATGAAAGGAAAAATGCAAATGAAACTGGTGGAAATTAATTTTGAAAACGGGTAAAGTTAATAAAGAAAGTAAATGTGCGGCCGTTACGTTAACAATTAACTAGCGGTAATTAGATATTTGAGATTTGGGGGAAATTACGGTCGCCAGTCCTATGGACAATTACTATAGTAACTGAAAAAGAAAGGTTATTACACATATAATTAGCACTAGAAGCGTGGCAACTGAAGGCTGACACGTCTAGTGTGAAAACTGAAAGTTTGTCAGAAGTAATAAATTTCTCTACACTCTGACTTAATTTAGCAAAAGAATTAATAAAACCGGAAAATTGAAAGTTAATTTAGTGACTGAAATTAATAGTGAGCTTTGTTTCTGAAGCACATCGAAATTCAGTAAAATACAGTTAGTCTTGGGCTACCTCAACAATTATTTCAAAAGCTACTTGAATCTACGCAGTTTAGAAATAAGATATTTAAGTTCGAACTTGAATTAAATGATTCTGAACAATTAACAATAGTAAAATTTAGTACTTACCAAGCTGAGCTGCAGTCACAGGTAAGCTAAAATACGGTAACAAAACTCGCACTCTTAATTTGTGCCTGTGTAATCTAAATATTGTAGCCAGCTATGAATACCGTAGCTGAACTTTGAAATTAAAGCAGTGAAATGGAATGATATTACTTTAACGCTGGCGTCTGAATTTCAACGACACTCGGGTTCATTTCGGAAAAGGAAGGGACCCTGCTTGGTAATGCAATTGGGACAATGAGCAACAAAGGCTCATGCTAAGTTGCTGTAATTTTGTGATGCAACAATTTTAAAAGTTTGAAAAGCTGAGGTCTGCCATACAGTTCTAAAACTTTACGTGCTTCCAGTCTTCCTTGTTGGTTGATTGAAGGTTTGCAGTCGTCGGTCGTGGAGGTGGCGACAGTCACTCATTGTCGGCCGTCGCTGTTGCAGAAGCTGGATGTTGGCGCGCCTTCTTCTCGACACGGTCACCAGGCGAAACGGGCTCTTGATGTGCGCCAGCTAATGCTTCCCGTCCGCGACACCGTGTCAGAAACTATCATAGCAATTCGAGCGCAATTACATGCTGCCAAACCCCGAAAGCGCGGCAACTCGCGGAAGCGTCACACAACACACCTGCTCCACCGCCCTACTCCAGCCAGACTCTGCTCTGCCCGCGCTCCACACGGCTGAGTTAACACTACCAAAGATCCTAAACACTTTGGTTCTCCACACGACCTATCGATGTAATCGTTCGATAGCATAGTTTTCCCTAGGCAAGACCCAGCGTAAAAATACAAATAATATTTACAAAACAAACCAATTATACATCGACATAAATGCATAAATATATATATACAAACAGTAAAACAATTACAATATATAAAGAGACAGAAATGTCATATCTTCAGGTGACAAAATAAGGAAAAAAATTTATAGTACAATAGATGGAAATAGGAGGATATGCATTTCCGGCGTTACAAAACTTACGTACTTCATATCTCGGACGCTTTTTACCAGGAGCAGAAAGGGATCATACCTGTGGGAATTACTCCTTTCCGACTTTTTGTAACAGATCGTAGAGATACGTCAGCATAACAGGCAGCAAGTAGATAACCTCGTTTTACTTTCCTGCCTTGCTTCTAATCACGTTATTTTGTAATATTCCTTACTTCCTTATTCACTACCCTCACGATGTCTGTCCCTTCTTACGATCTGAAAACATTGTGGAGGCAGAAGATATACTTCCAGTGGCTTACCGGTTATTGAAGTGTGCATTGTTTTTGACAAAGAATAAACAAAACAAAAAAGTATACAGACATATGTAACTGAAAACTACTATGAGCTAACGAAAAGATATGGAGGGCTTAAAAGGCGACAAACGAAACACTAGTCGGTGACAATAAAACTCCTTATGCCGTGAGGCTGATTTTGGATGGGCAATACTTCCGCTGCTCATACCGAAGTGAGCATATGGCAGGACTGCCTTTGCCTTCCCGCTCCCCACCTCACCCCTCCCGCGGTTCTCTCTGGACGCTCGGAGCGAGAAACTGTGCCGCAACCACAAAGTCGCGCGACCTGGCGTAGGCGCGTGTCGCGTCCCAGTCGCGTCGCGTCGCAATTTCCGCGGTCCCATTTCAACCTGTGAAGTTACAAAACGCGCGCTGCGTTGCGCCGCGCCACAAGCGCTATACGCGGCTCAATTTGCGCCTAGCCTAATGGTCAGTTCAGTCAAAAGCGTGGAAAGAAACATTATTGAAAATATCGGTACTACCAAAGACGGGTAGGGAAGTACTTCAGATAATGCGGATCACACTTCGGCGAAATGGCTCAAAGGAAAAGTAGCTGCTATCGATGACGGCTAGTACGTTCGAAAAATGAACCTGCGGGGGATTGTCTACATTTTTATTCAACAAACCCTTCTCCAATTCCTGTTTTTTAACGTAGTACACAGACCAGTACTTTTATGAGCTGCAGTGTACGTTTTAAAACTGATTAAAAAATCAAACAACAGTAAATATTTTAAAATAAATAGTATGATGTTAAACTTAATTAGATGAAACATGAAATGATGCAAATGGTGCAGAAGTAAATCTGCCCATTTCTGAGGCAACGGAGTTGCACACGGTACTGGAGTGATCGAGATATGCCCACTTCAAATACAATTGCGTTTTTGTAAATCTGTATAGTGTGGAGCGTTAGATAGTCGCAAGCCAGAGAGTCGAAACTCTATAGTATTCGACGTTTTTTGAAGATCATATTACTTTTACTTATTTGATATATATATACCACATAAATTAATAAGTGATGTTACTGATCCCCCACGGCACACAAAACGGTTCAGATCGCTGTTGCAGAAGCAACGAAAAAAGCATGCCAAATTTAAAAGAACGCAAAGTCGCCAAGACTGGCAAAATTTTGCAGATATAGCACGTACGTCAATGCGAGATGCTTTTAATAATTTCGACAACGAAGCTCTGTCACGGAATCTGGCAGAAAACCCAGAGAGTTTCTGGCCATATACACTCCTGGAAATTGAAATAAGAACACCGTGAATTCATTGTCCCAGGAAGGGTCAGATACATCACATGATCACACTGACAGAACCACAGGCACATAGACACAGGCAACAGAGCATGCACAATGTCGGCACTAGTACAGTGTATATCCACCTTCGCAGCAATGCAGGCTGCTATTCTCCCATGGAGACGATCGTAGAGATGCTGGATGTAGTCCTGTGGAACGGCTTGCCATGCCATTTCCACCTGGCGCCTCAGTTGGACCAGCGTTCGTGCTGGACGTGCAGACCGCGTGAGACGACGCTTCATCCAGTCCCAAACATGCTCAATGGGGGACAGATCCGGAGATCTTGCTGACCAGGGTAGTTGACTTACACCTTCTAGAGCACGTTGGGTGGCACGGGATACATGCGGACGTGCATTGTCCTGTTGGAACAGCACGTTCCCTTGCCGGTCTAGGAATGGTAGAACGATGGGTTCGATGACGGTTTGGTTGTACCGTGCACTATTCAGTGTCCCCTCGACGATCACCAGTGGTGTACGGCCATTATACTAGATCGCTCCCCACACCATGATGCCGGGTGTTGGCCCTGTGTGCCTCGGTCGTATGCAGCCCTGATTGGTGGCGCTCACCTGCACGGCGCCAAACACGCATACGACCATCATTGGCACCAAGGCAGAAGCGACTCTCATCGCTGAAGACGACACGTCTCCATTCGTCCCTCCATTCACGCCTGTCGCGACACCACTGGAGGCGGGCTGCACGATGTTGGGGCGTGATCGGAAGACGGCCTAACGGTGTGCGGGACCGTAGCCCAGCTTCATGGAGACGGTTGCGAATGGTCCTCGCTGTTTCCCCAGGAGCAACAGTGTCCCTAATTTGCTGGGAAGTGGCGGTGCGGTCCCCTACGGCACTGCGTAGGATCCTACGGTCTTGGCGTTCATCTGTGCGTCGCTGCGGTCCGGTCCCAGGTCGACGGGCACGTGCACCTTCCGCCGACCACTGGCGACAACATCGATGTACTGTGGAGACCTCACGCCCCACGTGTTGAGCAATTCGGCGGTACGTCCACCCGGCCTCCCGCATACCCACTATACGCCCTCGCTCAAAGTCCGTCAACTGCACATACGGTTCACGTCCACGCTGTCGCGGCATGCTACCAGTGTTAAAGACTGCGATGGAGCTCCGTATGCCACGGCAAACTGGCTGACACTGACGGCGGCGGTGCACAAATGCTGCGCAGCTAGCGCCATTCGACGGCCAACACCGCGGTTCCTGGTGTGTCCGCTGTGCCGTGCGTGTGATCATTGCTTGTACAGCCCTCTCGAAGTGTCCGGAGCAAGTATGGTGGGTCTGACACACCGGTGTCAATGTGTTCTTTTTTACATTTCCAGGAGTGTATAAAGCGCACCAGTCGCAAGGCGCAATCAATACCTCCGCTGCGCGATAACAACGGTGAAGTCACTGATGGCAGTGCCACCAAAGCAGGGTTATGAAACACGGTTTTCTGAAACTCCTTCACCAAAGAAGACGAAGTGAATATTCATGAATTCCAGTCAAGAATAACTGCCAAGATGAGAAACATAGAAATAGATATCCTCGGTGTAACAAAGCGGCTTAAATCACTTAATAAAGGCAAGGCCTTCGGTCCAGATTGTATACCGGTCAGGTTCATTTCAGAGTATGCTGATAAAATATCTCCATATTTAGTAGTTATATACAACCACTCCCTCACAGAAAGATCTGTACCTAAAGACTGGAAAGTTGCTCAAGTCACACCAATACCCAAAAAGGGAAATAGGAGTAATCCGCTGAATTACAGGCCCCTATCAGTGACGTCGATTTGCCGTAGTGTTTTGTAACATATACTGTATTAGAACATTATGAAGTACCTCGAAGAAATCACAAGCGTCTTCTAATCAAATTACTTGCCTATGGAATATCGCCTCGGTTGTGCGACTGGATTCGTGATTTCCTACCAGAAAGGTTGCAGTTCGTAGTAATAGACGGAAAGACATCGAGTAAAATACAAGTAATATCCGGCGTTACCCAAGGAAGTGTCTTAAGCCCTCTACTGTTCCTGACCTATATTAACGACATAGGAGACAATCTGAGTAGCCCTCTTACATTGTTTGCCGATGATGCTGTCATTTACCGTCTTGTTAAGTCATCAGATGACCAAAACGAATTGCTAACCGCTTTTGATAAGATATCCGTATGGTGCGAAAAGTGACAATTGACCATGAATAAAGAAAAGTATGAAGTTGTTCACATGAGTACTAAAAGAAATCCGCTAAATTTCGATTACGCGATAAGTCACACAAATCTGAAGGCTATAAATTCAACTAAACACTTAGGCGCTACAATTAAAAATACCCTAAATTGGAACAATCACATAGATTATGTTGTGGGTAGGGCAAACCAAAGACTGCGATTCACTGGCAGAACACGTAGAAGGTGCAACAGGTCTACTAAAGAGACTGCTTACACTACACTTGTCCGTCCTATCCTGGAGTATTGCTGTGCGGTGTGGGATCCGCGTCAGGTGGGACTGACGAATGACATCGAAGAAGTTCAAGGAAGGGCAGCTCGTTTAGTATTATCGCGAAATAGGGATGATAGTGGCACAGACGTTATACGTGATTTGGAGTGGCAACCATTAAAACAAAGACGCTTTTTATCAACTGAAGACAAAGTCTGTATATGAGTCCGCGATCGTTTTGTTTTGAGCACTTTTATTTTCACAAGTCAGTCTTGATCACATAGATTTCTTTACGCTTTATGACCGGTTTCGGCTTATCGCCATCTTCAGATCGTTAAAATATGCTGATACAAATCATCGTCAAGTAAACATGTTTAACTTGATGATGATTTGTATCAGAATATTTTAACGATCTGAAGATGGCGATAAGCCGAAATCGGTCACAAAGTGTAAAGAAATCTATGTGATCAAGACTGACTTGTGAAAATAAAAGACGTTTTTCGTTTCGACGTGATCTTCTCATGGTAATTTCAATCACCAGTTTTCTCCTCCAATTGGGAAATCATTTTGTTGGCCCAAGCTACATAGGGAGAAACGATCATCACGATAAAATAAGAGAAATCAGAGCTCGCACAGAAAAGTTTAAGTGCTCGTTTTCCCGGGCGCCGTTCGAGAGTACAAAGGTAGAGAGACATCTTGAGGGTGGTTTATTGGAACCTTTTGCCACGCACTTTATGGTGAAAAGCAGAGTAATCACGTAGATGTAGATATAGGTTAAAAGCTAACTGCTGATACTAACAATAAAGAATTACACGAACAAAATTTGATTTTCATATAAAATTCTTTTTTTAGAAACAAGAAACTGATTTTGAAGACAAATAAACAAGATAAGCTCTTACCTACACCAGCAATGGTTCAGTTCTTAAAGAGACAGTTGTAGCTATAGGAAGTCATCACGAAAGCTGTAGTATTTCTGCTTGAGAAATAACATCTTCACATTTCTTGCTTGTTGAAGATGACGTAAATTCTTTTATAGTCTTAGCATCTTTTTCCTTTTCCTTCCTTTCTTTTGATTCTGTTTTTCGATAATATGCGTTTTTCTTCAGACATATTTTCGCCAGTTGGTTCGTTGGCATGAAAACAGTAAAAACCAGAATGAAAAATGCTCCTATCATAGCACAAAAAATGTGAATATGTCCTTGGCAGAGTTAGGGATTTAAAAGAGGATAATTACCGTTTCAACCTATGTGGCAACTTCAGAGACATTTAAAGCAAAAAAAATTGACATATTCGCGCTTTTTTAATTGTTAGTATTAGTACCCATGTCATGTAATACAATGCACCATGTCAAGTAAAGTAACGTAATACATGATGTCATTTTGTATAACATGACACATACCGTCATTTCATCCAGCACGGCATTTGTCATGTCTTTCAATATGACATAACGTGTCATTAAAGTTTAATATGCTTGCATCTCCACTCTGAGATACTTCCTGTTCTACATGCGCCTCCAACTCTCGGATACGCCGGCCTTGGTGACGGAGCGGTTCTAGGCGCTTCAGTCCGGAACTGCGTGACTGCTGCGGTCGCAGGTTCGAATCCTGCCTCGGGCATGGATGTGCGCGATGTCCTTAGGTTAGTTAGGTTTAAGTAGTTCTAAGTTATAGGGGACTGATGACCTCAGATGTTAAGTCCCATAGTGCTCAGAGCCATTTTTGAACTCTCGGAGACTTCCTATTTTAGATGCATCCCTCTCTCTAGAAGTACATAAATTTGTGTGTGCTTGTTCTTACACCTCTCATCATACACGTAACAGGGGGATGGGCTTGGGGGGAGAAGTGGTCCCCTCGGTGAAAAAAATCAACACCCCCCGGAACGAGAAATCAAAGTATTATTTTAGCTCATCCCCCCCCCCCCTCCCACACCCATCATCCTGCTCCAGAAACACATCCACCACCAGAAAACTTCTTTAGCTGTTACATGTACACCATTCAGCCATATGAAATCATGTATTGTTTACTATGGCTGACGAATCTTCTGGATTTTGGGAACTGGTTCACGGACTTAGCCTATAAACTGCGAGATTCAGGTGTGGCAATACCTTGTAGCTAAGAGAGCTCACTGAGCTAGAGAAGTAGGGTTAACTCGTAAAACAGCGGGATTTGTGAAGATGTTTTGACTTAAATGTCTCTAAAGCTGCCAGATAAGTCGATATGCTACTTCCCTTCTTTTGCATCCTGGACACCTTCTTTTTACTATGATATCAGCATTTTTCATTCTGGTTCCCAACGTTTACTCCTGCTACAGTTTTCGCATTAGACCACCACAGCTAGGCAGCCGATGTAAATTTTTGTTGACTCGAGCGACGACTGATGCAGTGTAGGCTTTTTCTTGTTGTCTTACGAACCATTTGCTTACAGTGTCAGCTTTCAGAAAATTGTACGTATTTGTCTGCTTTCTCACAAAATTTGAACCGATTCGCACGAGTTTCAAATATAGCTGTGTTCCGCGTAAAAAAAAAAAAAAAAAAAGAAAACAAAGAACGAATTTTACGTGCTGAATTTAGCTCTATTTTAAACTATCAAATCACGGCAACGGACAAGTTTACTGGATAAAAATTTCATTTTGACTTCATTTACCTACCTTCGTGCAAAGTATGAACCGATTCCTGCAACTATTCGTTTAACTTTAATGTATGTAAGTGTCTCGTTTCAGAAACCTCCCAGAAAAAACGTCTGGGACAAAGCTAGACTTTAATCCACCGTACCTCGATAGCGGATGGAGATTATTGGATAAAAAATTTCATTTTGACTTTATCCGTTCATCTACCTTCGTTCAAAGCTTGAAACGAATAGTACAAGTTTAAAGCAAAGAAGTGGTGCGCTTCAAAACCTCCCAGATAAACGGTTTTTTTCCATGTAAAATCCGAACGGTGCCCATACATATGGTGCCTTTAGCTGAACATTAATTTCAGTCAACTTAAAATCTTTTGCAAAGGGAATTAATTTATTCGCACAGTTTATTTGAGCGGCAGCTCCAGTTCGTCGTTCTAATCTTGCTTAATGTTACTGTAACATAGCTACAGTGAGGCAGATATTCGAATGGCTGTGTAAATGGCCACAGGTCTGGGCTAAACCAAAAACCAGCTCAAACAGGAACCGAGCATCAAGTCTCCGTCGTCTGAAGATAGTTGTCTCCGAATGTGTCTGTATCAACTATTGAATTACCTCCAAGTCTAGAGACCAAGCCCCCTGAGCAAACAAAACCCTCTCTGCTTCTATTTCTTCATGGAAGCCTCGCCGAAACACACTTCTCTTCCAATCAGAAACTTTGCCAATCATTATCCCAATGGTAAAACCTCCTTAAAATCACTAAGAACCATGTACAAATACGTGTAGATGATTGCGGAAGTCAGACATAACTACATGATTCATCCAATGATTGCAGTTCATTACGATGGACATACACTCCTGGAAATGGAAAAAAGAACACATTGACACCGGTGTGTCAGACCCACCATACTTGCTCCGGACATTGCGAGAGGGCTGTACAAGCAATGATCACACGCACGGCACAGTGGACACACCAGGAACCGCGGTGTTGGCCGTCGAATGGCGCTAGCTGCGCAGCATTTGTGCACCGCCGCCGTCAGTGTCAGCCAGTTTGCCGTGGCATACGGAGCTCCATCGCAGTCTTTAACACTGGTAGCATGCCGCGACAGCGTGGACGTGAACCGTATGTGCAGTTGACGGACTTTGAGCGAGGGCGTATAGTGGGCATGCGGGAGGCCGGGTGGACGTACCGCCGAATTGCTCAACACGTGGGGCGTGAGGTCTCCACAGTACATCGATGTTGTCGCCAGTGGTCGGCGGAAGGTGCACGTGCCCGTCGACCTGGGACCGGACCGCAGCGACGCACGGATGCACGCCAAGACCGTAGGATCCTACGCAGTGCCGTAGGGGACCGCACCGCCACTTCCCAGCAAATTAGGGACACTGTTGCTCCTGGGGTATCGGCGAGGACCATTCGCAACCTTCTCCATGAAGCTGGGCTACGGTCCCGCACACCGTTAGGCTGTCTTCCGCTCACGCCCCAACATCGTGCAGCCCGCCTCCAGTGGTGTCGTGACAGGCGTGAATGGAGGGACGAATGGAGACGTGTCGTCTTCAGCGATGAGAGTCGCTTCTGCCTTGGTGCCAATGATGGTCGTATGCGTGTTTGGCGCCGTGCAGGTGAGCGCCACAATCAGGACTGCATACGACCGAGGCACACAGGGCCAACACCCGGCATCATGGTGTGGGGAGCGATCTAGTATAATGGCCGTACACCACTGGTGATCGTCGAGGGGACACTGAATAGTGCACGGTACAACCAAACCGTCATCGAACCCATCGTTCTACCATTCCTAGACCGGCAAGGGAACGTGCTGTTCCAACAGGACAATGCACGTCCGCATGTATCCCGTGCCACCCAACGTGCTCTAGAAGGTGTAAGTCAACTACCCTGGTCAGCAAGATCTCCGGATCTGTCCCCCATTGAGCATGTTTGGGACTGGATGAAGCGTCGTCTCACGCGGTCTGCACGTCCAGCACGAACGCTGGTCCAACTGAGGCGCCAGGTGGAAATGGCATGGCAAGCCGTTCCACAGGACTACATCCAGCATCTCTACGATCGTCTCCATGGGAGAATAGCAGCCTGCATTGCTGCGAAGGTGGATATACACTGTACTAGTGCCGACATTGTGCATGCTCTGTTGCCTGTGTCTATGTGCCTGTGGTTCTGTCAGTGTGATCATGTGATGTATCTGACCCCAGGAATGTGTCAATAAAGTTTCCCCTTCCTGGGACAATGAATTCACGGTGTTATTTCAATTTCCAGGAGTGTATGTTAGGAATTCCATATTATGGTATGTGAGATTTTCATATATAAGCAAGACGACACGTGGATCATTGTTCGATGATGTAGTGTAGATAAACGCTTCTGACGTAGTTACGAGGATGGTTTGAAAAGTACTCGGAATCACCACGAGAGGTCACCGCTAGCGCAACGAACTGTTTACGTGATATGCATTGAACTGTTGTCTGTAAACACGTGCCACATCAATGCTCTTTGAAGAGAGCTGTGGCGATGACGCGGCTTTGTTGTTGTTCCCACGTAGTGATTTGTGAAGATGGAAAAAATCGAAATTCCAGCAGTGATTAAGTGCTTCGTAAAGAAAGGTATGAAAGCAAAGGACATTTATGTCGATTTCCATAATACACTGGGGAACTCTGCTCCTTCATATTCAACTGTTTGCAAGTGGACAAAAATGTTCAAATGAGTGTGAATTCCGAAGTGACCAAACTGCTGAGGTCATCGGTCCCTAGACTTACACACTATTTAAATTAACTTACCCTAAGGACATCACACACACCCATGCCCTCCGGCGGGAGGGGCCGCGCAATTCATGACATGGCGCCTTAACCGTGCGGCCACTTCACGCGGCGTGTCAAGTGGACAAACGAATTTAAATTTTGTAAGGTGTCAGGCAAATCCAACACCTTCCATGGAAACCCTGACATGATAAGCAAATCCAGTAGTATGTCACATAGCTCCGAATAGATCGTGACATTATATTAACCAAAGTAATACGAGTAACGAGTGAGCAAATGGAATACCACAGACTAACAAAAGAATGCCTAAATGCATGTCATACCTTCCCATCGTGAGACAGACGCAGTTCCGCGTGGAGAAACGAGAACAGAAGCCGAGAGCAGAACCGTGTTAAGCTAGAAGGCCCTACGATAAGAGACGGACACCCACGCGGCCAGCTAACCACCAGGACCACCCCCAGCCCACGTTAAAAGCTAGAGTCCTCCAGAAGAACAGTATAGATCTTACGATAACACTAAAAGGGCCACATCAGCTGCAAGTTTTAGCGTGAGACTTTTTCGCGTCTCTGTTACGCTGTAAACCTAAAAAACAATGCCCACGACGAAAAGTAACCGCTAGGACCACCCCCCAGCCCATGTTAAAAGCTAGAGCCCTCCAGAAGAACAGTATAGATCTTATGATAAAACAAAAAGGGCCACACCAGCCGCAAGTTTTAGCGTGAGACTTTTTCGCGTCTCTGTTACGTTGAAAACGTTAAAGACATTGCCCCACCACGAAAAGTAACCGCCAGTACTATCCCCCAGCCCATGTTAAAAGGTAGAGCCCTCCAGAAGAACAGTATAGATCTTACAATAACACTAAAAGGACCACACCAGCTGCAAGTTTTAGCGTGAGATTTTTTCGCGTCTCCGTTACATTGCAAACTTTAAAAACATTGCCCCACCTCGAAAAGTATAACGTTTCTCATTGTATAGACAGAATTTTTTTAGGCGGAGCTTAAGGTTAACATTGAGACCCTGATTGGTCAGATGAAAACACAGCCAGACAGGTTTTTTTAAAACCAACTTCGGTAAATTGTAGTAAGGAGAAGTTAGAAAAGAGTTGCTTCGGAGACGGCGAGCTGTATGGAGCTACGCCGGCCGCTGCCCCCTGACGAACACCGACAAGGTAATGAACGCACGCGATGCCGCATTTTTGAGCGCATAAGGCTTCACTCAGAACTGCAGAAGTCTCATCTGTTACATCCCCTTTTTACGTAATACTAGTGTCGATCGTCAATTGAAGCTCATGGTATTCACATTTGCTACGTAAGTTAACATCTGAAACACGATGATTTTTCTGTTATATAATTATTGAGAAGCCACATCGGCCACTGTAATTTACGACAAGTTAGATAAGTAATTAAAGATAATTGAGGGTCACTGTAGACCATTTTGAGAGTTTTCTCTTTTGTGAAACTTAATTTAAACCTAGATTATAGATGTGATATGGCATAGGTCATCCATAGATCCATTGTAGAACTTGGAAACCCATTCAGGGAATATTCGTTCACATTTTTGTTGAACACATTTGGTTTTTATCATCCTGTATTAAAATATTTCCTTTTATCAATAGTGCAATTTATAAACAATGTTTTGTGAGTAGAATAAAAACACGCTCAGAGCGTCTTTGCGCGAAAGTGGTAGGGAGACACGACCCAGAACAGACAGACACCACGCAGAATGTCAGAATTTGGTCGGGAGAGCTTAGATGATGATCCGCGCAGTGGTCAGCCAAGGTGTGTCACTACTTCAGAACTCATTGCAAAAGTGCGCAAAATGGTCATGGAGGATCGCCAATTAAATGTGCGTGAAATTTCTCACGCTTCCCAGATGTCATCTGATAGGGTACATCACATTTTAAGTGGAGAATTACAAATGAACAAATTATCTAGAAGACGGGTGCCGCGACTCTTGACGCTGGATAAAAAACGTATGAGAATTAACATATCAGAACAATGGCTGGCCCGTTTTTGGAGAAACGAACAAGATTTTTTGCACCGGTTTGTGACCACATATGAAACTTTGATACACTACTATACCCCAGAGACAAACCAACAGTCAAAGCAGTGGAAACATGCTGATTCCCGCCACCAAATAAAGCAAAGACAGTTCCTTCGGCGGGAAAGTTCATGGTATCAGTGTTCTGGGATGCGAAGGGGGTTCTGTTTGTAGATTATCTCTGGACAAACAATTACTGGAGAATACTATGCTAACCTCCTGGACAAACTGCAACAAAAGATACGCGAGAAAAGGCCAGGGTTGGCTAGGAAGAAAGTCATCTTCCATCAAGACAATGCGCGCCCGCACACATGTGCCGTCACCTTGGCAAAGTTACACGAACTATGGTGTGAATTGTTGCCACACCCGCCTTATTCACGTGATATGTCTCCGTCAGACTTCCACCTCTTCCAAAAACTGAAAATTTTTGTTGGTGGGTGAAGATTCATTCAAATGAAGAATTGATAGTCGGAGTTGGCATTTTGCAAGCCTGGAGGAAACTCATTTTCAAGATGGGATCAAGGCACCGGAACATCGTTGGAAAAAAATGGTTCAAATGGCTCTGAGCACTATGGGACTTAACTGCTGTGGTCATCAGTCCCCTATAACTTAGAACTACTTAAACCTAACTAACCTAAGGACATCACACACATCCATGCCCGAGGCAGGTTTCGAACCTGCGACCGGAGCGGTCGCGCGGTTCCAGACTGTAGTGCCTATAACCGCTCTGCCACTCCGGCCGGCGAACATCGTTGGACCAAGGGCATTAATCTACAAGGAGACTACATTGAAAAATAAAAAAGTTTCAGTGACGTATATACTTTTTTTTATTCCGCTCCGGGAACTTTTCAAACCACCGTCATATTAGCTAAATCCGTAGCGGATCCCGCATGACGTAGTTACACAATGTCTGCGGAAATGGATGTCACCCATTATTAAAATGTAAAAATAACTGTTTGCCGTTTTATTCTCAGACTTGTGCGACATATACGATCTTTCTCTGAGGCTGGGTCACACCCAAAAGGCAGGAGCACATAATGCAAGTAGCGTTAGAATATATGTAAACATCGTACTGTACATGACGTCTTTTCAGTAACTGTTGGCTTTTGGTGCAGATTCAAGCAAGCCTCAGTTTAAACTGCGTAATTAGGAAATTTAACGCTTGTTATTCTGTCTGCCCCACGTATGTTGTTGGCGGTTGCAGTTCACTTGCAAATAGCAGAAAAAGCATTCTGTGTGTTGCGTGTCATTCACGTTTACACGCCGACAATATTCAAAATTTCGTATCATTGTACCACACTGAGCCATAATGGGAAGTAATTATTCGAGCACGTGTAACCACCATCACATTATAATCAAGTGAATCATATCCGATAATAATTGAAGAGAATAGCGGTTGCGGCTTTCTCACTGCCACCATGATTATTTTTTGTGCTTGCCACAGTCACGATTTTTAAAACGGCAATTACAGTTTTAATTTGTGTTTTACTATGTTGAAATAGTGGATAATTTTCGATGTGCGTCCTCATGCCCGTAAAAGCGGCGATTCATTACCACGTTTGTGATATTATCTTTACCAACATGAATGGTTTAAGCCTTTTTGCCGTCTTGCTTAAATGTGAAGATTTCATTTAGGTCCTACCATAATCTAAAATTTCTTACGTTTTTCCATCTTAATGACCTGTAATCTGTAGACGAATATTATCTCCATATCTGACATCTGCACTCTTATACACTTAGTTGTACATCTATATCTACATATAGATGGTTACTCTGCAATTCACACTTAAGTGCCTGGCAGAGGGTTCATCGAACCTTTTTCATACTACTCTCTACCATTCCACTCTCGAATGGGGCGTGGGAAAAGGGAACACCTAAATGTTTCCGTTCGAGCTCTGATTTCTCTTATTTTATTGTGATGATCATTTCTCCCTACGTAGGTGGGTGTCAACAAAATATTTTCGCAATCGGAAGAGAAAGTTGGTGATTGAAATTTCGTAAATAGATCTCGCCGCAAAGAAAGCCGCCTTTGTTTCAGTGACTGTGAGCCCAACTCGCGTATCATATCAGTGACACTCTCACCCCTATTGCGCGATAAAACGAAACGGGCTGCCCTTCTTTGCACTTTTTCGATGTCATCCGTCAGTCCTACCTGGTAAGGATCGCACACCGTGCAGCAATATTCCAGCAGAGGACGGACAAGTGTA
This sequence comes from Schistocerca serialis cubense, assembly GCF_023864345.2. NCBI lineage: Eukaryota > Metazoa > Arthropoda > Insecta > Orthoptera > Acrididae > Schistocerca > Schistocerca serialis. The sequence continues at coordinate 43,192,042 of NC_064641.1, forward strand.
ATGTAGGCTGTCTCTTTAGTTGGTTTCTCGCATCTTCTAAGTGTTCTGCCAACAAAGCGCAGTCTTTGTTCCGCCTTCCCCATAATATTATCTATGTGGTCTTTCCAATTTAAGTTGCACGTAATTGTAATTCCTAGGTATTTAGTCGAATTGTCAGTCTTTAGATTTGTGCGATTTATCGTATACCCAAAATTTATCGGATCTCTTTTAGTACCCATGTGGATGACCTCGTACTTTTCTCTGTTTAGTGCTAATTGCCACTTTTCGCACCATACAGAAATTCTCTCTAGACCATTTTGTGATTGGAATTGACCGTCTGATGGTTTTACTAGACAGTAAATTACAGCATCATCTGCAAACAATCTAAGGGGGCTGCTCAGATTATCACCTAGGTAATTTATATAAATCAGGAACAACAGAGGGCCTATGACACTATCTTGAAGAACTCCAGATATCACTTCTGTTCCACTCGGTGATTTACCGTCTATCACTACAAACTGAGGAAATCACGAATCCAGTCACACAACTGAGACAATACTCCATATCACGCAATTTGATTAATAGTCGCTCGTGAGGAACAGTATCAAAAGCCTTCTGGAAATCTAGGAATATGGAATCGATGTGAGATACCTTATCGACAGCACTCATTACTTCATGGGAATAATGAGTTAGTTGTGTTGCACAAGAACGATATTTTTTGAATCCGTGTTGGTTATGTATCAGTAAGTCATTTTCTTCAAGGTGATTCATAATGTTCGAGCACAGTATATGCTCCACAATCCTACTGAAAATTGAGGTCAGCGATATGGGTCTGTAATTCAATGGGTTACTCCTATTTCCTTTCTTGAATATTGGTGTGACCCTTGCTACTTTCCAGTCTTTCGTCAAGTGAGCAACTGTATATGATTTCTAAGAAGAGCGCTATTGTGTCTGCGTACTCTGAAAAGAACCTGATTGGTATACCACCTGGACCCGAAGATTACCTTTCTTAAGCGATTTGAGTTGTTTCGCAACAACTAAGATATCTAATTTTATGTCACTCACGCTAACAGCTGTTCTGGTTTCGAATTCTGGAATATTTACTTCGTCTTCTTTCGTGAATTAATTATGGAAAACTGTATTTAGTAACTCCGCTTTAGTGACGCCATCAACGGTAACATTTCCATCGCTATCGCACAGCGTCAGTATTGACTGTTTTTTTGCCACTGGTGTACTTTACATACGACCAGAATCTCTTTGGGTTTTCTACCATATTTTGAGACAATGTTTCATTGTGGAAACTATTAAAAGCATCTCGCATTGACGTCCGCTAAATTTCGAGCTTCCATGAAACTTAGCCAGTCTTGGGGATTTTGCGTCCTTCAGAATGTGCCATGCTGCCAGAAAACTACGCTAATGACCAGTGCAGGTAACAGTGGCGTTACGGCCACAAGGCAGAAAATACTGCTGGTGCACTTCACTGGTAAGTAACAACCAATTGAATAGCTACAGACCATACAGGAAGACAGCTGCAAAATTTCGCTGACTCCAACACACCATACATTGCTGCTGGCCGGAATGGCCCAGGAAGCAACAAATGGCAATGAACGAAGAGATGTCACAGCAGTTGAGGTTTCATAACAGGTCCAGGTTCAGTGAGCAACAAACTTTGTAGCTCTTGCAGCTAGGGCCTCACAATCTGACTGCGCAACCACGCCGCCGGCGGTCCCGACCTGACCTCACGCTGCAGAGACTTCCTCGCTGTTCTGTCCCAACCGACTGACTCAATCCAGCATGCAGATAGCATTATAATAACTGCTCAGGCAAAACCACACAAGCTGCACACGGTTGCTCGAAAACACTTACACAAACAACTCGAACAATACTAAAACGGTCACTGTGGAACAACAAGGACGAATCACAAGTGGACACACGCAGAGGACCCAGAAGCGATCGCCGACCAAGTACACGTCGTCGGATGAGACGACAGACCGAAAGACAAACCAGGGTCGTCCCCACTGAAGTCATGTGTGTCGGCAACGGTCGGGCAAGTCATGGCTGTCTGGACTTCACTGCTCATCTGTCCCGACTCAACTCCCGACACACGACGACTCGGAAATACTAGCGGTAGTTCCAAAGATAGTACGACAATGCTCTTGTCGATAAGTGCTGCTGCTGACACTCAGGGGAAGGCAAGCCAGTAACTTAGTGACGCCAGTAAATCGAATAAGAAACAGAATGGCAGTACCGCAGAGACAAGATGTCAAGTAATAAACGGCACAAACATGAGCCGCGCACGGCTCAAATACCACACGAATCCCTGTCTCTGGCACCAGTTTTGATGGCATAACACTTCAAATCGATATCTGGCAAGTTTAAGTCACCCTCTATTACAACGGCATGATCAGGAATATTTCTAATGATATTCTGCAAGTTATGTCTGAAGCGCTCTACGACTACAGATGCTGACCCAAGTGGTCTATAAAAGCATCCTGACAAAAAATAAAAACACCTACAGCCGTCCTTATGATTTTATTTTCAAATAAAATCGTACCGATGGTTGTAGGTGTTTTTATTTTTTCTTACAATAGTAAACGGCCATCGTCCCAGAGACCTCCTGGTAAAAGGATGGACATACAGAAGATAAAGCATCCGGTCACCATTTTTGACCGTTGCTTGATAGTCAGTTTCACCCTGCTTAATTCGCATTCGGAATCCGTGATAACATTGCTAGATTTTACAGAATCTATTACTGAAATAAACACCCCACGACCATTGGCGACTAACCTACCCTTACGATAAACGTTCCCGTCTGCACTTAGAATTTCATTGTCGTTGACATCTGGTTTCAACCAGCTTTCTGTTCCCAATACTATCTGTGCATTATAACTAATCCTGGGACCTTTCCTTGGATGCTCCTGCATTTCACTAAAACCATATTAATCTTCTCTATCTCTGATATGCGAGGACCAAGATTCTCTGAGGTCATCATGACTGTACTCCTCGCGCACATTGTCCACACCGTCGAGTGTATATGACACAGTACATTCCACTGACTCATCTTGCAGAAACGTTAATACACACATCAAAATAGGTTTTGCATCATCTCGGTTCCGAGGGTTCCGGAACCTGTACAGAAGGCTGGACTAGATATCAACATAAACATCATTTCTGCACTTCTTATTGCTCACGAAAACCACACATTGCATGTTGTACCACCATACAGCGAGACCCTCAGAGGTGGTGGTCCAGATTGGTATACACAACGGAAACACTATACCCAGTAGCACGTCCTCTTGCATTGTTGTGTGACTATATTCGTCGTGGCACGTTATTCACAAGTTCATCAAGGTACTGTCGGTCCAGATTGTCCCACGCCTCAACAACGATTCGGCGTAGATCCCTCAGAGTGGTTGATGGATCACGTCGTCAATAAACAGCCCTTTCCAGTCTATCCCAGGCTTGTTCGATAGGGTTCATGTCTGGAGAACATCTTGGCCACTCTACTCGAGCGATGTTATCCTGAAGGAAGTCATTCATAAGATGTGCACGATGGGAGCGCGAATTGTCGTCCATGAAGACAAATGGTTCGCCAATATGCTGCTGATATGGTTGCACCATCGGTCGGAGGAGGGCATTCACGTATCGTACAACCGTTACGGCTCCTTCCATGACCACCAGCGGCATACTTTGGTCCCACATAATGCCACCCCAAAATATCAGGGAATCTACACCTTGCTGCACCCGGTGGACAGTGTGTCTAAGGCTTTCAGCCTCACCGGGTTGCCTCCGAACACGTCCCCGATGATTATCTGGTTGAGGGCACATCCTCTTGTGCTTTATCTGAAAACTACCTTGAGCAGTTAAACAGAGAACCGACTCGTGGCGATAACATATTAGACCTTCTGGTGACAAACAGACCCGAACTATTTGAAAAAGTTAACGCAGAACAGGGAATCAGCGATCATAAAGCGGTTACGGCATCGATGATTTCAGCCGTAAATAGGAATATTAAAAAGGGTATGAAGATTTTTCTGTTTAGAAAAAGTGACAAAAAGCAGATTTCAGAGTACCTGTTGGCTCAACACAAAAGTTTTGTCTCAAGTACAGATAGTGTTGAGGATCAGTGGACAAAGTTCAAAACCGTCGTACATAATGCGTTAGATGAGTATGTGCCAAGCAAGATCGTAAGAGATGCAAAAGAGCCACCGTGGTACAACAACCGAGTTAGAAAACTGCTGCGGAAGCAAAGGGAACTTCACAGCAAACATAAACATAGCCAAAGCCTTGCAGACAAACAAAAATTACGCGAAGCGAAATGTAATGTGAGGAGGGCTATGCGAGAGGCGTTCAATGAATTCGAAAGTAAAGTTCTATGTACTGACTTGGCAGAAAATCCTAAGAAATTTTGGTCTTATGTCAAAGCGGTAGGTGGATCAAAACAAAATGTCTAGACACTCTGTGACCAAAATGGTACTGAAACAGAGGATGACAGACTAAAGGCCGAAATACTAAATGTCTTTTTCCAAAGTTGTTTCACAGAGGAAGATTGCACTGTAGTTCCTTCTCTAGATTGTCGCACAGATGACAAAATGGTAGATATCGAAATAGACGACAGAGGGATAGAGAAACAATTAAAATCGCTCAAAAGAGGAAAGGCCTCTGGACCTGATGGGATACCAGTTCAATTTTACACAGAGTACGCGAAGGAACTTGCCCCCCTTCTTGCAGCGGTGTACCGTAGGTCTCTAGAAGAGCGTAGCGTTCCAAAGGATTGGAAAAGGACACACGTCATTCCCGTTTTCAAGAAGGGACGTCGAGCAGATGTGCAGAACTATAGACCTATATCTCTAACGTCGATCAGTTGTAGAATTTTGGAACACGTATTGTGTTCGAGTATAATGACTTTTCTGGAGACTAGAAATCTACTCTGTAGGAATCAGCATGGGTTTCTAAAAAGACGGTCATGTGAAACCCAGCTCGCGCTATTCGTCCACGAGACTCAGAGGGCCATAGACACGGGTTCACAGGTAGATGCCGTGTTTCTTGACTTCCGCAAGGCGTTCGATACAGTTCCCCACAGTCGTTTAATGAACAAAGTAAGAGCATATGGACTATCAGACCAATTGTGTGATTGGATTGAGGAATTTCTAGATAACAGGACGCAGCATGTCATTCTCAATGGAGAGAAGTCTTCCGAAGTAAGAGTGATTTCCGGCGTGCCGCAGGGGAGTGTCATAGGACCGTTGCTATTCACAATATACGTAAATGACCTTGTGGATGACATCGGAAGTTCACTGAGGCTTTTTGCAGATGATGCTGTGGTGTATCAAGAGGTTGTAACAATGGAAAATTGTACTGAAATGCAGGAGGATCTGCAGCGAATTGACGCATGGTGCAGGGAATGGCAATTGAATCTCAATGTAGACAAGTGTAATGTGCTGTGAATACACAGAAAGATAGATCCTTTATCATTTAGCTACAAAATAGCAGGTCAGCAACTGGAAGCAGTTAATACCATAAATTATCTGGGAGTACGCATTAGGAGTGATTTAAAATGGAATGATCATATAATGTTGATCGTCGGTAAAGCAGATGCCAGACTGAGATTCATTGGAAGAATCCTAAGGAAATGCAATCCGAAAACAAAGGAAGTAGGTTACAGTACGCTTGTTCGCCCACTGCTTGAATACTGCTCAGCAGTGTGGGATCCGTACCAGATAGGGTTGATAGACGATATAGAGAAGATCCAACGGAGAGCAGCGCGCTTCGTTACAGGATCATTTAGTAATCGCGAAAGCGTTACGGAGATGATAGATAAACTCCAGTGGAAGACTCTGCAGGAGAGACGCTCAGTAGCTCGGTACGGGCTTTTGTCAAAGTTTCGAGAACATACCTTCACCGAAGAGTCAAGCAGTATATTGCTCCCTCCTACGTATATCTCGCGAAGAGACCATGAGGATAAAATCAGAGAGATTAGAGCCCACACAGAGGCATACCGACAATCCTTCTTTCCACGAACAATACGAGACTGGAATAGAAGGGAGAACCGATAGAGGTACTCAAGGTACCCTCCGCCACACACCGTCAGGTGGCTTGCGGAGTATGGATGTAGATGTAGATGTAGAATACAGACAACACGAGCCGTGTACCTCCTACCTAGTGGAATGACTGGAACTGATCGGCTGTTTGACCCCCTCCGTCTAATAGGCGCTGCTCATGCAAGGTTGTTTACATCTTTGGGCTGGTTTAGTTGGCTCAAATGGCTCTGAGCTCTGTGGGACTCAACTGCTGTGGTCATCAGTCCCCTAGACATCACACACATCCATGCCCGAGGCAGGATTCGAACCTGCGACCGTAGCAGTCAAGCGGTTCCGGACTGAAGCGCCTAGAACCGCTTGGCCACCGCGGCCGGGACGGGTTTAGTGACATCTTGGAACAGTCAAAGTCTATCTTCAAGAGTTCTGGGAACCGGAGTGATGCCAACTTTTTTTTTGATGCATGTATTTCATCTGTCACTTCTTTCTAACTCTGCGAAATTCGCTGGGTTCCTTTCTGACGAAATGACGACTTCGGCAACTGTTGCTGTAGATATAATGCAATGTTTGCTTTGTTTGTCGTTGTCATTGCTCTGCATTGTATCAACACTACTAGCAATGTAGCACTGGCATGAGTTACTCGTCGACTAAGCAGCTCAAATATGCTCCGTAGCTTCATGCTGTGCTCACCATTGGATACCTCCAAATCTGCCCCTTGTTGCCATTAGCACCCAATATTGTGGTTGCATGGTAGACAATAAGTGGGGCGTCGAATGCCGTAAACATAATCGGCCTTTTGCGACATCACACTCAAAAGATTTTTTGTGAGAACCTTATGATAGCTCTTCGAGGTTACCTGTAGCTCTGGAAGATATAGGCTGGAGATGAGTAACTGCTTGCACTCCTCAACCTGCAAGAAACATCCGGCATGAATTAACTAGAAATTTTTTGTCATGAGAAGGAAAAGTATGTTGACAAGACTAAGAGACAAAAACAAACTCTACGAATGTAAAATAAAAGTATTTAGCTACGTTTCTATTTTATGACTTAATTTCTTCCTGTCTCACACAAGTATCAAAAGCGGAAGGTCAATTCAAGAACAGCTTTTTAGTTTTTACTTACTAGAATCTAAATTGGGAAGCTAAGTTTTATTTACTAGAAAATAAATTGTATGCAAGATTTAAATAACGCATATATTAATTACATGTAATCCTTCTGTGAAGTTTTTATTATAACAATTGTTACTACAGTGAAATGGCACTGCTAAGTTTCTCACCTTTAAGTTTTTTTCCATTTGTGCGTTGTACATGGCACATTTTTTCGGTTTTGGAAGCAAAATTCCCCCAATTCATGTTTTACGTTTTTAATTTATACGTTCTTGGCCTTTTATGCTAATTTTTTACTCCCTCAGAGACATTTTCGCATTTTCATCGATCTTACACATTACAAAGATCAATGTTTAGTTACAAAACGTTTCGTATACGGCGTGGCCAGTGACTGTTGGTTTGCTGCCTACGTGCAAACTTGCTGTCATAGTTATGGGCCTTAGCTACGGTACACAAGGCGACACTATTGTTCATGACCTTGCGGCAATTAGTTTCAGAGATGAGGAGAGGGAACTACCACAATACATAGCAGTGGCATGTAATTTTTTTTTACTTATCTAGGCAATGAAGTACATAATGACTGCTTGGGGTCAATTGAAGCTAAGCACAGTAAGCAAGTCCTTTCGAAAAGCTAGCATCACAAAAGATGAAGCTACAGCTGAGCTCAAAAATGTTGAAGATATTGGTGTAGAGTTCGATTTAATAGAAGATAATGACTAGGCTCGTATTTCAAATGGAACTGACCTTGATAATACTGTTGATTGTGGTACTGATGCTGTCGTGGGATATGTGCAAAATTATGATGAAGTAATTAGTTTGTGCCACTATCCGCAGAAAAAGAACAGTTATGAGGAATCCGAAGACTCATATGGCTAATCTGTGGAGCGTCCCAGAGTATTAGAAAAACTGCAATGGAAGTAACACAAAAGTGCATAAGGTCGAGGAACATTACTGATGACAGCCTGTGCACAATAATTACTTATGAATACTTTATATATGAATGCAGGGCTTCCTCCAAAAAACAACCCACAATTGAGTCATTCGTAAGGTCTATCTAGGCTTGTGTCTAAATTACGATCGATTAAAGTTACTTAACTTTAATTGGTCATAATTTAGACATACGCCTATTTGAATTACTGTACTGTACCTACTACTGTAAACTACATGTATCTTCTGTTTGCATGCATTTAAAGTTAATAAAATATATCAAGAAGTTTCATTTTAATATATCCACTCGTACAAGTATAAAGATTGCATTTGGAATCTCGGAGGGGGTGTAGCCCATGTCTCATCTATGGATGCGTCACTAGTTAAATTATTCTATTAAAAATAATTAGTTAGAATTGTTACTTAACACAATTCATAATTTTATGCTGCTGAAAAGGGTCCTCTTCGAATGTCAACATCTAACTAAAATGTCACGAGATTATAAGCAAACCATTTCTCTGTTTTAGGAAATGAACCACTCTTCGGTTTAGTAATCCTTTTATGTACTTGATGAGAGCAGACCCTGGCCCATGGCTAGCAAGTTGACCCTGTTCGGATGGGTCCCAAGAGTCGGCCAAATTCTCCAACGCATACTACGTGCAAGCTACTCAGAGTTAATCAGGTTCACTTTATAGGAGGATGGCTTGCTCTCTGCAGTCCTCTGTATCACCCAATCTGATATCACTGCTTGAATTAACCAGGGAGAAAAAGGAAAAATCCATCCAAGATCGATGAACGATTACAGGTAATCAGAATGAAACGACTGTCTGGCTCCAGGCTGATGCACTTCGTCATGTGAAAGCATGCATAACAAAAGCAAACATGTTCCAGTAGACATGGGTCCACAAAGGAACGTGTGGATACAAGCCACCTCTGATTTCAGTATCAAATATTGTGCTAGTCCGTATAAATCTGCCTGATATGAAGGCTTTACGTTAACTAAATTTTCCGTCGGTGCAGAACATAAGATACAATAAATGCTTACATAGAGTGTTTACAAAAGAAAGTATAACATTTTTACTCCAAGCAAAATTGATTTTGCACTCCCCTTAATGTGGCGCCCCGAGCAGCTGCTTGTACTGCTTGACCCTTAAACCGCCCCTGTTTCCGACACCCTTCCCAAGCGAAGCATCCAGGTGAGAGGGGGTTCATCATCATACTAACCAGTGCGTTCGTACTGCCAAGTTCTGTGTAAATTCTCCCCTTCTGGGAGCTTTCCCTTTTTTTGTTAGGTAGTGCATTTCTGACTAAGAACGTCTCTGTCCCATAGCCATCTCGCTTTGTATTTGACCGAGTAGAACTGGGCTCTACAGTTAATCTGATGTCGAACAGCTCACTCGAAAAAAAAGTGGGAAATATAAGCCTTTGCTAGACTGCACCACTTCCCCATACAATTTAAGGATCTTTGGTTCTAGGCTCCCGGTTGTCAAAAATTACTGAAAACATGGTCGGTCCGGAAAACAAACGCAAACGCAGTATTTCACGCGTTAGCAGTGTAGCCCTCAGCTGCTACGGACTCCAGCTTTATGATGCTCTCGCCTTACTTGTAGGTGGAGGGCCTAGGAAAGTGGTTAGCGGAAAACGTGATATGGACGACTCCTTCCGTCGATCCTCAGCTTTGTTTTCCCTAGTCGGAGTGGGGTTTACATAGTCGCCATGACACTGTCGCACTTACGTTCCTTTTTTTTGCTAATTTCTTTTAAATTGAATGGTGTGTTCAAAATCTGCTCCTGGTGGACACGATTTCTCGTAGTACAAGCAGTACTTCGTTTGCCATGACGATTAAGCTTAATACCATGAATAGGCAGCACTGTTTCGGAACACACGGTGTCTTTGTACTACCCAGGGGTGATCTGGCAAAGAGCTACGCAGCATATTTCTCTCTTGTACGGAACTTCGGTAATGGCTCCAAGACGCTAAACTTGCCATTATCTTTCTTCACTTGGCCTTCCCTATCAAATTTGACATTAAAAATTGGTGAGTAAATAGACGCATGAAAGTCGTCACTTCGCCTACTAAGATTTTAATTTACCTAATGGAAACTAGACAATGTCATATTAGTAAACGGATCGAAAGCATCTGTCCAGACACTCTGTGACCATAATGGCCCTGAAACAGAAGATGACACAGAAAAGGCCGAAACACTAAGCGTCTTTTTGAAAATCTGTTTCACAGAGGAAGATCACACTTTACTTCCTCCTGTAAATCGTCGCATGAACGACAGAATTATACATACAGAAATAAGTAACCAAGGGATACAAAAGCAAATGAAATCGCTACTTGGTCTGATGGAATAACAATTCGATCCTACGCAGAGTAAGCTACAGAACTTGCCCTTTTTCCGGCAGCAGTGTCTCGTTGGTCTCTCGAGGAGCAAAGCGTTCGTAATGATTGGAAGTAGCACAGCTCGTTCCCGTTTTCGATAAAGGTCAACAGGTCCACAAAACCCTAGGCCTGTGTATTTGACGTTGTTCTATTGTAAATTTTGAAACATGTATTATGTTCGCGTACTACGACCTTCCTGGAGGATGAAAGTCTCATCTGTAGGAACCAAAACCTGTTCCTAAAACATCGACCGTTTGAAGCGAAGTTCGCTCTGTTTGTTCACGACGTCCAGAAATCAGTACATACAGGCGCCCAGGTAAGTGCCAAGTTTTTTGTCTACCGGAAGGCATTCGATACAGTTCCACACTGTCCCCCAATGAACGAAATACGAGCGTAATTGGAATATCAGACCAACTGTATGATTGGTTTGGGGCGTTTGTTGCAAACAGAATAAAGTACGTCATTCTCGATGGAGAGAAGTCTTCGGACGGGAAAGTAACTTTGGGCGTGCCCCGCGGGAGTGTTATAGGACATTTACTTTGCACAGTGCATGTAAATCACTTTGTAGGTAACGTCGGTGAACCGTAAATTTACTTTCAAAACCTTTTGTTAGGAATTTAATTTATTTACTAGCGATTCATCAAGAACATTAACCCATTTAATCACACTCTGTGACAGTGGAAGTAGTTGCCAGTGGGTAACTGATGAAAACAAATCATATTTCTTTGAACAAATGGAAATTCTATTCCTAAGAGCGTTTTTATTTTAGAAACAGATTTAAAATTATAATCAAAAAGCACGCTCTAAATATCAAGCTACAATTTATTCAAAGGCAGAAAGAACAAATTTTTGAGTGTATGAGCTTTCGGGCTGAGAACCTTGCCGCTCCCTTTTGACACGGCCGTAGTCACGACCGCTCACAACAACCTCTGAAAGACTACACTGGTGCAAATCTGCAACACACCAGATTACTTTAAACTAAAAATTTTAACAACTCACATAAGCAGATAAACTATGCACCCCGTAGGAGGGATGGAAATGATACAAAACACTGGCATTAAAAGATTAACTTGCCACCGAAAGTGCAACTTGATTTTTTTTTTTTTAAAAAGGAAAAAAGAAACTCTTACAGTGGAAGGGTGGAAACTTTATATACTAAAATGAGCATTTAAATAAAAACCCATGAAATGCAGTATAACATAAAATATACAAGGTTGGCCAAACATGCTCTACATTACACTTATACCGCCTCTCAAGACGATAGGCAAGCTAAAAACATATTTCAGGAATTCGGCCGTTACACTTCAAGCAATAAATTCGTTAACACCGAATCCGAGAAACATGACAGAGGCAGCTATTAACGTACGGCAGACCGACAGACAGACACTAAGTGCCTAACAAATGCGGACGAGAGACAGACGAGCAAGCTGGGGACAGGAGACTGACCAAGAAAACAAGTAGAATTTAACAAGTAAATGAAACAACATATCACGAATCACTTAACTTCTAATAAACTGCGATGTCTGGCGAAGACCTGACGCAGCACCCCCAAAAACGCTCTCCCGAACCGTCCGTTGTCAGCCGCTTCAACGGACGCAGGAAGGCGCGCCGATCTCCCGTCTCACGGCGTCGCAGCTCGCACCGGCCACACCGATGTCGTGGGTTGACTCCTGTTGCTCTCGTGTCGGCCGCGAAGGCACTACCCCTCGCTATACGGCGCGGCCCACTGGACTGACGTGGCGACCTCACATGCGCCGACGCTGAAGGCGAACAAGTCATCTTGTGTCCCAGTGCGCGACCGACCAACCGATCGATCCAACCACCAATGACCATTGCCTGAACAAACTCGAGCGGACTGGCGGCCTAACACATACTAGCACTCCGGACGACAGACAGACGCTGACCGCCCCACACTGACTCGGCTGACCAACTGACGAACTGACGAGCTCATAGCCCCCTTAAATGCACGTGAACAGGCAACCTTTCCCCTTTCCCACCAGAGGGGGACACCAAAGCTACGATTGCCACAGTGGCGCCACCGCCAGAAACGGAGCGCGACTGCTTCACACTACGAGCTGTGGCGCGCTCTTCAAAACAGCAGTTTTTATCACGGCTCAGTCGGAAGTTCCATGAGGCTTTTCGTGGATGATGCTTTTGTATACAGGGAAGTCAGGATGCTTTAAGATTATAGCGAAATGCAGGAAGACTTGCGGAGGGTCGACACCTGGTGCAGGGAGTGGTAACTGCTCACATGACTTAAATGCGATGTTGAACCAACGCAAGGACGGGCCAAGACTACGTAAACACCGGTCATTTTTAGTTGGCAACCAGTCTTGATGAGAGACCTGTATCAGTCCACGAGTCTGTAAATCTACAGGGCCCAATCATTCACCTCCTTCGGACTGCCGCTGCTGACTGACGTTGTGGGCTTAATGTTCTCCAACCGATGGTCCACCTGGAGGGCCTGTTTCAGCAGCTGTCGCCTTGCACCGTGGAGGTCTCTGGTTCCCTCCTGGAGACGTGCAGCTGATCATACGCCATCACCTGAGCTTCAACTTCATGCCGCCAGCCTCTGCTCTGGGCAGTCTGTGCTGTCGTGAACTGCCTGTTCGGCAAGGAATCTCTAGCGTGGTCATGCACGCCTTGACCATCCTCACATGGGTCTATTTGTTTCCTCTAGTCGGCGCGGTTGAGGCAGTGTTCTACATCTACATCTACACCCATACCCCGCAAGCCACTTGACGGTGTGTTCCCGTCCTGCTGACGTAACCACCTCGCACCCTGCCTGTGGCTTCGTGCCACGTGGTGACTGATATACCTTCTTCGACTTTGCGTGCACTGGTTACGTCTCGTGGGCACAGGCACCCCAGGACAACAACCCTCGCCTTAGCTAGTGATATTCTGGCATCCTGATCTTGATCTATTAATTTTGACCATACACCATAGCGGCAGAACAACCCAATCGTTACAGTATTTCGGGACATGCACTGGATTCATCCTTCTCCAGGAGTGTCCTGCCAGAGAAAAAAGTACTTGACTCTGCAAGTTGTAACCCTCACCCTGGGAGTTCCGTAAAAGGTTCCACGATATTAAATCGCAATGTTAGCCCTTTTTCCTTAAGACTACCCCTTAATCCATCTTCCATGAAGGCAGTGAGAGGGTATACTTGATCATTGCAAATTCGATTGTTATGTATGAGGTGGAACTATGGGCCTCATGGAAAAAAGGTGACCCGGTTGAGTCAGGCAGATTGACTCTTAGTCTGATCACGAGGTGTGGCCGTCAATTGCACGCGTTGATCACGTAGGCTGACGTGAGGATCAATGAACTGTACTTGACGGGATGTATCTGGAACATCTTAGGTGATTAGAAGTTAATAGACAGGAATACAATTAAATACTTAGCTTTAATTCAGCATCAGCGGTGAACGTCGATCTTGACTTTGTACAATAATATTTACAAGTGCAATTGTAGACTGAACTGCGAATACTTCTTTACAATTCTGATTGCTCCACACATATAGATCAATTGTCAATGCATAAACTGTACGTGGCGCCTGGCTAGGTTGTAGGTACTGGCTTAGCTGAAGGCTATGCTGACTAGCGTCTCTGCAGATGAAATCTCTGAAGCCATAACAAGTGAACCATCCCTATTAAAGTCGGCTGTAGAACTGGCCAGTGCGCTAGCTTGTCTCGTAAGACCATCCGAGTGGCGGCGCTCGGTCTGCTAGCGTCGACAGTGGCGACTCGCCGGTCCGATGTGTACTGAAGGACCGCGGCCGATTTGAAGCCTACAGTCTTGCAAGTGTGGGGCCTTGCAGTGACACCACATCGGCCATGTCAGAAGCCAGCTTGCTCACCTGTCATTAGCCGCTCAATTGCAAGAGCTATTGTGTTCAGATCAGTCTTTCGAAGTTTGTAACTGATGTATAATCTGGCTATGGAGCTAATTTTGTTCCATTGCTTGGTTTCAGGATAGTGATAATTTTTGATTTCTTAAACAGAGTCAGCTAGCCTCATCGTAAAAAACTGATAAAAAAAGAAGTAAGCCAAAACTTGTTTGCTTGGGCACTGTTTTTAAAAAATGAAGGTTATGCCATCGATTCCTGCGACTTTTTCGTTTTGAAGTGAGATCAGTGCTGTTTGTATTTCTTCTGGAGAATATTGTCTCGTAAATTGATCATTTACTGGGAGCCTCGTTTTCTCTATGACATTATACTAGATGATTAAGTAAAAATCAGGTCCCTAAGACCATGTGCTGCCTATTGGGCGCCCTGCCGTCATTTCCCGGAGCATTGGATGTGGTCTGTAGGGCATGGAGTCAGCACAGTTACTGTTAGGTTTCTGAATCTTGAAGCCACTCTTTTCAAGACGCTCCTCAGTTAGGGGCACGAGACTTGCTTCGCACGCTGGAAAGATTCTTCACAATTTCGACGGCATAACCCAAGTCCTTTTCATGGCGGTCAAGCAGCCTTCCTGTCCAGATAAGGAAGTGGCCTGATTAGCTATAGATCTGCATTTATGGAAGAGCGTCTTCTTGGTGACACGGAAGCCGCATTAAGCTTCCGAATGAGAAACCGTGTTCTTCTGCTTGACAGTGTGAAGCTGAGATCTCGTCAACGTAATATCCACTTCTCTCTTCTAGTGTTATTTAGAAAGTTCGAGAGTTGCTTTCTCATTGCTCTTTTTCATTATTATTCACACAGACGACTTGTTTCCTCGTCCAAACCAGGGATGTGATCCTTCCAACAACCTCCAGAAGTACTTCTTTCTGGAGCTTATATTTTTGGCCCAACAAATATTCCGAAATTATTTTATGTTGGAATTATCCGTCTAATTTTAATGTCTTAGTGTACTGCATGCTCAATTCAATCATGATTTTAGAAGTTCCAGTAAAGTTTTTTAAGTAATCATTCTTCGTCACCTGCTCTTTTCGTCATCTACTCTTCATCTGTGCACTTTATTTTTAACATGATTCAATAGACCCACATTGCAAACACTTCCAATTTCTTCTTTTCCCGGTTTTTAACGGTGCAGTTTCACTTACGAACACTTTACTCGTTCCAAAACATGAAATAAAAATGTATTACTGGATAAAGTTGTCATCATCTGTGCTAATCTACTTTTACCAATGCACCCAACTGCGCCAAAATTACATGCTACTCTAAATCTTCACAAAATAGGTAAACCATCACACCCGACTGCGAATGCCAGACGGGATGCAGGTTATAAAGCAAGAAAGCTGGCCGTTGAGTATTTGAATAAATATTTCCGACATTCTACTAATTTCAGTCGGGAAAATCTTATAAACAATTAACATGGTGTATTCATACCACAAACCTCACGTATGGTGGCATGTGATGTCAATAATATGTATGCTAATAAACCTATTGCTCAGGTGCAAAATATTATCTCAGATAATCTGTATACCTTTCCGGAGAGACCATCAAAGGAGAAGGAAGAAATGCTGGCTTTCTTTAAAATTGCTTTATCTTTTAATTATTTTTATTTCGGGGATTATTTTTTACTCACTAGAAGAAGGCTTAGCCATGGGCTCGCCACTTGCCTGTTGCACTGCAATTATTTTTATGACGAACTTTGAACAAGAATTTATGACAAAATTCCCCCAATCTGCTGCAAGATTAATTTTATGGAATACATATTTTGACGATGTTTTCATCTTATATGATGGTAATAAAGTTGAAATCGACCAGTTTTTTCGGTATCTAAATAGTTTGAGCCAAAAGACGCAGTTTAATGGGCAAAGCGCTACGATTGATACTTCACCGTTCTTGGACCTCCAAGTGACTGTAAAAAAAATTGAAGCCGGCTGGAGTGACCGAGCGGTTCTAGGCGCTTCAGTCTGGAACCGCGCGACGGCTATGGTCGCAGGTTCGAATCCTGCCTCGGACATGGATGTGTGTGATGTCCTTAGGTTTAAGTAGTTCTACGTTCTAGGGGACTGATGACCTCAGAAGTTAAGTCCAATAGTGCTCCGAACATTTGAACCATTTTTTTTAAAATTGAAAAACAGGCTTTGAAATTTACCAAAAGTCAACCGCGACAGATCTTGTTATACACAGGCACTCATATTACCCAGTGAAATTTAAATCGGCGGCATGTTAAACTGTATGTATGTTGTGCCCCTTCCAGCGAAGATCAAATAGCTGAATATGAGGTTATACAGTATCTAGCGAAACAAATCGGTTACAACCCAGAATTTGTTAACGCAATTTACAGAAGTATGTTGAAAAGAAAGATCTTCCTTTCCATAGCGGATCAAAGTCAGATCTTTCTAATCGCTTAGACCAGTCGAGCAGACAAAGGGACGCTCTATTTTTTGTAGAACGCCATATCTGGATACAGAATCCAAAACGATTGGCAGATGTATGAGGCCTAAAAACATTATTTTACTTTTTCGGGTCTAGGTAGAAAACTCAGGCGTGTAAGGATACAAATTAGGACACGTACGGAGGCATACAGGCAGTCGTTTTTACCTCACTCTGTCTGCGAGTGGAATGGTTCAAATGGCTCTGAGCACTATGAGACTTAACATCTGAGGTCATCAGTTCCCTAGAACTTAGAACTACTTAAACCTAGCTAACCTAAGGACATCACACACATCCATGCCCGAGGCAGGATTCGAACCTGCGACCGTAGCAGCAGCGCGGTTCCGGACTGAAGTGCCTATAACCGCTCGGCCACAATGGCCGGCTCTGCGAGTGGAACAGGAAAGGAAATGGCTAGTACTGGTACAGGATACCCTCCGCCACCCACCGTACGGTGGCTTGTATAGTATCGATGTAGTTGTGGTAAATAAGTTTAATGGAGCGGATGGATACTGCATTACATGCAATGATTGCCCTAAGAAATATATGGAGCAAACGGATAGGTCATTTCGAATAAGATTTCAGGAACACCGTAACTTAAATAATTCTCCCCCCCCCCCCCCCCCCCTCTGAATTAACAGAGCATTTACATGAACAGGGGCACAGCATCGCAAACCATTCAGGAAATTTAACAATAATTCGTAAAAAAGATAAAAGCTATATTTTGAATATATTAGACGAAGCAGAAATTTTTAGATATGAAAAAGAAAATGCACAGTTCGCGTTGAATAACTCATTAGAATTAAAGCACCAGAACATAGGAATTTTGATTCTTTATACGATTAGGTAATAGTACATAATAAAATTCTGTATTGTTTTCGTTTGTAGAGGTAGCGACCCACCGCTCCTAGTCATGGGTACATGATGCCACTCTGTCCATATCGAGGCCTACGAGAAAGACAAGTCGCGGCGCATACGTCACGAATGTAGGACCAGCTCGCTTGCTTGCTCGCTCGCTCGCTCAACTGCGTTTCTACACCTGTGAACTCGCAACTTGGTGTGTATGTACAAACGAGAGTTGCATCTTCTACGGGAACCAACTGTTTGTGGAGTCTTTTGTTATTAGTCCTACAGTGATCGGAAGTCCATAGGCCTGCTTACAATTTGTTACGGCTCTACTGGGGTACAATAAAATTAAAATCACGCTAAAATGATTGTTGTCGAGAATTTGTGTTAAATTTTGTTGTGCGACTAGTTATCAGTAAGACTTCAGAATAGCAGATTCCAGTAGAAGATGCAATTCTCGTTGGTACATACACATTCAATTAAGAGTTAACAGGTTTAGAAACGCACGTTGTCTGCCGAGTTGCGCGAATGAGCGAGCGGAGGCCTTCCTTCGTGACGTACGCACCGCCGTCTGTCTTTCTCGTGGCATGGATAGCTTCCTTTCCGCCAGCCGATTAATCTGTCCTTGACGTTCGCGCGGGTTGCTTTTACTTCGCCGAACACTGGCTTGCCGTGCCGTCACACCGGTAAGCAACTACTACTTGATACAACCCACACAGTAATTTGCACGGTGCCACGACTAATCATGTTAGCAGTGACATTTTTCTGTTGCTAATCCGGTCCCTTTAAAAACTTTTAGTGTCCTCTCAATATAAAATATTACTGTTTTTGTTAGGTGCAGGTAAATTTTGCCCTGTACCCACAAGTCTCAAGTACTAGCAATTCTTCCTAAATACCGAGCGAGGTGGCGCAGTGGTTAGCACACTGGACTCGCATTCGGGAGGACGGCGGTTCAATCCCGCGTCCGGCCATCCTGATTTAGGTTTTCCGTGATTTCCCTCAATCGCTCCAGGCAAATGCCGGGATGGTTCCTTTGAAAGGGCACGGCCGACTTCCTTCCCTAATCCGATGAGACCGATGACCTCGCTGTCTGGTCTCCATCCCAAAAACAACCCAACTCTTCCTAAATGGATGGAGCACACCTTTACATTTCGCTCGCCATAGTATTGACACTATTCACTGAACAGTAAATTTTGTCTAGGAGCGATGGGTATGCCTATGATCTTTTAACGTAGTGCGTAAATTTTTGACATGCATTTATTAATTTTAATATCCAAGAAATGTGGCGACGCTGTACTTTGCTTTTTACCATGTAGGTTGAAGCTGATGATGCGGCTTTAGGCCGCGAAACCGGTTGTGTTTTCAATGAACAGCAGTTTTACCAGCTGTTAGCTGAATTCTTCCTAATACCATGCCTTTCAGCAGCTGCAAATGTCCAGAATATAAAATAGTTATTGCTTCTTCTGATACCTTACTTCCTTCAGAAAATTCATCAATAATTGTAATTTTACGTATGTATGCTTATCAGTAACAGTTCGTCTATATTTCATTTGTAAAGGCTTTTATGCTCGAGTCACTCGATTATTTATATTTGTTCTTAATTTTATAGTACATTTTCATAGCTACGTAATACTGAATGTTATAGTAAATTGTCACTGCCATATAATACTGAGTATTGGAAAGTAGTGTGGATATGTGATGTGGTAGCTTATAATCTTACCTGTGTCTCGTGTGTATTGTTCTAATGAATTTTCTACAAACGGTTGGGGATTATGACTAGCCAAATTGAGTGTTTCATATGCAGAGTATTAAAAAAAAGAAAAAAAAAAGATTTCCTTATATTCTTGTAAGGTATAGCACTAGCTGAAACAAAAAAAGATCCTTCAGATTAATGTCTAGGGACAAGTACTAGTTAAAATATGAACCGTTCTGTCCTCATGCAAATAAAAAAAGTGCGTACGGATGTGGGAGACATCTGTAAGATCTGTGTGTAGCAACAGCATAACAATCAGAAGACCAACAAAAGAATGTTCCAATCCGACATGTCGATCTTTGCGCTGAGCATACTTGAAAGAAAAGTATCCATAAAATTTGCGACTGCTTAGCTGATTACCTAATATCAGTAGAACTCTCACTGAATAAAGCTATCTTCGCCTGTGACAATTCATTCCCCATTCTTCCTTGCTTCAGTGAACCTTTCGCAACATCTACAGTTGTGCTCAATGCCGACAACGTTATGATCTGGGCCGGTCATAACAGCCAGACATTTTACGCAAGTGTAGCAGGTGAACATCGACATGTCATACACACGTCGTGAATGCTCTTTCCATTCACCTTGTGTTTTCCATAGTTGCGTCCCTTACACAAAAGATATTGCAAGGCCATGGATCTGTTTAGAGCACTTTGTTGTTGTTGATCTTCAGTCCTGAGACTGGTTTGATGCAGCTCTCCATGCTATTCTATCCTGTGCAAGCTTCTTCATCTCCCAGTACCTACTGCAGCCTACATCCTTCTGAATCTGCTTAGTGTATTCATCTCTTGGTCTCCCTCTACGATTTTTACCCTCCACGCTGCCCTCCAATACTAAATTGGTGATCCCTCGAAGTCTCAGAACATGTCCTACCAAACGATCCCTTTTTCTAGTCAAGTTGTGCCACAAACTCCTCCCAAATTATCTTCAATACCTCCTCATTAGTTATGTGATCTACCCATCTAATCTTCAGCATTCTTCTGTAGCACCACATTTCGAAAGCTTCTATTCTCTTCTTGTCCAGACTATTTATCGTCCATGTTTCACTTCCATACATGGCTACACTCCATACAAATACTTCCAGAAACAACTTCCTGACATTTAAATCTATACTCGATGTTATCAAATTTTTCTTCTTCAGAAACTCTTTCCTTGCCATTGCCAGTCTACATTTTATATTTACTTCGACCATCATCAGTTATTTTGCTCCACAAATAGCAAAACTCCTTTACTACTTAAAGTGTCTCATTTCCTAATCTAATTCCCTCAGCATCACCCGACTTAACTCGACTACATTCCATTATCCTCGTTTTGCTTTTGTTGATGTTCATCTTATACCCTCCTTTCAAGACGCTGTCCATTCCGTTCAACTGCTCTTCCAAGTCCTTTGCTGTCTCTGACAGAATTACAATGTCATCGGCGAAGTCAGTTTTTATTTCTTTTCCATGGATTTTAATACCTACTTCGAACTTTTCTTTTGTTTACTTTCCTGCTTGCTCAATATACAGATTGAATAACATCGGGGATAGGCTACAACCCTGTCTCACTCCCTTCCCAACCACTGCTTCCCTTTCATACCCCTGGACTCTTATAACTGCCATCTGATTTCTGTACAAATTGTATGTAAATAGCCTTTCGCTCCCTGTATTTTACCCCTGCCACCTTCAGAATTTGAAAGAGAGTATTCCAGTCAACATTGTCAAAAGCTTTCTCTAAGTCTACAAATGCTAGAAACGTAGGTTTGCCTTTTCTTAATCTTTCTGCTAAGATAAGTCGTAGGGTCAGTATTGCCTCACGTGTTCTCACATTTCTACGGATTAATTGTAGAGTGTATCGCTCGTAATTACAATAAAATAATGAAAGATGACAAACAGAATAAAACAAGTCAGTAGATAGTATTTGGGGTCACCGCCCCACCCCACCCCAATCTCAAAAACATCGATAAAATAACTCGGAAAATAGAGGTAAATGCAATATTTTTGTTCCTAAAAATGAAATACAATACAAAAACAGTAAATTTACTATAAAAACGGCATGTAAAACACAACTAATAAAGACGAACGGTACAAAGATAACTTCAATGCCACTGTCTCAAAAACATCGATAAATTAGTACAGAAAGTGGGTGTAAATGCAATATTCTGTAAGTAATAATGAAGTACCAGTATTTACTATAAAAACTGTATAGAAAAGACGACTAATAATGAAATTTAGTACACAAATATTTGTCTACAATTTGTAATGTCCGTATGGTAATGTATCTATTTTATTTTCCAGAACATGTCTTTTGTCATCGTGAGGACTCAATGCTTTTTTGTTTATTTCGACTGTGAAGATTTCATGTTTTTCACTTTGAATCATATTAATTCTTCTGTACTGTTCTCTGTTGTTAAACAAACAATCTTTATAATCTTCTAAGCTTATTTTATTTTTAACAACACATTTCTTAACTCCTTTAGATTTTTTTTCTATTTTATCGCCAAACTTATAAGCATACATTTTTGCTCTTAAACCACAGAATTCTTCAATTATTTTTCCATTACATTCATCTTTCATTTTTCCTAAAACTTTCTTGTTTACTTGTGGAATATTGTAAATATTATTTGTTGGATAGTCACTTGTATCAAAGTAGTCAATCATCGATTTCATGTCTTTATAGAAATCATCTGTTTTTATATTGTAGATATAACTGTCTGTATCTTGGTAACACAACTCAATATTTTCACCATATTTTGGTTTCATTATTCTATAGTGAAAATCATACATCAGTTCTTTAGATAAATCGAGTATACTCATTCCAACATAGATTGGTTTATTAAATACGATTTTTGTTTTATTCATATGAATGGCAACAAGATTTTCATTAAATATAGTTCTTTGTTTGAAGTTTGGTTTAGCTATTAATTTATCACATTTTTCACCATCTGAAACTAACTTTATATCTACTCTGTTTCTTATATTTTCCATTGTCTTGCCAAATACTGAATTATTCATCAGTTTGTAGAAATCTTTTTCGAAATCGTTCTTCGATTGCATCCTCATTTGAGTATTTAAATCTATATATTTTTTCAACCAATCAGATTGGTTAAATTTGAATACTCTGTGTATTTTTATTATTTTCATTCCTAGAGATAAATATTGTTTGAGATTTCTGTAGTGAACTACATAATTACTCTTGTCATTTAGAGTAGTCAACAGTTTGCTTTCTTTAGTGTTAGGTACAATTTTATTCTCAGGAGCTAAAGGTAAATCTTTATGTAAATCATGTAATTCTTTTGGATATTATAGATCTACTTCGAAAATATATCCGATTTTAGCAGTATCTGAAATTTCACTTATTTTTGCACAATCAAAATTATTTGGTTCATCCCATCTAAATCCACCATACGGCAAATATTGACTCATAGCATAGCCATATAAATTGTTTGCATCTAAATATGCCAAATAATTTGATACCTTTTTAACATCATAATCTTTCATATATTTATTATTTGCTTTAACATATCTTTTACAGCATTGAGATATACCACCTCTAATTCCTTTTTCAACCATCAAAATCATATCATACTCATGTAATAATTCAAGTGGCTGTTTAGTCATTTTTAACATTGCATCCCAAGATAAACCAGGAGCAGTAAAATACCAAGATGGATCTAAACTGTATGCTTTAATACAAGTTTTTCTAAAATTTTCAAACACATCAGCCAATAACAATACATCAGTTTTAAGATACAGATCATGATATTCACCAAGATTTTTTATGTTGAATTTTTCCCAAACTAATTTGGCATGTTTATAATCTTCATCACTTATTTCACAGTCATTCAGTTTATTGTAAAATTCTTCTTTTTGTGGAAGTTGTGTTTCTTCAAATTTATTCCATGAATCCATGTAATCATAAGGATAAACACCTTTTCTAATCACTAGATTGTATAACTCTTCTGAGAAAAATTTTCTAATGTTTTTCATTTGATCCTTTTTCAAATTTGATGAAAGTTTGTCAAGTGAAGAAGCCATAAATCTAAATGTGTCAATAAATCTCATTTTCAATGTTTCTGTCTTTTTTCCAAAACTAATATATCTATCTTCATTATTTGGTATTAAATCTATTTCTTTATTATCATAACCCAGTTCTTTTACAAACAAATGAGAATCATATCCCGATAAATTATGTAAATAAATCGGTACAAAACTTGGATGTTGTAGCTGTAAATTACAATTATTACATAATGGATTTATATATTTTCCTGTTAAATGATCATGATGACGAACTTTATTATTTTTCTTTGAGTAATGACACCTACACAATGTACAGACTTTAGATTTATCATGCCTTGATTGTTCTTCAGGTGTTAATGGTTCCATTTCTTCAATTTCAGAATAAATACTTCCAATTTCTTCAACTTCTTGTTTGATAAATTCAACAAATTGTTCATGACAATTTGGTCCTCTATAAACAACAGGATCTTTATAGTGTCCATTTATATATTTTATATAATAACAGAAACCACTTGGTTCATGTTTTTGATATTTCATTGTATATGAATTTTCTGGATTCGGTTGACAATTATCCATCTTCAATAGTAAACTTTCAAAATCAGCATAGATAACAAATGGAACTGTCTGTGTATGTTGATAATTTTTGAAATGGATATAGGAGCCTTTTTGTGGCATTTCCACTTTTAATGGTTTGTTAACCAAACAGTTTTTGGTATGATTATCTAATTTTTCTTTAGTATTGAAATGTAGTAAACACATATCACAAATAAGTTTTGATTCTTTATGTTTTGAGATTTGGGCTGAAATAAGTCGAGATAAATCTTTAATCCAACAATAAAGTGAGTTTTCATTATTTTTAAAATATAATAAATTTACATGTTTTTCCTTCTTACTTTTTGTAATTTTTAATGGATACACTTGGTATTTTTCATCAAATGAGTAAACATTAATAGATATATTCAGTTTAGGTTCAATTTTCGGAATATTATCAATTTCAACAGGATACGAAATATTAGGTAATTTTTCTTCAAGCTGTACCACAAATTCTTTATAATTACTTGTTCTATCTGGATTCTTACATTTCTGTCTATCTACTGGATTTAATGCAGAAGCTATAGACCATAGAAAACATTTTTGATCATTATTTTTTACATTAATACATGCTTGCTTTTGTTTTATTTTTTGTGGTAATTCAATGTAAGATGATCCTCTCAATGGAACATATTTATTAATTCCTAATTGTAAACCAATAACTCTGTTCAGTGTCCAACCTGAACCTCTAGCTTGAAAATTAGACATTTTTGTTAAAATTTCTCTCTTACCACATTCAAATTTTTTAATGGAATCATTTTCTGTAATGACAGTATAGGTTTGTGTTTGATGTCCAAATTCCCGCAGTTTATTATTTGTTTGCATTCTGTACTCACAAAACAAATTAAAATTTATTTTCAAACCATTATATAGTTTTAAATTTTCTTTAATTAATTTCATAATTTTTGGTTTCACTGCATTTAAAAAATGATTAGGTTCAACTGAATTAATATTATTTACAAAATTTATGGTTTGTAATCTTCTTCTAAATGCTGTATTGACTAGATAATATCTAACTGTTTCCCTTTCTCTTTTTTTACTAAAAACATTAGTAGAAAATGGAAATATTTCTTTCAATGGTTTGGATTCTTTATCTTGAAACATTTCATCATCAAATCTATAAAAGTAGTTTATATTAGGTATCTGTTTTGGTCTTGATTTAGGTTGATGAAACAATTCATCCTGAAAAGGAAATTCTTGTAATGTAATTAAATTTATTAATTCTGATTTCTTTAAATTACTATAACCTTTAATACCCTTATTTTTAGCATATGTTTTGAGTTGTTTAATATTCATTGTAGATAACTCCATTTATAAGGAAAAAAATTTTTAAGAATTTTTAGTATATGCAATTTTAAATAAATATATTTTTTATACAATTAATTTATTTATCTATATATGGGATTTATTCAACTAACATAATTTAGTATATACAGATTATTCAAATAATATATTATTAGAAATAATAATTGTTCAACTAATTTATTTTAGTATATACTAAATATATTTTTTATCCAATTAATTTATTTTACTCAATATAATATTTATCAATTAATATATTATACTAGATATAATTATTATTCAACAATTGTTTTCTAGGGACATATATATATAATTTTTATCTATTGAAGTACTACAGTTATATATTTTTTTATTCAATTCAGATAATTAACTAGATATAATAATTATACAATTAATATATTATACTAGATACAGATACATATTTTAATTCCATTTATTTATTTTGCAAGACATAATAATTAGTCAAATAATACACTTTAATAGATACAGATACATATATTTTACTAGATACAATAAGAAATAAATAAATATACTTTACTAATTTTTATTGATTCAATAATATTCAATTAATATGGTTTATATATTTTTATAGAAATAATATTTATGAATTGATGTGTTTTACTTATTTTTAATAGATATACAAATTATTCAAATAATATTGTTCATATATTTTTATAGAAATAATAATTATAAATTTATATGTTTTATTAATTTTAATACATATACTAATTATCCTATTATCATATGTGTATTATTTTAAGAGATATATTAATTATTAATTTAATGAAATTATCCTTTTAATAGCTATACTAATTATTCTTTTAATATATTTTAGAACAAGATATTATAATTATAAAATCATATTTTAATAACTTATCATTGAAGTAATATTTATTCAATTAATATATTTTACTCATTTTAGATATTATAATTATTCAATAATATATTTTATTTATCCCTTATATATATATATATATATATATATATATATATATATATATATATATATATATATATATATATATATATACAAAGTAAAAAATAATATATTTGACTTACTATTTATAAATACACTAATTATTAATTTAACATATTTAACTTATTATTCATAGCATATAATAATATTCAATTACTATATTTCTTAAAAATGGATGTATCTATTTTCTCTTAAAAAAAAAAATCTCATAAATGGATAACCTAAACCTACTAAACCTAAAAGAACTAAAAGCTAAAGCTAAACAATTAGGACTAAAAGGTTATTCTAAAATGAAAAAACAACAACTAATAAATCTCATTAATAATAATAATAACAATAATAATAATAATAACAATAATAATCAAGTGAATGAACCAAATGCTAGAGAACAACAACTAATTAAAATGATTCATCATCTGTTTAATAAATTAACTGTTAGACAATTATATCAAGTGTATAAATGTAATGAAACATATGCTGATATGGTTGTTGAATATATTAAAAGTAAAAACCCATTTAATGAATTTGAATGGGATAAAATTTCAACCATTTATGGTTTATCCATAGATTTCATGATAACATTTCAAGATAAATTAAATTGGTATCTGATATCAATGAGACAAAATTTATCTGATGATGCTATAAGAACATTTCATGATAAATTAAATTGGGATGATATTTCAATGTATCAAACATTATCAGAGGATATAATAAGAGAATTTCAAGACAAAGTAAATTGGTACAGAATATCATTTCATCAACATTTATCTGAAGAATTTATATTAGAATTTCAAGATAAAGTTCATTGGCAATATATTTTAGAAAGACAAAACCTATCTAACTCATTCATACAAACAATAATGTCAACTTATGAAATAATAGGAAATTCTGATGATATTGAATGTTCTATATGTTTAATGTCTGACGATAGACAATTTGTAAAAACACAATGCAAACATGTGTTTCATAAAGAATGTGTTGATATATGGTTAACAGAAAACGATACATGTCCTATGTGTAGAACTAATGTCAGAAGAATAAACATATAAATATATAAACAAAAATAAATACATAATAAAAATAATAAAAAATAAAAATATAAGAAATACAAAAATAAAAATAAAAAAATAAGTACAAAAATAAAAAACAAAAATATAAAAATAAAAAATATAAGTACAAAAAATAAAAATATAAAAATAAAAAATATAAATAAAAAAAATAAAAAATATAAAAATAAAAAATATAAATACAAAAAATAAAAAATAAAAAATAAATTACATATAATTATAAACATTTTAGTATAATATTTAATAATAAACATTTAAGTACAGTATATAATAAGTACATATATATAAAATAAGATAAATATATATAATCATTAAAATTCTAGTACATCAGATATATATACATTAGTATTTAAAACCTAAAATAAAAAATTCAAAAATAAAAATTAAAATAAATAATATTCTTATAAATGGAATTCGTTATCGATAAATTAGAAATGTATGCTATTAATTAAATTATCATAATCCAGTTTGTTTTATGTTATATTCTATTTTTTCATGGACTGTTTTCAGATTAAATACTTAATTATCATATTCTATTTTTTTATCTGTTATTGAATTTATTTTGGTATTAATAAATGAGGTTAACAAATGTTATATCTAAACTTGAAGAATTCAACATTGATTTTTATTTACATAATAATCTTAGGATTGGTTATATAAAATACGAAAAAATGTTGTATACAACTTATAAAATCATTATATATAATTATGATGAAAATATATTTCGAAATTTTAAAGAAACAGTTACTTCATCTGAGGATTATGATGGATGGGATTTTTCTTCAACAATTGATAATCATATTATTGATTTATATATTAATGATGAGAATGAATATATAAAGATTGAATTTTTTAAATGTATATAAATGAAGTTATTTTTATTGCTATTACTAATGAAAATAATAATTGCTGATGATAAGGCTAAAGCAATAAAGTATTTAAATGATTATGGTTACCTAGATATTCCAGATAATGAAAATAGTAAAGTCAGTGATGATGTATTTAGAGAAGCATTAATGTTATTTCAGTTAACATATAATCTTGAAATAAATGGTGATTTAAGTGATGATACTTTAAATTTTATGAATATGCCTAGATGTGGTGTAAAAGATGATTTTAATAGCTATAGAACTAGTATGTATAAATGGAATAAGAAACATATAAAATGGCATTATAAAGGTGCTACTAAAAAGGTATTACACGTAACAGAAGCAGCATTTAGTTTATGGCAAAAATATATTGACATTCAGTTTCATCATGATAGCAATAATCCTGATATCTTAATTACTAATAAAAGACAAAAACATAGGTTTGAAATTGATAAAACTATCCATTGTTCAAAAGTCCTAGATGGAACAGGTAATGTGTTAGGCCATGCATTTTTTCCAGATATGAATAATAATCCTGTAGAAATACATATGGATGATGATGAATTGTGGTATTTGGAAATTGATAAAAATACACCAAAACATCAAATAAATCTATTTGAAGTGTTAGTGCATGAAATCGGTCATTCATTAGGTTTACAACATTCTGATGTTTACGGTTCAATGATGTATGCGTACTATAATGGATCACATTTAGAATTGAGTCAAGATGATATTGAAGCTATTCAAAGCTTATATGGTAAAGTATCACAACAGACTACTACACCAAAAGTAAGTGTAAGTTTTCCTACATCATCTACACCAATTGAGCCAGCTGAATCATTGTGTGAAAGCAAACATTTCGACCACTTATTGTTTTCAAATGGAATGTTATATATCTTTTATCAGAAATGGGTATGGATTGGTAATGATATGAACCTGAAACTAATAACAAATTGGCTAAACTTCTTACCAAATGGTTTACAAAAAATAGATGGAATTTATAAAAGACCTGGAGGTGAGGTTGTAATATTTGTTGATAATATGATCTATATGATGCATATAGGTACATTGCAGTTAATTTCAGGATATCCAAAACCATTATCTAGTACAGGTTTACGTAATAATTTCAAATTAAATGGTATAGTCAATACAAATTCAGGTAAAACAGTTTTATTCTTTAATGAATTTTTCTATGCTGAGTTGGATGAATGTAATTTAAAATATAAAGTACGTGGTATTATAAGTAGAGAATTTTCAGGATTACCATCTGGTGTAACTTCAGTGTTTAGATACATTAATGGGATGTTGTATTTTTTCAAAGATGAGACATTTTATGAATATAATGAATTCACAAAAAAGGTAATAAGAGCTGGTACAACAGATTTGTCGTTATTTGGAATAGACTGTGCAATAATATCAGAACTAATAATTGTACTAAACAATACATTACATAAACTTGAAAATTTTTCTGCTATATAAATGGATACTACCAAAAAGTGTAGTCGATGTAAAACTGAAAAAAATTTAAATGATTTTCATACTGATAAATTTCGAAAAGATGGTCATCGCAATATATGTAAACAGTGTGCCTTTTATTATACTAAGAGGTATAATGATATTAATAAGGATAAAATGTATGAAAAAGTTACATGTGAATGTGGTAGAAGTGTAGCTAGGTGTAAACTTAAACGACATGAAAAATCACAAATTCACAAGAAACTCACATCTGTATCTACAAAATAACATTATCTTTGTTTACCCAACTATTATGTGAATCATCAAATCCTAACCATTTTACAAATACTTTATCACCTTTCTTCCTTAGCACTTTTTCAATAAGATATACATCTGGATATTTTGTTTTCTGTAGTTCATATTCATAAAAATTTCCTTTAATATCTTTCAATTTGTATGTAATTGGATATGAATATATAACATCTTCAATTTCAAATAATTCTGTAGACCAGTTAGCAGTATAACCTTTTTCAAATATTCCTTTCAATTTGCT
Organism: Schistocerca serialis cubense; assembly: GCF_023864345.2. Taxonomy (NCBI): domain Eukaryota; kingdom Metazoa; phylum Arthropoda; class Insecta; order Orthoptera; family Acrididae; genus Schistocerca; species Schistocerca serialis. The sequence continues at coordinate 43,222,212 of NC_064641.1, forward strand.
TATTCTAACTTTATCACCAATAGAATATTTTGCTTTAGTTGGATACAAAACAGCTACATTAGGTTTGTAATTTTTATCATTAACATCAACTGGTTTCATTTTTATAGTTTGATGTATTGTATTATTATATTCATCTACTAATTTTGAGACAATTTCTACCCACTTATAATTTCCTTGAAGACTAAATTTTTTCCACATTTTTTCTTTCAATGTTCTATTGAATCGTTCAACAACAGATGCTTTTAATTCACTATACGTTGAATAATGATTAATATTATATTTTTTCATTAGTTCTTGAAATTCTTTATTATAGAATTCTTTTCCATTATCTGTTTGTAAATTTTTTGGAGTTCTGTTTCTAAATATATTTTCAAAAGCATCAGATACATTTTTACCTGTTTTATCTTTAACTGGAATAGCCCAAGCATATTTAGAAAATACATCAATTACAGTCAATAAATATTTATAGCCTTTATTTATTTTTGAAATTCCTTTCAAATTCCCAGAATCCATTTCAACTAAATCAGCTTGCCATAAATCATCTATCCCAAATGATACCACTTTTCTTCTATTGTAATTTTTTCTCATAGGTTTATGTAGTTCATTAATTATTTCTTCACGAATATTAGGCTCTATTCCTTCACCTACAAAATTTTTTTAAGAAATTTACTCTTCTTTGTTTTACAAATTATACAACGACCTTCAATCCTCTGTCTACCATTCTTTGTTATAGCTCTATGAGGATTGTGGGTTTCTGTAAATTTTTTACACTTTAAACAGTAAATGTGATTATTCATTTATATAGGCGAAAATTATTTATGGTTCCAAGTTTTCTCCTTCTAACAACAATTCACCAAATAAAAATATTTGTACATCTACTGGAACTGTTTTAACTGTATCATGTAATGTAACAGTTAGAAAATTTGATTTGTGTACAATTATTGATTGATTACCATTATTTACTTCATACAGCTTATCAGCTACACTCACCATAATATCAAAGTCATCAAATTTCAATTCTTTGTTTATATTCTTACCAACAACAACAATTCTTTTAAGTCTGAAATCATATTCAAAGTTATGTATTTTTAGTTCATTTCCAGTCAGAAAGGTAAATTCAATTGTTTGTTTGTCATAGATTTTATTTTGAAGATTATTTATTTGATTTAGGTATGGTGATATATCTGACTTTGGGATATAATCTGAAAAAGCCTTTTCAATCTCCTTTTTTGTGAAGAAATTCTTAAAAGTGTTGTAGTTATCTTGATGAATCTGATTAATTTTTTCATTAAATTCCGTTTTATTGACATAATTATTAAATTGTGTTAAAACAGCCATGTATTCAGGTTTCGTAACATATTCTTTCTCTAAATACAGTTTTGTAACTGCATCGTAACCACTAACTGGATCTTTTATATTTACTAATCGTCTACCTTTAAAACTAATATAAGTTTTTGTAAAACTAAAAATCTTAATCAAATCTTTTTGAAATTCCTTAAGTAAATTATTTATTTGTTCCTTAACTAAATTTGTCATTTTTGATTCAATTTTTTCTTCTATTTCATTCCTCTTTATTTTTCCATTATTTTTAGGCCACAGTTTGTTTCCAAAAATGTCCATTTATTAGATTCAAAATATCACTGAATTTATAACCATCTGATAGTAGTTTTAGCATGAATAAACATAAATGACCACATACTACTTCATTAAAATTTTGGATTCTTTGATTATTGAAGTACAATTCATTTTGACCTAAATATTTAACTAGTTGTTTTGGTACATTGCCACCAAATGAATCAAACACCAATTTCTTACTATTATTCTTATAGTAACATATCCAATGTGTACCAACATGATCAGATGTGTCTAAATTAACTATTCCACATTCAACTGTATTTGGTTTGTTAGGTAATTCATCAATCATGAAGACACTACGAAAGTGTTTAATTTTTAATTGTTTCACTAGTTTTTCTATATCAAAATTACTTAATGCATTAGGATACTTATCTATTACTTTTTGCAACGTTTTTTTAACCCTGTACCTTTCCTCTCTATCTCCATATTATGTCTCTTTTGTTCAGCTAACTCTGCATCTCCTTTTTGCTTCTTATGAACAGCACTTGTAATTGCTGCAGCTCCACCCGCTAAAGATCCCAATGCTCCTAATGCTGCAAATAGTAGAGGTAGAAAACCACCTTCATGTTGATTTAAACCAGAACCTTGTTTCTTTTTCTGTAAATATTCAATAATCTTTTTCACAACTGGAATACCTAGTGTAATAAGTAAACTTCCACCTGTTTTTTTCTCTTTTTTCCTTTTTTGAACATCAGTTAAAAATTGATCAATGCTATGTAGTTGTTCATTATTGGCTTTAATTTTAAGTGCTTTTGGTTTAATTTTGCCACTAGGTGGCAAAGTATAGTCAATTGAAAAGTTATTCATTTATATAGATTAAAATTTAGGCGACATCATAATCCCCAACCTTTATCATCAACATCAATGCCCATACCTAATTTTCGTTTGCCATACATTATTCCTCTGACTGCTGTAGCGGCAAGTTTTTCACCAAATGAAGCATCAGAAGCATGCATTCTTTCTTTTGCAGCTAGTTGAAGTTCTTTGTCAGCTATATGTCTAGATTCTAAACTTTTATGATCTCTATATGCAATATCGTGTTGTTTACATGCTTCATCTAATTTATTAATTCCTTTATCACCCCGTGCTAATCTTTCATCTAATTTTGTACCTGGTCCACAATAATTATAACCTGGAAGATGCATTTCGAATGGAAGTTTGTTAATCAAAGTGTTCACTAATCCTTTACCATATTTTTCACTTTGCCAAAAAGTGTGTGGTAAATTATTCAAAAATCGAATCAAGTATGGAATTCCTTTTGGATTGTTGATGATGAAATCATTAAATTTATTTGTTAACATTTTAGTTATTCCTACTTTTTCATTATGATAATTGTTGTTACCAGCCATTTCTTCTCCATTAATTACTGTTAATCTATCGATTAATTCACGTACATCATTCATCCAAATATATTCAACTGGTTTTTCAGTATATTTTTTGACAAATCCTTCGCCTGTTTTTTCGTTTTCTGATGATGAATCTATTGTTGGTCTTCTTAATTTTGGCAAATAGTCATCAAGAATGTTTTTTATCAAATTATTGTATTTGATACCTCTACTAGATTTAACTTTATTTGGATTTTTATCAGAATATAGTGCACGTGATTCATATAGTATATTTGCATAATTTGATAAATCTACACCATCAAATTTTGTACCCAAGTCATCTATAGTAATGTGTTTTTTAGTTAAAAGTGTCATCAGTCCATCTGTTCCTTCATATTCTCTTTCAGCAATAATTAATTTATTTCCATCAAATTTTACTGGTAAACTACCAATATACTTAAACATACCAACTGGCCTTAATCCAAAGACTGTATCTTCACTATGATTGATATATTTTAACATTCTTTCACTTACATTTATAATTTTACCTTTACTATCATCATTTTTATTACGCATTTTCTTATTTTTTCTTTCTTCCTCATATTTATTTAAAACATTATCAATTTCTGTTTCATTTAAATCACTATAACTATCATATTGTTTAATCTGTGGTATGTCATTAAATTCTTGATGAAAGTTATGATATGGAATCATTTGTTTTTCTACTTCCCGATTTTCTTCAATAGCTTTCAGAACATTATCACCTATTCCTTCAAGGCCTTGTTTTACTTGTTCTATAGCATCAATAACAGGTTGATCTTCTTTCTTATATTTTTCATATTCTGTACGGGGTTGTCTTTTCCATTTTTTAAATTCCTCTTTTAATTCTTTCTGTTTCTTTTTATTTCGTTTTGCTTGTTTCAGAAGCTGTGGATCATATTTTGTAAACATTTATAGAACATAAAAACGTTGATGTTTATGTTAATGTTTTATGTTTATGTTAAAGTTTATTTTGGACGTATATGTTAATGTTAATGTTTATGTTAACGTTTATATTGGACGTTTATGTTTATGTTAATGTTTATGTTTATGTTTATGTTAATGTTTATGTTTATGTTTGATGTTTATGTTTATGTTAACGTTTATGTTTATGTTTGATGTTTATGTTTATGTTAACGTTTATGTTTGACGTTTATGTTTACGTTTATGTTCTTATGAAATGTTGTAATTTATTTCTGAACTTCCCATCATTTGATTTACGTGTCATGTCTATAGTTATAAAACCAAAACCATCATCATTCCAACAATTATTGCACATATTTCTAAATTCATCATATCGTACATCACCACCAACAAATTCGTGATAAATGTGATTCAGATTTGTGTCATCCTGTCTGAAAATATTTAAGAAATTAAGATTATCTCTGACCAATTGTTTTGGTATTTTTGAGTAAGTTTGAGCTAGGTAAAAACGATCTATTCCTTTGTGTCTACCTCTAGTAAAATATTCTCTTACAACATCTTGATTTTCCAATATAAAGTCATCAAATACTACAAGTGAATTGTCTTGACATCCATCTAATGGTATAATTTCATCATTGTTGCTAATAAATGATGCCAATGAGTTACCTGTTGATTCTTCAATTTTGTTACATTTTTTAATAAATTCTTGATATTTTGGCTGATCTAGACTTTTAGAGTAGATGTACAGATGATTAATTTTATTCCAATTTAACCATCCTGGTGCTAAAATATAATTATCGATCATTAATGTTGTTTTACCACATCCACTAGGTCCTATAATAGCACATCTAATGGAATTAGGTAATAATTTACCATGCTTAGCTTTTGATTTCTTTTCTGGAATTCGTATTTTTGGTTCCCAATCTGTCTTCATTTAATTACTAATAAATGAGTAGAATAATTCAACTGAGTGGTAATTCATCAGTACTCAAAAAAAGATTAACTGTTCCTATAAGAGACAACTTTAAAAGTGTAGCATTGGTTGGATTTTATACTACATTTTTAACTCCAAATGTTACAACAAAAAATAATAAATTATACTGTGATGGTGAAACAATAATAATTCCAACTGGCCAATATACTTTAGAAAGATTGGAAAAATATATTCATACAAAGAAGCCTAATATACATATCAAAGCAGATGAAATTTTAAATAGAGTTACAATTGAGAGTGATGTTAAACTGTATATGGACATTAAAGAAGATGATAATATATCAAGTTTGTTAGGATTTAGTAATCAGACTATAAATGCAAACGAAAAAACTGTTGCTAATGATGTTCCTAATATTATTCCATTTGAATTAATAAATGTCAATTTTAATCTAGCTGACGGAATGTATGTAAAGCATACTGATCATTTTCATCGTGAAACAAATATTATCGCTTCATTTAAGCCAAATGCTGAATTTGGTGCACCAATAATTTATGAGCCAAAGCATCCGTTATTTGTTCCAGTTCCTGATAAAATTCAGGACTTAGAAGTAACAATAACAGATGAGAATGATAACATAATCGATTTTAATGGTGCTACTGTAACTGTAAATTTTTTATTCTTAATAAATGAACGAAATTGAAAGCTATCAATTTCAATCATTCCCAGTGAATGAGAAAACAAAAAATAACCTAAATATTCCTAATAAAGATGTAGAAATTAATATACATGTTGGTGACGGTTGGTTACATCCTCAGTGTGCTCAATTGTACATGAATTTTAGTATTACTAAAAATGATGGGACTGATTATCCAACATATGATGGAAAATCAAATAAAAAGCTAATTGATAATTATATTGTAAAGCTATTTGACTTTATAACCATTAAAAAAGGAAATAATGTTTTATCTAGAATAGAACATCCATTTATATCATCAACTGTTTTGATGCAATTGACTTCATCTCTTGCTGATAAAATTTCTATGGAAGGTCATATAATTAACAATGGTAAAATAGAAAGTAAGAAAAATGAAGTACTGTATCCTCTAGAAAAATTAGGTGGGTTTTTTAAAAATTACGAAGAAATTATGTTTGAAGGTGATCTTACTGTATGTTTCACATGGTCATCAAGTGCAAATGATTCTATTCTTAGATGGTCTGATTATAATAATTCTGGAGTTGAAATAAAAGATACACTTCCAGTTGAAGGTAAAATTGTAGTAGAAAATATGGAAATTAGAGTACCAGTTGTGAAATTTGAACCTAATTATGAACTTGAACAACGTGAAATTATGTTGAAATACCCAAAAATTCCGATATCATTCTGTGAACTGCAAACTGTAGAAGTAGCTGGATTAAGTGGTAAGACAAATTTCGAATTAGACATCACAAATTATTATAGTTCAATGGAATTTGATATGCCTCACTGGATATTTGTTGTATTTCAAACGAATCGTAAAAATAATCAGTTAGTTGACTCTTCATTATTTGACCATGTTAAACTACAGAATATATATCTGAAAAATGGAAGAAACGAAATTTTCCCAGAGGAAAGGTGGAATTTAGATCCGCCAAATAACTTTCTGAAAGCTTATGATGCATTTCGTGATTTTAAGCGAGTCACACAAAAAAAGAGAGGATATGTTAATGTTGATGTTGATGTAAACCCATTTAACTTTGTAACAAACTATCCTATCTATGTGATTAATATGTCACGTAGAAAAAATGTAATAGCTACACAAAAAACATCAATGAAGTTATGTGCTACATTTAATGATAAAATACCAGCTGATACACTTGCATACATAGTCATGTATGGAATGAAAAATCTCACTTATGATGCACAACATAGAATATTGACAGAGAATTTTTAATCGCCTATAAATAATGAAAGAAAAAATACGAAAATTAATTGATGCACTTATTGATGCACTAATGTCATGCTTTGACATTTTCAGAAAAAAAGGAGACAACTTATAAAAAAAATCATTGTCAAAAACTGCAAAACCTTCGGCGCCATCTGAAGGAAACCCCGGAGGGATTTTTCTATGTTTCTCTCTTTCTCAACTCATTCCTCCGGGGTTTTTTGAAGTTCCACTCGTAGTCCAGGTCCACAGCCAGGTCGATGATCCAACGTATTGATGGGAGCTGCCTTCTGGCATCTGTTACCCGTCATCTTTAGTTGAGGGGGCAGAGCCTCGGACAGCAGCGACGTGATGAAAACGATGATGACTACACTCAGTTCTGGGGCATCCCCCACCACCGGCGCTGAGGCACCACCGGGGCAAGAGTGTACTGTTTCGAGCTTGTATATATAGTTGGTATCTGATAATGAAGTTGGTCATACTTTTCATGCTTTTCAATAGTTTATTTTGGATATAAATAGATGATATCTTCCAACTATTGTACTTTATTCGAAGCAATGAAAGACAAACAACATGGAAACGTGAGTGTGAACACTCGAATAATCTTAGAAACAGAGTAATTAACGAGTAAATTGATGCATGTTACCGTGTTAATGTACATGTAGGTTTCCACAGTGCCATCTATGAATGAAAATCTGTACTAAAATTGTCAATATAGCTTGAAAAGTTAGTTACTGTAACAGGCTGGTAGAATATCTAAGGAGGTAGTACAGTTTGAAGCACACTTCCTTATGCATTCTCATAGCCTGACCACAACAGAGCTTGCTAGAGAGAGACAGAGTTATTAGGCAGAGTCAAAGTAGGAAATGGGCGGAACTTGATAGCAGGAGGCGGTCTTTGATAAGCAGGCCGGCGGAGCTAGCCTATATCAGTAGCCGCACATCCTGTCGGCTTCCAGTTGAGTGAGAGGCACCACAGAGGCAGGATCTATGCTGTATTGCTCCAGAAAACATCGACAAATCTCGAATAAAATTTATATACTAAATGGAGCAGTTTCAAAAAGCGATTCAGATCGACATACATGATGTACATTTTCCACCTGAATATTATGCACCTGAATTTTGTCAAAAGTGTTATGAATGGTGTAGTGATGGTACTAGGTGTTACAATTGTTATCCTGATAAACCAAAGCTACATAACAACAAAATATATAGATTTAAATATTTTTGTAACCACTTAAAGAATTTGTTTAAAACTATAGAAGATGGTGCTACAGTATCCATGTTTACTGCTGATGAAATGGGTCGTATTTTAGAGTTATTTGATGTGTTTAATTATTTTTACAAAGATAAGACAATACCATACAAATATTTTATTGCAAAAATAGCTGATCTGTTAAATATCGAACATCAGATAGAAGTACATAACACAAAACGTAACAGAGAAATATGGCAACAATTTTTAGACATGAAACCATTCGAAGTGCTTCAAAAACTAAAGGAATCTCAAACCATTATAGCTTAGATATTACCATACGGACATTACAAATTGTAGACAAATATTTGTGTACTAAATTTGTGTAGTAAATACTGGTACTTCATTATTACTTACAGAATATTGCATTTACACCCACTTTCTGTACTAATTTATCGATGTTTTTGAGACAGTGGCATTGAAGTTATCTTTGTACCGTTCGTCTTTATTAGTTGTGTTTTATATGCCGTTTTTATAGTAAATTTACTGTTTTTGTATTGTATTTCATTTTTAGGAACAAAAATATTGCATTTACCTCTATTTTCCGAGTTATTTTATCGATGTTTTTGAGATTGGGGTGGGGTGGGGCGGTGACCCCAAATACTATCTACTCAAGTCCTATTTTATGAACGCCTTTCATCGTACACCATCACAATCAGAATGGTGCCACCCCATCGTCTCAGGCCATTATTGAGTCTATTCTCAAAAATAGCCATTCACATGCCAGAAAAATGACGTTTCTTTACAAGGACATTATTTAGGCAGCCAATGGAAGACAAGAAGAGATGGAGACGCTTTGGGATCTCAAATGGGACTCCCTGGAGGGAAGGCGATGTTCTTTTCGAGGAACACTATTGAGAAAGTTTAGAGAACTGGCAGTTTAAGCTGACTGCAGTACAATTATACTGCTGCCAACGTATGTTTCGTGTAAGGATCACGAACATAAGCTGAGAGGTGTTAGAGCTCATACGGAGGCATACAGGCAGTCGTTTTTCCCTCGCTACGCATCATACGATGGCTTACGTATCTAGGATATAGATGTAGAAGAAAACGCCTCAGTCGTTTCACATGATTGACAACGCACCTATCACGAGATCGCGGCGCAGTCCGTGTCGTCAGGATGAGTTTATCCTACGTTGCACAACATTACAGTTTCCTTATAGTGGACTCCAAAGAGGTGTTGCTTTCACCCGTTAGAAGTGGGCATGCGAAATTTGGTACATAAACCTACCGCAAAAAATATTAAAAGTATTAGTCACCCCCTCAAAAGAGCACATCACTCGCTATGGAGCTCAGTAGATGATGTACAATTGGTACCAGGTGGTAAGGTGACGCTACACCGCTGCTCTAAGTCGTGGTGGTTATGTAGTCTATTCATTGCAATTGGTTGCGTAGGATCGAGGCGGTAAGATGATTGAGATTCCATGACTACATCGAGCAATTAATAAGGAGGTATCGAATCGAATCGTGGAAAAAAGAGATTTAAAGCACAACTTGACTAAAAGAAGGGATCAGTTTATAGCACTCATCCTAAGGCATCAAGAAATTGTCAAATCAAAAATGAAGGGAAGTGTGTGAGGCTAAAGATTGTAGGCGCTTTCCTTGGCACGAATAAAGCAGGAAAGTTCAAACGGATGTAGGTTGCAGTAGTTACGAGACTTGCACAGGATAGACTAGAGTGAATAACTGCATAAAATCAGTCTTCGGAGTGGAGACTCCAATAACAACAAGAAGGGTCGGTATGGAGACATGACGAAATGGCAGAAAGGAACTATCGCGTTTGGATGTGTCCATGCTCACACAGTGAGTGGAGATGCCCTGTTTGATGACTTATCAAACTGGCCTATCCAGCGTGCTGACAGGGTTCAGTGTACTAAATCCACATAACACGACGTAAGAACAGCGGTCCGAAGAAGATAGGAAACAGAGATCAGAAACGAATGTCATGCTTTATAAATGAAAATTGGTTTCAAGTTCGATAGTAAATGCCGCTTTCAGTGAATGAATATTCATCTCGAACAGTTTGCTAGCGTCCTTTGAGAAGGTAACTGACATATGGAATCGAGTATGCGACTTTATCTCTGTACTGACATACCTAGGTGATTGGATTATCCACGGCTCTGATAAAAAAGGATGCCTCGGTAAAGTCGTTGCGTCAAGCACCAGCCGACTGTTTTCCTGCCCTACAACTAAATTAGCTGCAAACAATTCTGCAATCAGATAGTCTATGGATTGTTTAGAATTGCGAATTAATAAATAATCAGAAATATAAAATAAAGTATAAATAATTAATAAAAGGGTTTCATTCTAACATCTAAAACTGATGCAGACGACACTTGAGAATTATGATGAATAATATTTATTCAGATTTGAAAAATAAAAGGAAAGTGGTGCTACAAATGTTCAAATGTGTGTGAAATCCTATGGGACTTAACTGCTAAGGTAATCAGTCCCTATGCTTACAGACTACTTAACCTAAATTATCATAAGGACAAACACACACACCCATGCCCGAGGGAGGACTCGAACCTCCGCCGGGACCAGCTGCACAGTCCACGACTGCCGCGCCCCAGAACGCTCGGCTAATCCCGCGCGGTAAAATGGTGCTACAACTAATAGTTATAACACAGACAGAAATAAAGCCTTATTAAAATGCAATTAAGTTGCGCTTCGTGCTTTACAATAAAGGTAGCAGAATCCAAAGCTAAATAGTCTTCCAAGAGGTGTAAACAACAAAGTACATTATATGATCACAATAAACAAAAAATTCGCCAGCTCAAAATTAAGAGTACAGTAGCACCTTTTTGCATATCAGCACGCCAGCGATAAAGAGTACAAACTCACTTTCTGTCTAGTTTTAATTCCGTAATGCAAGCGGAAAAAGTTAAAGTTCTGAACTGGAGCACATTCATACTTCGCAAAAGTGAAAGCCCCTTCCAAAGTTAAAATACCCTAGCGACAGTTCACTGTCCACAATCTATCACACAGATGACGGAATGTGCTTATTACCTCAAGCAGGTCTGCCTTCTTCCAGATCTCAACGTAAAGTGTTTCAAATTCTTCCCTAGAGATCTTCACCCAAAAGTGTCTGATTCCAGTACTGTTCAGCTACGCTTAATTCCCATTGATTGAAGGCCATCCCGAGCAAAAATACATCGTTCTCATGTTCTATAGACATATGAGTTGACTCAACTCTGCCACTTTCCGCATTAATTAATGCTAAATCTACAGAGCAAGAGTCAGCTCGTCTTGCGAAGGTATTTATGAAGGAAACTACAATAAACTACCAACAGTAACACACACTTCAAAACCAACAAAACAATAAGAACCCCTTCTGCGGATCAAGCAAATAATAAATAATTCCTACAATGAGAATTCCCTTCGATTCTATACCCGTATAACTGCTCCACGTCGAAGTAGGCTGTTAACAGCTAGTAGCTACCGTAACAAGACGGAAGCGACGTATCATGATCATTGCGAAAGAGAGGATGGTCAAATTGGCACACCATTGTACCGGCCGATCTCCGCACTCGGCGAATCGAGAACTGCCCCCTGAACGGCCGAGCGTCGGCTTATCTAGCTCCGGGGTGGAAGGATATTTCCGGGACTATTTGCACACATGTGATCGCCAGGAAATAGTTCGTCGATCGTCGCGACCCTGTTGGTTAGTGCCTTATAATGGACGGTGGCTGCAACTACGCGTACTTGCTCGTAAACACTCTCGTGTCGGCCAGAATTCGCTGCGGAGCCGGCAACCCGCATGACAGGTGTGTCTGCTGTGTTGCCGCTGCAATAGGTGTCTGTGGTGACTGCAGCAACTAATATAATAAAAAGAATGTTATAAACATTCGTTCACACTCAGGCCATTTACAATAAGTATAAATAATTGTTTGTTCATAAATAATTAAGCCAACATTCTTGCACATGTGAAATAATTTTAAATGGCAATAAAATGTTGTTAAATGTTGCTTAAACAATTGATTAGGTCTGCTTGACGGAAGCGTCTTTTGGCACTCTTTTCAATGGTGGTGTCAGCTAATGCATGCGACTGACCACTTTTAAATTAGAGTGGATTTTAACATTAATAATAATCATTTAAATAAAGTTACTGGAAAAATAATAAAATATTCGTTAAATAAGTATACAGCTATGACAAGATGTGAGGTATTCGTTCCACGTTCAGCTAATGTTTTATTGTGGAGAATACGATGTTCTGACAAAAATTTGCACTATTAAAATTACATAAAAATGTAATAAACCAATAAATAAAATAGATATCGATCTGTAGCTTTCAGGGATAATAGCTATAGTCCTACGGTGTTATCTGAGACATTGTTTGTTGAAATTGCATGAGGCATTTAAAAGTTGTTAATACAAGATTCATTGTGAAAATATTCGGTCACTGTAAATTATTAACGTCTGCAGTTTTTAAGAGATTTAAAATATTATTGTTCCACTGAGCTTTACTATCAGACTGTGATTTATTACTGAATTTCTAAGAGTTGTAAGTACGGATATTTCAGACCGCCTCAAACGCTGCCATTAATGATACACCTTCTGCACTCTAGCCACGCGAACAACCGCCATCCAAATTCTTTCTGTTCTGGGATTACCCACATCCGGCCACGCGCTGACGCCTTCGTACCTGAACTCGTCTGGAGCAGGCAAGCCGCCTCCTCGCCCTGCCAACTCGCACCCAGCTAAGCAAGAAAATTCACCTCTCCTCAGTACCAACCCCAGACGGCCGAATAGCTCGCCTAAATACGTATTAAGTTCACATGTACCTCGCAAAACGCTATTGCTCATAGCGCCAGACAAAGCTGCATGTCTTGACTGGGCCAAACAACATAGAAACTAAACAGCCGGTGACTGGCGGCTTGTAGTGTGGTCCCACGAGTCGTGATCTTGTCTCTTTTCAAGTGGATGTGGTGGGCACCGACGGCTATTTGAGGTGTGTAGGGAGCAATTCAAGCCGGAGACAGTGCTGTGATGTTTTGGGAGTGACATTTGCTCACTCGTCATGTTGCTGCGAACATGAAACACGAAGTTTATTTCAGTATTCTTGGTGACCACCTGTTGCCCTTTCTGCTAGGTCTTCGTGAGTAGTATGCTGTGGACACTCTCTCCTCCTCTAGTTCGACGAACTATCAAGCATCCTGTCGTACTTCGACTGCCGTGCTGGATCACCCGATCTTAATCTCTTAGAAAATGACAGGGCGTTATGGGACGTCAGGTGAAACGTAGCAGCCAAAATCCCCACAGTTTGGTAGCTCTATGGGATCCACTCAACAACGAGCAGCTTCAGTTGGGTATGGCATACTTGAAAAAAACTTGCGGATTCTCTCCCTCTCCGAAATGAGGTCGTTATCAAAACATCAAGACTAGAAGCGGCGTTATACGGTATTAGCGTGTGACTAATTTTTTGTCCGATATGCTTATTTTCGCCAACCGCAATTGCGTGGTTATCTCGTTTAAAAAGTCATTCATCAACTCTTTCGGCGGTTATATAGTCAAAGGGTTACATAATTTAAAATCGATAACCTAAAATAATGGACGTCACGTTTTTCGTCCATGAGTTCAAACACTGTTCCACCCCATGTATGTACATTTGATCGTTGCAGCCTGCCACAGTCGGTCATACGTGAACTTAATTCAAATTACTTCTTCAGTATCAGTAATACTTGGTAGTATTCAACCGTTCTCTGTCCAACACATGACTCAATAATACGTTCCGAGAGGCAATGACATCATCAGGTTATAAAACATTTTTCATGGAGTGAAAAATTTAAAAGGTCGTTGCGGCGTTCACAAAATAAAATAGAATAAAAACACACTGTACTAGTGGTTCTCGCGTTACATTCAAATCGTTGACTTCTACTTCTGTCCTTACTCGTCCCATATCACAAGGCACACTACACAAGGCCGCGTCCACATTATCTGCTGTGGGCTCCAAAATTGTCAAGTTGACGCTTCTCCAGATGTCCAAATGTTGTTGTACACTAACTGACATTCCCACAGTTTTATTGTGTAAGCGCAGCTGTTGGCTAAACCTCAATTCCATCCTGTTGGTTCCCTACATTTCGACGTTTAAAAGATGTTACTTGGATATTGTCAACCATCGTCAGCCGCTAGTTGTTTCATCAAGAGAAGTACCGCCAGTTTATTACTATACATCTGCCTTAATCTAATTCTAAAAAACCGTCAAGAAATCTTTAATCTTTTTCTTTAATTTGCGCGTGAAGAATATTGGTACGTTTTTATTCATGAATGGCAATCACTAGTTCTTCCAGCAAGTTTATTGTCTTTCTGTTCTATGTGCAGGATTTCTAGGCCATCTCCTATTCCCTTAAGGGGATGGCATCTTGATGTTCCTTGTATCTGGTCGAAAATTTTCCTTCCGTCTGTACAGTATACTTCCCGTAAAAATACGCGAAGTGTATTTTGTAAACCTTCAATCTTTCAAACTTGCTTATCTTTTTACCAACTTCATGCTTCAGGCTATATATAACTAAATTATTAGTCTGGAACACTATTTTGACACCGTAGGTTTAAAAATGTTCGTAATGTTTAGCCAGACTCTTACACACCTGTTACAAAGTGTTTGTCTAAAATTGTGAGCCATGTGTTTGTGACTATTACAGCGCCATCCATCAGAAAGCGAAAAAAGTGGTCCAACTAAAACATTCATATTTCTTTACGTACTACACGAATATGTAATAAAAAATGGGGGTTCCTATTTTAAAAAACTCAGTTGATATCCTTTTGACCTATGGCAGCGCCATCTAGCGGGCCAACCTAGCGCCATCTGGTTTCCCCCTTCAAGCAAGACAAGTTCCGTTCTTTGTAGTTTTTTCGTTTGATGCTTATTTTGTGAATATTTGGCCCGGTAACTATCAATGGACCTCCTGTATATATAGTAATACAGGGTACATAAATAAAGAGATTAATTTTTTTAACAAAAATTAATTATTTTCAATTAATGCCCAAATTTTGGATTTTTATAGTTTCTCTCCTTTGAGTCCGTTTCAACGTGAACTTACTGCCATGTTGTTCCGATTAACACACTTCGTTTTAAATACTTCTTCGTCTTCCGCCACAAAACTTTTCATTCTTGACCGTGGGTATAACGTATATTAATTTATCGGACTTCTTACTCAGATTCAGGCAGCACTCGTGACATGACGTTTCCGTATTGCGCGGAGATAACTGAATAGCTACTTGGTTTTGTTCCAATAATAATTATTATTATTCGGACAACACGATTGGCTACTAGAAACATCTTACAAAAAAAGTCTCCTCCACTCGAGAACTAAAGACAGAGTCTCTCTATTAATTGACAAAAAAATTGAATGAGGTTTCCCTCATTTGTTACCGCCTTCCGTCATAGTAAAACACATATTTTGCTGACGCTTACAATGCTCTCGCTAAAGTTTTTTGTCAGTGCTTTTCTTACGTACCTACACAATTACCCCCACACTGTGCGGTGACATACAATGGACGCGCACAGTGTTTTGTATATATTCGTATAGCTTAAATTTAATTTTGTGCCGAAGGGGGTACAATGACCTTCATTTGTCGGCGTGTTTGTCTTTGTATTTCTGGGTTGGATTTGTCAGCTTGTTTTGATTATACGTTATCTTAAAGGAAAACGCACAACTTACATATGGAATGATAATTTACCAGTTATTTACATGAGGGCGCTCCGAGAGCGGTTACTCGTCTCTTTGGCAACATTGCTAGTCTGTGTGTGCATGCGCGCTAAATATGTTTGTTGACGGCGCAACAACCGTTAAATCTTCCACATATTACTGGGTACGGTCGTCCGCGCTTCCACTCGCACTTTTAGTGTCATTTTCACTCTGAGTGCCGTACTGTCCGTCGAGTAGCTCGTTGTGGCGTGGTTTTCCAACGTGAGTGCGGTGCATGTGCGTTTACCTCTTCAAGAACCGATGCTGTGGCAGATAATTCAACTTTCATACGGACCGGGAAGGATCTTCTCCGTCGTATCCACATTTTCAGTGGGGTGAATACTGTACATCAACGCCCGACGTCAAGGTAAGTGATGCTTGCACAATTGTAGTTTGCTTATTAATGTATCAGACGTTGCGTAGCATGATATTACCACACCTGATTCGTTGCACTAATGCACACGCGTTTGGGTACCACTATATGCTTCGTCGTTCAGTTAGTCGTGAGAATTTCTTTTAGTCCTTGAGGGTTTTTTTCCTTTTAGATAGTTATTCAAGTTCATCATTTACATATGACTCTATATATACAAAAAATTCACATAATCATTTTCACATAACAATGCACATTACAATGGATTACATCAAAGGCTGACATTGCACGCGATGTTTGTATCCCACATAGAGAATTCTAAAGTACTAAAACATTACAAAATTCCTTCTTCAATTACACTTACTGGTTAGTACAGTTTGTTTGTCAACTTCAAAAAAATTCCTTTGTACATAAATACAAATACCTTATTACATTTCATTACACTGTGTTATTATATACGCATTTAACGTATCCACATTTTATTTTCCAGTAATGCATACATCAGTCATGAGCATTTACCATTTTCCTAGGGAGAAATAGAAAAAAAAACATTTACATCAGAATTTTACATTATGCCTTGTTGGCCTAACTATGCTTTGTTACCGCCTTCCGTCATAGTAAAATACGTTTTTGCTGACGCTTACAGTGTTTTGTCACCGCTTTTCTTACGTACCAAAACAAGAAGCAACAATCTGAATAATGGTCATTAGGCTCACACCACACCATCGGAACAGCGAATGGCATGGCTCGGCGTTTTCCTTTCAACCACTAGGTTAAGGTTGCAGTACAGGTTATGCAGGCAATATGAGGTACAAAATTTTTATCTTGATCACCAACAGGACAATCAAAATACAATTTACGAGTATATGCCTTCTTAACCAAATCAGTGATTGGTTTTCTTTTGGCTTTTGGAGTGAATTTCCCACACACATAACAGAAGTTGTCGAATGGTTTGGACAGCAACGAGATTTACTACTTGCCATTTTTCTTAGTGTAAGTTTTAAATACAAAATGTCTGCACTATCTTTCACAGGAAACACTCATTTAGGATCTCTTTCACACCACTGGATTAGCACAACCAACCATTTACTGACGATTTGCAAATATTGTAGCTCTCCTCTGCAAATCAACAACAAACAATTAAACATCAAAACAGAAGAACAGCAAAAAGCGAAATAGTGAAAACAAAAAATAAAAAACCTTTAAAAACTCAAAAATGGTACGTGCTAGAGCGCTTTGAAAGGTATATTCGGATTCTACACACCAAAATACATACTAGTTTATGTATCACATCCCAGATGGAAAATGGTTTTTTATTAGTGCAATCGCTTGGTCGGATTTTAAAATTTTATTTCCTAGGCCACTGACAAGAATGTCAGCCACAGTGCCTTAAATGTGGACCTACTGCCTAAACTATTGTTTCGAATATAAAACTTCTGACTGAAAGTGAGATAATTAAAACTTGTGATCAGCTATAAAAGTTATATGAGTTGGGTAGCCCGTTGCTTTGAAATTTTCCTGTGTTCAAGAAAACTTCTTCTAATTAGTTTTAGCCAGAACATAAGAGTATAAATTCTTATCATACAGTGAAACAAAGCTGGAGAGGTGAGTGACTGGTTTATCCTTAATTTCGTTTATCGGAGCTGTGAAACTACACTACTAGCCATTTAAATTGCTACACCAGGAAGAAATGCAGATGATAAACGGGCATTCATTGGACAAATATCTTATACTAGAACTGACATGTGATTACATTTTCACGCAATTTAGGTGCATAGTACCCAGAACAACCACCTCTGACCGTAATGACGGCCTTGATACGCTTGGGCATTGAGTCAAACGGACCTTCGACGGAGTGTACAGGTACAGCTGCCCATGCAGCTTCAACACGATACCACAGTTCATCAAGAGTAGTTAGTGACTGGCGTATTGTGACGAGCCAGTTGCTCGGCCACCATTGACCAGACGTTTTCAACTGGTGAGAGATCTGGAGAATGTTCTGGCCAGGGCAGCAGTCGAACATTTTCTGTATCCAGAAAGGCCCGTACAGGACCAGCAACATGCGGTCGTGCATTATCCTGCTGAAATGTAGGGTTTCGCAGGGATCGAATAAAGGGTAGAGCCACGGGTCGTAACACATCTGACATGTAACGTCCACTGTTCAAAGTGCCGTCAGTGCGAACAAGAGGTGACCGAGACGTGTAACCAATGGCACCCCATACCACCACGCCGGGTGATACACCAGTATGGCGATGACGAATATACGCTTCCAATGTGCATTCACCTCAATGTCGCCAAACACGGATGCGACCATCATGATGCTGTAAACAGAACCTGGATTCATCCGAAAAAACGACGTTTTGCCATTCGTGCACGCAGGTTCGTCGTTGAGTACATCATCGCAGGCGCTCCTGTGTGTGATGCAGCGTCAAGGGTAACCGCAGCCATGATCTCCGAGCTGATAGTCCATGCTGCTGCAAACGTCGTCGAACTGTTCCCGCAGATGGTTGTTGTCTTGCAAACGTCCCCATCCTCCTCAGTGTCACTTTTGTCGCTGTCAGTGTTGCTGTCACTGTCTGGAGAACTGTCTAGCCGCTCTAAAATTATCATATACGCTAAATACCTACTGCTGACGAAGGAAACGTGTGCACTACTGCTTGCGACCGGGCCAGCCACGTCTTGTATGGGCGCATTCCAGTTTTCGCCACCAAGTGCAAATCTGGCGCTGTATAGCATTTCGTCAACAACTCTGGTGCTCATATTGAAGAAATTGAGCAAGCGGCGGTTAACAATAACGTCAACGTTATGCCTTTATCACTTACCAATTTTTGCTGCCATACGATAATTACAGTCCACGCTGGAGCTCTGTGAATGTTGTTGTTGCGGTCTCCAGTCCAGAGACTGGTTTGATGCAGCTCTCCATGCTACTCTATCCTGTGCAATTCTCTTCATCTCCGAATAACTACTGCAATCTACATCCTTCTGAATCTGCTTTCTGTATTTATCTCTTCGTCTCCCTCTACGATTTTTACCCTCCAACCTTCCCTCCACTACTAAATTGGTGATCCCTTCATGCCTCAGAACGTGTCCTACCAACCGATCCCTTCTTCTAGTCAAGTTGTGCAACAAATTCCTCTTCTCCCCAATTCTGTTCAGTACCTCCCCATTAGTTACGTGATCTACCCATATAATCTTCAGCATTCTTCTGTAGCATCACAATTCGAAGCCTTCACTTCCATACATGACTACACTCCATACAAATACCTTCAGAAAAGGGTTCATGACACTTAGTATGCACTCGATGTTAACAAATTTCCCTTCTTCAGGAACGCTTTCCTTGCCATAGCCAGTCTACATTTTATGCCCTCTCCACTTCGACCATCATCAGTTATTTTACTCCCCAGATAGCAAAACTCATTTACTACTTTAAGAGTCTCTTTTTCTAATTTTACACCCTCAGCATCACCTTATTTAATTCGACTGTATTCCATTGTCCTCGTTTTCCATTTGATGATATCCATCTTATATCCTCCTTTCAAGAAACTGCCCATTCCGTTCAACTGCTCTTCCAGGTCCTTTGCTGTCTCTGACAGAGTTACAATGTTATCGGCAGACCTCAAATTTTTTTGTCTCTCCTCCATGGATCTTAATTCCTACTCTAAATTTTTCTTTTGTTTCCTTTACTGCTTGCTGAATACACAGACTCAATAACATCTGGGATAGGCTACATCCCTGTCTGTCTTACTCCCTTTTGTGGCCGAGCGATTCTAGGCAATTCAATCCGGAACCTTGCTGCTGGTACCGTCGCAGGTTCGAATCCTGCTTCGGGCATGGATGTGTGTGATGTCCTTAGGTTAGTTAGGTTTAAGTAGTTCTACGTCTAGGGGACTGATGACCTCAGATGTTAAGTCTCATAGTTCTCAGAGCCATTTGAACCATTTGTCACTCCCTTTTCAACCGCTGCTTCCCTTTCATGACCCTCGACTCTTACAGCTGCCACCAGATTTATGTTACAAATTGTAAATAACCTTTCGGTCCAAACATTTTACCCCTGCCACCTTCAGAATTTGAAAGAGAGAATTCCAGTCAACAGTCTCAAAAACTTTCTCTAAGTCTATAAATGCTAGAAACGTAGGCTTGCCTTTCCTTAACCTATCTTCTAAGATTAGTCGTAAGGTCGGTACTGCCTCACGTGTTCTTGCATATCCACGGAATCCAAACTGATCTTCCCCGAGGTCGGCTTCTACCAGTTTTTCCATTTGTATGTGAAGAATTCGTGTTAGTATTTTGCAGCCGTGACTTATTAAACTGATAGGTAATTTTCACATCTGTCAACACTTGCTTTCTTTGGGATTGGAAGTATTACAGTATTCTTAAAGTCTGAGGGTATTTCGCCTGTCTCATACATCTTGCTCACCAGATGGTAGAGTTTTGTCATGGCTGGCTCTGCTAAGGCTATCAGTAGATCTAACGGAATGTAGTCTACTCCCGGGGTCTTGATTCGACTTAGGCCTTTCAGTGCTCTGTCAAGTTCTTCACACAGTACCATATATCCCTTTCCATCTTCATCTACATCCTCTTCCATTTCCGTAATATTGACCTCAAGGACTACGCTCTCGTATAGACCCTCTATATACTCTTTCCACCTTGCTGTTTTCCGTTCTTTGCTTAGGACGGGTTTGCCATCTGAGTTCTTGATATTTCTACAGGCGGTTCTCTTTTCTCCAGAGGTCTCTTTAATTTTCCTGTAGGCAGTATCTATCTTTCCTCTGGTGATACATGCTTCTACCTCCTTACATTTGTCCTCTAGCCATTCCCGCTTAGCCATTTTGCACTGCCTGTCTATCTCATTTTTGGGACGTTTGTATTCATTTTTGCCTGCTGCATTTACTTCATTTTTATATTTTCGCCTTTTATCAGTTAAATTCAATATCTCTTCTGTTACCCAACGATTTCTACTAGTCCTCGTCTTTTTACCTATGTGATCCTCTGCTGCCTTTACTATTTCATCTCTTAAAGCTACCCATTCTTCTTCTAGTGTATTCCTTTCCCTCGTTCTTGTCAATAGTTTCCTAATACTCTCTCTGAAACTCACTACAACCTCTGGTTCTTTTAGTTTATCCAGGTCCCATCTCCTTAAATTCTCATCTTTTTGCAGTTTGTTCAGGTTTGACCTACAGTTCATAACAAATAAATTGTGGTCAGCGATCACATATGCCCCTGGAAATGTCTTACAGTTTAAAACCTGGTTCCTAAATCTCTGTCTTACTATTATACAGGGTGAGTCACTAACTATTGCCAACAAAGACAACTTCGAAAGTATGACAGGAGCTCAAAAGTTTGTGGGACAAAAGTTCCGTGGGACAACGGAGGCCATAATATGAAGTTGATTTTTTGTTTCTAGGAGGGGTCGCTTCAGAGATATGAAGGTCAACTTCGTTTTTTTAAATGGGATGCTATAGTTTAGTACTGATTTTCTGATAGCGGCTATCGAGACGAATCCAATGATGTGTAACGGTAATGTCTTTGAAGGTCAACGAAGATCACAAAGGTGGCATGAGCGTCCATTTACAGAAGGTGTTCTAATTGATGACCGTTGGTATCAATGCAGTGGTGCAATCTTCTTATCATGTATTAAGTGGTATTCCTTATCACATTGGCACTTATCGAAGCACATGCTCTGACAGTTCTCTCCCGTATGTCATGCAAATAGTAAATATTCGCCGAATACGACATATCCACCTAACGTGTCATTGGCATGTAAACACCATTCGACTGTTTCGCAATACAACACTAATAGGAACATTAAAAAAAAAAAAAAAGTTGACCTTCATATCTTTGAAGCGACCCCACCTAGCAACAAAGAACCAGCGTCCTATTATGGTCTCCGTTGTCCCATGGAACTTTATTCTCACAAACTTTTCACCTACTATCATACTTTCGAAGTTATTCTAGGTGGCAATAGTTAGTGACTCACCCTGTATAATCTATCTGAAACCTTCCAGTATCTCCAGGCCTCTTCCACGTATACAACCTTCTTCCATGGTTCAAATGGCTCTGAGCACTATGGGACTCAACTGCTGAGGTCATTAGTCGCCTAGAACTTAGAGCTAGTTAAACCTAACTAACCTAAGGACATCACAAACATCCATGCCCGAGGCAGGATTCGAACCTGCGACCGTAGCGGTCTTGCGGTTCCAGACTGCAGCGCCTTCTCCCATGATTCTTGAACCAAGTGTTAGCTATGATTAAGTTATACTCTTTGCAAAATTCTACCTGGCGGCTTCCCCTTTCATTCCTTACCTCCAGCCCATATTCACTTACTACTTTTCCTTCTCTTCCTTTTCCTACAATCGGATTCCAGTCCCCCGTGATTACTAAATTTTCGTCTCCCTTAATTTCTTTTATCGCATCATGCATTTCTTCAATCTCTTCATTATCTGCGGAGCTAGCTGGCATATAAACTTGTACTACTGTGGTAGGCGTGGGCTTCGTGTCTATCTTGGCTACAATAGTGCGTTCACTATGCTGTTGGTAATAGCTTATCTGCATTCCTATTTTTTTATTCATTATTAAACCTACTCCTGCATTACCGTTACTTGACTTTGTATTTACAACCCTGTATTCACTTGACCAGAAGTCTTGAACTTCACTAATTCCCACTATGAAGTACTCTGTGAGTACTTGCACTTTAATTGCAACCACGCGGTATGTTTCGTCATGTTTACTGTCAGCGCTGTGACACCCTTCCTTTTTCTTTCTTAGACCATTGATGGTACACGACGTCTTTACGTTGAAACCAACATCTCTATCAACTGACCAGTGGCGGTATTCATTGTAAACGACTTATGGAATACTGTTCAATTCATGTTTACTCAGTTATAGTATTTACAGAAAAGGTTTTTGTGTTACAATGGTGAAATTTGTGCTGCATTTGTTTACACTGAACGATATGTGAAAGCTAGTAAAGTCTCGTTCCACAGGTAAATTTGTTTTAGGAATACAAAAAAGATTGCGAACACATTTTTTGAAAGTTAGGATATAACTTGGCCTTTAGATCTGAAAACAACGAAGATTTTGGAACATCGGATGTTAATATCTAATTCACTATAATACTTTTCGTTCTTAACCAAGTTGTTCTAATATAAAATGGTTCTTATCTTGCCATTTATTCGGTATTTGTACCGGCTTAAGCATAAGTCATAAAACATAAACATTTATTTTGTGTGAAACCCGGACTTTATGGGCAGAAACGGATGTCACTTCTAATAAAAGCATTATAAAACATTTCATACGTATTGTAGAGGAGTTGTCAAACTGATATTTTGTCTTCTACTGACGTGGAAAAGTGAAGTAAAAGACTCACAACACAACAAAAACGGGTATTCACTGAAGAGCAGTACATCGGCCGCCTGTAAAAAGTTTGACGATGTATGAAAACGATGACCATCGGTTTACTATTAGGAATTTTAGAGAAATTAACAGTTCTACTACGAATATAATAGTCATGTAATAAATCGTTCAGTTGTTAACATCAGTGCTAGGTTTGAGCTATGAATGAGAAAGTCTTTCGGTTCCACTTGGTATAAGTTAGTAATGACGCAAAATCGGCTTGCTGCCCCGAATCACGTGACTTAGATGTTGGTTTCACACCTCAACGCGGCAGAGATAGGGGCGTGATCAATTTTTGTTGTCTATGGTCGAAGCTTCCATCGTTAATAAATGTAACGACGCCAGCTGCACGTCGTTGCCGCTGCCCGCGAAGACGCTTCTGGCGTTCATTGTCCATGCTCGCTCTGCGAGGTGACAACGCGCACGGGTTTGGATGAGGGACAGCGGTTAGTGTTGAAATAACCGGTTTTCGGTTGTATCTTTCTTTCCACACCAGTTTCACCTGACTGTTAAAACCGCTCAAAATAAGTGGTTTATGAAATAACAGGTTTTCAGTTTTTCTTATTATTTCCTGTAATAAACATGGAAATCGAATGAAGATGGAAAAATTTTGACTCTCTCCGTTTAAACATACGTAGAATTAAGATATTAAATTAAATAACCAAAGAAAATAAACGTTATTTTTGAATGAACACACCACTATTTCACCGTATTGTTGCTTATTTAATTATGACACAGGTTTCGTTCTTTTATGCCATTTTCAAGTGATTGATTGAGTTTATGACACTAACATATATTGCAGGACATCAAGCTCGCCGGCCGAGATGGCAGAGCGGTTTTAGGCGCTACAGTCTGGAACCGCTCGACCGCTACGGTCGCAGATTCGAATCCTGCCTCGGGCATGGATGTGTGTGATATCCTTAGGTTAGTTAGATTTAAGTAGTTCTAAGTTCTAGGGGACTGATGACCTCAGAAGTTAAGACCCATAGTGCTCAAAGCCATTTCTGAACGTCAAGCTCAAAATTGGCCATAAAGTAAGAAAAATATATCAATAAATAATAGTGGAAGCACGTCATATGCGTTTATACCAAAGTAAACCTGTTTGTTTTAAATATGACGTGTTCCCACTATTATTTATTGATTTTTTTGTTACCTGATGATTTTACATCTGACATTTCGTGGGGAGCGAATTTTTTTCTTAATTCATGGCCAATTTTGTACTTGGTGCCCTGCAATATACGTTAATGACTCAATTACTTATAAATGGCGTAAAAGGCCGAAACCTGGGTCGTAATTAAGAAAACAACAATTGCTCAAATGGCGGTGTGTCGATTTAAATTATTGTATGATTGTTGCTCAGCAACATCAAAAAGAAAACTTAGTCCCTCCATCGCTGCTTCCTAAATGGTTGAATACTACAAAAAATCACCAGTAGTTTCCTATTGATTCCACGCTATTGAAGCTCTACTCAAAAATCGTATTGTTATCGGCTATCATACCACTATTTGGGCATTCCGAATAGTCATTCCAAGAGGGTGAAAACTGAAGAACTCTGTTTTTCGTGTTTATTTGTCCATTTTCAAGGGCTACAAGCGGTTAATGGCACAGGCAACGAATCAGCTACTTTATGTTTTTATTGTATACTATGAATTGAGTTTTGTTAAGTTTTTAATTTATTACTGTTACCACTACGTCGTTCCATTTTCGTTATTTCACAGAAATGGCAGACAAATCTTTAATCTTTTAAAGTAAATGAAGCATTGTGCTTCATTGCTAAGTCACTTCGTAAAAATATTTGCGGACAAGCTTGGAGCCATTCTGGAATAAGGCGAACGTCCGGGATCGACAGCGACAAACTGTCGTATAGACCAGGTGGGGGCGAGTTTTGCACACTGCACGTACAGACGTACATTAAGCCACGACACACGTCAAGAAGGATATTGTTGTCCCAGAAGTACTGTACCAATTCTTATGCCAAGCGTTTGTTGCTCGTTTCTGTCGGCATTGTTATTAAAAGAGCACTGATTACTTTTTGCATTTTATATAATAACGCAATATTTAAAATCTATGCAAGTTTTAGAAATAAAAATTACTCCTCTTTTTTAAAAAAAGGGTTGATTTAAAAATGGAAAATTTTAGCTCTGGTGCTATGGCTAATTGATATTTCGTTTTTTTACTCGGTTAAGAGTAAAAAAGAAATATACCTGTTGTAGCTGAACCAAACAAATACCGAAAAAATTCCCGTTATTCAGATCTGAAATACCGGTAAAGGTTTTAACCGGTCGGTTTTTGCCACTCCTACTTTGCGCTGGAAGGATGCTCCGTATTAGCCACGTGATCAGGTTGTCTCCCGCTGAGCTGCGCCGAGTAATAAGAGTGAAGAAGCTGCCCGGTCGCTGTGATCACGGCCCGATTGTCAACACTGACGGTGCCTGCAGGAGCAAACACGGCCACGCACTGCCCTGCTGCGGCAGCTGCGCCAGTATTTACGGCCCGCATGCAAACAGCACCGTCAGCGGCCATCTACCGCCTACTGCCGCTCATCAGACATCGCACATTGGCATTTGGAAGCGCTACTTACACTGATAAGTTTGTCTTCCTGTTATAACCAACCACGCGTATCTCGACGAGATCTGAATGTACAGTCATCAGAGCTGTTTCTCCGCATCCATCGTCCGATATCTAGACACTGCAACATCTACATCAGTCTTGGAGCATATTTGCAGGTTGCCTATCTGAGAGTTTCCAGAGCCAACAAATATGTTATTTTCAATATTTCGCATAAACACTGACCGAAGTTGAAAATTTAAAATGCACAGTTATGATCCACTCATTAAGTGGTATAATTGCATGCGAAAGGTTTAAAACAGCATGATAAATATTTCAGTTAGAAACAGTGTATGTGTCTTGAGACAGCACAACTCACAGCGTGCAAATTATCAGACTATATTCACCCCGTATTTAAGAATGAAAGAACTTAGGTATTTCCGGTATATAATCCCAAAACTTTACAAAACTTTTCCGCGCTGACGCCGCCCATGAAATGATGAAAGAAAACGGGTTTATCGCTTACTTAATTTTCGTCGTTCATGCAATAGAACTTCGGCATCAGACAAGTTGTTATAATTTACACTACTGGCCATTAAAATTGTTACACCACGAAGATGACGTGCTACAGAGGCGAAATTTAGCCTACAGGAAGAAGATGCTGCGATATGCAAATGATTAGCTTTTCAGAGGATTCACACAAGGTTGGCGCCGGTGGCGACACCTACAACGTGCTGACGTGAGGAAAGTTTCCAACCGATTTCTCATACACAAACAGCAGTTGACCGGCGTTGCCTGGTGAAATGTTGATGTGATGCCTCGTGTAAGGAGGAGAAATGCATACCATCACGTTTCCGACTTTGATTAAGGTCGGATTGTAGCCTATCGCGATTACGGTTTACCGTATCGCAACATTGCTGCTCGCATTGGTCGAGATCCAATGACTGTTAGCAGAATATGGAATCGGTGAGTTCAGGAGGGTAATACGGAACACACAACTGGATCCCAACGGCCTCGTATCACTAGCAGTCGAGATGACAGGCATGTTATCCGCATGGCTGTAAAGGATCGTGCAGCCACGTCTCGATCCCTGACTCAAGAGATGGGGACGTTTGCAAGACAAAAACCACATGCACGAACAGTTTGACGACGTTTGCAGCTGCATGGACTATCAGCTCGGAGACCATGGCTGCGGTTACCCTTGACGCTCCATCACAGTCAGGAGCGCCTTCGATGGTGTACTCAACGACGAACCTGGGTGCACGAATGGCAGAACGTCATTTTTTCGGATGAATCCAGGTTCTGTTTACAGCATCATGATGGTCGCATCCGTGTTTGGCGACCTCGTGGTGAACGCACATTGGAAGCGTGTATTCGTCATCGCCATACTGGCGTGTCACCCGGCGTGATTTTATGGGGTGTCATTGGTTACACGTCTCGGTCACCTCTTGTTCGCACTGACGGCACTTTGAACAGTGGACGTTACATGTCAGATGTGTTACGACCCGTGGCTCTACCCTTCATTCCATCCCTGCGAAACCATACATTTCAGCAGGATAATGCACGACCGCATGTTGCAGGTCCTGTACGGGCCATTCTGGACACAGAAAATGTTCGACTGCTGCCATGGCCAGCACGTTCTCCAGATCTCTCACCAATTGAAAACGTCTGCTCAATGGTGGGCGTGCAACTGGCTCGTCACCATATGCCAGTCACTACTCTTGATGAACTGTGGTATCGTGTTGAAGCTACATGGGCAGCTGTACCTGTACACGCCATCCAAGCTCTGTTTGACTCAATGCCCAGGCGTATCAAGGCCATTATTACGGCCAGAGGTGGTTGTTCTGGGTACTGATTTCTCAGGATCTATGCACCCAAATTGCGTGAAAATGTAATTACATGTCAGTTCTAGTATAATATATTTGTCCAATGGATACCCGATTATCATCTGCATTTCTTCTTCGTGTAGCAATTTTAATGGCGAGTTGTGCATTACTTCTGTACTACTTGCTATATTCGCAACACGTTCTGCAGATAGTATCCATATACACTCCTGGAAATGGAAAAAAGAACACATTGACACCGGTGTGTCAGACCCACCATACTTGCTCCGGACACTGCGAGAGGGCTGTACAAGCAATGATCACACGCACGCCACAGCGGACACACCAGGAACCGCGGTGTTGGCCGTCGAATGGCGCTAGCTGCGCAGCATTTGTGCACCGCCGCCGTCAGTGTCAGCCAGTTTGCCGTGGCATACGGAGCTCCATCGCAGTCTTTAACACTGGTAGCATGCCGCGACAGCGTGGACGTGAACCGTATGTGCAGTTGACGGACTTTGAGCGAGGGCGTATAGTGGGCATGCGGGAGGCCGGGTGGACGTACCGCCGAATTGCTCAACACGTGGGGCGTGAGGTCTCCACAGTACATCGATGTTGTCGCCAGTGGTCGGCGGAAGGTGCACGTGCCCGTCGACCTGGGACCGGACCGCAGCGACGCACGGATGCACGCCAAGACCGTAGGATCCTACTCAGTGCCGTAGGGGACCGCACCGCCACTTCCCAGCAAATTAGGGACACTGTTGCTCCTGGGGTATCGGCGAGGACCATTCGCAACCATCTCCATGAAGCTGGGCTACGGTCCCGCACACCGTTAGGCCGTCTTCCGCTCACGCCCCAACATCGTGGAGCCCGCCTCCAGTGGTGTCGCGACAGGCGTGAATGGAGGGACGAATGGAGACGTGTCGTCTTCAGCGATGAGAGTCGAGTCTGCCTTGGTGCCAATGATGGTCGTATGCGTGTTTGGCGCCGTGCAGGTGAGCGCCACAATCAGGACTGCATACGACCGAGGCACACAGGGCCAACACCCGGCATCATGGTGTGGGGAGCGATCTCCTACACTGGCCGTACACCACTGGTGATCGTCGAGGGGACACTGAATAGTGCACGGTACATCCAAACCGTCATCGAACCCATCGTTCTACCATTCCTAGACCGGCAAGGGAACTTGCTGTTTCAACAGGACAATGCACGTCCGCATGTATCCCGTGCCACCCAACGTGCTCTAGCAGGTGTAAGTCAACTACCCTGGCCAGCAAGATCTCCGGATCTGTCCCCCATTGAGCATGTTTGGGACTGGATGAAGCGTCGTCTCACGCGGTCTGCACGTCCAGCACGAACGCTGGTCCAACTGAGGCGCCAGGTGGAAATGGCATGGCAAGCCGTTCCACAGGATTACATCCAGCATCTCTACGATCGTCTCCATTGGAGAATAGCAGCCTGCATTGCTGCGAAAGGTGGATATACACTGTACTAGTGCCGACATTGTGCATGCTCTGTTGCCTGAGTCTATGTGCCTGTGGTTCTGTCAGTGTGATCATGTGATGTATCTGACCCCAGGAATGTGTCAATAAAGTTTCCCCTTCCTGGGACAATGAATTCACGGTGTTCTTATTTCAAATTCCAGGAGTGTATATCACTGAATATCTCTGCAAAATTATATCTTGACATACTGTTGTGT